>NC_071391.1:40887997-41494807 GCF_022682495.2 Desmodus rotundus
ATATGTGAATGAAGTGATGGATAGAGGGACGTATTTGGGGTGGAGGCATGCTAAACAGATATCCCATAGTTGTCTACTACAGGGACCATGAACCCTGGTGCCTAGCATGAGACCTGATCGTGGGAGGAACAAGGCATTCTGGGCTGTAGACAAAGGGAACCTGAGGGAGGACGTGAGGCTTTCAGGCCAGATTTAATATGCAGAAGTTTCAGCCCCACCTCCCCCCGCTTTGGCATGATTCTGATGGCCTTAGGAGATCTGGGCTTTTCCTGGGCCATTTGGTTCTAGGTCAGTAGCTTCCAGCTCCTGAGTTCTTATAAGGATCACCCTTGGGCAAATTCTTAAGGTCAGATTGAACTAGACTGGACTAGAGGGCTGCCCACTGGGGAACAGGTTTGCATGTTATCACATCATTCTAACAACTGCTAAACCAACTTGTAGGGGCCCGCAGGTAAGGCGCAAAGTAGGCATGTGCCACCCTAGCCAGGGACCCATCGGGAGCTCTATGGAATGTACCTTAGGAACATTCCTGGCCTTTTTGTGTCCACTGGCCTGGACCACATCTTCAAGTTCAGACTCTGGCTTGCAACTAGAAGAAAGGGTGAGTGAGGGGTGGGTTCTGCAAGAGGCCTACCCTTGGAGTAGTTGGGCTAAAATGGCCAAGGATAGGGTAATGATTAATACCTAACTAGGTTCTTATGGGGGAGGTCCTGAAATATTGGGCAGCCTTAGAGAGAAGCAGCAGCCCATCCTAACCCCCCTTCATGTGGATCTTTCTCCAGTTGTGACCTAAGCTAAAAGGGAGGGGGGCAGGTTGGATGCTTCTACATATCCTTTCCCCCATCTCTCCCAGGGCCAGGTCCTATGTGAGCATCAGGGAACTTCCTGAAGTAAGGAGGAAGCAGGGAGTATAGTGAGGCTCATTTTTGGCTCAAGGTTAAGGCACAAAGATTCCTTTTCTGGACAACTTCTCAGAAACCAGGGGCCTGGCAAAGCACAGCGTGGAACTGGAAATCTGGAGCTTGAAGAAACCAGAGACTATGTTATTGGTGGAGAATGGGGTGTCACATGTCACTCAGGGACCATTTCCTTAGATCTCGTTTCCCTGCACCCTTCTGGGTGTTGTCCTTATCTGCATGGTCAAACCTGGGCACTAGAATGCCCATATTCTAGCTTGTGGGATGGGGGAAGACAGGAAGCCCTGGGTAAGCAACTTTCTTGGAAGCAAGAGAAGTAAAAGTAGCTTATATCTCTCCTGTCTACAGATGAAAATAGTAACTTGTCTTAAGTTATTTGCGAAGGAAGGTGGGAAAGATAGTCTCTAGCTGGGTAGCTGTGTGCCCTGAAGGGAGGGGAGGACAGAGGCTGGGGACACCACCAGCTGTCTGCCACACTCACGTGGACAGGTGCCTGAGGTCTGTAAGTAGTGGTGTTAGAACCAGAACCAGGCCGCCGGCCTGAGCAGTCACCACCAAGTCTGAGAGGCCCTAGGGAAGCACTGCAGGCTCTGAGGGTTTGAATTAGCAGCCTGTCCTCAGGCTGTGGTCCCCTAGCTGTGGGTGGCTTAATCTATCAGGCCTGGGCACACCTAGTACAGGCAGGCTCTCAGTGGTGGCCAACTGTGACCTCCGGCCCTGATGGGTCTCAAATATTTCTATGACTCACCCACAAGGGGTGGTCTGAGCCAGGGGCTCAGCACCTGGCTTGGAGAAGCCCAGGCAGGCCCTAGGGAGGAGCAGCCATGGAGGGCTATGTGCTTCCAGGGGGACGTTTTTTTCTCCAAACTTGTATCATGTGGGAGTCAGTGAGGCCTCTCAGACAGGTTGGCTGCTGTGCAAGGAGGAACCCCTATGGCCTCTTCCATCTCGGCGAAGGGGCAGGACAGGAGGAGCCTACTAGAGTCTGGTGGAAGTAGAGCAGGAGCGCTCCTTCACCGGTGCCACATACCACGGCCCCAGCCTGCAGAATCCAGGACTGCTTCTGAGATGCCTGTGCTGTTGGGACATGCGGTCGTAGCTCCAAGGGGACCACCTGCGTGTGGGTGTGTTCACTCTGAGGAGCTTGTCGGGAATCAGTTTGTTCTCTAGGAGTGAGTCATGGAGCTCAGCCCCAAAGGCCAGTCAGTTGGAATCCACAAAGCTCTTAGCACCTGCCTCAGGAGCACGTGGGAATATCTGGCTTCCAAGACCCAGCTCGGGATCAGTCCAGGTCTCCAGTCCTCGGTGGACAGGTGACTAGGAGTGTGGGAGAGGGAACAGATGACCCTTAATCATGAAGAGAGGGGGTTCAGGTTTAGATTTTGAAGTTGCAGGTCAGGCTGTGGTTTGTTTCTGGGTTGTTTGCAGCCTCCAGGAGAGGCTGGGTATTCCTCCTGGAGAGGATTTCTGAAGGGTGGGAGGTGCAGAAGAAAGCCATCTGGAGACTGGGAGAGACCCATCCTCCAGTGGTGGCTCATTCTAGCTGTCTGGAGAAACCTGCACGCTCGCCAACACTTCAGAGGGCTTTGTCATAACCAATTCTCAGAACAAGTTAGTTGGCTAGATCATAAGAGAATGGAGGGAAACAGTGGAGCCAGGCAAATTCTCCTGAGTAGTGGCCGTGAGGAAGACAAAGTGAAGTTCAGAATTAGAGCTGAGGTAGACCCCTGAGGCCTTCTTGTCCGACCCATTTCTCTCCCAAAGCAGGGGGCTGGAGGAGAAGATGCAAGCCCTTATAGCTTAATTTTTTTTATCCACATCACACAAATAATTATACAAATAACTACATAATTAACTAGATTGCTGTGATAAGAGCTATGGAGGAAAGCACAGAGGGCTGTGCCAGGCCATAACAGGGAGGTCTAACCTAGTCTCGAGGGGAGAGACCACTCTGACGAAGGAAGCGACATTAAATCTCAGCCCCATGGGGTGAGCAAGAGGTGGTCCAAATGAAGAGGAGAAGGACTTTTCAAGCAGAAGAAACATCGTATCTGCAGGCCCTGAGGCAGGGAGTGGCTCAGACAATGACAAGGGCAACACACTGCAGGATGGGGCCGGGTGGTGGGTGTCAGTGGTGGGAGACACTTCAGGAAAGCCTGCTCGTGCGCAGCCAAGGGACCGGCAGAGGGTGGGGGGCGGGGGGGAGCTTTCTGCACAGAACAACAGAAGCCATTTCAGGTTTTAGGTGTGGTTGACAAAATCTTATTTGCGTTTCAAAAAATATCCTGGTTGCATAGGGAGTATGGAGGCTGGATTAGTGGGGCTCAAGGTGGGTGCAGGGAGGCCACTACGAAGGTCTTGCAAAAGAGTTCCAAAGATAATGGTCACTCGGATAGTGCAGTAGCAGTGAGTATGTGACTACAGGGAGTGTCAAAAATGACTCTAATTTATTTCTCAATTTTTAAAATTATAAATTATTTTTTTTATTCATTATTAGTAATGAAAATATTCTAAAAGTGTCTAATAAAGACACTTTTCCCATTAACTTTGTTTTGTACATCCTCACGTGCAAAGGTCCCCAGGCTGACAGCCCAATCAGGGGCACCCTTGCACTTCTTGCCTTCATGAGCATCTAAGCAGAGAGAGGTTGTCTTTTAAGTGGGGCGATGTTACTCGCTACTCTGCAACCTATTTTCTCACTTAACGGTACATCACAGGCATCCTTTGTGAGTCAGTAGCTGTAGCTCTAACTCATGTTTTGACCACTGTGTGATATTCCACAGCTTGATTGTGCAACAATTAATTTGATCATTGAGTGACATTGATATTCAAATAGTTCCCAGTTTTCTGCTACCACAAACAATGCTGAAGTTATAGGGTTCCCCTTAAAGGTGATTTCCCCTCATAGAACACATTCCCAGAAAGAGGATGTCTGGGTCTAAGGCAAGTGCATTTTTAGTTTTAATAGATAGTGCCAGGTTACTTGCTCAGCAACAAACAGGAATACCCATTTTCTCAAATTTTTAGCAGAGCTGAACATTTGACTCGTTAAAATTTTTCTGCCAATCTGATGATTTAAAGTAATGAAAACTTATTTTGCCTTAATTTGCACTTTCCCAACTAATAATGAGGGTTAGCATTTTATTGGCCATTTAGATTCCCTCACCTTGGATTACCTGTTCATACCACTTTTCCATTTTCCTGTTAGGCATTTGTCTTTGTCTTTCTAATTTATAGAAACTCTTTGTGTATACAGCATATTTTCCCTTTTTAAACTTGTATATTTTGCAAATATTTTTCTAGAAAGTTATTTGGCTTTTTTCTTTGTTTATGGTAACTTTTCTCATCAAAGTTTAAAAAATTGAACCTAGTATATCCATCTTTTCCTTTGTTACTCTAGCAGTTATCTCCCACCAAATTTACTCATGTTATTATCCAAATATATTCTCTATTTTGAAAATTTTTCATCTAATATTTTCATTTTTATATTTAAGTCTCTAAACCATTTGGAACATAATCTTTATATTTAAGAAGGTAGGGATCCAATTTATTTATTCCAGATGGATAACCATCTATGGCAGTACCATTTTCTAAAACAACTTTATGGAGACATAAGCCACATGCTATACCATCTACCCTTTACAGTGCATTTTGGTATATCCACAAATAGGTGAATAACCGATTTTAGAACATTTTCATCACCTCAGGAAGAAACCTCATGTACTTCAGCTGCCATCCCATTATTAACTCCAAACCCTGGCAACCACTCGTCTGCCTTCTGTCTCTACAGCCTTGCCTGTTCTTGACATTTCATATAAATGGAATCACATAACATGTGGAATTTTGTGACTGCCTTCTTTCACTTAACATAATGTTTTCAAGGCTCATCCATTTTGTGGCAGGTATCAGTACTTCTTTCCTTTTTATGACCAAGTAATATCCATCCATCAGTTGATGGACATTTGGTTTTTTCCCACCTTTTGGTTATTGTGAATAATGGTGCTATAAACATTAATGCATATGTCTTTTGTGTGAACATGTTTTCAATTCTCCTGGCTATATATGCAGGAATAAAGTTAACAGGTTATATGGTGAATCTACATTTAACTTTTGAGGAACTACTAGGCTGTTTTCCAAAGTGGCTGGACCATTTCACAATCCCACAAGCAATGTCTGAGTTCCGATTTCCTCACACCTTCACCAACATTAATTATTATCTGACTTTTTTATTCTAGCTTCTTAGTGGTGTGAAGTATTATTATTGTGTATTGGGTATATTACTGTGGTTTAAAGTGCTTTTTCAATGATTTAAGCATCTCTCTTCATATGTATTCTTTAGAGAAATGCATTCACATGATAGTAGAAGGTATTAATTCTTTCCTCTGAAGAATTGAAATACAAGTTTTATCACATATGAAATTTCTTTCTATATTTGGATCTATTTATTGGCTCTTTGGTCCTCTAATCACCATACTGTTCAGGTGATGGTGGCTTTGTAGTGTGTTTTATCACCTAAGAATGCAAGTTCCCTTCAACTAGTCTTTCTTTTCATGTTTTCTTAATCAGATTCAGATATTTATTTTTTCAAATGTACTTCAAACTAAATATTTTTACAGTTTTAAAAACATTTTTATTCGTGATTTAGTAGAATTTGCAATAAATCTCTGTATTAATTTTGAAAGAATTTACTTTTTACGAGAATAAGTCTTGACCTTTACCTTTGTGGTGGTTGTTATTTTAAAATTATTCATGGGTATTTTATCATTTTATCAGTATTGTATATGATCTGTTTCTTCATTTCCATTTTTAATATATCATTGCATTTAGAAAAAACTATAAATTTCTATTTACCTTGAATTTAGCTAGTTTTCCAAGTATGCAATTAATTCTAATAGCTTTTAAACCAAATTTTATTGGATTTTCTTGATACATAATCACATATTTTTGTCCTTTTAAAAACCACCTATTTATTCTAATTAATTCATTTTCTTGTCTTATTGAATTAGCTGAAATCTCTGAAGAATGTTGAGCAGTAGTCTTGTTCCCGATTTCTGTCTTGTTCCCAATTTCTGGAAATAGATTTTGAATGTCATTATATATTTGTTATTGGGTTTTGATAAATAGTCTTTATCAGATTGAAGTAGTTTTCTTCTATTTCTGTTTTGTTTAATATTTTATTAGCAATATTTGCTGAATTTTATCAAATGATTTTTGGCATCTATTACTAAAATCACATCTTGTTCCCTTTATTTATTGCTGTAGTGACTTATAGTGATACGTTTCCTGATTTGGAATTATGTTTGTGGTGTTAAAGTAAACCCTCCTTTGCATGATGTATTCTTCTGATACTTTTTCCATACCCAGTTAGCTAGTATCTTACTTCAGATTTTGCACTTGTTCAAACTGGTCTGTGATTTTTTTTTCAAAATTCAGTCTTTATAAGGTTTGGGAATTAAGGCTTGCTCATAAAACTAACCAGGAAATTTTCAACTTTTTCTCTTGTCTGGAATAGTTTAAATAACATTCAAAATTATCTGTTTTAAAGGTCATATAAAACTCATTTTAATATAATCTATGGCTTGTGCTATTTTTATTTTTTCTTAGTTATGGTAAAATAACATACATTTACCATCCCAACTATTTTTAAGGACATAATTCAGTAGTGTTAAGTACATTCACATTGTTTTGTACAAATAATTTTCGGAACTCTTTTCATTTTATAAAGTAAAAATTTTATATGGAAACAAAAACTCCCATTTCTCCCTCCCCCAGCCCCTGGCAACCACCATTATACGTTCTGTGTCTATGAATTTGGCTATTCCGGGTAACTCATGTAAGTGGAGTCATACAGTATTTGTCTTCTTGTGACTTGCTCATTCCACTTAGCGTGATGTCGTCAAGATTCATCTATGTTGTAGCATGTGTCAGAATTTCCTTCCTTTTAAGACTAAATAATATTCCATTGTATGTATATGCCACATTTTGTTTATCTACTCATTCATTGATGGCCACTTGAGTTGCTTCCACCTTTGGCCATTGTGAATAATGATATTTTCACCAGGGGTATGTACATCAAGACCTTGTTTTCAACTCTTTTGGGTATATGCAATTCCAGAGAAGGAATTGCAGGATCATATGATATCTTGTAATGTTTTAATGGCTGAGTTTTCATTTTTAAAAACTCTTTTGTTTATTGGTCTATTCGGGATTTCAACTTATATGCTCAGTTTTGATCATTTTTGATTTTGCTTGGAAATCATCCATTTCCTCTGGGTTTTCCCATTTATTTTCATAGGCTTACACACATAATCATTAGGTCTTTAACCGTTTCTGTGCCTGTGATATCTTTTTTATACCTAATATTGTATATTTTTGCTTTCTTTCTTTCTTTTTGTTTGGCTTAACCAGGCTTGCCTGGAAGAGTTTACCTATTTTGTTGGTTGTTTTTTTTTTTTTTTTTTTTTTTTTTTTTTGTCAAAGAACCAGGCTTGGGTTTTAATTTGTTCTTTTAATTATTTTGTGTATTATTTATTTATTTTTTATTTAATTAATTTCTGATTTTTAACTTTATTAATTTCCTTCTACTTTCTTTTGGCTTAGTTTGTTCTCTTTCTAATTTCTTAGATTAAATACCTAGTTAATTTGCCTGTTTAAAATATTAAAAACATTTAATATGCAACTATTTATGAAGACCTCTGTTATACCTGTAATAAATACATAGAAAAAGCAAAACCAAACAAAACCCCCCAAAACAAAAAAAGCATTTAAGGCTACATTTTTTCCTCTGAGTATAGCTACGTCCCACAAATTCCATATGGTTTGCTGTATTCTTTTTCTTTACTAGATGATTCGCGATTCTAGTTTCAATCTATTTTTCATCCAGTAGTAATTTCAGGGAGTGTTTCTTAATTTCCAAGCAGTTTATACTTTTGGCCTTGAAGTTAGATTTGTTTGACATCAATATTGCTCTTCCTCCTCCCTCCGAGCTTGCATTTGCTTGGTATATCTTTTCCCATTGCTTTATTTTCAGTTTTTGTCACCTCGTTTTGGGAGTATTCCTTGTAAACAGCCTTTGGCTATATTTTATTTTTTAACTTACTCAGACAACCTGGTTTTTGGTAGGGAAATTCAGTCTCTTCACATCTAGTGGAATGTATGGATGTACTTAGCTTTACTTATTCCATCTTATTTTATATATTTGCTGCCCCCCCCCCCGCCCCCCGCTGTTTTTGACCTTTGCTGGCTTGGTTGCAATTCTGCTTTACTTCCACAATTCTGGTGATTGGTTTACAGAGGCAAGATGACGAAAGACTTGGGAAAAGAATCAAGGGCTCCATTTGGGTTTTGAAATTTAAGATACCTTTGAGATGTCACGTGGGCATTTAAAAATAATGGAGTGGAACTCAAAGGAGTGATCCTGAGTAAGGTCACACCCAGTGACAGCTGTGGATTGCACCACTGTGGATTGCAGGGGGAAGGTGTTCCAGGATGGCCTAGGACCCCATCCTGGGAAATGCCAGCTGCTAAAGTCTGGATAAGAGAAGAGAAGCTGGTTATAAACACAGACTGCAAGGAATACCCATGAGGGTAGGAGGAAAACCCAGAGAACATATTAGTGTAGGGAAGAAACGTGTTTAAAAAGGAAGGAGTTAAATGTATTAAGAGCTGAGAGGTCAGGTAAGGTGAGACCTGAAATTAGTCCTTTAGTGATATAAAAGTCACTGGTGACCTTGGCAAGCTGTGGAGGCCAGTGAGGGGCAGGTGAGAAGAAAATGGGAGGTAAGAAAGCACCACAACAAAGGGGAATAGGTAATGAATTATCTCAAGATGTACAGTCCAGGGTATTTGTTTGCTTGCTGGTTTTGGGTGAAGACACCAGACTTTGTTTGCCTGCTATGGGGAAAGGCCCCGCAGAATGGGAAGACTGAAGGGAAAGGAAGAGCCAGTGGAACACACCTTGCAGGCAGTAGCAGGTGGGCCAGAGCACATGCTGAGGGATAGGGCCCAGGCAGGAGGAAAGCCATATTCTCTAATGCTTCAGGACGGAAGGTGCGTGTGCCCAGATGCCTCTTGCAGATGCTGAAGATGAAGATAGGAGGCAGGAGGGAGGCCTTCCTGTCTGATGGATTCTCTCATCTCAGTGAGGTAGGAGGTGATGGCATCTGCTGAGACTGAAGTGGGCCAGGGGGGACCAGATGGTTGGGGAAAAGAGAAGAGACATGAAATGGAAGTTCAGGAGCATAGGAGGGCAAGCGTGGCTTCAGGAGGCCCTCCAGGTGGGGAGGGGCAGCAGGGGCAAATCCTTTGCTCTTCCTTGCATGGACGTAGTGGTGCCCTTTGCGTCTCCTGCTGAGCTCCGCTGCCACCACACAAAGCTGGTGGTGGGGCTGCTCCTCTATTACTGTTCTGGTCCATTCTTGCTCACTCAGCCTTTCCCTTCATGCTTGTCATAGAGCGAAGACAGGTTGGAACGTAGAGGCCATACATGCCAAGTGCCAGATCCCAATCACTTACAATAATTGTTCCCAAATTCTCATGTTCTGATTCTCCTCTTCAGGATCTTCCTCTCCAAAAAAAGTTGTGAGAACTTCTAGGAATGCTTACACATGTCACACAAGTACCCTCTGGACACCACTAGGTTTGGAGTTCTGGATAAAGTCATTTTCTCTCCAACAACCCCAGAGCTGGGGGTGGGGTGGATAGGCCAGAAGATAGATGCCTCGCATGTAGTTAGAGCTGTTGGCTGATGCTCTTGCCATCTTGTTCTCCATTCGTGCATGCACTACTGCCAGTGCCACCAAGCTGCTGACCCTAGCTGCTTTTGTCCTTCTCAGCTCAGCAGGGAGATGTCGTTGGCTTCTAGTGACCACCTCTTTCAGAGGCAGATCCCACAGCAAAGCGGTAGGGCCCTTAGGGATCCACTCTCTCATTTGGTCAGGCCCAGCTTTGCCCTTGCAAACTGCAGGCCTTACAGCTCAGTCTAGTCCCCCTATGAGGATCTCCTCTCAGGAAGCTCACTGTCTCTCCTCCAGCATGGCCCCCGTTGGGGACCTTAGTCCTAGGAGTAGGTCTGTCCCTGTCTGAATCCCAGCTGTGGATTGAGTTCAGTGTCTTTCACCAGAGCTTGGGGCCCCATAGAAATTCAGAGATGGGGTTGGGCATCTGTTTTAGTATCCCTGACCACTCCAAAATGGTTCATCTCTCTGAATTTTCTTTTTCTCTATGAAAACCAGGAGGCTGATCTTCTAAGAGTTCACATAGGCCCTTGGTGTGAGTGAGGGTGGGGAAAGGGGAGCCTGGCTGCTCCTCTCAGGCTGGCTTCTCTGAGTGGGGTGGATAGGCCAGAAGATAGAAGATAGAAGATAGAACTCTGGCCAAACTCAGATATCCAATTGCAGGGCCATACTAGTCCACGGGTGCCTTTATGCAAATTAGCAAAAGGTGCCCTTTCTGGGTGGGTGCAGTCCATGCGAGGCATATGGCTAGGAGAGCAAAGAAAGGGCATCATTTCAGCCCCCTTTTGCCCCCTCGGCCAGATGCCCTAGTGCAGGGAACAGCTGGCACCAATCTAGGCAGTGGCCATGTGTAGCTACACAAAGAACTAAACAGCATGCAGATCCAACTAGTGGGCCTCCAGAGAAAGCACGTGCCTGGGTTCTGGTCCCATGCCATGTGAGATCCTGGGAAAATGATGGTGCCCAAGGGTCTCTCCTTCTGAGCCTGCATTCTTGTATCTAAATCCCTCCCCTGCCTCTGCAGTTCCCTTTTTCTCCAGGGACCCGTGTAGGTTCTTGATACTATATCTGTCCCCCTACTCCAGAGGAGAGCTAAAACTGGGCCCCCAAGGGCTGATCTTATGCCCCAGCACTCAATGGAATAATCTACACTCCACTCAGTAACCAAGCCCTCACACAGAGACACCCACTTCGAGGAACATAAGGGAGCTATTTCCTTAGTGCACTTGGAGAGGTGGGCAAGGGCTTTCTAAGAAGAGGGATGTTAAAGGAAGAGTCATTGGAGCAGACACCTGCAAGGCATGGTCCATACAGTAGAGCAGTCCAGAGGGGCAGGGAGTAAGATTTTTGTTGATCAATAGATATCGGTTGGCCCTGGCTGGGTGGCTCAGTTGGTTGAAGCATCATTCCATACACCGTAAAGGTTGAGTTCAATTCCCCATTAGGGCACATATCTAGGGTTGGAGTTTGATCCTTGGTTAGGGTATTTACAGGAGACAACCAATTAATGTTTCTCTCTCACATAGATGTTCGTCTCTCTCTCTCTCTACCTCTCCAGTAGAAATTCTTTCTACTGGAGAAAGAATTTTATTGGAAGCAAGGAAGCCTCTCCCTTCTTCTCTCTCTAAAAAAACCCCAATAAGCATATCCTTAGGTGATAATTTAAAAAACACATTAAAAAAGATAGATTCCAGTGAACTGAAGTGAGGGGTAGTGGTTAGCTCACAAAGTCTTCTTCAGATCTTGTGAAGGGCCTAAAATGATAGAATCAGTAGCTGGAGCTTTGTCAATGGCCATTGTGGAGCCACGGAAGATTTCTGAGCAGGAGAGTAGCAGGATTAGATCTCGGCACCAGGAAGGTGTCTCTAGAGGCTTGTGCAGGATGGTGAGGAAAAGGATTCACCAAAACTGGGCATGGCGTGGCTCCCTTCAGTGCTAGTGGGAGATTGAGAACAGAAGATTTGGGAAGCACCTCTGAACACCCCCTTTTCATCCCTGAATTGAACATAATTCATCCAATCATTTCACAAACTTTTCCAGATACTGTGTGTGTCCATGTGCAAGGATGGAGAAGGGCGGGAGGAATCCGGAGGAGCCCTCTCTCCCCCCTCCAGCCTTCTCTCCACCCCTCAATCAGAATGTGTTTTTATAAGTGGGGGCTTGGGGACAGCATAAGGGTGACAAACTGTGCCTCCCTCAGCAATTAAATTTTTTAAAAAGCTGCTTTGGAAGGAGCGAATATTAGTTTCCTGATTTATAAAGCCAAATGGATTAAGCTCATTCATTGCCGGAGGAAACAAAAAGGAAATCTTCAATACCTCTGTGCACATCGAGAACAGGAACAATGCCTGTCTTTAGAAAGCAGAAACCTAATTTGGGGGAATCAATTACCCTCTGTGTCCCTGCTTCTGTGGGCTCTCTCTCCTCTCCTCAATAGAGATTTCCTGGGAGGTAAAATGTGGAGAAATTGGTCAACCATAGGCACACCCTTGGTTCAGCCTTGCAGACAGGAGATGACGAACTAGGCACAGGGTGAATGGAGTTGGGCTGGGGTGCCTGGGTGTCAGGCACTTGTGCAAATGTTGGGGGAGGGGTGCAGGGGCACGGAGAGCTTTGGGATTAAAATGGAGAGTGGGGGAAATATTGGGATGTGCAATGAGAAGAGCAAGGAAGAGGGCGATGGGAACCTTGGGTTTATAACCGGGGGGGAGGAGTAGCACAAACCCGTGATGGGGGATGGGGTGGGCAAGGGGACACTGCTGCAGCTGGGCTCCAGCGTTACCCACTCACCCCCACTCTCCTGATCTTCCTCGGTTTCTCTTCTGTGGTCTGCAATTTCCTCCGTGGGTCTGAGCGTGCAACGGACAATGGTGGGTCAATTATGAAAAAAGAAGGGGGTGCGGCACCTGGGACAGCAGCCCTGGATTCACATTCTCAGAGTCACACATAGAAGCAAGCACTCACACAATCTTATCCATTCCTGGGCTGGGTCTCAAACCGCGGCCCAGTCCTCAGACCCAAAGCCACACCCAGCCCGATGCGGGCACACAATCACTTCCTCACAATCACAGGCACGGAGTCCCACACTCACAACGGCAGGGTCACAGACTCAGAACTACATCCCAAAACTCCCACCCGCAGTCGCACACATTCCGCCACCCCCAGTCTCATCTTCAGCTCATACACACAGCCCATACCCTCACTCTGGCATGCGGTCACACACACACACACACACACACACACAGTAGCTCACACGCACACACTCTGGCGTGCTTTTGTGTTTTGTCAGAATTAATGAGAAAAGTTCCCGTGCCCTGCGGGTAATTAGTGTCCTTGGAGTTAAATAAGCTAATGGCGGGCACCTCTGGCCCAAGCAATTATGTTTGTGTATTGAATAATTGATTCAAAGGGGGGGAAGGGCCGCTAATCAGATCTGAGCATAATGAATTGATTTAATTAACAGGGGGAATCTGAGGGGCCCTGGGAAACGCAGGCTTCACTCCGCTGCGGCGAGCGCGGCCGGCGCGTAGAAAGGACGGGAGCGCGGCTCCAGCTCTGGCTCCGGCCCGGTCCCGGGCAAAGGCTGCCAGCACCCAGCTGCACGGCTCCGGCGATCCCGGCCCGGCAGGCGCGTCCCTGCCCCCGCCCCGAACCCCCGCCCACCTTTCCGCGCTCCCTGCCGGCAGGCTGAGCTCTGGGCGCGGGTCCGCCAGCTCCGGTCCGCGGCTGCCGCTTGCGGGGCACGGAGCCCAGGCGGGGCCAGCAGGAACAGGGCAGGCGGGCAGCTGCGGACTCGGACCCGCGCGCCCTCCACGTTCCCTGCCCGTGACGGGCTGGAGCCGCCGGGGGACCATGGTGTTAGACCAGGAGGACGGTAGGTGCCCGAGGACGCGCCGGGCGTGGGGCGCAGGGGCGGGGGACGGAGGTAGCGTGGGCCCTGCGGAGGCCACCGCGCTCTCGGCGGCAGCGCCCCGGCCGGCCCCAGCAGCCGGGGCCGCTAGGCGGCTTCCCGGAAACGCGGCGGCTGGACGCGCGCTGGAGGGTGTGTGGCGAGGGTGCCAGACTCAGTCCCCAAGGTTGCTCAGCAGGCTTAGGAAGTCCCACGGACCACCCTGAGCCCGCTAGCCCCACACGCTCCGGCCGGGAACTTTCTCACTGGCTCTTGCCGCCTTACAGGCACTGGGAGCACCTCTCCGACCCGCGCCATAGGCTTCTCCGCAGTATCCACCGACCCTCAGATCCCCCAGCAGCCTCCCTGGGTATCTGCATGTCCCACTTCTGCACTGGACTGCTAAGTGGCTCCCCCAGGGGGATGCCCAGAGAACCTAGGGGTGAGGGTGCAGTCAAACCGCATGGTCCTGGGGTCTCAGGAGTCTGGAAGTTATAGCTGCGGGATGGGTGACATTGCTTCCCGCCCCCCACCCGCCCCCACCGGCAAGGCTGGGGAGAGCGCTCGCCATCAGTTCCCAGGCCTAGCATGTCGGGAGGTGCCCTACTGGGTCGGCTGTATAGGTGGACCGTATATCCAAAACATCAGGAGAAGATTTACCTTGAAGTGAATGAAGTTTAAGCTTCAGAGTCCTTCATTGTTAATTTTGTATTCCTTTTCTTAAGAGAGCCTCCCTCCCCAGAATTGCATAAGTAAGTTTGGCTTTCACAAAATCTGGATCCAGCCCTGGGTCCAACTCACACCCTTTTCATTCTAACTGCCAGTCTCTCAGGCCAACTTACAGCCCTGTTGGCCCATGGGCCACCCAGGGGCTAGGGCAGTCCCTTAGTGCCTGGGAGAGGAAGCCCTGAGGCAATGGCTGAGAAATTCGGGGTTGGGAGGCAGCCGCTGGTCTGTGGGGAACGACCTGGCTCCCTGGTCTTTCTCTCTGGCTCCACTAGTCCCTTGTCCTACCCTACCACCTCCCTGTATGGTGATCAACTGCCCTGGTTTGCCCAGGACCCCCTGGCTTGAGCACTGAAGGTCCTGCATCCTGGGAAACTGCTCAGTCGTGGACAAACTGGGGCAGTTGGCCAGCCTACGTCTATAACTTTCTCAGAGCTGTAGTGCAGGCGTGGATTGGCCTTCATCAATGGGGTGGGAGAGACTTGGTTTTTGGGGTGCACATTTGGCCTAAGCCTCCACAAAGTCTAATGAATTAAGCCTAATGAATTATAACTGCAGCTCCTAGAAGGCCTGTCCAGGGCTCCCAGAAACCAAAAAGGAAAAGTGTGCACTTCTCCACTCCAGCTGGTTGCAAATTCCTGTGCATGGGCTGATTTTGTGTGAGCAAGGGGCAGGGCAGAACATCTGAATTTGGCCAGCAGGCATCCTGATGGTACTGTAGGTTTACTCTGTCACGTCAGTTGTGGTAGCCACAGGGAAGGGGCCCTTGTCATTTGAATACCCGCCTGTAACTCCATCTTTAAGGCAATTGCACTGTGTTGGGAGCAGAGCCCTCAGGCAGAGGCACATTGGGCAGCCTCCACTGAAGAGTTCTGGAATATCTGGTCTGCTCAGACCCTCAGGCACCACGATTCCCTGCCTCCTTCCCACCCCCAGTGCAGGAACCCTTCAGTACTTTCCTGCCAGGTGCAGTGACAAACTGCTAGGACCTGCCCGGAACTTTGTAAGGCAGCCAGTAGCACCTCCTTTCTCCTCACTGTAACAATGGGTGCTGATCAACTGGCCTCCCTCCATTGTCTCCAGAGGCATTTCAAGGGCATTTTGGAGCACTCTTGGCAGTGTCCAAGTGAGCGAAGACTCATCACCTGTGGAATGTGTCAGGTGCGAGCTACCTCTTCCAGCCCCAGGGGATCTGAGGATTCCATCTCTGGAGGAGGCTTGGGTGGGGGTGGGCATGGGCACAGGAGTTCCCTGCCTGCCCAGTAGTTCCCCGTGAGCTGAGAGGGAGGCCACTGGATGAATGAGACTCCTGTCTGGCTGTCAACCCAGCAGGCCCTTCCTGGCCAGGCTCTCTGGTCATCCATACCATCAAAGTGGGTAGCTCTGTACACCAACCAGAAGGCCTCTGTGGAGGCCCTTTTCCAGATTAGTGTGAGAGCTCAATGCTCAAAATTGGGGGTGCAGAGAGAGCCACCTGTGGGCACAAGCAGCCCTTCACACTCAGCACCAATCCTCTGCCGACATACCCAGCCTGCTTCTGTAGCCCATTGCTCAACACCCCAGGCCCACTCCAGTCACTGAGTTGGGACACAGGGCTCCTGACTCCCAAGAGGGATGCTGGCTATGTGGCTGCTAATTGGGCACCTTGGAGGCTGGGGGAGCTGGTGTTGGGACAGAGCCCCAAGTACAGCACATGGATAAAACACTGGGAAAGTGGCCCCAGATGTCAAATCCTGGTTTGTGGGTCAGGGCCAGACCTTGAAAGTGAGAAGAAGAGGTCCTGGAGGTCAGGAGTAAAGCAGCAGCTCTTATGGAGTGAATGCCTCCAGGTCACCCAGAGGTGTCTACAGCAAGAAGCTGCCCCTTGCCAGCCTGTCTGCTTGCTGCGCTGTCTGGCCCCCAGCTCAGGCTGGGGCGAGGGGCTCATACTAGATAAGCCAGTGGCAGCAGAGCCCTCTCAGCCCCTCAGGGTACAGCTTTAGCTGTGGTGGCAGGGGAGAGATCAAGCTCACAGTCCTGAGGGACAGTAAGGCTGAGAAAAATGATATATTTAACATCAAATATACTCAAGGACGATTAGGATTAAGTATTCAAGATGAAGGGGAAAGCGAAACCCTCTGAGCTGCGAATGAAGCATCTCATTAGAAGCGGCCTCTCTCCTGTTTTCTCAGAGTCTGACTTCCCTGCCTAGATGGAGGAAGATGGGCTGCAGCACCGCCCCAGCTCCCCACTCCCCAGTCCTGTCAAGCACCCAGGGCTTAGGCAGCACTGCCTGGCCTCCAAGTCTCCTTTGTACCCAATAAACCCCCTCACTGTCTGGGGTGCCACAGTTTGCAAAGCACATGCACATACATTATGCTGCCTGATCCCCACAGCAACCTTGGAGATAGAAGAGCAGGTCTCCCACTTCGCCAACAGGGCAACTGAGGCCCAGAGAGAAAGTGATTCGCTAGAGGTCCACTGTTGGTAATAAGCAGAGATGGCATGAAATTCCAGCTGGCGGCCCTTTGCCCCTCCAGGGACTTCAGCTTCCTTCTCCTTGCCTGGGTCTAGTCCTCCGAAGTGACTGCCAGGATTACACGTTTGACACGTGTGTCTGGAGCCCTCCTTGGGCTGGAAAAAAAAACCCATTACGATTTCCATCCCACCCTAGAACTTGGTACTGTCAAGAAAAAAAAAAAGGCCTTGGTTATTCGTTGGTCTTCCTGGAATAGGCAGGCTGAGCACCATCCCCAGGGCTCTGGGGAGAAACAGAGTTCAAGACGAAAGGAGCTGGAGACTGTCTCCCTTCCTGCCTCCTGAGTTACAGAGCAAGAATTGTCAGCTCTGTCATAGCAGGGATCTTTGCTTTGTTCACTGCTATGTCCCATTGCCTTGGAATAGTGCTTGGAACATAATACATGCTCAATAAACAGTTGTGGAATGAGAAAAGCTTTCAGTGCCATGCTGTGCTTGCTCAGAAAGAGGTAGAGACAGGGTCCTGATTTCTATGGAATCAGGATGCTCTTTGGGGGGGCGGGTGCTGAGGTAAAGATAGTCCTGTAAGACTCACAGTGGGAGAGTTTATGCCTTGCACGGTATTAACTTTGCCAAACAATCCAGGAAACAACCAGAAACCCCAGGGCAGAGCAAGTAGGAAGAGAGGGTAGGAGGTCACAGAAAGATTGCCAGGGTGGGAGGGGAGCAGAAATTAAGGCTCAGAGGCTGGGAGTGACGGACCAGTGGTCCACCAGACAAATCTCCAGGATGAGGCGGACCCTGGGTCCTGCGTAGAGACACGCGCCGAGCTGGAGCAGAGCGGCCTCCAGGTGGCGCTGCGGAGCCGGGCAGCAGCGCGTCTCCACTCCCCATTAACCCGAAAGGGAGGGGGGCCTCGGGAAATGTGTGCATTTATTCAGTAGCAGGAGTGCAAACCTCATACATTGAGAGAGAAAGGCAGCGGGAGACGGCCGCCGAGATTCCCCCATCTCTTTGAATATAATTTTAGATTGAGATTCAGATTAAATCCGAGGGGAAAACACTTTATGAGGCTGAAAGCTGCGTCTTTGCCAGAGCCAGGGTTATGAGCTATCTAAGGCAATTACATTAAAACAGATTATACTGGGCAAATTGAGCCATTTAGAAGGTGAGAATCAAAGAAACGGCTCTGATCCTCTCTTCCCCTTCTCTCTCCCTCACCCCCTCTCTCTCTCTCTAAATTGCAGTTCGTAGTTCCTTCAATTCTGAGGCACAAAAGTAGGTGAGACTGCTTTTGTATCTGCGAAGTGCTTCACTCCTGAATGTAATTCTAGCTGAGTGCAATCTAGGTTAAGAGCCGGACAAGCGGGTAATTAGAGCCCGCTCGCTGCCGGAGGACCGGCCGCCCCGCTGAAGCGCGCCCGGAGTCGGTGCCGTTCTCCCGGCCGAGCCGAGCTGCGGCTGGACACGGAGCGCCCGAGATGATGGTGCTGGACAAGGAGGACGGTAGGTGGCGGGCGGGGGTCCGGATGCCCGGTACCCCCTGGCCTTACGCCGCGGTGCGCGGGAACAAGCACGCCGGGACACCGGCGCTCACCTGCCAGAGTCTGCTGGGATTGCCGAGGAGAAGGGGGGCGGCACGCGGTGGGGTTGACCCGGGGTAGGGAGGGCGGGGAGGGCCGAGTGGGACGCGAGAGGAGCGAGACGAGTGAGCCCGGGGCTGCGCGCCCCCCAGCCCGGAGAGCTGTGAACCGGGCAGGTGGTGCTCTGCGGGGCGCGGGAAGGCTCGGGCTCCCCTCCGATCTCCACGCAGCGGCGGTTTGTGCGGAGCGTTTCGTCTTTGCGGCTGCTCCTCTCACCACAGCCATCACCCTCGCGCCGCGGTGTAACCTGAGAAGTGCTGAGCGCTGAGCAAATCAGTGGCTTCGAGAAAATCGGACTCCAGGGCTTGCGGCAAGCCGCGCTCAGGAAATCGGCGCCAGCCCTGGGGTGCTGGGCCCGCTGGACCCTCAGGGAGACAGCCGCCGCAAGTATGACTTGGTGGGAAAGAGAGATGCCTCCCGTGCAGGCCCACTGTCTCCCTGTCTCCTAAGCGCGGAGGCGGGAGTTTGGCCCACAGGAAGAAAGTGTCCCGCTACAGGCCAGTAGCACTCTTGCAGGAGTGGCCCGCGAAAGGGGCATGGATTAGCTCTGGTCAGGATCCTTGGGGCGCTTCAGAGGTCAGAACGGAGAGGGCCCGTGGTTTCTGGAGGCCACTAGCACGTGGTCCCACATGCCCTGAAGCGTTCCTGATTGGGAATGCCCTGCAGTAGGTGCCCTGGTGTGCACAGGAGAGATTGGGGAACCCACCCCTCTTGAGGGGAAAATGAAATGGGTCCCTGTGACCCAAGTGCAGCCCCCAGGGTCCGAAGAGTGGCGTCCCAGGCCCTCCTGGGAGGGTTGCTCACTACTGTTGAAGGGAGATGTACGTGTATGTAATTGTTGGTACATGGGCTGCCACTTGCCTTCTCCTGGAAAGGAACTGAGAGGGTGGGTTTTCTGTGAGTCAGAGGGATTCCTCTTACAGCAACTGTGGGGGCTGTTCTCTGACTTTTGAGTGAGTGGCCGCTGGGCCCCAGGTCAATAGGCCAATAGCTCTATTGACATGGTCACTTGGTAAAAATTTGAAGTTAAGTGACTTGCTCAAGGTCACACAGCATGTTCACTTTGCGGCTACCATGTGCTGATGCCCCTAGACTCCCCATGGCCTTCTGAGACAGGTAGCAGGGAGGGACATTGAAAGTATCTGGCCTGAGGGTGGCATGTGGGGGAAACCTATGGCCAGTAAACCCACAAAGGCCAGTTCCTGATATATGTGTAGTAAGAGAGGAAGGGGGAACTTGATGCTTCTGGTCAAAAGAATCCATTTGCCAGCGTCTACCTGGGGAGTGACACCCATTTCCAGTTTGCCCTTCTCCTTTCAGGGATCCCTCCCCTGGAGCCCCACGTGGGCCATCAGAGGACTGGATTGATGCCGTTGTTCATAGAATAAAAAGGAGAAGGTGGGGCCTGGGCTCTGGCCACACAGGGAGGGAGGAGGCCTTGAATTGGCTTCTTTGGTCGCTAACTCCCTATGTTATCTTGGAGCAGTCATGCCCTTCTCTAGACGTTGCTTTCCCTCTTGGTAACATGAGGGGCTTGGGGAAGCCAGTGTAGGAGGTCTCACTGTGGTGTAGGAGGGTGCTCCCACTGTGGGGAGCATGTGGAAATCAGGATATGTCTTTAGCAGCAGTCATTTGGCCCCAGGCAGAAATCCAGAAGTCCCGGCCCTCTACATGGGAGACCTCAGGCATGGAGATTGGTCTCATGCCAACAAGAGGACCCCAACACCACCACCCTGAGTCTTGGAGCCAGCTCTCTATCCAGGCACCCCAGAGTGCCTCAGGCTCTGTGGTACCAAAGGTTTCAGATGAGCCCTGAGTGGCAACGACTCTCTGGAGGTCATCTTAGCCAGTCTCCTGCCTCCAGCCTGCAGTGCTCCTCAACCACCCCAGACACATGCGTTTCCTCCAGTCTCCGCCGGACCTGTTGCAGAGAGCGTGCAATGCCCCTCAGTCCCCTACCTTGTCCAGCCCAAACAATATGGTGCCCACTCTCATTGATGCGAGTGAGCTCTGAGGCCCATTACGGCACAAGGAAGGCAGACAGCTGGAGCCCTGAGGAGCACTGGATTCTTGTCCTCCCCAGCCCAGAACTGTCCTCCAAAAGTAACCTTTCTGCTCATAAATCCACCCTGAACTCCCTGCTGGAGTCTGGCCTCTCCTGGTTCCAGGAGACCTTGAAGTTGGCACCTGTAATTGGGAGAGGGAGAAAGGCTCTGGGTGCACTCACCTGCCCCTCTAACCTGCTGCCTAATTTCTTCCTAGCACTTTTGCCCTCCCAGCAGGTGGCCGTGTGCACTGGGTGGCAGCATTGGCCCCCAAAGAGTGTGTTCCTCGGGTCTGGGGCCCTGCACCCTTTGTCTGGCTGCAGCAGGGACTCAGGGCTCTTATTAACCACCCCCAATGCCTTTTCTCCACCTGACAGCATCTTGTCGGAAGAGGCCGGGGCCCCTCTGGTTGAAGTCGGGTCTGCCAGCTGCCGCGGACCAAAGCTCCTGCTCTGCTGGGCTGCTGGGCTTTCATGTTGCACTTCTGAAAGATAATAAAATATCAATCGCTTTGCCGTAGCAACGGGTTTAAGAGACTTTCTGAAGTATTGAATCGTCAGAAAAAAAATTTTTTTTTTTTTGCTTTTAAGCACAGTGCATTATTAATAAAGTAATCCATTAGGTCGAGCACTGAAGGGCCACCACAGAGAGGAAAGATCTGTTTTGCAAACGGTTAAACTTCGGGTTTTAAGATTAATTGCTTTCATTTGGACGCTTGCTCTTGGCCTAGCCATTTCCACTTTACTGGAACTCAGGGTTCAGGCTTTCTAAATGCCGTCGGGCCTGCCTGTCAGCAAAGGGAGCCTAGCTCCCACTTTCCCAGAGAAATAGCCCTTCTTTCCCTGGCACCTGTGCTTGGACTGGCCCCAGGCTGCAGGCTGTCCGGTGAGGCTTGCAGGCCCTGGGGAGCAAAGAGAGCTACTGCCCTGAGTCCCAGGAATCAGATTAGCCCTCAGGCTATTGGAGAAGAGTCCCGTGCGTACAGGCAGACAACACAGGGTCCAAGTGACCCCAAGAACCATGAGAGCCTTGGGTGGCGGAATGGGCAGGAGAAGGTGCTGAAGACACCTCTTTGGGTGGGTCTGGGTGTAAGCCGCCTCTCCAAAGGCCCAGTAGGAAGGCTGAGGTGACCACAGGAAGCAGCAGGCAGGTTGTAGAACTAAACGCCAGACATGATTCCTAGAGCATTTTTAATATGTAAAAATGCCTAGGGAGAGTGGAACTGGCCTGAGGAGGACCAGACAGCAAATCTTCAATTGTTAATGACCTCTAGGAGCACGGCCTCCACAGCTGACTCAGTTGATCTGTGAGGGCAGGCTCTTGTCTCTGCTTAGGTGCTGGCCTGCAGGACCTCCTGGAATATGCTATCATGCTCTGGACCACAAAGGGTCCTGAGGGCCTCTCCTGGCAGAATGTGGCCAGTACCTTCCTGGCCCTGGAGTGGAGGCAGGAAGTGAACACTGTTGTTCTTCCTGAGACCCCAGTGGGCACTACTGCCTTCTGAGGCCTCGGAAAGGCCTTGTAAGGCTGGAAGAATGGGGATCAGGCCTGGCATTCGCCCTGTGCCCAGAAGAGGAGGGTCTCCATCTGCACCTACCATGCCAGCCTCAACAGCAGCCACCTCCTCACTGCTGGGAATGAAGCATCACAAATCTTGAGCAGCACGTACAGCTGCTTCCCCTTCCTGTCCAAACTCAGCCAGGCGAGAGTCTGTAAAGATAGGTCTCCCTCAGCCCCTCCCCATGCCTTGGGTTAAGAAGCAGGTGCTTCTTTCTGCTCCCTGCTCTTCCATTCATTTGCCCACACGAAGCACTAAGGCCAGGGGGTTGGGGCGGGGGGGACAGGGAAACAACATAAATTGGTCTGTCGTCCAGAATCCATGTCTCACTAATGTACCCAGATTAACTCAACTGTAAATTGTCTCCTTGGATGGCAGTGTCTTGCTAAAAGTTTCCCATATGATTCATGATTTGGATTGCTTTTAACGGCTATTGGCTAAGCAAGCCGGTGACTGTACAAGGTGATGCAATTGGCATTAGTGAGGGGAGGCACGGGAGCGTGTAATGCAGTCAATACTGCATTAACTACTGATGCCCAATTACAGGGAGTGGGAGAGAGCCTTTCAGGAGCATTAGGACTGGGGGAAGCTGAGATCACTGGCCGCCGCTCGCCTAAAAGCTTCACCCTTTGCATGCCGGGCGGCCTTGGCGCTAGCGTGGCCACTCACTTGGCCTCTGTGGCCACAAGAGCCGCTTTCCTCTCTTGCTGTCTCTCTCTCTCTCTGAATATGTCCCATAAAGATGCTTTTAGCACATAGAAATGTGCATTTTCCTAGACCCGGGGCCTGCCTCTCATCCCTACAGAGAGTGGATTCCCTACCCCACCTGTGTCCCAGAGTCAGACCCAGCGCTGCCCCACCGGCTCCCACTCAAGGAGCCCCTCAGTAGGCCCCATGTGAGCAGGACAGAGAGAAGGTCTATTTTTGGTCTCTCTCCCTTGGAACAGATGAATGATTTCCAGCCAGCATTGGCAGATGATTTTCTGTGGTCATGGGCGAAGGAGACATGAGGTTCCGGCTCGGTGCAACTGGGCTGCTGGCACAAGGCTGCTGGGGTTGGGGAGTGGCCTGGTTGGACAGGCCAGGCCTTCTCTGCACAGAAGGTGAGCTGTGTGGTGCAGCTAGGGGAGGCAGATGGGGGAGTGACATGAGCCATGCCGGGGCCCTCTGCAGGTGCAGGCCCTTCAGACCTACAGCCTATCCAGGGCAGGGCTGCCCTCAAGTAGCCAGGAGTCAAGGCTAGTGTTCAGATCTCTGACCAGGGGCCAGAGGGCTTCCCAAGAACTCTTGATCAGGGGCATTAGGATGATAGGAAGGAGTTAAGAGAGAAGGTAGAGAAAGGGCATGGGCACCCCACTGTGCCGGGTGCTATTGGATTGGCTGCCATCCTGCTAGACTAGTCAGGTCCGATGTGTTCACTGTGGTTCTGTGATCCAGGCCCACCCAGCACTGAGGCTGCTTTGCCTTTATACCTTCTCATCTCTACAGTGAGAATGACCACATCCTATGGGACAGATTGTTATCAGGATTAAATGAGATAATGTCCATGAACACACTTGATAAACCAGGGAGCCTCACACCTGTGTGAGGTGACGTTGCTCCCGCACAGCTACAGTAGGGTCTGAGATAGCCCTGTGCCCACCTTGGTGCCTTGTTCACTTCTGGGCACTGGGACATCGCCTTCCATCTCACAGTTCGTTTATCTATCACGGCCCCTGATCACTGCTGTCCCGGAGGCAGCCTGCTTTCACTACTCGCCACTTCCCAGGTTGCCAAGGTAATTAGCATTATGGGGAGAAGCCTCCAAGATTGCTCTTTGCAAGTCCCTCCATTTATAGGGGGACAGGGGAAGCACAAGAGGGCAAGAAAGTTACCCAGAGTTACATAGTGAGTTATAGCCCAGAGCTTCAGCATCTTTCTTGGTTCTTTGCCCTCTGCTCTGGCCCCACGGCATGATGAGGCTGGGGGACAGAAAACTGATGAAGAGGAACATCAGCTGGACTGGCACCATGTGCCTGGGCATCTCAGTCATGGCCCTAGCCAGCCTACCGACTGCCCTGTGGATCTTTGCCTTTCTACCCTGCTTGCATTGACCCCCTTGTCTGGCACGCCTTTTCCCCTCTGGTCAGCCTTGGAGGAGCCTACAGGTGACCAAAGCCATTCCAGACCATGCTCAGAGTCACGTCCACCCAACGGAGCAACAAGCTCCTCTCTCATTTGGGTGGGATGTGTTTATTTTCTGTTCCAAGGCAGGAGTGCACGGTGGCTGACACAATGGGGCAAATTCAAAGCAGATGGCATGGGAGGAGTAAGCATCTGGTCCAGGTAGCAGAGGTGGCCTGGGGCCCCAGCTCCTTCCTCCTGCCCCTTCCTCACTACTGACATGATTCAGGAGACCTGGATTCTAGTTCCAGCTGGCTGCTATGTGACTTCAGACAACTTACTGGACCTCAGTTTTCTCATCTCTACAATGAGAACAGCACCTGAATGGTACCCGGTGCCCACACACATGCTTGATAAGCCAGAAAGCCTCATGCCAGTGCAAAGTGACATTGCTTTCTGTACAGTTACAGTATGAGCTCTTCTGCTTTGGGTCTTTAGGGGGGTCTGAGAAACACAATAGCTATCATTTTACTGAACCCTTACTAAAAAATAAGGCGTTATTCTATGCCTGTTTATCAATTAGTTATTGCTGCACGAACAACCACCCCAAAACTCAGAGGCTCAAAACAAGCATCTACTTAGCTCTTGAACCTGTGGGTCAGTGGTTTAGGCTGCACTTGGCTGAGCGGTTTTTTTGGTCTCACTTATGCCTGGCAGGTGGCTGATCAGCTGGATGCTGAGGGTGACAAGACTACATGTCCCTCCTCATCCAGCAGGCTCTTCCAGCTCGTTCGCTTGGTGGCAACAGGTCCAGGAGAGAGCGGATGCACACAGAGCTTCTGGAAGCCTGGGTTTGGCTCTGCGATGTTGTCACTTTTGCCACACTCTATTAGCCAAAAGAAATCACAAGGCCAACCTCAGTTCTAGGGGTGGGGAAACAGATTATACCCTTGAAGAAAGGAGGTGAAAAGTCACATTGCAAAGGGCGTAGAGACTGAGAGGGGTAGAGAATTGGGGCAATTTCTGTACTCAGTCCACCAAAACATCTTCCATGTATGATTTTATTTAATATCCTTAACCACCTTAGGAAAAGCTACTACTATGATCTTCATTCTGCAGATGAGAAAACTGCTGTATAATGAGGCTGTGGCATTGGCTGCAGGTCCCATTGCTCACAAATCCAGAGTTGGGCTGTGAACCCAGGCTGCCTGACTATTGAGTGAGCTCTTCTTCCCTGCACTCCGCTGGCTCCCTGTTCTAGCTGGCAGGCTTGGGGACGGGGAGAAGGATGCTCAGGGAGAGTTCATGGGACAAGGGGCAGAGGAGCCAGTGAGAGGATGACTTGGGAGGATGATGGGGGGGCGGCATTTGTCTGGGGCTGCCACCAGAGCCTTGGACCCATTCCTCCACCAGCAAGGGGAGGAAGCCCACAAGGAGGTGTGCCCCCACTGACTTCTCCAGATTTTCCTCTCTGTTCTGCAAAACCACTGGACGGTTGGAAAGGGTGTGAAGCTCTGTGATTACAAAAGCTAACTTAAACCCGGGCATATGTGCAGATGCCGCCAGGGGGGACCCAATTCATTGGTTGGCCCCTTGCCTCAAAACAGGGCGGCAAGTGGGCTGGTGGGAGGCCTGTGTCCATTCATAAACCAGCTGATTGAAAAGCAATATTTCAGATAAATACAAGCCAGCGATCTATCAGTGGTTGTAATAAAACCCAGGCTTCAGGCTGTGATTTTATTTTGAAATAATAAGAATTGCTTGATTCTTTTTACTTGAGTTACCATGGTAATTCTGGCGTGGAGCAGTGTTATATTGATTTAGAAAGTGGACAGTAATATTTCTTTTGTGTTATTCTGTTTCTAGGCCTTGATTTCTAATTTCCACTTGGAGATTACTTTTATAAATTTCTTAAGTCCTTCCACTTTTTTTCCTCTCACAGTATAATTTTCCTCTCATACGCTGCTATGTTCTGAGCTTATTGGTTTGCTCTTATTTTAAATTAAACTCGCTGGTTTCAAATATTGAAATGACATCTTTGTCTGTGTCTGTACTTTGGTTTAGCAAAATATTACAGTCTGACGCTTTCTGCTTAATAATTTAAGGGAGGCATTCTGTCGGCCCTCACTGGGTGCTGATAACTTATGACTCAACCAATGCAGGCCTTACACTCCTGACATTTTAATATTGTGTAGCGGGTGCAGCCGCCCCTCCGCTCGGAGTCTCAGTGGAGAAAAATCCATGTGGTACCCCAGAAGGGAGTTTTAATAATTCAATTTTGCCGGTTGGCGCAATGACTTGATAGAGAGGGGGAGGGAGACCGCTCTTCCCAGATAAGTGGGAGCAGCTCTGGCTCGAGCATCTAGGGCCCACAGCCAGCGTCTGCTCCTTCCTGTCTCTCCTCTCCCCTAAATATTTCAACTCTCCGATTCCTGACCCCTGGTGACAGGTTGTCCCAACAGGGCCGTGTAGGGGCTGCCTATAGTGCCATCAGAATGCTTGAACTCTGGGTTTCTCAGTTTTCCTGTTTGTGAAACAAGTGGAACTAGCATGGGCTTTGCATCAGACAGACTTGGTTCAAATCCCACCTCTGCCACGTGATAATTCTTAACAGTAAATCGTAATAGTAATTCTAACTAATCAAATGGACGTGATCATGACTACCTTTTAGGCCTGTTGAGTCTTCAGTATGCAAAGCCCTTGATGGTCCTGAAGGTGATTGGTACAGTTTCCCTAACCTTCCTAGGGTTTTGGGGAGAGCGGGAGCAAATGGAATTGGGTGTACTTTGAAATGCTTATCCTGCTCCAGGTGTGCCTCGGGTTCAGATCCCTCAGAGGGTGTTCTTCGGAAAGGCCCCAGGGCTATGGCACTATGAAGAGGTGGTCAGCTCTGCCGCCATCCCTGTTCTGCCCAGCAGAGAGCAGAGAGTCTGGCTAGGGCAGGCTGGAGAGTGGGCTCTGTCCCCTGGGCACCTCTCCTCACATACGTCAGAGCAGGAACAGCATCTCAGGCCCCACGTGTCCAACAGTTTAGCAAGGACTGGGCTCCAGAGGGAAGCTCATAGTGATATGGGTGGTGGGGCAGAGATCTGTCCAGCCGGAGAGAGGCGGCCCCCCTGACCCGTGTGTGTATGCAGTGAGGTGGTGTATTAGTCATCTACTGCTCTGTAACAAATCACAATTTAGCAGCTTAAAACAACATCCATTTGTTTTCTCACCATCTCTGTAGGTCGGGAGTCCAGGATGGCTCAGCTGGGTTCTCCTCCGATCAGGGTCTCTCAGACTATAACCAAGCTGTCAGCCGAGGCTGTGGTCTCCTATCAAGGTTAATCTGGGAACTGAGTTTTCAAGTTCACTTGTTTGATTGTTGGCCGGATTCAGCTCCTCTTGGGCTGATAGACTGAGGCTTCCATTCCTCACTGACTGTGGGTTGGAAGCTGCCCTCAGTTCCGCGCCATGCGGCCCTCTCCAGCCTGGCAGCTTGCTTCCTTAAAGCTAGCAGAGTGTCTGTGAGCAAGCAGGAAGTCACAGTCTTTTATGAGATGTGACACATCTAATCACAGATGTGACATTTCATCACTTTGGCTGTATTTTCTTTCTTGGGAGCAAGTCACTTGGTCCAGCTCACACTCAAGGAAGTGTGGGGGGAGGATTACAGAAAAGCGTTAATATCCAGAGACAGAAGCTCACTGGGGAGCACCTTAGAGATCAGCCTACTGTGAAAGGTCAGCCTCTGGAGTAGCACCTCAGGCTCCAGGTACCCAACGGTTTAGTGGCCCCCAGAGAGAATGAATCACCAACCTCATCCTTGGGAGGCCCAGTGCCTCTGCTTCCTGCATCACCTCATGCCAGGGAAGGCCCCAGATGTCTCAGAGCCTTTCATTTCACCTTCACAGCATCCATGGGAGGCTGGAAAATCAAGTACTGGCCCCATTTTGCAGAGGAGTCAGTTGTTCCCAGAGAGGGAGAGACATCTGCCTGGGATAGCCCAGCAAGTTGGTATGTGGCAGAGTGCAGATGAGAACCAGGCCTCTTGCCACAAGCCTGGGGGGGCGGTGACAAATATACTCCCAGGCCTTCCCGGTCCCTGGTGGTGACAGGGGATGCCACTGATTATAAACACATACACACAGGGGTCAGGGCTTGGGGTGGGAGCTTCTGCATTCCTTTCTCTTTTTTTTTTTTTAATAAATGGCAAGTTTGCCAGGGTCACTAGGAGCCTGTGAAGCAACTGTCCATTACCCCAGGGCCTCTCTTCTCACCCAGTGGTGACCATACCCTCGGAGGAGATGAAGGCCATTCCTTCCTGAGCTGCACTCCCTGAAGCTATTGGACTGAGGGCCTCGCCCCCTTGCTGGCTGTTGCCAGGTGCGGTGGAGCTGGCATCTGAGGTGTCCTGGGCAGAGGCCACTTCAGCAGTTTCTTGAGTGGGAGCAGGGCTGACAGAGGCTCTCCAGTGGGTTGGAATGCAGGGTTGGGGCCGGAACTCCTGCAGCCACCGCCTGGCTCTGCTACCAGCTCCCAGTGGGTCCCTGAGCAGGCCCCTTCCCCTCTTGGACTCTGGGTCTCCCCTTTCATTTCAAGGGTCACTGGCTGCGGATGCCTCATGTGTGCTGCCGGGTATGGAGCTGTGACAGTTGGTGGGGACAGGTGTGGTGAGACCAAACCCAGGAGAAAGGAACCACCTAATGAAGGTTCTTTGGCTTGGTGTCCCAGGGTCAGGATAAGTAGAGATCCCAGGGGCCAGCATGGGTGGCCCCTGGACCTCCGAACTTGGTCTTGCCACATGGGAACCTGGTTGAATGGTTCCTTCCCTTGCTGTTTCCATGCAGAGCTTCCCCTAGGTTATGGTGCCTTGGGACAGGATGGCTCCTGTCCCTTGATATCAGGGCCTCGGGCCAAATGCCCATTTCTAGACGTGAGGCTGACTCCGTGAGTCTTCATGGCTTCATCATGGAAGGCTGTCCCAGGGAGCCGTCCCCAGGGAACTAGTCCCCTGCTGGCCAGGATGCTTCATCCTCCTGAGTCGTCCTCTCAGATAAGCCTGGGCACTGTGCGCTCTCCCTCCCGTGGTTTTCACTTGACCCAAAGGCAGATGTTGCCTTCCCTTCTGGCCTCCACAGCCTGGATCTGAGCTTGCACACTCCTGTCTGGGGCAGGGTTTACACGTCCTGGGAGAGGGCAGCACTGCCTACTGAACCTTGGCTAGGCCTGGAGGGCCTCAGTGGGTCTGGTCATTGTGCACATACCATAACTTGTGGTACTCAGTGTAGGACAAGTTCAAGGTCTGAAGGGGGAACCCTCCCCCACAGGAACACGGAATTTGCAGACAGGGCATTGCAGGCTGGGCACAGGCCTCCAAGGATGCAGACATTTCAACAGAGACCTGGGAAGACAAACCATGAATAGAGTGGTGGATCCAGCAGGCTCTGAGTTTCCCGGGGAGCATGGCTGGGAAAGTAAGTATGGTCAGACCTTCGGATGTGGGGAATGGGGAGGGGCCGCGACCGTGCTCTGGAGGTCTCTCCTCCCGTGGAGCAGCATGCAGGAGATGGGGTGACCAGGGCCTGGCCTCCCTGCGAGGCCTGGCTGCTAGACATCCCAGGGCCCCTCTCTGATTTCAGGACTTAATTTTTGATGAACTGATTTCTCCTGTCCTCAAAGGCATATTTGTTTTGTTGGTTTTGTTTGTTATAACAGCTTTATTGAGAGAGAATTTGCATGCCACAAAATTGACCTCTTTTCACTGTACAATTCAGTGGGTTTTGTATACTTCCAGAGTTGTGCCACCATCACCATCATCTAATTCAAGAACGTTTTCATCACCCTCAGAAGAAATTCCATACCCATTAGCAGTCAGTCACTCCCCAGTCCCCTCCTCCCTGGCAACCACTGACTAACCTTCCGTCTCTATGGATGTGCCCATTCCGGCTAGTTCATATAAATGGAATCATGGAAGATGTGGTCTTTGTGGCTGACTCCTTCCCTCACATAATGTTTTCAAGATTCATTCATGTCGTAACATATAGCAGTGCTTCCTTTTTACGATCAAATAATATTCCACTGTACGTATACGCCACATTTTATTTATCCATCATCAGCTGACGGAAATTTGAGTTGTGTCTATTTTTTAGCTGTTGTAAATAATGCTGCCATGAACATTCATAAACATGTTTTTCGGGGAACATCTGTTTCCATTTTTCAGGGGTATGTATTTAGGAGTGGAATTGCTGGGTCCTACGGTAACTCTGCATTTAGGGACATTAGTTTTTAATGTGAAATAAACAGTGCAGGGATGTTCAGGAGAGAAACCATTCTTGGCTGTCTGAGCGTTTGAAAGGGAGGCTGCCTGCAATGTGGTGCCCTGGGCTTCTCAGGCTCCGTGGGTCCGTGGGTAAGTCCTTGCCCCTGCTGGCTTCGGTTTTCTGATTAGTGATCAGTTTTCTGATGAATGGGCTGCTTGTAGAGCCCTGCTCACCTCAAGGGTTTTTGTTTGCAGTTTCTACTTACATAGCATGTCAAGGATTGCAGAGTGCTCTGCTTGCTTTAGCTGCTTTGGTTCTTTTGCTTGTGAGTTGGGTGCTATTACTCCAGTTCTGCTGACAGGGAAGCTGAAGCTCAGAGAGGCTAATAAACTTGAGTGTGTTTATCGCATTGTGGGTTAATGGCAGAGCCTGAACTTGAACCCAGGTTCATCAGAGTCTAGATCCCTGGCATGAAATTCTGCCACAGATGTGTCTTTGGGCAAGGCAGGGCTCCGTACTCAGGAGAGCCCTGCCTGAACAGCCACTGGTTCTGTTCTTCATTCTAGGTGCTGGGAAACCAGGGCCCAGATGTGGTTAGGTGTGGGCTCTGATACGGAAGGGTGATATAGAAATAAGGATGTTGGAAAAGTCTACTTTTTAGCTGTGTGACCCTGGATAAATTGTTCCGCCTCTCTGAGCCTCAATTTCCCCATCCACAAAATTGAATCAATAATTACTACTGATAGTTAATCACTGGAATGAGAACATGGTAAGATGTACAGGAAATACCAGCCTGCTGCCAGGCATGCAGAAGGTGTTACGTTTATGATTACAGAGCACCTGAGAAGGATTTGAAGAGGGTGCAGAGTACTGTGGGAGTGCTGGGGAGACGTGCCTGGCTTCTGGGCTGCTCAGGGCCAGGGTTAAGGAGGAGCTATCACTGGGGCCAGCCAGGAAGGTGAGAGAAAGTGGGAAGTCCCAGAGGAAGTCCCAGCTTGGGGCTGTCAGAACCCAGGAGGGGCGTCTAGGGGTCTCATGAAAATCTCCCGCCTTGAGGAGAGTTTGTGAGCAGACCCTGCTGGTACCCCAGTCCTTACCCCCAGCCCAGCCTGCAGATGCCTGAGACGGGGGCTTGCATGACTGCCTCAGTTAGCCCGAATGGTAATAAAACACTTTAAATTTATTGTGACATTTGGATTTAATTAAAAAGTACACACTTAGGGAAGTAGAACATAATGGGGAGAGAGGCAGGGTGGCTTTTCCCCTCCTTTCTTCTCCAAACTAATTAGCGTTGTATTTTAAATTGTTTATGTGCCGCTAATCATCGTAATAAATCATTTATACTGAAAAAGACACACTCGGCTGTGCCCGCCGCGCGGGTTCCGCTCGCCGGGCTCTATCGCGAACAAATTGATCTGGAAGTGAATTTATTAACCACTGGGGAAGAAATCATTAGTGCTTTCTCTAAACATTCCCCAGGTACGCTTTATTGCTGCAGTTCATGCTGTAACTAAAAGGAGCATTACCCAGGCCTGTGTTGTAATTTCCTCACAGAGCCTGCAGCCCACTCCCAAGCCCGGGCGGGAGGGGTTAGGGCGTCCCTGCCTCCTCTCTGGGACGTGGTCTGCTGGCTCCAGCTCCTTCCCAGCGCTTCTCATTCCAGGAGGGGCTCCCTGTGAGGTCTCTGCAGGCCCAAGGCCTTGGCTACCCCTCCTGCTGCCTGTCAGGAGAAGAGTCGTTCACAGTCACTCATGTTTATGTCTCAGGAGTGTGGCCTAAAGTTAGGGTTTAGTCGTGGGCTTAGAAAACTGGAGGGTAGGGGCTGTGAGGTCAGTGGGGTCAGAGAGGCTTGTCATGGACCAGCTTCCCCACCCAGAGATGGGGAAGGCCTCAGTGGTGTGGTGGGCTGATCATAGGCTGGGAGGAACAAATATGGCTGAGTGGGGACCCAGCCAGGATCAGGGGGCCATAGCTGCGGCTGTCAGGAGCATCCTCTATGGGCCCAGGCCTCCCAGGACCCTCCTCCTGCGGGCCCTGGGCCCTCTTCCAAGGTCCGGCCGGAGCAGTTTGTTCTGTTCTGCTTCCACATGAGGCCCACTGCCCTGGGTGTCTGTGCACCTCACAGTGCCAGGCCCAGAACAGTACTCAGCAAGTAACAGTGTGCTCGTCAGCTCCCTGGCTGCAGGCACCAAGCCTCGGATAATGCGGCCTGTGGCCGCACCAGCTTTCCCAGCAGCCAGGCTGCCCTGCTGACTCACACCCAGTGACACTTCCTCTCCCTTTGCACTGGGGGCTTTAGACCACTCTCACTTCACAGGACCCCCATTCTAAGACCCTCACCTCAGGATTTCTCCCACCGGGTTTCCAGAAGAGAAATTCTCTTCCGAACCAGAATCTTCTCCCTGGGAGCCTGGGGCTGGTATAGGCTATAAATCTCCGCCTGTCTGACTCCAAAGCTCACATTCTAAATGCTTTCTGGGGCTGGTGCCCCGTCAGCCTCCTCAGCCAGGCTGGGGTGAGGATCTGGCCCACATGGGCTTTGCACTCAGGTCCTCTCATCCAGGTCTGCAAAGGAGAGGGGAGGAGCCCCCAAGGCCTCACCAGGAAGCCCCAGGACAGCATCTCAGGCAAGGCACCCCAGAGGTAGTGCTATGTCAGCAAGAGCCCAGGGGACTCCTGTCCCTTGGCGCCTTCCCTGCGGCTCCTGGGGCGGGGTCCAGAGTCTCCCTCCCGGTGGCCAGCAGGTGGGCCCTGGCTGCTTCATGGAAGAAGCAGGACCTAGCAGCTGGTTGGGCCAAGCCTGCCTGGAGGGTCCCTTCTTTGCGTCTGGAGAACACATTTAAAAGTTTGAATTCAAAATTGATTTTGAAGGGCCCTAATCTTAGATCCCCTGGCGCTCACGGTGTGTCTGCCGCTCCTGCCAGACTCTCGTTTTCTGGTTCAGCGTCTTGGTGCTCGCGTCCCTGATGCTGTGAAATTGAGACTCATCTGAGAGTCCGTGCCGTCCTCCTTCTCTGCGGAGATTGCAGGCCCCTTGGGAGCCCTGTTTCATTAGATGGGTGATGTGGACTGTGCGGGTACCCAGGGAGCAGCTGAGTTGCTGTCTGGGGAACATACCTTCCAGACACTTCCCTGCTGGTCCCCGCAGCTGTGCAGCTCCAGGTAGCATCCTGTCAAGGGACCTGGGGGCTGGCTGCAGCAGCCCAGGATGGGATGGGGCTGGGTAGAGGCTGCATGTAGAGAAAGCTTGGGCCTGGGGTTTTTCTGTGACAAATTTCAGGGACTTTTTTCTCCCACTGGGCCCCCAGAGCTTAGACTAGGCCAGAAAAGTGATCGTATCTATAAGCCAAGAGGACCCCCCAGGAGGGGGTTGGGAAGGTTAGGTCTGTGTCGGGGAGGAGAGGGTGCCCAGGCCACAGATACAGAGGGGAAGACTGAGCTGCCAAGGTTACACAGGTGACTGAGCTCAGGCTCCAGCCCCCACTCCCTGAGGGTTGGGCGGAGTAGTCATATGTGCTGGGAGGTACAGAGCGGGCTTCCTTCTTCCCAGTCTGCAAAGGCTGAGATTGCTGTCTCTTTATCCTAGGGGTAGACATTTTATTTTTGCACAAGAGCTGTCCTGTCTCAGCCGGAGCCCTGGGGTGGGCTTCTCACAAATCCAGACTGTGGCAGGCAAGACCTAGACATTGCTTTGTTAGGGCCATGAAGCTACAGGCGCCTTGGGGGATGTGACGAGAGGCAGCAACAAGCCTGACTAAGGCCCCTGTGTCTGGGGAGCCTGCCTATCTGCATCAGCCCACTCTGGCCAGCAGGGTCTTGCCAGGAATATGAGTCTCTTCATTCATTCCCTGAACTGCTGGTTAAAAAGTGAGCTACAGGGCTCAGGGCTGGGGACACACTGGTGAACAAGACAGACAGAGCCCCTAAATAGGCCTTCACAGGGCTTACAGTCTTAGGAAAGAGACCAATCATTTTTCATAAGTAAAATCACAGAAAAGGAAAACAATTACAAATTGTGATAAAAACTTGAAATGACCAGGGTGTCAATTAAACAAGGAAATAAGTAAGTCAAGGAAGGCCTTTCTGAGGAGATGACATTTAAGCTGAAGCCCAAATATGAGAAGGAGCCAGTCACATGAAGAGGCAGAAGGGTGTTCTGTGAAAGGGAAAACAGCATGTGCAAAGGCCCTGTGGCAGTAGGGAGATCTTCAATGTGGCTGGAGCACAATGTGAGAGAGGGAGGCAGGGGCAGGACCACATGAGGATATCACGGGCTTGATGAAGAGTGTGGATGTTATTCTCAGACTGCTGGCAGTTATGGAAGGATTTCAAGCGGAGCAGTGACATGACCTACTTTGTTTGGAAGGATTTCTCCAGCTGCTGTGTGGAGAATGGATTATGGATACTAGACATAAGAGTCTGGTGGGGAGCGATGCTGATAATGTGGTGAAAGGTGGCAGTAGCTTTGGAAGTGAAAAGAAGCAGCTGGGATGGAGAGCGGGAGTCAGCAGGGAAGGGGGATGAGGGTGATGAAAGATCTGAGGGTGACTAGAGTTTCCTGGCCTGAGTGCCTGGGGGGCAGCAGAGGGAAGCCGGGGTGAGAGTTCAGGGCCCAGGGTTTGAGGAGGTGGTCTGAAGTCCTACTGTGAGCCTGTTGCTTTTGAGATGTATCTGCGGCTTCACAGAGACCACCAGAGAGTTGGAAGAAAATGCCCATCCCCCACCCCCCGCAGATAACCATGCAATTAACTTAAGTATCATTCGCAGTGACAAGCTCTAAAGAGCAGATGTAGCTTCTGATGCTTAAACTCCCCTCACCAAAGAGCTGAGAAAACTGCGTGTACCTGCCTGTTCCATTCGTAACTGTTCCAGTATCTCAGTGCATCAGCCAGGCCCCTGTAAGCTCCCAATGGGGTCCCCGACTGCCTGACCCAAGGCTGTGCGGGGTTCGGCTTCCCCCAGCATGAGGTGTATGGAATCTCCTCAGCCCCATGACCTACAGACACTAGAAGGTCACTGCGCGTTCAGGCTTTAGGGCACTCCTTTCCTAAGAAGGTTCGGCTCCACCAAAACACGCTGCAAAAATGCCTGCTGCTTCACACTCCTGCACAGGAATGGCTCCCCTGGAGGTACTGGGGGCCAGAAGCCCACCCGGACTGATGGATCCCTGAAAGGGGGCTTTAGAGCTGCCTTCTGTCGACAGGAACAAGACTGGGTCCAAGCAGAGGTTCTGTCCCCGTGGCTCAAGAAAAAGCTGATGTGGTGCTGCCTCTGGCCCTGAGAGAGAGCAGGGAGGGGCTGAGGCCAGCAGCCTGGATCTGAAGCCCCCTGGGCCCTGCAGGTTTGCCCCCCGGCAGGTCGTGTGCTTTTCCCGGACCTCAGCGATGGCACACAGTAGGCATTAATAGGGGTGTTATCATGCGATTGCATGTGGCTACGGTGGCTGCAGATGTTTGGGGACCCGAGTGGGCAGTGCTCTCCTCCAGCCTCCCCTACTGCGGTGGTCTGTGGAGACCAGGACGAACTGGGGGCTTTAGAGAAGGCAAGCATAGCTGGACTGTCTGTAAACGTCTTACCCCGAGCCAGCCCCTCTCGGGACCTCTCCCTTCACTGTCCCCTCATGGACACACAAGCCCCTGGCTGTTCATTGAGGGTGTCCCCACCATTGTGGCTCTGGGTCTGGAGCCCCCAGCTCTCCCCTCACAGCTCGACCCTCCCCCTTGAGGACATGTGCCCTTTCAAGGCTCCTTGGTCCCTGTCAAGGCCACAATGCAAACATCTTAGGTCTGCGTCTACACAGCCCTCCTGCTCCTTCCCAGCTCCTGTGCCTTCCCAGCCATAGTTTCTGGTCCATGTCTCCTATTTGACCTAGCCCAGATGTCCTTTTAAGGTCCCACAGCACACATAGCTTTCAAGGGACCCACAGATGAGCAGAAACAAGCTGTGGCCCACCTGAGCACACAGGGTATCCTGCCTGGGCCATAATTCCTCCTGGTCTCAGCACAGGCCCTGCTCTGAGCATGCACCTGCCCACCCCTGGCCCAGCATCATATGGCATCCAGGCTGCACTGGAGCACCCAGACGCTGCCCCAGGGAGCTCTCCTCACCCAGGCTGGGCAGGGAGGCCATGGGCGTGTGCTGGATGAGAACCTGAGCGCTGGAGTCTGGCAGGCTGAGGCTGCAACCCCTGCCCTGCACCCTTCCAGCTGTGTGACCTTGGGGAAGGGCCTTGACCTCCCTGCTTCCTCATCCATTAAGTGGGGATAATTGTTTAGTACCTTTATCTAATATGAAGTTAATATGAAGATTCAGTGAGATGCCGAGGAAGTGGTGGGTTTTCTGAGGAGCAACGTCCTGACTGAGAGGTCTCCGTCTTAGCTCGTTTCTCTTTTTAAATTGAGGCATAAAACATAGACGGTAAATTGCATGTCTCAGGTGTTTGTTCCAGTGAATTTTTACATGTGTGTGCAACCACTTAAACACCGACCAGATCAAGACAGGGGCACTTCCAGTAGCTCAGCAGGCTTCCGCACACCTCCCGCCAGGTGACAGTACACCCCAGCTATGCTACACCTATTACCGGAGATCGTTTTCGCCTATTTGGGGATTACGTATATAGAATTATATAACACGTGCCTTCGTGCGTCTGGCTCCTTTCATTCGACATTACGCTGTCTGACTCATCCATATTGCCATGTGTATCATGGCCCACTTTTTTCATCGCTGTGGGCTATTTTATTATATGAATATACCATAATTTATTGCCCATTTTACTGTTGATGGACATTTGTGTTGTTCTCAGTTGGGAATTATTATGAAGACAATCGCTATGAATATCCTCGTATATCTCCTTTGGTGGATATAAGCTCTCCTTTCTGTTGGGCATATAGCCAGGAATAGAATTGGTGGGTCATGAAATATAGAATACATAAGTTTTCTCAGCGGATTTTATAAAGCTACTGTGTCAAGCATTGTTATAAGGACTTCCTGTTCATGATATAATTTAATCCTCAGAATAATCCTTTAAAGTAGTCCATGCTCACTTAGGAGGTGAGTAAATTGAGGCAGACCTAGGAAGCAATGGAATTTGAGCTGAGGCCATCTGTCTGCAGGGCCCACGGTCTTAGTATCTCCACTGCCTACCTCTTCTCTCACATCCCCTTTAGGGGTCGCCCCAGAGGGAAAGGGGCCAGTTCCTCCACTGAGCTGACTGCCACCCTGTGAGCAGAGCCTTCCAGCCTTCCTCACTGCCCCAGCAGGGAGGTGAAGGCCACAGGGACCTTGCTTCTCTCCCTCATCTAACCCAATAAGCGAGCCGCCTGCAAATGGGTGCGTAGAGGGGCAGCAATGAGCATGCTCTAGGTGGCTGTAGTCGCGCGTTTCAACAGTTGTTCTCGTTGGCTTTTGATTCCAAATGAGCAGGAAATGCTATTAGCTCAGGCCTCGCCTGCCGCGTGGCACGGCCCTGGGATAGGAGTGCAGCGAGACGAGAAATTGTGGAGATAAAACTGGTGTGAAATGGAGGTCTTCTCACAAGGCTGGATATGTCCATGGGAAATGAAGTTACTTCTGAGAAAACGAGATTTAAAGAGATTCTGCAGAATTAGATTACACTTTCAAATTTCCTTATTAAACGGGATTGATGCCAAGGAGGGGGCGCTGGCTGGCTCCATTTTGAACTCTACTCTGCAGTTCCAGACCCAAGTGGGAGCATGCACCTTGCAGGTGGTAGGGGCCCAGGTTCCTGAAGGCCACAGACACACACACACACACACACACACACACACACACACACACACACACGGCAGCGGAAGTGGGTGTGATCACTGTGGGACCTTCCAGATAATGAGTCCACGTGGGCGAAGCCTCGTGGACTCCCTCTCTTCCGTTTCCTAGGGAAGGTGGGATTGAGGCCTTTTGTTCAAATGTGACCTTGATTTTGAGCTACGTTCCACTTTTTGGAAATGTAGTTTTTCAAAAGGCAATAAAGGTGCATGTGACTGCTTGTGCATACGTGTGTATATTTACACAAGCTCACCCAAGCTTATATGTATGACTGGCATGTATGCATATGAATGTTTATGCAACTTACTGAGCAGATACTATATTTAGCACTGTGCGGGGCACTGGGATACAATTGTCGTGGGGAGAATACACAGACAGACACAGTCCCGCCTCTTGTGGACAGAGTGTACGTGTGGTCATTACATGCACATGCATGTGTGTGCTGCTGCATGTATCTGCATGCGTGTCCTGCACCTGTGTACCTTCCGGGCTTCCCAGAGGGCAGCAACACCCAGGCTAGCAGCGCAGCGGATGAGTCCCGTCCTTGGGCCCCGAACACAGACTGCCAGGGTTCAAATCCCAGCTTCGTTCCATACTAACTGTGTCCCCCATGACAAGTCATAACCTTTCTTGTGCCTCCGTTTTCCTGTTGTTGAATGGGAATAATAATGTTATTTACCTCATGAGGCAGTTGTGAGCTAAGCGCTTAGAAGTTGAGCATTGCTCATTGTCCCACCAGCGTTTCCTCCCTGCAGGCTGCTCTTAGCCCTGGGCAACCCCAGCCCAGGCTCCGCGCCTGCACCCATGGATGGGCGGGCAGCCATGGTGAGAAAGGGAAGCCCCAGAGCTGTGCTGAGCAGCTGTGTTGCACTGTGTGGGCACGGGTTTGGAACCAGTACTGATGCACAAGGAGAGACAATGAGAAACTCCAAGGTCACACCTGCCTGTGCCCCAGGCCTTGCTCCAGAGCATCCAGAGGGACCTGCTCTGAGCCAGCACCCTCTGAGCTGCCACAACAACCCCTCCTACTTGACTGGATGCAGAACCGCCTATCAGGCAGATGGGACTGACTTCCTCCCGAACACGTTTGCAGTGACCACAGGACTGTCCTTTGGGTCCTGCTGGACTCCAGCTAGTGCCTGTGTGACCTTTATCCCAGTGACACATTCATGTCAGTTTGCCCCCTCGAAACAAGCATCCAGCATGATTGTAGGGACCTGAGATGGAGCGGTGACTAAGGTCATCCTTCCCGTGAGTGAGGTGGGATGACACTAAAGAGAGCCAACTTTTGACTGCCAGGTCCAGTTAGTCCTAAAGACGTATATGAACCCCTTTACTCCTCGCGGTAACTCCATGAGATGAGTGGTATTTCCCTTCTCATTGTCTAACAAAGAAAACTGAGGCACAGAGGAGTTAAAGTCATACAATCAAAGATGTCAGATAAACCCAGATTGAAAGATAGCTCATAAAATAACTGGTCTTTGAAATGTCAGTGTCTTGAAGCACAAAGGCTTAGGAATCCTTCCAGATTTAAGTAGATGAAACTTGACAGTGGAATGCAATACGTGATCCAGAATTGCATCTCGCCATAAAAGATATCTGGGAGCATTGCTGAAATCTGAATAAGGTCTATAGATTAGATAATGGTGTTATGTCAGTGCTAGTTCCCTGAGTTTGATAACTGTGCTCTGCTCGTTTGAGAGAAGGTCCTCGCTTTGGGGAAATAACACCAAAGTGTTAAAGGGTGTAGGGCTCCATCTCTAAAGCCGACTCTTCCATGAGTCAGGAAAAATATTAGATAGATAGATAGATAGATAGATAGATAGTAAATATGTAAAGTGTTTGTATTTACAGAATCTGGGTGAAGGATATGCAGGAATTCTTTCTATTCTTGCAACTTTTCTGCAAGTTGGGAATTCTATCAAGACAGAAAGAAAACAAGTGACAGAGCAGGGAAGGCAGGCGAGCTGGAGTGCGTGTCAGTGACACAGCCAGTTCCCGTCGGGATGCCAGGCTCTGTGCCGTGGCCTCCTGTGTGTAACCTCATTCCAGCCTCACCACAGTCCATGCGGAAGGAGACCCTTACTGCTCCCATTTCACAGATGTAGGTCAGAAAGGTGCCAAGATCTGCTCCAGGCCCTCCAGCTACTTGGGGCAGTTCCCAGACTGGAAAGTAGACTCTTTGAGTTCAAGGTGTGTGCTCTTTGCCTCAACCCCACTGTGGACTCTGACCTTGGAGGGGCAGTGGGATGGGCAGGACGAGGCACTGTGTCCTGGAGCAGTAGCACCATGTGGGCCCCGGGACAGAAGCAAACAAGATCCATTTGCCTGGTGGAGAGGGATGTTATTCCAGGATTCTGCAGGGAGCAGATCCAACAGTGCCAAGTAGGACATGCTGGAATGTGGGAGGGGGCCTCAAATGCCAGGTGGGGTTGCCAGTGGCTGCAGGCAGGGGAGCCACAGGGCAGGCCTGGAGTGACCTGGGGCTGGGCGGGGGTGTGCATTCTGGGTAGGAGGATGGGCCTTGGGAGCTCACTGGGAGGGCTCCACAGCTGGGCTCAGCCTCCTAGCCAAGCTGGAGGCACTGGTGGGATCAGGAGCCAACGGGCTTGGCAGTGTGGAGCAGTCCACCTGTGGCATCTGAAAGGTGGCCTGAAATGGGTGGACAGGAACTGCTGAGGATGTGGGTCAGGCTGGCAGACCACCTCAGGAAGCCATGTGAAGAGGAGGGTGCAGGAAGGGCTGAATGACCTCTGGCAGTCCCTCCAGGTCACCTGGACTGTCTGGCTTTTCCCCAGATTAAAGAGCTGAGGGTAAGTGTCTGGCAGCTGGATGAGTCAGCCTGGGAGGCTGCCTCCTTCCCCTGCCAGTCCACCCAGGGTAGTGGCAGGGCAGGTGTTTGGCCTATCTCCCCTCAGACGTCCCCTCCACACCCTGAGATGTGAGGGGCACCCACAGGGCTGAGTGAACTGTTTTATTTTGCTGGGTCCCCTGGTGGGTCTCGGTGTGTGCCAGTGTGTGCGGGGAGGCCCACGCATCATCCATTGTAAAATATCAGTGTTTTCATGGGTGAGTAGTAATTACTGGGTAATGCTTTAAAACCTTTCCTGAAGGAGCGCAAACCTGTTTTTTTTTTTCTAAAGTCAGGAGTACATTAAAAGGATTACCATGTAGATTTGATTTTTAGATAACACTAAAATGGATCCCAAATGGACTTCAGCAAAGGGATGCTATCTCCTTAATGGAAAGTGCATGGCCCGAGGCTCAGCTCCCAGAGCCAGGCAGGGGGTGGGGGGGCGGGAGGGAAGAGGTGTCTGCAGGGCCAACCGGCAGGCTGGGGTGGGGATGCTGAGGAGGCAGCTTAGGGAGGGAGAACCTGGACCCCCTGGGGAGCAGGAGCCCATAGGTGCCCCCTTAGAGCCTCCTGACCTTTCCAGGAGTGCTTTCAATCTCCTGGACTAGCCCAGTGGGACCCAACCCAGCATGGGGCATCACAAAGAAGGGAGGGCGAGTCAGAATTCTCCCAGGACCTCAGCCTTTTCAAGCAGAGAAAGCTCAAGGTCCCCAGATGCTCTGAGACCTCCTCAGCCAGGCTGGCCCTGGTGTTCCGTGTCTTGGCGGACTTCTGGCAGAAGCTGCATGGCTCCTTAAGAGTTCTCCAGGGCCCAGGAAGCAGAGTCCAACACCCTAGAGCAGGGCGCCCAAGCCTGCTGTGTACCAAGGACCTGCTGTGTGCCAGGCCCAGCCTGGGCACAGGTAGGAAGCAGGGGACCTGGGAAAGCTTGTGGCTTTCCTCCTCCTGGCCTCCCTGGGTCCTCTAGGTGCCAGGTCCTACCAGTGATGGAGGAGCTGGCTAGTGCTGTAGTTCATGGCCCTGCAGGCTCGGTGGCCAGGCATTCTGTCCAGGATCCAAGTCAGAGGAAGATGGAGAGGGCAGATGCTCCTGGTGCTGAGAGACCCTGCATCGTTTTGGGGTACAATTTATGGGACTGGGTGTATCCCCTCAGGTGGATGGATATTCCAGCCGCTCACCCCCTCCCACCCCCAACCAGGGAGAACACAAGTGCAGCCAGTCCAGGGAAGTAAGTGGAAATCAGCCCTGGGATCTACAGCAGAGGCCTGGCCGAGGTTTTCCAAACTGGTAGCTATGCTGGCTGGATGCTCCTTCTGCAGGTGCCAGAGAAAAATAATGCTGTCCTGAGACCCCCAGACGATCCCACGTCCAGCTTTCTCAACCCCTCCGCCATTCGGGCACACCTGTGGGCCAGGCCTTGAAAGGAGCCCCTCAGGTCCCCCTTAGCTCTCAGGGGTGCTTGGTCCCAAGGTGGCATCCATGGGCTCCTCAGAGCCATGACCAGGCTGAACCCTGCCAGAAGAGACACAGGCAGGCCTGAGGACAGTCATTCTGAGCCCCATCACTCTCTCAGACCAATTAACCTTTAGAGCTGCATTAAGGAAATTAGGCAGTGAACTTCCCAGCTAACAGACAGCCCTGCAGGGACCGGAGGAGGGCGGGAGGGGAGAGCCCACAGCAGCCTGCAATACTGCTCCCTGCCCTCACCTGTCCTGCTGCTTCTGGGCTCGGGAGGGGCCCCTGGGCCCAAGGGCCACCACCTCTCCCAGAGAAGTCAGAGGAAGCGATGGGGCTAAGAAAGCGCAGGAGGAGGGAAGGGCTCCTAGGGCCAGCTTAATTGGTGACCTACACTAATCCTTTGGATTGTCTGAGCCTCAGTTTCCCCATCTGTAGAATGAGACCATTTATCTAGAAGAACTTTGAAGGCCCATCCAACCTGACACCCGTGGATTTTGAGACTGAGGCCCCTTGGAGGCTGAGGCTCTCCTCTGAAGCCTGAGGAAGCAGCTCAGACTCTGGGCTGCGGGCAGTGGGGGTGGGGCGAGAGGAGGGATGCCAGGTGATGGGAGCTGAACCCAGAGCCCTGGAGAGTGCAGGGATCCCTTGGAGAAGATGGGACCAAGAGGAGGGCAGAGTTCGTGAGCAGGTTGAAAAGCCAGGGAGGCAGGAAGGGGTGGGCTATTCTCTCCAGAGTCAATGCCTCCATCCCTACCCTTTCCCCCTCCCCATCCCTTTCAGGAAATTCTCATAGGCACCTCCACTCCCCCCAGGTTGGGGCTCTGAGACTCCCTGCACTCCTCACCAAGCCTAATCTTCAGCACACTCAAGCCTCAGGGCTCCATGTGGATGTCCAGGTTCCCGGATGACATCTGTCATCTATCCCTATCTCCTCTTCAGTTGTCCCTTTCTGTAGTCATTCCTTGTGCCTGTGCACATGGGGTGTGAGTGATGCACACGCTTGCCTGCTGGGAGGTCTGCGCCTCCCTCCAGTGAATGCCAGGCTTAGATCCAGCCCCTCGTACTTGGTACTTTCTTGCATATTGAGAAGCTCTCTGGGTCCTGGGAGGGGGCCAGAGACTCAGAGGTCTTTGGGAAGAGCCAAGATCCAGAGGCTGGGAACCTGCCCTCCCTCAGGCCAGGGCAGGTAGGGAGCTTGACTCCAGCTGGGAGCATTGCTGAGGAGAGCCCCACCTGGGCCCAGCCCAGCTGCCTCCAGCACACACCTGCCTCCAGAGCTCCTGCTCCCCGCTGGGACTGTCACAAGGGCATCTTATTTTCTTCTCGACACCTCCACTGTTCTACATGAATAAACCAAGAGGCTGTAGCCTGACGTTTTGGGTTAAGAGGGATAAACACGCACACTGTGTGTGGAAGTCTGAAGTGGCAGAAAGATGTGGGAGTTCTAGTGGACCCCCTGCCTGTTAGGAGACTTCGTCCTTAGGGCTGTAGAAAGAGCCAATGGGATGGTGGCTGCATGAGGAGACTCAGTCCTCCTGTAGCTCGGGCCGCAGAGGAGGCAGTGTTGCATGGCAGGGAGCAACTAAGGGAGGCCAGGCCTCCAGGCCACCTGTGGGCCCCGCAGCAGAGCAGACGTGGGGATTCCCCGTGCGCCTGGAGCCTCTGGATGGGCCTTTGCAGGGCAGGGGAACAGGCTGTGCCACACAGCCCAAAGGACAGGACTTGACACTGGGGAGGAGGCTGCTGGTGAAAAAATGAGAGCACCTGGGAACCCTGATCCTGGAGGGGCACGGCAGGCAGGGAGAAGCCACGGGTTCCCATTCTCAGAGGGCACAGAGCCACAGGGCCCACCCGTGTCATTCTGTCTCTTGTCTGTCCGTCTGCAGGTGTGCCGATGTTGTCTGTCCAGCCCAAAGGGAAGCAGAAGGGCTGTGCCGGATGCAACCGCAAGATCAAGGACCGCTACCTACTGAAAGCTCTGGACAAGTACTGGCACGAGGACTGCCTCAAGTGCGCCTGCTGCGACTGCCGCCTGGGCGAGGTGGGCTCCACCCTCTACACCAAGGCCAACCTCATCCTGTGCCGCCGAGACTACCTGAGGTGGGCCACCTCCCGCCACTTGGTCCTTCCGCTCAGAGAGCCCCCATCCTCCTGGGCCCAGCACGGTCCTGCCCTGGCTACAGACCCAGTACCCAGAATGCACAGCCTGAGTGTGTGCTCATCCTGGACTGTGCTGCCCCTGCCCTTGCCCTGCCCCCCCAAACACCCATGGAGCCCCCCAAGGCAGGGCCGTGCCTTTAACTCCTGGGACTCAGTGGCCAGCACAGGTTCCGGGCAGGCATCAGTAACCACGGGCACGGAGAGGAGCCTCCTGAGGGCCCCAGCCTGTCCCCGCCCTGCCTTTGTCAGGGGCTTCTGACCCACCCTGTCCCTGAGTCTGGGAGAGGATGTCTCAGAGGGGCTTTGTGGCAGGTGGGAAAGCTCTGACTGCCCTGGGACCCCCTTCCCACCTCTCCCCAGGGCCCAGCTCCCCCCAAGTTTCTAGGAGGGACCTGGAATTCAATGCCTGGGGATCCTGGCAGGCAGCCAGACCCTGGAGAAGGATTGCTGATGTCAAAGCTGAAAGACGTGGGTTTGAACTAGCTCTGAGCCTCAGTTTACCCCTCTGTGAAGTGGTGAAAAGAATAACTTCCTGCCTGACATTCATCGGAGCTCCCCCACCCGTCCTCCCCCACAGCCTGGATCCTATTCCCTGGGGCTGTCTCCCCCAGTTAACCCTCCCGTAGGCATCCATGACATCAGCAGGGCTGGAAGGAGGCCACCAAGCAAGGGCCTTGGCTGAGACCCAGCACCTGCATTTGGCTCTCACACAGGCTGCTGGGTGGTGTCTGGGCCTTGCGGGGGGACAGAGTGGGGGAAGGCCTAACTCATTAATTAATGGGTCAGGGCAAGGGGTTCTTGGGGCTCCTTCCACTCAGGTGTGGGTATGTTGTGCGGTGGGCTTATCAACCTGAAGAGCCTAAGATTTACCTGCCTGTACCTTCTCTTTTAACTTTTGCCTTTTGCAGGAGTTTTTTGTATATTTTTTTAGAGATGCTATGAACCAGGGCCTGAGACTCAGTGCTCCTGGCTGGGCCCAGAAGAGGGAGGCTGAGGCCAGGAGGAAGGGCTCAGGAAGGGGGTCCTGGGGATTCACCCCTCGATAAACTGAATGAACAGGGCATCCGAGCCTGGAGGTTTAGGGCGTTGCCAGGGGGCTGCACCTGCCAGGCTGAGAGGAGGTAGCAGCCCATCTGATGGGTCCACAGGCCCTGGGGATGTAGACCTCAGTGCAAGATGGGCTTGTCAGCAGGGCTGAGGCACCCACAGGCATCCTGGGCCCTACCAGCCACTGGAGCCTGAAGGTATTTTCCTGGGTTCTGGCAAAGGCCACGGAATAACTTTGGGGCCAGGTAGGCCAGTGGGCCAGAATGGGGGTGAGGCTTCTTTGAGCTTCTCAGCCCCAGAAAATGGCTGTCCAGAGCCTGTCCCCTCTGCAGCTTGCTCATCAGACTGGGGGCAAGATTGGCCCCTCTCGGCAGGCAGATGTTGTGGCCCAGCCTTTGTCTGACCTAATCTGAGCTACCAGGCAGTTCGGACTGATGAATAATGGAGCCAGGCTCGCCTGCAGACGCTAGAGCTTGAGCTGGACAAATCAGGGATTAGAGGGGCCTTCTGCCTGCCTCTCAGCCCCCATGTCTCACTTGGGGCTTTCTCTGCCAGGGTGCAGAAAAGAAGTGAGGAGGAGCCTGGCTGGCTCAGACCATTGAAATACCCAGCCAAGGATTGGCCTGCATGGGGAGAGTGTCAGCTCCCTGCCCCTAGAACTCTGCAACCAGCTGCTAAGAGAAGGGTTGTCTGTCTCAAAGAGGCATTGTGCCAGAAGTCCTTAGAAACTTCCTCTTGACTTCAGTCTTGTTGTAGAAACCCCTTTGAACAGGATCATCTAGTCCTGTATCCCCATTTTAAAGAAGGGTGAACTGGGGTCCAGGGAAAGGAAAACGGGGCTTAGGCAAGTCACAGAGTTGAGTTGGTAGCTGAAAAAGACCTCCTCATAGGGTTGTTGTCGAGATTAAATGAGTTGATCTTTGTAAAGCCCGTAGAACAGGGCCTGGTGCAGAGTAAACACTATGTAGGAGTTTACTACAATACAGGGGTTGTGACTGAGCGTTTTCAGAAGCTTTCACAACAAGCATGCGAAGTCTCTATTTTACAGTCGCTCGGAGAGCCTAGGTGACACAGCCTGAGGCCACACAGCCCATGATTGGCCAAATGCCTCTATATTCTGGCTTGTGTGACTCTGAAGTCCTGCTCAAGGTCCAACTCAGTATTCTGGTGGCCCCCGGGGCCTGACGGACCCCAATGGGAACTGGAAGGAGGCCTTGTCATCCCAGCCCAGGGATGGGCAGTGTTAGCTGACCCCCACAACCCCCTCCCGGAGTCGATGTACCAATTTCTCTGAAACCTGATCTCTTAGTAGAATTTAGGGAGACAAGCTGGGCCATGGTTGGAGGCAATGCCCCTGCCGCCCTCTCCCAAGATCCCCAGCCGCTCCTGAGCTCTCTGCACCCTTCCCTCTGCAGGCTCTTCGGCACCACGGGAAACTGCGCCGCCTGCAGCAAGCTGATCCCAGCCTTCGAGATGGTGATGCGGGCCCGGGACAATGTGTATCACCTCGACTGCTTTGCCTGCCAGCTCTGCAACCAGAGGTGAGTGCTAGTCTGGTAGGAAAGTCCACCCACTCCCTTGAGCCCAGCTGACTCCTGCTGGAAGGCACCAGAAACACTGTGGAGGCCTACATGCAAATGTGGGTTCTGTGTGTGCCTGTGGCTGCCATGTGCGCACTGTCCTGAGCACATGTGTACGTATGTGTTTTATGTAAGCCTGAGCCCTGTAGTCAAATGTGCGTGAGCCAGTACTATATGTGCATGTTTGTGGGACACTTTTCTGCGTGAATATAATGGGTGGGAGCATGCATGAGCTTAACATGTATGCACAGTGTGTTGTGTGCATGCATGTGTTTTTATAAAGATCTTATTTATTTTTAGAGAGAAGGGAGGGAGAAAGAGCAGGAGAGAAACATTGATGTGTGAGCCATCAATTGGTTGCCTCTCACACGCCCCCTACTGGGGACCTGGCCTGCAACCCAGGCATGTGCCCTGACTGGAAATTGAACCAGCAACCCTTTGTTTCACTGGCCAGCACTCAGTCCACTGAGCCACACCAGCCAGGGCTCATATGTGTGTTTTTAAATGTCCATGTCCACACGGGCATGTGTGCACGATGGGATATGATTCTAGGTGTCTGTCTGCAAATGGGGGTATGTGTGTGCTCTGTATGCATGAAGAGTGGGCACGTGGAGGAAGAGGCCTGTTTTAGATGTGTGTGTACAAGGGCCCTGTGCCCTGTGAGTATGCTGTGTGCACATATGTTCCAGTGAGAAGGGGTTCCCCAGCCTGGAGGGCAAAATCCCCTCAGGGAACAGCCCCTCATTGCGGACCCTTCTCTTGTGAGTCTATTATAGTTCCAGCCCAGCCTCCTTTCTGGTCTTTTGGCTCCTGCTCAGTGCCCCAGCCCTGTGGGAAGCCCCAGGGACCCGCGGAGCCAGAGCCCTCCTGGCTGGGGCCCGAGCCTCCCAAGGCAGGCCCTTTTCCCAGCAGTCCCCAAGTCAGGAAGCAGTTTATACAAGTATTCCCTGAGGGAGCCGCAGGGAGCTCTGGCCTGGCTGGGGCTCTGGCCAGACCCACTGCTAGGAGGCCTCCGTGAAGTTGCATCGCCACCTGGTGGCTGAACTGGGATCTGCTGGGACTAGGCCTGTGACCCTGGGGTCCCACTAAAGGCTCAGCCACCCTGAGGACATCTTTGAGGGAAGGGCTGAATCCTCCAGTACTTAAGGAAGACTGGGTAGAGGGAGGGCAAAGCAGAGCCTTCTTTGGGTAAGAGGAAAGATGGTAGGACAGGGTCACCTCTTCCTGGAAGGATGTTCCAGGAAGCCCACAGATTCTGCTTAAAGAAAGTGCCCTTCACTGAGCCATCCTCTTAAATTGGGGAGGGGACAGAGGGATGGAAAAAATCAACCATTTCATCCCTACCTCCTTTCCATCTTTACCTCTGGCTACCTCTCTCCTCCCCGGGTCTTCTCCTGTTTCTTTGTCCTTCTGTCTCTTTCTCCCTCTCTGTGACAGGGAGAGATTATTCCTGCACCTTCCCACTAACCCCACCCTTCTGTGGCCCAGGCTTGTCTGTCTGTCCTATACAGTAGGCTGTCTCAGGGCCTGGCAGAGGGCTGGGCTGGCCCTGGGACTTTTGGGGACCCCTCTGGAAAGCTCAAGGAGCAAGCTCCCTGGGACCCCCAGCCCCATGTGTCCTCCTCCCCTGTTTGGAGCCCCCACCATCCACGGGGACCCCTCCATGTCCTTTCTCCCCTGCTTGGATTTTCCAGATTTTGTGTGGGAGACAAGTTCTTCCTGAAGAACAACATGATCTTGTGTCAGATGGACTATGAGGAGGGGCAGCTCAATGGCACCTTTGACTCGCAGGTGCAGTAGTGCCCGGCGCCTGGCCTCAAGGCCCATCTGTCCGTCCGCCCGCCCGCCCGCCTGCCCGCCTGGCCGGCCAGCCGCTCTCCCGCCGATGAGAACTCCGTCCTCCGTGGGAGGGATGGCCCTCCCTCCGCGCTGCCCGTCTGTGTGTGACCCCTCCTGGGGCCAGGCAGGGCCTGTACAGTCTGTCTACTGTATATAAATGGGAACATTTATTTTATGAGAAATGTAATGCGATTTTATTACTGGCGTGGATTAAACTTATGAATGTTTCCGGGGAGGTTACTCTGCGTTGATCACATGACTGCCACAGACCTGGGCCCCTGTCCTCTGCTCAGGAATGGCTCAGGCAGGCTCTCCCCTTGGCTCTTGGGGGGGTGGAGGGACACAGAGCATGGCATGGGACTCTCTAAGTGGGCTTTAGAGGAAGAAGCTGGAGGGAAGGGGATACCCCCAAGTACCCCACAGCCAGAAGTGGGAACTGGAATGCCCTCTCCTTCCCCTGGCAAAGCATATACCTTGATTCTGAGCAGGCCCCCAAGATGAAGAGGCAAGATGGAACCCTGCCTTCCCTGAGTTCTTCTGTTACATCCACCACCGAGACCCCTCTCTCTGCCCAGACAGTAACCTAGCTCTGACCTCCTCCTCAGCAGGACCCCAAACCCTGAGCAGCCCTACCATGGAAGCACCATCCCGAAACCCCTCTTGGCTTTCAGGGCAGTGGACAGTGTTTTCTGTTTCCTCCCTGCAGCCTGGGCCTGATCTGGGGTCCACCTTTCTGCTTTCCGGGGTGACAGAGGACAGTCCTGTTCCCCTGTAACTCAGCCCACACAGGCTGGAGGCTTTCGTTCACTCAGTCAGCAAACCTTAATCCACCTGTCTCAGCCCCACACTGTAAGCACCAGGCCCGCGGATGAATCATGAATCGGACACAGACCGTGCCCTTGAAGAAGAGAGAGGAAGCCAGGAAGACAAACAGAGCACATCATGGTGAGGATGAACGCTCAGGGCGACCTGGGATGGGCCAGCTCCCTCCAGTGGACACAGGACCACTTGTGACGACTCTGAAGAGTCAGACAGATCAGCCAGTGGACACACCATCAGATACATGTGCTGGCAGGCAGGAGAGATGGACACACAAGTAGACAGGTACATAGGCAGAGATAGGCTGGGACAGACAGGCACACTGTCAGGCACTCAACTCAGGCCAGAAGAGAGCCAGAGAGCCAGAGAGCCAGATAGGCTCACCCAGGGCAGCAGACATGCTCTCTTGTCTTGGCTGCAGCCACAGCACCAAGCACAGAACTGGCTTGGTATCACTGGGCAGTATTTTAAAAAGTAGGGGCTCCTTGGGTCCAAAGCCTCACAGGGAAAGCTGTATGGATAGGCTCCCCCCACCATCAGGCCACTTGCTTGTCTGTTTTCCCCAGGGACTGTTTTCATTCTGGCCACAGAAGAGAGCCCAGGGCTGATGACGCCAGTCCACTTCTTCAATCAAGCTCTGCCTAAGGATGGCTGGGCTCTTATGGGTACTTGGAAGAGGCTATATTTCTAAGATATAGTTGTGTGGCCCCTGGCCTTATCCTTGGGAAGGGCTTGGAAGGGCCGAGGATCTTGGGGCAGGAGTTGTGAACTTTGGGGCCTCCACCTCCTGAGAAGGAACTACATCCACATGTATGGGAGAGAAGAGAGGCAGAGAGCTAGTCGGCCTGGCTGCCATGGCTACTTCTATGTAACGTTAGTCTGAAAAAACTGGGGAGCTATCTGTAGGAGATTGCAAGTGAGTTTGAGGGCCAGAGTCCCTAATAAGGAATTTTCCATGCTCACCCTGGAAAAGCAAGTTCTCTTCCTGGGTTGCAACAGAGCCCCCAATGCCAGACCCTCCTGGGCCCTTAGGTCCCAGATGGCTATGCTCACCCCAAGGTTCCCAACTACTAACTTCAGAGTTTGCTGCAGATAAAGTTGTAACGCAAGTTAATTGCATGGTTATCGAGAGGTAACGGAGCCACTTGAATGCAGTTTCTGGGCAATTACAATTGTTTCCAACAGAGTTACCATATTGCAGTCATGAAATAACATGTCAGTTTGTGGTAATTATGTAATTAACTTGTCTCACCACTCTAGGTTGCACAACAATTAATTCACTCACAATGAGATAGACTTAAAGTCAGGCAGCCAGGCTTTGAAAGCCCCCAAGAGCAGAACTGGCCTGTGAAAAGGACCCCAGCCCCACTCTGCCCACCCCAGACCTTGCCAGGGGGCTTCCTCAGCTCACCATGGCCTGGAACCTGCCAGGTCCAGCATCATGGTCCCACTTATTGCTGTTATGCCATCCTCATCCAGGAAATGGGGATGGCCTGTTTCCCAGGGCAGCCACGAGGCTGAGGTCTGCACTGTGAAGTGCTAGGCTTACACAAACAGGGGTCACCATCCTGCGGTCCCTCATGGGGTCCTAAGTAGACCCTTCATCCAGGAAGTCTCATAGCAGTGCAGAGCTGCCCTCCAGGAAGGACCTACACAGGCCTTGCCTGTGCAGGTACGGAACCAGTGGGGGAGGGGAGGGACCCGAGAGGAGGCCAAGCTCTCTCTATAGCAGGGCAACCACATAGGGTTGGAATGGTTACTGGAGGCTGGGGGTTGTGCACCTGGAGAGGACTCGCAACCCCCAGGGGACACCCAGGAAAAGCCTAACCACCTGCTGCATAGGAGAAACTTGGTTAAGTATACGGCATGAATGGGCCTGGCCTGTGGGCTGCAGCTCACCACAGAGGACTGGAGTACGGAGGAGCAAGGGAGCACTGAACGTGAACCATTAGAGGCGGTAATGACTTGATCCTCAGCCTGGGGCCTGTGGGTGGTGGGCTGTGGACGGGCCTTGAACTGTGTAGCTGAGCGCAAGTTCCCTTTCCCCCAACCAGCTCATGGGACCCACCTCCCCTCCTGTCTCCCTCGGTGGCCTGGTGTCAGAGGTACACTATAACCAGGGGCCTGAGACCCATGGAATATGACACCTGCCTGTGCCCCCACTCCTTGGACTGAGGCTGAACCACATAGTCTGTGTTTGGAAAGAAGTGTGATTCTAATCTTGACAGGGCCCATCGTGAAATCTCCCATGGGTTCTCTCTTCTCCCGGGCCTGGTCCCAGAAATCAGGTCCTACCTCTTGAGACACACAGGGGCTGTGGGCGGAATGTGAAATTCTAGCCTGGTAAATCTCATATCTATGTGGAGACAATTGCTCGCGCGCACAGTCTCACGCTCGCTCTCTCTCTCTCTCAAAGCCATCAGAGATACAATAGTTATGGCCAGACTAACTAAAGCTGGTGCTGAGTGATCCCCAGCACCACCCAGCTGGGGACGCTGCCACCAAGTGAGGGTAGGTTCAGGAAAGATGCTGTGTGGCTGTGACTGCACATAGCCCTTGGTGAAAATTCCCCTGACAGAACACTGTCGATCTATCAGTTGATATTTAGCTACACAATACCTGTGGAACTAGAAATGCCTAAAAATGAATGAGTAAAGATAGGCTGATCGGAAGATGAGTTGGTCCAGCAAACAAACAAACAAACTTGGTCCAGCCTGGTTCACCATGAGAAAATAATCAGATAAACCAAACACATGCGTACACAGGCTCGTGTGCACAGCTGCAGCCCAGAGAGGAGTTGACCAGAACCTCCTGAGCAAACCTCACTCTGCACCTGGGCCCTGGGGCAGACCCAAACTGCCTTATCTCAGCAAGGGTAGGGGCCTCCTGCCCCTGCCCCCAGACCTGAGGTCGAGGGTGTCCCAGATCTCTGACTCTTGCTACCTCCAGGGTAGAGTGTTCCTGAGCTCCCTCTGGTTGGTGCCGCTTTGGCCACCCAGTAACAGCCCCTCCTGCCATGAGTCGGCCCCACCTGTCACCACTCTGTCCTGACCGCCCACAGGCTCCAGTGGCTCCAGCACTCACCACTGCCCTCAACGCAGGGTCCAGGGCTCGCAGCGTAAGTTTCACATCAGACTCCTTTCCACCCCATGGTTTCTCCCTCTCAGCCCCTGCACCCTCTTCACGGAGCAGGGCACACCCTGGCTGGGGCTCCTTGTGCCTGGGCTACACCTCATGGCCCTCCCCGGGGGCTCGGGCGGCACCTAGCAAGGGGAACGCAGCTGCTGCTCAGAGTACCCACGAGGGCACTGGGTAGAGCCAAGAGGCCCTTTACTGGGAAACTGCTGTGGGCACTGCCGGGCCCTGCTCCTCCGAGCTCACCTTCCCTGAGCCCCAGACAAACAGCTTAGTCTCCAGACTGTCCCACTGGCACGGAGTTTTGTACAGTATGTGGCCTTTGCAGGGAAATGGTGAGCCCTTGGGGGCTCAGGAGCCCTTGGGCTGCCTGTGGCTCCCGGGGCTGGGTCTGCACTCCCTCGGTCCCCTGCCTTCTCTAGGGGCACCGCCAGATTCCAGGGAGGAGCTGGTCCAGGGGATCTGCCTGGGGCATGATTTTTAGGCCCTGACTCCCTGGGTTTGCTCTGTGAGCACAGCGGGGAGCCCTGCTGAGCCTGGGGTTTCTTATGTTTTGGGCAATATCGTCCCCATCGCTACAAGGGCTATCATTATCATCATCCCAGTTTTTTAGTTGAAGAAACTGAGTCTCACAGAGCTGTTCTAGTAAGTAATAGAACCTGACTCCAGGCTCCATGCAGGTTATTTCTGGGTGAAACTGACATATAGAGGCAACCCCACAGGGGGAGGATCTGGTAGATTTTACCCACGACAAAGTCTGTGTTTTTCTCCATAACCCAACCCCCAATGAGGACTTGACCCTTGGGTATGGGGGGCCCTTGGGCACATCTGACCCTCATTGCGCATCCTAACTGAGCCTGTCACTGAGGGCTGGGTGGGAGGAGCTATTACAGATGATGCAGTCAAAGGCAGCGCAGGGTGGAGCAGTGGTCCGACCCTGGGCAGCTCATCCAGGCCATGGGCTGCGGGTTTCCCAGCGAGACAGGCCCCAGCACATCATCAGTCAGTCAGTCAGGACGCCGGCCTGCCAGTTAGTCGGCCACTGTGAGTCAAGGGCCTGCTCCATGCCAGGCTGATGCTGGCGGGCTGAAGCGTGGAAGCACCAGTGGAGAAGGCAGAAGGGTCCCCACATGGAGTTTATAGCACAGTGCGGGAGACAGACAGCAAACTAATAAATAGATCAATAACAAGCTACAGATAGTGCTGAGTGCTGGGAAGTGGCTGGAAGGACACCTGCTTTAGATAGAGTGTGAAGCAATGATCTTTTCTCACCTGCCCTTAGAAACCATGTTATCCAATGTGCTCACTTTGGGGAAATTGAGGCCCAAAGAGGAAGTGATGGCCAGGGTGCACTGGAGCTGGCCTGGGTTGGAAGCCGGGCATCCTGGCCCTCAGCCTGGCCCAGGGCGCTGTCTCCCCCCCCCCCCGCCCCGAGACTTCTCTCCAGCCCAGGATGCTGCCAGGGCACACGGTGCGTGGCAGAGAGGAAGTGCTGCTCGGCCCTGACTCCTGCTCAGTGCTTCTTTTTTTGTTTTCCAGGTTAATATATAGTATTCCTTAAAATACCACAAAATTGGGCTTGGGTTCTTGGCTGCCATCACCAGCCTGCCTGCCCCATAATGCCACTAACTTGGGACACGTTGGCTGGATCCTCGACTTCCAGGGATTCTAGCCTGATTGTCTGACCTCTGGAATTACTACCTCCACTGAAGCAGAGGAGACATCAAGAAAGCAGCTTTCTCAGCAGGCTCTGTAGGACCAGTTTTCCAGGGGTAGAGAGGATTTGCTGTACAAGCAGGAATTGGCCTTGCCCAGAGGGCCATGGGCAATGGGGGCTGGCACGACAGGCCTTCCTTTTCCTTTTCTCCAGACTTCACCACCTTCGGCCTGGCTGGTGTTTTCTGAAGGGGGAGGAGCTCTTGGCTGAGGCTCAGCCTCAAGGCTCTGAATGGACACTCCTGGCTCTTGGGGCCCAGAGGTGGGGGGCACAGCAGGTGGGTTACTCTTACGTGTGCATCACTGGGTGGAAGTGTGGGGGCTCCTGTCTGCTGCCCACAACAGGCCCTGTAGGTGCCCCCTGTAGGAAGCGTTCTTTGTCTGGCTCCTGTACCCCTCTTCCTTCACTTCATCATGGGCTTTCATGCAGGGCTATGGATTTCTAGAATCCAGTCGACAGTAGAGCCCCTCTTTTTGGGGCCGGGGAGGCCACCATCCCCCCACCCCTAGCCTTTCACAGTGAAGAAGTGAGGGGAACTTTGTACATAGTAGGGTTGGGGGTGGGCACTGGTTCTGTGGGACTCAGGAGACCCTGGGCCCCCTTCTCCAAGTTCACAGGCTGGCTGCCCTTAAGTCTGGGGCCCAGGAGGCCCAGGCCTGTCCTCACCTCCTCCCCTGCACCTGCCTACTTATTTAGGGCCTATTTGGAAGTTAATCCCTGTGTTTATTACGTGAGCCCTCCTCCTTCCCCTCTGCTTTCATTAAAGTCAAGACAGTTAATTACCAGACCCTCTGAGGCCCCACTACAGGCCATTTGAGAGCTGACACAGCCCTTAAAATGATTTAAAAATCCCATTTTCCTGCTATGAAATGGGCTACCCTTCCCTCCCTGTTAAGGCTAATTACTACCACTTCCCCTCTGAAGAGGGACCCTGCGGTTGTCCTCCCACCCGCCCTACTGCAGCCAGTGGCTCCTCCAAGAAGCACTTCTAGGCAGTGGAAGCCTCAAAGGCTCTTCTCCCCCCAGGCAGACATCCCAGTGAGTGCAGGGAGGCTCTCAGGGTTAGATGAAAAATAAGGTGTTGAGGAGGAGGCAGAAAGAGAAAACCAGTCCTGAATGGTGGCCACTAGCCCCTTGGGGGGGCTTCAGTGCTGCGAAACTGGCCCACCCAAATCCAAGGCTCGAAAGCACCCTGGAGGCGGGGCAATGAGACCAGGGAGGCAGCTCGGTCTGGAGCTATCCGTGGTCCTGAAGTTTTCTCTATAAGGCCGTTGGCTCCGGGTCAGGGGCACAGAGTGGAAGGGGTGGCGGACGGAAAGCACCTCCAAGTATTATGATGTGGCCTTTGCCTGGAAACAGGAGCTCACGACCTCCGGAAGCAGCCAGATCCCACAAAGGGAGGCTGCTTCTCAGGCCCGGCTGAATCTGGGAAATGATGCCAAAACTGCCCTTCATGGTGACCGTTGTGACTCTTCCCAAGCCCCCTGTCTGAGACCCACAAGGTGGAAAACCAAACTAAAAACGCAGAATATCTAAAAGGGGGAGTTCTTAATTTCAGCATATATGTAAGTTTATGCTTACATATGTAAGTCTGTTCTGTCTCAAAAATATAATTTTACTTCATACTTTATATATTATACTTATTTTAAATTACAGAGGGGATGCCTTACCACTTTTTTCTTTTATTTAAGGCCTCAACTTGGGCTACTGACTCCATCTGGCTCTGCTCCCTGTATTCCTTGGGGGCTTTGCTACGTAATGCATGATGCCCCTCCCCCTCCCCCCACCATTCTGAGCCCTGGAGTCCCCTCCCAAGGGACACTTGATGATGGGCTATCACTGCATGCGCCCTTCCCAGCCCTACCAGCAGCGGATGCCCATCAATGTCTGGTCCATAACCAGGCCCTGTTAGAGTGGGAATATAAGAAAAAAGTGGCACAATCTGTCCTTCTGGGGACCCCGAGCCCTCTGCAGTGAAGCCCTGGCCCTCCTCGGTCTAAGTAGGGCTCAGGCTTTACCTTCTACCTTTGGCTTTGTCTCTGTGACCCTCACCACCAGCAGCACATTGAAGAGTAAAGCATCACATTCCTAACCCCACTTCCTACACCCTCCCAGTCCTGTACACCTTTCAGGCTCTGCCTTCTGATTTGTTCAGGAAAACAGCCAAGGACAAAAGATCCATACAGAGGAAGGAGCACCGATTCGAGTCCCACAATAGATGTAGGTCCCAGGCTCCTGGCCCCACCAGGGTGGTGACAAGATCCCCACTACGCTTCTGGTTGCCTTTATTCCTCAGGGAATGCTTACGTTTCCACCCCCTCCTGCTCATCAGTAGCCACTTTGTCCAGCAAAATAATGCCCTTGGACCTTAAGACAATTTGAGGGAGTATATCAAGGGGCTTCTTTCTCCATGGGCAGTCTACTCTCCTGAGGTCACAGGTCTGTACTCCCAGGAACTTACTCACTCAGCAGGTCTAATGACAACTGCCATAACTCAAACGTGTCTGCTTATTAAATACATGTCACCTCCAGTGCTATATTGTGTCTTACTACCTCGCTGGGAGTGCACAGGTTAACACTGCCACTTTATAGATGAGGAACTAAAACTCACTGTAATGTAGCTGGGGTGGAGGAGAGAATAGAAGTCAGCTCTTCCACACCTAGGGAGAGGGTACCTGCACTGTGGCCTCTCAGGTTACATGATCAATGTAAGCAATACATGGTGAGAATGAGGGACCAAGTGTCATGTTGTGGGAACTCTGAAGAGAAGGTGGCCTGAGAGGAGCAGACACTGAGTTTCTTCTTGTAGAAAGAAGCTAGAGAGATGGAGGGAGGCCTTACAGGTGCAGGGGGAAGTTCAGAATCTTGACTACCTGAAAGAGAAGAGCGGACGTTGGGGAGTGGAATGGGTTTGGCGTTGAGGTGGGGGAAAGGAAACAGGAAGAAGTTGAGGAGAAGAGTTTTAGCCGTTATATATGAGGCAACAGAGAGCTGTCCAACGTTCCTGAGCAGGACGTGGCACATGAGTCCTCTGTTTTCTGAGTCATGAATCCCATGGATACGTCCTTTCCTGCAGGCACACAGAGAAACTCTCTGGGCATCACTTACGAAAGCTCTAAGTAGTAAGGGCCAAGTGACCACCTGCAGTGGAGCAAGCTTACTGAGGAAGAAGGTTCTGGTGGGTCGGATGGGGCCCACAAAGCAGAATGGGCTTGTCTGAGGTGGGTCTAGGGTTTATCTGTGTGGGGACATGAAGAGAGGACACTTCAGGCTGAGAGACAAAAGCAAGTGGAAAGGCCTATGGGCGGGACCGTGCTTGGGGAGCACCTGGAGGAACAGGAAGGCAGGTGTACTGGTGGGGGAGGGGCCAAGGTGTGCTTGTAGGGAAGGAGGCTACAGGAAAAGAGATGCAGTTCACAGAGGTCCTGGATGGTCTCTGTCTTTTGGAATACGGCACATGATTGGAGTCAGGGGGGCCTTCAATTGGGGAGGACTCCAACGCCTGATAGACCAGAAGGGTTCAGCAGGTGGCTGAGTTCAGCACAATAAGATGATGTTTTAAACATGGCCTCTGCCAAAGGGCAATATTACTAATTAAAAGCAGAGATGTGACCAATCTCTTGGCTAAGCATTGAGTGTGGTATGGCCTAGGTCAGAGCCCTGTGGCTGGTCACTCAGCACCTCCTATGAGGTACCATTGTTTGGTGCTCTTTGGGTGCAGCTCTCCAAACAGCTGAGTAAGTACCCTGTCAAATGCAGTTTTCCATCACAGGCACAGGTGATGTTATGAAGGAATGTATCAAAAGTTCAGACATCTCAAAGCATCCCCTGACTAGGTCAATAGATGGGTATCTATTGATGTAGTCAGAAAAAAGGGAGGTTAGTTTCATCATCCCTCCTACCCTCCCTCACTCCTTTCATTCCTCCTTCCGCCTTTCTATCTGCCCAATGTATGCTGAGCGTCCAATGTAGTGTAAGGCAAGGGAGATACAAAGGAAACTGAGCAAAGTCCCTGCTCTCAAAAACTCTCACAGAAGGGAGGGGTGTCAGGAGCCAGCTTGTAAAAACGTCATTACTCAGCCCTGGCTTGGGTGGCTCAGTTGGTTGGGCATCATCCCATAACCGAAAGGTCTCAGGTTCGATTCCCAGTCAGGGCACATGTGGGTTTGGTCCTGGTCGGGTCATGTACAACAGGCAACCAGTCCATGCTTCTCTCTCATGTCAATGTTTCTCTCTCTCCTCCTCCTCCTCCCCCATCTTTAAAATCAATAAGCATGTCCTTGGTTGAGAATAAAAACAAAAAGTCATTATTCAGTGTGATCGGTGTCAAGACATGGCATCAGATAGAAGGGAGAGAAGGTGACTAAGTCAGGCTGGGAGACGGGAAGGTCTTTGAGGAAAGGATCCTTGAACCATCAAACAAAGGAGGCAGTGGACAAGGACCCAGAAGTGGCAGAGAGTGGGGCTTTGGTGGAGGGTGGCCCAGAGCTCGGTGTGCTTGCAACACAGAACTCAGAGGCCCTGGCAGACCACAGCGAGGCTGCTGGCAGGGGCTCCGTGCGGGCTGCGGAGATGGGCCTTTATCCTCGAGACAACAGGAAAATGTCAGAGCTTTGTAAGCAGAATAAGGACATGATCAGATCTGCACTCTTTGAAAGCTCACTCTGGGGTGATATACAGGGTGAATCAGAGGGAGCAGACACCGGGGGTGGGAACACCTGCAGTTTCAATTGCCCAGGTGAGAAATGAGTTTTGCCTGGCTTGCTCTTCATGAGCCCCTGCTGGGCTTTTTTATTTTTATGTCCATTCAAAAAACGTATGCTCGAAGCCTCCCGGGGATGCAAAGGTGAAACGCTCCCCCCACCATGGCAGCTTGCAAGGTCTGCTTTTTCCCTTCTCAGAAAACCCAGCCTCCCCTATCTCCTGCCAAGGACTTCCCCCCATACCCTACTTCTAGGGCCTCTCCAAGCACAGAGAATAAAATGGCTGACGGGAAGGTGTCCACATCGGGCAAACAATTAGGGGTGAGTTGAGATGGACTGTGGCTACTCCCATTATTCCCTCTGCCCCCCATTACCAGGGAAGACATGGGGGCTCGTAGAGAAATGAATAGGGAATGGTGCCAATATCCCACATGACTCAGGGTGGGGCATTTTCTGTGAAAGCAGGATCGGAAACATTTCCTTAGCACCATAATTCCAGGACATGATTATTGGAGAGGGAAAAAGCTGGACGGCAGGAGGAATACGTGCTCGTCTGGTGAGAGAGTTGCTGCAGCGGTGGACTTCTCCTGGGTAAATCGAGGAGGAAGCAGTGCATGTCTGGTTGGGCGGTTGAGCTAGAGCCAAAGTATGCACATCGTTCGTTCTCTCACATGGGAGCACCCAGCTGAGACAGCCTGGCCGGTGGACATTTGTGGGACTCCCAGCCTCCATCCCACAGTGAGCAAAAGGGCGCACCTGGTGGCTACTAGGGTGAGGAAGTGTCCGTGTCGTCCTGATGAAACTAAGGACTTATAGTCTGTGACTGGAGGAGAGGTTTTGTCTTTTCTTTTCATGTGTGAATAAGAGAACAGGTAGCCCTCTTCCCCATTGGAAGCATCTTAGGACCACAAAGGACATAAGCCTTCAATTGAAGCTGACACCCAGGAAGTCAGAGTGGAGGAACAGAAACTTCCATGTCCTCAGTGGCTCCATTAGGCTGCTGGTCGTACATAGTGGGGCCCACCCTATTTCTGATGTCTTTTTTCTCCAAGTCTGATCTTTTGGGCTCCTTTTCAAAACAATGAGTCTAGGGTAGGAAGATGTTGTAAAGGGGTGTGGCCCCTCACTAAGAATCTTAGTGCCACCAGGCTGCATTAACACAGTAGAGTGTCTGAAATGTGGAAGGTGATGGGCTCACTCTGCTTTCTCCTAGCCAGACCTCTGGGCTTTGAACTTTAGAAAGAAGTTCCAGAACCGCAGAGAGAAGAAAGATCTTGTTAAACAAGAAGCATCTGTGGCAACTGAGCTTGTTTACCCTGCAGTAGAGCAGCTCGGGACCAGGGTTTTCTGACGGCAGAGTAGAGTGGTCAGAGTGAGAGCTCAGGTCTAGCAAAGTGGGGTCTGGCGTCTGGTGCTGTTGCTTTCATCAGTGACCTTGCCTAGGTTACATCACACGGCCGATCCTCAGAATCCCACCCACCGCACAGGCGTATCGGGAAGACTAAATGAGGTGCATGACAGGTGCCTAGTATTGCATGTGGCACATAGTGGTTTCTCAGTTAGTACTAGATACTGCTATAATTATTACTGTTGCTAGCTGAATGACCATTATGGGGAGAAGACTCTGAGGGGGATGATAGGGAGGAGCAGCAGGCTCTATATAAAGATGAAGCTTCTCATTACTATATGTTTTTAAATCCTCACTCGAGGATATGTTTATTGATTTGAGAGAGAGAGAGAGAGAGAGAGAGAGAGAGAGAGAGAGAACATCAATCAGTTGCCTTCTGTATGTACCCCAACCAGGAATCAAACCCTCAACCTATTGGTACACAGGATGATGCTCTAATCAGCTGAACCCCCGGCCAGGACAAAAACAACCCTTCTTACCATTAAAGCTGCCTCAGTGGTTGTGGGCTTCCCACTGTTGGAGGTGTTCAAACAGAGGCTGCACAAGCCCCCTGCCCAACTCTAAAGGCCATCTCCTGTTCTTAGTCAGACTTTTGGGGTCCTTTCTACTTCTGCACTTGGTGGGGATGCCCATGTCAGCCTGTCTGCTGGACTTTGTTCCAGTCCAGAGCAAAGGAAATGGGCAGATGGCATGGTCCCAGCCACAGTCTGCATAGGAGGGTGCCAGAACTCTTTCCTGTCTCACCTCTGCTCGGAAAAGCCTTTGGAATTCTTCTTTCTGAGCACAAACAGCAGGATAGGGACAGGGAAGAGGGCAGGAAGAGGTGGCTTAATAAAAAATCCCAATAAAGCTCTGAGGCCCCTGGCGGCCAGGGGCAGGTCCTGGGCACAAGCCTTCCTTAGGCTCACCCACCGGGGGGCCCTGACTAATATTCCTGGAGCCTGCGCCTGCCTCCAGCTTCATTAACAATGCTGAGGGGGGCTGAGAGGTCCAAGGGGGCTCCTCAGTGTGGCCTGACAATATTGCCAAGCCGCCCACACCAGCCCCACCCCAGTGCACATACCCCTCTACCCCCCCATTCCAGACCCTCTGCTGAGGAATGGATTTGATTCAATCAGCCATTTGCCTGTGGGACTGTCTGGGTCAACTTATTATGGGCAGTTGCCAGCTCCAGGGAGTCAGGCAGCCCTGGCATGGAATTTGGAGCAAAGACTTATTAAGGAACAGCAGAGAGGTGCCAGATATTCCCCCAGAGCATCCAGATCCAGGGTAGGCATCCGCTAAGGAAGGCTGGGCTGGGGTAGATAAGAGCAGGAACCAAGGCAGAGCCCATAGTGGGTGCTGCCCTGCTGGTCAGAGGTAGCATCCCTCCATTTCGAACTCTGAGTGGGACAAGCTCAGGCCTTGTTCCCTCTACCTACTTCCTAATATAAAGCACAAAGCTTTTAAGGAGTTCGGGCTGAGAAAAGCTAAGTCTGGCCAGTTTGAAGACAGCCAGACAAAGACCTAATGCGGGACCGCCCAGAGTGCCTCGGTCCTCAGCTGCCTACAAAAGGTAGGAAAAAGGAGTGCGGACTTTGCAGTTCAGCTTAAAAAATAAACCTGTGAAACAGAGCCAGCCCCCCTTACCCCCCTCCTCGCTCCAGCATTAGCAGGAGGAGCTGAAACATTTGTTCAGAGAGAGAGAGAGGGGGAAAAAAACCCTAAGTGCTTCTGCTTCCTTTTTTTTGCCAAATCATGCAGAAGATGCTGGCAGCTGCAAAGATTCAATTATGCACAATGCAAAAAATCATTTACAAAAATAATGGCACTTGAAAAAAATGGCCTCTCCAGAAATGGCGTGGAACAATAAATCCGTTAATTAGCTAATTAATATTCAATTGGGGTCAGTGGGCTTAATAGAACCTTTCTTGGAGACCCAAGAAATTCTAAACTGCCGTGAGGCGCCTGCCCACTGCCATTATCTCCGGCGAGCAGGCCCTTATCAGGCTGCCAGCTGTCCCCAAACAATGCGGGTCCTTATCAGCTGGGGCAGCAGCCCTGGCCGCTTGCTCCAGCTCCCTCCGCCCAGAGGAGCATGCAGCCTCTTGGTAATTGATATACGGCACAGCTTTGTCTAAGGCTGTTTGCTCTGCTGGTATTTAAGGCAGCGCGGGCCCCCTGATTGATTGCCATTGGCCAAGTTTCTGCCAACAGTGACAATCAGTCATTGAGGAACCAGCCAATGGCAGCATCTACCACTCTTGATGCCTTAGTCATCGGGGCCAGGCCAGAGGCCTGACACGTGGCAACATGGCCCACTTGGGTTTAACTTGAGTTTTGTTGCCCTCCTCAATGGGAACATGATCCCGCACAGACAGATTTGCATGGGTGGCCAGCATTCCAGCCCTGCTTGGCTGAGAGGTTGGACCAGGCCTGTGCTACTCTAAGTGTGGCCCATGGGCCTGCAGCACCCATCACCTTGGAACTTGTTAGAAACAAATTCTCAGGCCCTACCTTGGATCTCCTGAGTCTGAGACAGGTGGGAGCCCAGGAACCTATGCTTTAGTAAGCCCTCTAGATGGTTCTGGTGCACATGAAAAAATTATTTTATTTTAGAGGGAGAGGAAGAGGGGGAGAGAGAGAGAGAAAAACATCTATGTGAGACAAATATCGATTGGTTGCCTCCTACACCCACCCTGACAGGGGATCACACCTGGAACCTAGGTATATGTCCTGACTAGGGATCGAACCTGCAACTTTTTGGTGTATGGGACTATGCTCCAACCAACTGAGCCACCCAGCCAGGGCTAAAATTTAAGAAGCAATGGACAAGATCAGAGTTCCCACTCCTGGCTGTGTCTTAGAATCACATGGGGTGGGGGAGAATTTAACATACAAATTCCTGGGTAATGGGGTGGAGAGTCACTTTCCCTCACCCACTGAGGTGTGTGTTCTGAGCACTGCTGGACACTCAGGGAATTGTAGGACTGGTCAGCAGAGAGGCAGGATAACAGGCTGCCATGGTCATGGTCCATTGGGAGTCCTGTTCAGTAGAACCAGGCTGCACGCATCCGACAGTGTAGACAAGCCCCGGCTATGCAGGATTTATGCTTCAGAAACCCACTTGGAAGCCACTAGGTATTCAGAATGCATTTTCCACAGAAATGATGCCCACACGGGAGGATGGGTCCCCAGGCTAACCCCTAGGTACCATGAGACCCATAGGGAAGCTGTCTCGGCACATCTCCTTAACAGAAGGGTCCACGGGATGGGGAAGAGAAGAGGAAATAGAGAAAGTCAGGGAAGAAGAGGGTGGAGGGGGAACTTATCCATTCTCTTTCCAAGGCTGACAATACAGAGTCAGGCCTCAGCTACCTTCTCAGTGGGCAAAGTTTCCTCAGTGTCCTTCCTGTCCCTCCTGCCCTACCTTCTCTCTTCACCCCCTGAACCATCCTCTGTCATTGCAGCTTCCCGGGCCTGCCCATGCTCATAGGGTTCAGAGTGCCACAGCTCTGCCTTTTCCCTGCCTTCCCCTAGCCCAGACCCAACTATCCAGAGTCACAAGCACTCAGGGGACAGCTTGGTGGTGTCTCCACAAGTGAAACAGCAAGCCTGGGCCACTGAGGGAGAAGGGCTTTAAGGGGCCTGAATTTGGAGCCAGCCTAGGATGAGGAAGTAGGGAGAATCCCCACCTTGATCATACCCCACCTGCTCTCAGATTCTGCCCAAGAGTTAGTCAAGCAATAGAAACCAAGAGGCCATAGGTAGGGGCAAACACCAGGCATAACCAAATTCAGGCTCAGTGCCCTAGATCCCATGCAGTAGGGGAAATGTCTACAGATTGCTGGGCCATCATCCTTCAAGAACCAAGGTCAGGTGCAAGGAGGGCTGAGCATCAGCAAGTGATAGGGTCCCAGCCACAGAAGCTGGAGATGGGGCTGTTGGGGCAAAGCTGGTCTGCCCAAAGGGCAGATCTAAGCTTAGGAAGCTGGCATCCTGGGCAGGTGAATGAGTGGGGCCTTGAGCTCCATTACAAGTTAGGGTAAAGTAATCAGCCCTGGGGCCCAAGGCAAGGACCAGATGCGATACTGAGTGAGACTGAAGTGATACCTCCTGGGCCACATGGAGGCCACAGGTGGAGTTTAGCAGCCAAGGAGAAAGGAAGGAAGGAAGCCCAGGGAAGGCCACTGGCTAATCTGAACAGTTCCTTTGTCTTTAAATGTGACTCAGCAGCTGAGGCTCAATGGGCTGCTCTTCCCAGTTGTTTCAGTCTTGAGGCGCAGCCTTCAGGCCCTTGACCTCTGCTTGGGAGAATGAACAGGTGTTAGGTGTTTCTAGAGCTGCCCCTGGCCTTGGGGTGGGAGTGAGGCTCAGTGGCATGTTCCACCCATGGGGGCTGTTGGAGTCACCAGCACTCAGCACGGGAAGGATGCTTGGGGACCCAACCAAATGATCCCTTCATCGGCGTCCTCCCTGGGGCTCTCAGTGTATCAGAAGGCTGTGGAAGAATATTAAGGCAAGTATCCATCATTCTTCTCTCTGCTCAGTGAAATGACTGCCATTTTGATGTATTAACAAACCCTAATGGGAAAAATCACCTTGCATTAAGTAAGCAAATCATGGATTTAAGAACCCAGGGATTTGCACAAGTCCTAACCTACCAAGTTAGCGATTAGCCTCTAAAGCTGCCCAGAATCCCCAAACAGTCCCTTCTCCCACATGTGTGCACACCAATGACCTTTACCCTCATGGGTCTTCTTGCTCCCTCACTGAGCAACTCTGCTTCTTTGGACCACTTGGGTTTGACCCGCCTCATCAAATCTTGGGATTGGAGGCCAAAGGTGAGCTAGAGTGTTGGCCCCACTCCCTTTGGGATCCCAGGTTGGAGGTGCTGTTCTGCACAAGCCAGTTTGAGAGCAAAACACCCCAATTTTCTTTTCCCAAATCAAATCTGCTCTGGTTACATTTCAGGAGGCTGCTGGATGCCAGCCCCTCTTGGAGAGGCTCCCGTGGCCAGCTGTTGGTGGGAGAAAGAGAAAGAGAGGCAGTAAGAGGCAGTGACAGGCAGAGACATGGAGAGGCAGACATTGAGAGATACAGAGGCACATTGGGAGAGAGTGAGTTGGTTTGTGTGAGGGTAAGGGGGAGCTCTCAGGGGTATCCAGCCTTTTGGCATCTCTGCACCACACCAGAAGAAGAAGAGTTGTCTTGGGCCACGCATTAAATACATTGCAATATATAATCACAAAAAAAAATCCTCATACTGTTTTAAGTAAATTTATGATTTTGTGTTGGGCTGCAGTGACAGCCATACTGGGCTACATGTGGCCTGCAGGCCGCAGGTTGGACACCCTGAATCCCTATTCTTGAGAGTATTCTTTCCTGTCTCTAATCTTGAGAGTCCGGCTTCCTGTGAGACCAGAATGGGTTCTTCTTTGGGCAGAGGAAGGGCTAAGCTTGCTCTCATTTTCCTTTGCCACTTGTCCCTAAAACTTCAGAACCTGAGACCAGTATCCATCCTGACCTTACAGATGAAGAAGCTGAGGCTGCCCAAGGACACACTGCACACACTGAGTCAGGCGCTGGGTCAGTACAACACTCTGGGAACGGCCCTCTCCTTTCACCTCTCACTCTCTACCCACTGCCCAGCCCCTCACTCCCCTCACCTGTCTCTGTGCAGGGGAGTCCAGGCCCCACCACCAGGGGAAGGAAAGTTTCTACTCACCTGAAAACCAGCAGTAGGAGCAGGAGGCCCTGAGTGCGCCTGCGGAGTCTGGAGCTCCTTCAACTTCACGACTAATTGCAGAGAGGCAGTGGGCGGGCTCTTGGCAAGCGATTAACTGTCCCACGGCATGAATAATTTGCATAGAAAATGCTTTATTTTGGCAATCTATTAAAGGACCCACAGTGCTGTGGCTTATCTCGGTCTCACAGCACGGAGAAGGCTTGGCTATCTCGTTAAGTTCTGTTGATGCATAACAATTTGAAATGGGCACAAGCTACTATGACATTTAAAGATGCCTTCACTTAATTATATTACACAAACATGGGGTTGTTTATCCTTGGGAATAAAGTCTTTTTGAAGTCAAAGTTGGCATGTGCATAAAGGAGGGCATTTTAACTGATTTTTCAAGAGGGGGCCTCCTCACTTCAAACTTGGGGGACTGTTGCATTTCCCTAGGGCCTCGTAACACAGAGGGTTCTATGGCTGAGATGCAGACTTTGAGATTGGTTCTCTTGTTCTTCGTCTTCTCTGGGGGTGGCCTACAGTTTGGCACTTAACACAAAATTGTGAAAAGAAAAGCTTATTAGAGCGAGGAAAAGAGACTCGCTGTGTGACCTTGGGTGAGCCCCTCCCCTTCTCTGAGCCTCCATTGCTCTTGTGCAACATGTGGGGTGGGACTTTCCTGCTCTCAGGGAGTGACTGGCAAACCACAGCGTGTTTCTGCTTTCTCTTCACCACTCAGCTTCTTGGCACTGTAAATAAAAGTATAGCCTCTTTGTTCAAAGCCAAAGGAAATTCAGGGTCCCCAACAGACTCGTTCTCAAGCCTGGAAACGTGCTGGAGGAGGGAGGTGAGGGAAGAGAGGAAGGGCTGGGAGCCGCAGCAGGTGTTGGTCCAGTTTTGCTCTGCCAAGCCAGAGGCCCCAGGAGACTACAGAGCTAGCAGCCTTGCCTCGCTTCCTTGAAAACTCGGAATTGTGTCCTGGAGGGAGGGAGTGCAACAGAGCCCTAGGGGCATTGAGAAAAATCCATGGAGCCCCGGGAAGCCTGCCTTGCCGACAGGTGCTCTCGGAAAAGCTGACAGGTGCTATCTAGCTCTTCACCCCTGGGCATCAGAGAGGAGACCAGTGCTGCTGTGGGAGAGGCTCTGGACACAAGGTTAGGTGGGCTGGTTTCTGGCAGCTTAGAGCCTTTGTTGTTTCTGGGGACAGAGTAGGTCGTTCAAGAGAAAAAGAGGACAAGAAAGGAGGGCTTTGTCTAGGGCCCTGTGTTCCTCCTGGATTCAAGCCTTCTGGAAAACAGACTCTCTTCCCACCTCCCAGTCCCCTTCTCTGCCCTCTGGGTCTGAGGATTGCACGCTTCCCAGCTCATGGTCAACGTGCTCCTGCTTCTGCCTCTTCCTGGCACTTAAAAAACATGTATTTGTGATTAATGGACACATTATCTGTGATTAAGTATAGAGATAATTCTCATTCCATTGTGATTTCCTAGAAATAAAACTCTGTTAAAATAATCGAGAGAGTATCAATCAGCATTAATAGTTAACTTCATGCTTACCCGATGTACACCCCTTTGAATAAGACCTAAGGGAATGCCAAGTCCTAGACACCATCAGGCCACTCCTTGGCTGGCCTTTAACTGTCGTCTCTCACTGCCAGCTCTAACGTGATTGTCTTTAGTCCCGAGTAAACTAAGCCTCTGAGTATGTAAACGCTGAGTCAAAACCCTCCTGGATGCTAGAAAGAGCTTCATCTCCAAATGTTAGTAAGAGGCAAACAGTTGAGAAGACAGAACTCACTGTTAGGCCTGCACCATCTGGATGAGAAGAAACACAGCTACCACGTACTAAGCACTCATTCTGTACCAACCCCTGTGCTGAGCACTTTGATGTTGTATGTTAAACCATATAACATCAGTGTTTTTATAGTTCAAAAATGGCCAACTGGTTGTAATCTTACGCGGTTCGACTTAATTATCTCTTTTAATTCTTACCACATTACACATTAGGAAAATGAGGCACAGAAATTAAATAATTTACCCAAATTGCAGAGCAAGTAAGTGGGGCCAGCTGCCATCTTTGGAAAACCAAGAGCTCTGACTCCACAGGCATCTAGCCCTGACACTATTCCTACTACCAAAATGTCCCATAAGTATTCCACATGCTCGATCGACAAATGTGTTTAAACTGAACCTGGTACAAACTGTGCACTCAACTGATGTTCATTGAATCAATGTATGAATAAAGGACTGATGACAGGGTGCCTGAGGCTCCGATATTGGAGTTGTGCGCAGAAACAGGCCGGCCAGAAACGGCTGAGCTATTGAACACTGGGCTGAGGCTCCTCTCATGCTCCTCTGCCAATCTGCCCCCAACCAGGTTCATATTTAGAGTTAAATATGGGGCCAGACATGGCAAGAGGGGTGGGTAGGGGGAGACAGACCCAGGAACTGCATGGCTGGGGCAGAGTACTGGGCTAGGGCGTCATCTGGGAAGAGCAGAGGCAGGGAAAAGGGGGTGAGCAGAGCCATCACACTATAAGCCGCTGTGACTAGGTTGGGAGAGTAGAGCCTCCCTGTATCCAGAGTCCCCATCCAGATCAGCTGCAAGCAGACTGTAAGTGGTCCACTAACATCAGAGAAACCTTGCGCCACATGTACTTTTGGAGCACTGCGAGTCTTCTTGGTCTGAGCCCCAGGTCTGCTCTCTGGGCTTAGGTCGAATCTGTCCTCTCACAGCCACCCAAACCTCAACTTCTTCTCTTCTCTTAATGTTGCCCCATGACAATGCCCAGGGGCTCAGGTTGGGCATCTTTAGTGGCCATCTCTAGAGGGAGGGAAAGGCACGTGGGCAGTGGTACAGCAGCTCCAGGGGGTGCCCCACGGTCCCATGCAAGGTATAAATCAGTGGGCTGGGCTACAATTTATATATTTTTCAAGTTTTGGTCAAGTATAGCTCTGAAATTGAAAACTGTTAAATGACACATAGCTGTACAATAATTATAGCTACTCTGTTGAACAGCTTCCAACAACAAGAGATGGATGCAGTTAGCGTGATTGTTGCTTTCAGTTTTGCATTGAGTGGCGTTTGCACAAGGTAGTGATTGATTAGCAGATGCTGACGCTGCGCATTTCCCTCCCTTTGGGTAGCCAGCCGCATTGCACACAGTGATGATGGCAGTCCACGGTGACAAGGTCCAGAAGAGGCACTTGGTGCAGTTGGAGGCTTCAGACTCCAGGCTGTTTCCTTGAGGCCCAGAGGGATGGGTGGATGGGAGCCAAAGGAAGAACAGCTAATCCCTGGGGAATAGCAGGTGATGGAGTATCCCACCCTTCTTGGGCCTAAAACCTCCAGATCTGTGTAACTTGTAGGGTCTTTTGAAGAAAGAAGTTCAGTTTCATCGATGACTTACTTGGCATCTATGTACTTCCCTCACTGTGTCCTGGGGGACTACAGAGAAGAATCACCCACATGCTCTGCTATCACCGAGCTTGCATATTTTGCCTGGCTAAGACCTTATCTTATCTTGGATGCCACATTTGATATCATTACCATCACAGTCCTACTCCCGTGCACCATGTTTTATGATTTGTAAAATTCTTTCAATTTATTGAGTTATTTAAATTTGCAATGACCCTATAAAGACAGAGATCATTATTCTCAGGGGAGACTGAGACTCAAGAGTAGGTGACCTTTTCAAGCTCACTCAACAAGTCAGTGATGATTAAGGGCACCAGTGTTTAATTCTGAGTCCAGAACTCTTCCCACAAAAGCAAGCTACCTCCTGGATGGGATGGTGGGAGGTGGAGAACTCTGCTCTGCCAGGATTGACCTAGTGTGGTGTGAGCAGGGTAGAACTCATCTGGCCTTTGGGACCCACCCAGACAGCCTGAGACTTCAGGAAGCCAGGGTGCAAATAGCCTCATCTGGATGAAGAAAGCAACAACGGGTCAAATCCTCTTCCAGATATGCCCACACCTGTATGAGTGTCCTGAGTCATTTGTCATTCATTCAATAAATATCAACTGAGATCCTAGCATGTGCCACACACTGTCCTGCAGGACATCCTGGATGTGTAGGACATCCTGTCACAACCTCCAGACTCTCCCTCTCCCTTATCCCGCCTTCAGTCTGGTTATCCCAACCCAGAAAGGGAAGGTTACCATAAGCAGCTCAGTGCACTTGTCCATGAGAGGAACAGGCCAGGAAGGAAGGCAGAAGGCCCCACCCACCTCCTCTTTTCCTAGGAACATTCTCTTTTCCTCTAGGAGAATCCAGGGGAAACCTGCCCTCACCCCCCTCTCCCCATAATTTAAATCAATCTATACCCCCATCCTTTTGGCCTATGGCACCCAAAGCCAAGAAGGAATACCTGAATATTCTAAAGCTGATCAGAGAAGTCATCCAGACCCACTCTCCCTTGCTCCTTCCTCATCTGCTTTTCTGTGTGGTGCTATCTCATGGGATGCTAACCTCTTGCACCGCAATCCACACTCTGTTCCTGCCACTATCCTTTTAATGATCTCTTTGAGTTTGTTCTGGGTGTTTCTAGTGCACGAAATTTGATTTTTCCTGAAGTTGAGTCTTATTTAGAGTTTTCCTGTCCTGCCTTGTGTGGGAGCGCCTACATGGAAATCAGACCCCCGCATCAGATACAGGGCTGCGTTCCCTGTAGGCTAAACCTAAAGAGATGATCAGTGTGGGCCATATGAAGGGTTCCATTCCTCAGGTTTTCTGATATGAGTGAATGAGATGGAAGTTAGAGAACAGGAAGGAAAATTTGAAATAGTTTCTGTGGACAGCAGGAGACCAAGATACTGGGGACCAACAAAGGGAGGGATGGGCGGTACTGAGAGCCTGCAGAAAGGAGCCCATAGTTGGTAGTACTCTGATCCTTGTGTTTGAGTTGCCCAAACTCAGGTCCCTGGATGCAGAGAGGGAATATGAATGTTTGGCCTGACACAGGATTAGGAGTTTACTAACAAGGGCAGTGGGAAAACACAGGTCAATTGAATTGACTGTGTTGACAAGACAGTGGTAAAAGTGATGGATCAATGGAAAGATCAAGAGGAGCTGAAGCCAGGAGAAGACGAACATTTCTAGAAAAAGAAGAACTTGAAGAATTTCCAGGCTCAGAAAGGACCAAATCAGTAGAAACAGGGGCAAGAAAGTATGAACACCCCCACAGAATATTGTAGTCACCGAGAAATACTAGAGAATGAGGCTTCAACAGGTGAAGTAGTTTGGGTACAGACAGGGTCAAGAGTGTGTTTCTAGCCCTGGCTGGTGTAGCTCAGTGGGTTGAGTGCTGGCTTGTAAACCAAAGAGTCACTGGTTTGATTCCTAGTCAGGGCACTTGCCTGGGCTGTGGGCCAGGACCCCAGTAGGGGGTACACGAGAGGCAGCCGCACACTGATGTTTCTCTCCCTCTCTTTCTCCCTCCCTTCCCCTCTCTCTATAAATAAATGAAACCTTTTCATTTATAAGAGAGTGTGTTTCTAGGCAAGGGCTGCTAAAGTAGTGTGAAGGTGGGGAATGGAGCCATGTGCAGAGGGAGAAAGGAGGCTGAGCCACTGAGAGGTCAGGGTATTAAGTGGAGCCTCCAATAGATACCAGAGCCTCTCACCTCACCACCCATCATGGCTAAGAGTGTGTCCTAGGGGACAGAAGTTTCAGGAAGCTATTGACAGCTATGAGAATTCCATGTTATATGAACAGTGAGAGCAAGGATACAGCACTTAGTGAACAAGAAGGTCCATGGTTTCCTCCCCCTGACCTCCACCCAATACCCAGCCTATAACTAAGAACATTAGATCCGTATACAAGGCTTAGGAGCGTCCTATTTACTTCTACCCACAAGAGCTCCCTTGGGCTATACTTAGGTCTCCTCTCTGGTCACCGTCTCCCTGCTTGCAAAGGAGCCTCACGGTCAGAGTTAGTAGCATGTGGGAGGTTGCAGAAATGGCTGCAAATTATACTTCCTTTATTTGCCATTTTAAAATGTGACTTGTAGCCACTCCCATGAAAAATCTTTTTCCTACTTCTTGAATCTTGGGTGGTTTTGTGACTTGTTGGTCAGAAGAATATGACAGAAAAGACATTGTGCAAATTCTGAGCCTGTACCAAAAGAGGCCTTGCATGCTTCCTCTCGCTCTCTTCAAACCTTGAGCCGCCATGTGAACAATTCCAGGCTCCTTTGCCAGGTGATGTCAAACATGGAGCAGGTTGCCCCTGGTCCCCCAACCGACAGCTAGCCAACTTTCAGAAGTGGAAATGTCAGCCATGTGAGTGATGCATCCGGCCCCTCGCTCAGCCTCCAGACAAAGGCAGACACGTGGCAAAGCTAAGCCTAGACCAATGAATCCAGGGCTAAATCAGTAGAACCACCCAGCCAGCACATGGACTCACGAGCAATACTAAGTGGTGGTTCTTTTAAGTCCCTAATTTGGAAGAGCGTCTTAGCTTGAGCAGCTACAACAAAATACCGTAGGCCAGGTGGCAACCAAGCAACCAACACTTTTTTCCCACAGTTCTGGAAGCTGGGAAGTCCACGATCAAGGTGCTGGCTGATTTGGTTCCTGATGAGAATTCTCTTCCTGGTTTGTAGAAAGCCACCTTCTTGTGGTAACCTCACAGGTGAAGGAGAATGAAGATCATCTCTCGTGATTCTTCTTAATAGGGCACTCATCCCATTCATGAGGTCTCCACTCTCATGACCTAATTATCTCCCAAAGGTCCCATGTCCAGATGCCATTACGTAGGGTACGTTGGGCTTCGACATATGAATCTGGAGGGGATGCAAACGATCACTGCGCAGCAGGGGGTTTCATTGTGCAGCCAAAGCCAGCAGATACAGGGCAGAATGGAAACAGATGAGATGCATTGTCCTAAGTAATAAAAGATTATGTGCTAATCATAGTATCTGACACATCACAGGACCGCTTCTCTTCTGCCAAAGCACCCCTCCTTCCTTCCTCTGGGCTGATGCAGCCCCACACAAAGCTGTATGGCTTGCCAAGGAGCACAGATGGAATGACAGCCCCCACGTGCCCTTCAGCCAGGCACGCTTGTGCAGGGTGCCACTTGCCCCACGGTAAGTAGCCTCCTGACATGCCTGAAATTGCTCTCCCCAGGCAACGTGCGCTGTGCTGCGCAACCCTCCCGCACATCCAATCCAGCAAGAGTCTGGTATCTGATCAGGAGATGGCAAATTGGAGTCTTGCTTTTGGAATCTGGATCATAAAATGTGGAGAAAAAAACAGTTAATAGTAACAGAGGGTAAGAAAGATGCATCCAGAAAGGTCTTGCAGCTGAGTGTGGGGTCGTCAGTTCCGAAGGGGCATGGAAGGTCATGGGGAGCTGACACTGAGGAGCAAGGAGTACAAAAGGAGCGGGAAACCTGGAAGGCATGCAGACAGCGTGTGATAGAGGAGAAGCCGGCAAACAGGGAGTGCTCCATCAAGTTAGCGACAGCACTGCACTGAGGAGTGGGAAGGCTGGCCACGGAGGTCCCCCAGCCACCAGGGGTCTGGGGCCAATTTCCAGTCGGGCTCCTGGCACCTTGTACCATTAGGGCCCTGCCCTTGTGTTGCTGTGAGTCTCGGACTCCCTGCTCGCTTGCCTCCCTCTCTGGGCTGCTCTGTTCCTTTTACACCAAAGACCCCTGAGGAAATCCGAAGAGGCTTCACAGAGCCCAAGTCAGGTGAACCCCATCCCTGCCCACCTGCTAACCTTCTTCTCTACAGTCTGGGCTGAGAGGCCAGCCTGGGGCTCCGGGGTGGGGTGGCAAGGACAAGAGCTGGCTCTCTCCTTCTCTGGGCCTGTTCTTTAGGGCACTGTGGGGGGACATATAGAGTTGTGTCTGGAGAAGGGGCCAGGTCAGTGAGGCTGAGCTTTAGGGGCCACTGAAAACAAGCTCGGGCCCACACCACTCAGCCATGCTACGGGGCCCAGGAGACAGCATAGAACAGACGGACAGGGGAAAGCTACCCAGAAGCAGCTTTAATCTGAGAGCTGGGGACAAGCTGCAGCCACAGAGCTGACTGTACAGGAGTGGGCTTCCCCATGTAGGGGTGCCTGGAGGAACTGTGACCAATCCTGACCTCACCCAGGCCCACAGGAGCCCAAGCACTGGACAGGGCAGGGTGGATAGGACCCCTGGGAGACAGAAGGGACCTGCCACCACCGGGTCGGCACCTCCTGGAGAAGCCTCCCCTTAGCGGCTCACCAGGGCAGTTGGTAACTCTTCAGCAGGCTAAAGGATCCCTTATCTGGTCATCCAGCTCTTCGACAAGAAGGATAGTGGTCCTCTTTTTGCTCTCCAGCCTGTAAAATTGTCCTCTGGTAATCCCCGGAGCTGTTTTAGCTTTGGTTCTCATACACACACTGCCATCTGCTGGGAGGACAGAGGAACAACCCAGAGGCTGCCCTGCGTTTGGGCTCACGCCAGAGCTCCCATTCAAGGAAAAGCCCCCCCAGTCCTGCAGCCTCCCTCCCCGACTCTCTGCCAGCTTCCTTTGGCCTCCTGAACCCTCTGGTGCTCCATTAAGGTACTGACCCCTCTTCCTCTCGGGTTCCTCTTTCCCAAGTCCCCACCTTAGGTACTTGCTCCCTGACCCAGCGCAGAGTATGAGCACAGAACAGGGGCTTTGAGGAGTGTGGACCCGGCCCCTCTGTCATGCTGGACCAGGCCAGTCAGGGAAGAGAGGCCACAGGGCCTGACCTGTCGTAGGTCCGGACGGGAGGCTCCGTGGATGGGCTGCTTCAGTCTGCCTGAGGACCACCAGCCCAGAGAACCAGGCCCACTCCAGAGCTGGCTGCACTGAAGGCGGGAGGGGAAGAGTGGGGCGCGCCCCTGCCTGTGGAATCTGGAAGGAAGTCAAGGGAATCGGAGCAGGAAGAGCCTCCGAGACCTCCCACCAGAACCCCCACTTTCTGTACTGGCCCAGAAAATCGAGGTCCAGAAACAGGGCACATCATGCCAACCCTCTGATAAGAGGAACCATGAAAGCTCTTCCCTGCAGGACTCAGAGGACATCTAGTCTGATCCTTTCACTTACAGATGGGGAAGCCAAGGCCTGGAGGGCCACAGGACAGAGGGGCGCTGTCCTGCCCGAGGTCGCGATGCTAGTTAGTATGTGTCCTGTGCTTCTTCTGGGCACCAGACTGCCCCAGTTTGAAGAGGTCAGCTCCTAATGTAGGCTCTGGGCAGCTGATTGGGACAGGTGGGCTGCAGGGGACAGAGGGGGCCAGGGGGCCGACCAGGCTCTGGTGAGGAAGAAGGCTGAGGCAGCAGCCCCTGGCTGCCCTGCCCTGCCCTGCCCTGCCCTGCCCCGCCCTGCCCTGCTGTGTGATGTGCCCCATTTCCCTCGCTGCTCAGAGCAAGGCCAAGGCAGGAGGTTCTTTACCCCTGCACTTTATTGATTCACCCTTTATTCATGCAATCCTGTCAGTGTATACTGTTTACATTATAAATCAGATGTATACCCACACTCCCTCTTAAGGACTTTTCCCTCAAGAATGCAAATGGTTGCAAAGCTGTGAAAACGGTAGGGATAGAGGCACTATGTCTCCATCCCCCCCTCCAGCCTCCCAGTGGAGCTTCAGGGAGCCCTCACTATGCCAAGCTGAGACCACCTAGACCTCCCCACGCACCCACTCAGTGCAGCATGTACATCCGACCCTCAGTAGAGGGAACGTGAGAAGGAGGAGGAATGAGAGTAGGTGGGATGCACAGGGAAACCTGAGGACGGCATTTTCCCCACACCTGCTTCCAGAGATGGCCAGGCAGGGCTGGGCTGGGCGCCTGCTGCCTGAGGCCATCTGAAGGGAGTAAGCTGAGTCCAAGCTAGTCTACAGGAGAGCCTCAAGACGTCAGACAGATGGACTGCAAATGCCAAGACCAAAGGCCGAGAAGCAGGTTTGTGAAGGAGAGAGGGAGCCAAGAATGGGTAACCTGGTGGGGCGTGGCATTTGAGCAGGAGCGAGTCAGGGACAGATGCAGCAGGCAAGGAGGCGCCTGGTGGGCAATCACAAGTTGTATTTATAGAGTGGGAGGACCTGGAGTTCTGGCCGACCGGGGTCTGAAGAACTGGACCGAGCAGGTGCATCCTGCAACCGTAAGACTGAGCAAAGGGGAACTGGTACATATCTCTCTGAGCAGGAAAAAATAAATCTTTATTTTAATTGTCTATCAAAACCTCTGGGTATGTCTAAAGCTATAGACAAGATAATTAATAGCTAATGCAACAGGCAAACCCCCAGACTACAGAGGCGTCACACAACAGAGGTTATTTCTTGTTCCTGCTGCATGCCTGTGTCAATCACTCAGGGGTGCAGGCTGACAGAGGATCTGTGGCCTTGGAGCTGGGCCGTCGGAAACACAGGGCCTGCAAAACTGTGCGAAAGTGGAAGGATGAGGAGGGAGAAAAGTTACTGGGTCTTAACTATCTTAGACCAGACAGAACATACATCACTTGTGCTCATAGTCCATTGGCTAGAACCGGTCACATGGCTGAAACCAAACTTCAAGGGCTCTGTACTATGCAGGGAAATATGTATCAAAGAGCATTGTCTCAGTCACACATTAAACATTAGACAGGAAACAATTAAAATAAATGACTTGAGCACCCAGCTAAAGAAATTAGAAAAAAGTATACTAAGTAGTAAGAAGAAATTTATAATAAAAATCGAAACCAATTCATTAAGAACAATTTATTAACTGTCCAGATGAAAGGACTAAAATAAAGTATATGCATTATCAATTAATTATATCAAAAAGAAGAAGCACAAGCACACAAAACAGGGAAGTAACCACAAATAGGTACAAAATTAAAATAGTTACAATTTAAAAATATTATACGCTACATTAATGTATTTTTAAAACTGTGTAAAATTATTTCTAGGAAAATGTTGTTACCAACATTGACAAAGACATGCTAATAATCACGGGAGGTATTGAGAAAATTGCCCAGAAATGTTTCTCTTGTATGTATCCACACCCATGCTCACTAAACAGTTTTACAAGTGAGTTCATTCGTACCTGTGAGGAACAGAGAAGTCTGACATTGAACTGTCCCAGTGACTGAAAAGAAAAGGGAATCTCCACGTTATCTGTCACAACGCTAGTAAAATATTTTTTAGGTTAAAAAGATTTCCATCGCAGTGGACAGACAGTATCATATCAGTTTCGGGTGTATAACATAGTGGTTCAATACTTGTATAACTTACGAAGTGGTCACCCTGACACGTCCAGCACCCCTCGGACACCACATGGGATTGCTACCATGTTACTGACTAGACTCCCTCCGCTTGCTGTACTGGACACTCCAGGACTGGCAATGGTGCTGCTTAATCCGTCACCTTTTTCACCCACAAAGCTGTCAAATCCTGAGGGCAAAACTGGACAAGACATGAGACTACAGGTAATCTCACTTTTGAATAACAAAGCAAGAATCTTAAGTAAAATATTAACAAATAGATGTTTGCAACATATTTTCAAATATTATAACAATTACCAAGTGAAATTCATAACAAAAATGCAAGGGCGATTTAAAATTAAGAAATATAACTTAGACATATCAATATACCTAGACATAGGTACTCAGACTAAAAGTTATCATTCTTTTTTCTAATTTAATCTTTATTATATTTTTCCCATTACCATTTAATCTCCTATACCCTCCTCCCCCAGCAGCCACCACACTGTTGTCCATATCCATGGGTCCTTTTTCCTTTTTGCTCAATCCCTCCACCTCCTAAACCCCTCCCCACTAGCTGTCATCCTGCTCTCCATCTCTGAGTCTGTCCCCATTTTCCTTGTTAGTCCAGTTTGTTCATGAGATTCCACATATGAGTGAGATCATATGGTGTTTGTCTTTCTCTGACTGGTTTATTTCACTTAGCATAATGTTCTCCAGGTCCATCCATGCTGTTGCCAAGGATAAAATTTTATTCTTTTTTACAGCCAAATAGTATTACATTGTTTAAATGTCCCATAGTTGTTTAAGCCACTCATCTACTGGCTGGATGGACACTTGGCTTCCATATCTTGGCAATTGTAAATAATGCTGCAATGAACAAAGGGATGCTTATGTTCTTTCAAATTAGTGTTTGGGTTCCTTTGGATATATTCCCAGAAGTGAGATCGCTGATCCATTTTTAATTTTTTAAGGTATCTCCATACTGCTTTCCACAGTGGCTGCACTAGTCTGCATTCCCACCAACAGTGCAAAATGGTTCCCCTTTCTCCACATCCTCACCAGCACTTGTTGTTTGTTGATTTATTGACAGCCATTGCAACAGATATGAGATGGTATCTTATTGTGGTTTTACTTTGCATCTCTCTGATGATTAGTGACATTGAGTATCTTTTTACCTGTCTATTGGCCATCTATATGTCCTCTTTGGAGAAGTGTCTATTCTGGTCCTTTGCCCAATTTTTAATTGGGTTATCTGTTTTGTTTTTGTTTTTTTGGTATTGAGTTTTCTAAGTACTTTATAAATTTTGGATATTAACCTCTTATCAGATGTATTGGTGGATATGTTCTACCATTCTGTGGGTTGTCTTTTTATTTTGTTGATGATTTCCTTTGCTGTAAAAAACATTGTAGTTTGATGTGGTTCCATTTGTTTATTTTTTCTTTTGTTTCCCTTGTCTGGGGAGATATATCCGATAAACACTTCTTTCAAGCTGCGTCTGATATTTTGCTGCCTATGTTTTCTTCTAAGATTTTCATGGTTTCTGGTCTAACATTTAAGTCTTTAATCCATTTTGAATTTATTCTTGTGTGTGGTGTAATAAGGTGGTCTAATTTCATTTTTCTGCATGTATCCAATTTTCCCAGCACCATTTATTGAATAAACTATTTTTAGCTCATGGTATGTGCTTGCTTCCTCTGCCAAATATTAATTGGCTATAAAGGTGAGGGTTTATTTCTGGGCTCTCTATTCTGTTCCATTGATCTCTGTGTCTGTTTTTATGCCGGTACCAGGCTGTTTTGATGACTATGGCCTTGTAGTATAGTTTGATCTTAGGTAGTGTGATTCCTCCAACTTTGTTCTTGTATCTCAGTAATGCTGTTGCTATACGGGGCCTTTGTGCATCCATATACATTTTTGAAATATTTGTTTTAGTTCTGTGAAATACATCATTGGAATCTTGATAGGAATTGCATTGACTATATAGATTGCTTTAGGCAGTATGGGCATTTTAACGATGTTAATTCTTCCTATGCATGAACACAGTATATGCTTCCACTTATTCGTATCTTCTTCAATTTCTTTCTTCAGTGTCTTATAATTTTCCACGTACAGGTCTTTTACATCCTTGGTTAGGTTTATTCCTAGGTATTTTATTCTTTTAGAAGCAATTGTGAATAGGATTGTTTTCTTAATTTCTTTTTCTATTAGTTCATTATTAGCATAAAAATGCAACTGATTTCTGGATATTCATTTTATATTCTGCTACTTTGCTGAATTCATGTACCAGTTCTAGCAGTTTCTTGGTGGAATCTTTGGGGTTTTCTATGTACAGAATCATGTCATCTGCAAGTAAAAACAGTCTACTCCTCCTTTCCAGTTTGGATGCCTTTTGTTTCTTTTTCGTGGCTGCTGCATCTAGGACTCCCAGCACAACATTGAATAGGAGAGGTGAAAGCAGACACATCTTAATCAGACATCTCTGATCTCTGAACATCAGTCTGGTTCCTGATCTTAAGGGGAACACTTGTAGTTTCTGCCCATGTAGTATGATGCTGGCAATGGGTTTGTCATATATGACCTTTATTCTGTTTAGGTATGTTCCCTCTACTCCCACTTTACTGAGAGTTTTGATCATAAATTGGTGCTGGGTTTTATCAAACGGTTTTTTTTCTGCATCTACTGATATGATCATATGATTTTCATCCTTCATTGTGTTTCTGTGGTGCGTCACATTTATTGATTTGTGAATGTTGTGCCAACCTTGCACTCCCAGAATAAATCCCACTCGAACATAGTGTATGATCTTTCTGAAGCATGGCTGTACTCGGTTTACTAATACTTTATTGAGGATTTTAGCATCTATGTTCATCAGGAATATTGGCCTATGATTTTCTTTCTTTGTAGCGTCTTTATCTGGTTTTGGAATTAGGATAATGCTGGCCTCCTAAAATGAGTTTGGGAGCCTTCCCTTCTCTTGAATTTTGTGAAATAGTTTGAGAAGGAGAGAATTTAGTTCTTCTCAGAATGTTTGGTAGAATTCACCTGTGATGCCCTCTGGTCCAGGGCTTTTGTCTGCTGGGAGGTTTTTTTTAATTACTGCTTCAATTTCATTAAGTGTAATCATCATTCTTAACATGGAAACAGAATCGTTTCTATCAACATCAAGAATAAGACCAGAATGCACTCTAACACTGTTACTTAACATTGTTGTGCAGTTATTGACCACTACAAATGCAAGACCACCCAACTATCACAAATACAAAATAATTACCACTTGAAAAAATATTGAAAGCAACAGCTATTGAGGAGAGTTTCTGTCACTAGTTTTGGAACCTAATTTATTTCTGCCTTTTGTTTTAGTTACATAGTAGTAAAGACATCCTGATACCTGGGGAGATGTATGGAAAAATGACAACATATTTTAAGCTCACCTGTTTTCCCAATGGAGAACTGCCAAAGGTACCTAACACTTTGCATTTCTTATGCAAGTTTCCTCAATGCTGACCTCCACACTTAGACTCTTGTATGAACACATGTATAAGAAGTCAATGTATATTTGTGGAAATGGCAGAAGAATCTTTATTCTTAGGCTCTACTTTTTAAAAAAATGAGTTAACGTGACTAGGACATCAGGAATTGCCAATATATTCAAATTTAGTGTATGCCACATATATGTGCTTTATTCTCAACACAGTTAAAAATATATTTGAAAATGAAGTTAAGAACAAACACTGAAGGAAGCCCAGCAGCATGAGTTTCTGCTGAATGCCATTGAAAGACCACACAGCTCCAGGATGCTAAACACCGTCTAAGCCAAACACGAGGATGCGGACGATCAATGATTCAGTGGAAACCTGTTTCCCCTTCATTTGCCCAATTGGAGCTGCTATAAAATATGCATGGGAACTTAGTTCTTGTCGGTTTAGGAGCTGTTTCAGATCACTTTATCTGTAGAATCTAGATGTTGTCTTCTTCATTCATCCATCCAAAGAATATTGATGTTTACCACGTGCCAGATGCTGTTCTGGGTGCTGGGGACACAGCAGTGAGCAAAATGGACCCAACTCCCTGCCCTCATGCAGCTCATATAAGTACTTCAGAGAAGAAGGACAGGAGAGAAACAAAAGCAATAAGCTGTAGAGGGTGATAAGTGATGCTGTAGCCGATTGTTTGTGTCTGCCCCAAAGCCACATGTTGAAATCCAGTCCCTAATGTGATGGAACAGGGAGGTGGAGCCTTTGGGAGGTGATTATGTCATGAGGTGATGAGTCTCGGGTGTGGGGTTAGTGCTCATAAAAGAGACTCAGAGAGTGCCCTTGCCTCTTCTGCCACAGGAGGACACAGGGAGAAGATGGCTATCTGTGACCCAGGAAGCAGCCTCATCAGACACCAAATCTGCCAGCTCCCCAGTCTTGGACTGACAGCCTCCAGAACTGTGAGAAACAAAGTTTTGTTGTTTCTCAGCCACCCGCACTGGCTAAGACACTTGCCATGGACGAAAATGACACAGAGCAGGAGAACAAGGAGTGTCTTACCTTGAATAGGTTGGCCAGGGAAGGTCCCACCGAGACAGGCTATATTTGAGCAAAGATCTGAAGGAGGTGAGGGGCCGAGCCAGCAGATGTCTGGGGCGAGAACATCCCATGCAGAGAGCACAAACAAGGGCTCGGGGTGGCGCTGCCCAGGCCTGTGTGAGCATGACCAAGGAGCTCACTGTGGTTGGAGTTGGAAGAAAAAGACATCAAGGACATGTGCTGAGAGAGGTGAGGGTGTTTATGAACTCTGGTGGTCTGGGGGCCCCTGACCACATAATAGCAGGATCCAACCTTCTCTCTGATCCTTTCCCTTCAAGGATCACTGTCTTCCAGTGCATTTGGGAGAAACAGCGTTTGTCTCGAATGCATTCTTGACCAGACACACTGCAGCCTGCTCCTCTGCTTTCACCTGGCCATGCCTCAGCCCTCCACTTGCACTGTTTCTAGTCACCTTGGCTGGCAGGATTAGCATTCTCCACTGGCTCCAGGCTGCTGCCTCCGCCCTGCCTTTATAAAATGAGAATCCCTTGCTCCAACCAGAGACCAGTCCCCTCCCTATTCCTTGGCAAAATGACAAGGCCCATTGCGTGGACAGACTCCTTTCTTCTAAAGGTTTGAAGAAACCGTTAGAGGAACACAATGCAGGAGGAAAACCTGGACATCACCTTACCAAAACCGTAGCTGCCCAGGCATCTCCCGTCACAAGTCACAAGGAGTGATCTCGGGGCTGTCTCTCATTAGGCCCAGCTACTCCTCAAACCACAGGTCTTCAACACCTGTCCTCTCTTCCCCAGCCCCTAGGCTGGCAAATTCCTGCCTTTAGACCACCAGAAGAAGTCCCAAGTTTTACAACATGGCAAACTCCCATGGAAGGAGAACACTGACTTATTCTGACAATCCCCTTAGTCCTCATTGTCTCAACCCCTACTCAGCCCAGGTAACCCTCTGGGCCTTGTCTTTGCTGAATCGGAAGATTCATGGAAGCACTTTCCCTCTGCCAAGGTCAAGTCTTCTACCATCCCTAGAATGCAGAAACATCTGCTGGCACCTTTTCACTTCTGTGATGCCTCATACAATTAAAAACTATTATGTGTTATGGGGAAAAAATACAATAAAGAATAAATTAAAAATAAAATTAAAAACTTAAAAAATATTTAAAAAAATTTTTTTAAGTAACTATTGTGTGTTATGGAAAACATAAAGCAGAAGCCATATCACTAAAATGTTTTAATTTCTCTTAAAATTAGAAGGAAAAAAATTGGGGAATAAACACAGACAACTGTAATTGAACAGCAACAATATAATTTTTTTTAATTAGAAGGAAAAATAAATTTTTAGGTAGAAAATGTCTTAATATGTAATATGAACATATTTGTTTTTATACTAATGCAGTCATAAAATACAATCTTAAACATGTTTTATGGAGGATGGGGCCCATCAAGGCAAAAAGCACCGAGGGCTGGCGGCAGTCCCCATGTGGCCCTGCAGCCAGTCAGGCTACCACGGGCTGGACCGGACTGGGGCATTCACACTGCACAGTCTGCCTAGGCCGCCCAGGTCTGGTAACAAATTACAGCAAAACCCTGTAGCAAATGTGACCCTGTAGCAAAATAGAATAATATTTAATTGAGCATTGTTATTGATCAATAAAAGACAATAAAAACTATAGCATGGATGGAACTGGAGAGCATTATGCTAAGTGAAGTAAGCCAAGCAGTGAAAGACAAATACCATATGATCTCACCTATAAGTGGAACCTAATCAACAAAACAAACAAGCAAGCAACATAGAGCCAGAGACACTGAAATAAAGAACAAACTGACAGTGACCAGAGAGAAGGGGGAGGAGGATAAAGGGGGAAAGAAAGGGAAGGGTCAAGTCAAGGAACATGTATAAAGGACTGTTGTCTTTGTCCATGGGTGGGGGGTGTCAACTGAATGTGGAAAGTGGGGGGTGAGTAGGGCAGGGGAGAGTAATGGGGAAAAAATAAGGACAACTGTAATTGAACAACAATAAAAACAAATTTTTAAAAGCTACAATTATAGATTACATAAATATCTCCCAGTGAGAAAATGGGCATCAACCCAATTAAGTTATGAAAAAAAGACGAGGGGGAGAAAATTAGGTAGAATTAAGCTGGGGTTTTTGGTGTGTATGTGTATGTGGTGACTCTTCTAGGCTCTGGGTCCTTGATCCATCCCTTCTGGAAGCAGGTCAGACATCGAATCATAACAGTGTGCACCTCATAATAGTAGTAGTGATGGTAGTAGCGTTTAATCTGAGGCAAGCTCTATTTTAAGCACTGTGCATGCAGACTTACTAATTCTTTGCAAGTCAGGATACTTTCAGCTGCAAGAGATAGAAATCCAAATCAAGCAAGCTTACCATGTAAAAATATGGGAGGAGTGTGTTGGCTCCCATGGCTGAGTAGAGTTCAGGGCAGCTCATGAGTGAAAGAAGGAGCAGGAGAGTCTTGGGAGGTGGAGCCCGGATCAACACCAGCAGGCTTGCTCTCCATCCATCTCATTTCTGCTTTTTTCTGTTGGCCTTTCACCTTCAGACAGGCCTATTCCACAAGGTGGGGAAAATAGTTGCCTAGAAACCCCAACCTTGCATCTATCTGTCTTAGTTTGGGCTCCCCTAAAGCAGACTCCAAGGCAAGAGTTTGGGTGCAGTACTAAAGAGGCCCAATGAGGGAGTCACAAAGTGAGACAGGAAGGAGAGGAAGCCCCAGAATGGATGTGTGAATGAGCAGGTTACAGCTGGAGCACCTGGGGCTCAATCCCACTGGGGTGCCTCAAAAGAATGTGCAGAGAACCAACCCTTCAGGTTGCCTGCCTATAAAGCAAGCAAGCTGAAGTATTTACCTACCAGCTCATCATCTGAGAGTTGCTCTGTGGGTGATAGCTCTCCAGTAGGTCCAGCTTACCCCTCAAGCCAGAGAACAGTCCTATACAGAGAAACACAGGACCCCAACTTGTGTATAGAAACTGTCTTCGGGTGAGCTCAGGGGTGGGCCAATGAGGTATGCGTGGCACACCTATAAGGTCCACTACAACTCCTTCCAGCGCCATGGTACCCAAAGCAGCGTGGAGAGGCTGCTCCTCCAGCTCCACCTCACCCCCTGAGGGACCCTGACCCAGCAGGCTTCCAACAAGTGCCCATGGTGGACTAATCACAGGTCCAGGGGAACAAAAGGCTGCTTCCTAGGAAGGGGAGTAGCTTCATCGGTCAAAATAGAAAAGATCCCATTGTCCTTTCTTCCACCCTCTTCAGTAACTAAAACCCACATTCACTGCGGAAGTACTGCGTTGGAAGGAGAAAGGCTCTGACAGATGCAAAACTGCCTGGTTCTCCAGTCTGCACCAACTCCATCCCGTTGCAGAAAGAAAACAGTCATTATCAAAAAGCCAATTGTCATTCTGCCTCTTTAGAAAAATTCCCATTAAAGATAAAGCAAATTTTAATTAGATTAAGTATCCAATTACTGTAATTACATTTTTTAAAAATTCACATCATGAAGATGACCCTTTTAAAAAGGGTTACAGGAATAATTAGTGTATTCATATTAACCAAAATGTATTGGATAATATTTATACCCAGAAGACAAAGTACATTACACACATTTCACCTTTGGGGAAAGCTTGCAAATGTTTTGGCAGTGGCATGAATATTTATGGGCAAGAATGTGCTTTAGCAAGATTATGTGAGGAAGCATTTAAATGCTCACCAATTTTTACCCAGGGGTAAAGTATACAGAAAATGTAGTGCAGAGATTATGGATATGCAAAGTGTGACTTAAGAGGGGAATTTCTATCAGTTTGCTTAATTAATTGGAGCCAAAGACTATTTCTTCTCATTCAAGGCAGAAAGGCCCAAGGTATCCAACTGTGACCTCTCTACCCTGCCGCCAGGGGCAGGGGCCAGCGAGGGGAGTTGGCAGGAAAGCAGTGCCGGACATTCTCACCTGGACCATTCCCCACCAGGAAGCCTGAGTCCTCATACTACTGATCTTTACCCACCGAGTCCCAGCTGGATGCAGCTTTAGGTGAGGATTATGGACTTTCTAGAAGCTTCCTCCCTGTAGGTTTTCTTCTGAAATTGTCTTCCCCTCTCTGATTCCAATTTTCTTCCTTCCAACCTGTGTTGGAGCTACTGCCGCTGTTCCGGTCTCACACGCGATTGCCTTCCAGGCTCCATCACACTTGCTACCTCAGGGGAGACAAGCTGCACAGACTCCATTTCACAGATGAGTACACAGGGGCTCCAGAGCTTGGAAGGGCTCCAGGAACCCCCCCACCCACCCATAGAGCTGGCCCTGTCAGGGAGCTCTGTTGCCACTCACCCCAGACCTGCATAGCCTCCATTCTGCCGGTCAGGAAGCTGCCTGTGGCCACCGCCAACAGCAGGAATATCTGTCCTCTGCTGCCACCTATGCCAGTCAAAGTAGGCAGCCCAGGCATTGCTCTTTCTTCTCAGGGATAATTCCAAACCACAGTCAGCCATGGGTGTGTATCTGGGGAAACGGAGTTATGTAGCCACACCCTAGTGGCAAAGGGAAATCTAGTTTGTTGGATTAAACAATGAGAACATGAGGTTCTCAGTGTGTATAGAATCAGACAAAAAAAAAAAAAAGGTGTTAAAAAGATTTTGGACACTCACAGTTGACAGGTGTTTATCACAGTCCTCTCCTCCCTGGTAGGAATTCTATCCATCTTTCAAGGTCCAGACCCAACACCCTCCGTGGGCGTCCTGTCACTCTCCCACCTTCCTTATTTAGCCTCTTTACTCAGGGGTTTGGTGTTACAGGTCTTTCTCTCTTCCGCTCAGTGTCCTGGGTACTTGGATCTCATTTCCCTGCTAACCATCCCGATTTCTTGCCTATAATAAGGGTCCAGGACTCTCTACAATGGGACCACTGTTGTTCTGCATGGGCTCTTCTTTAAAATTGTTTTCAGAGACAAAAGAACATCCTTGGAATTTCCTCTGAGATGAAAGACCCTATCACAGGGGGACTTCCATTTTTGCAAATAGTCAAAGTTGCTGTGTTGGTCAGAGTTCTTCAGAGAAACATAACTAATTAGATGTGTGTGTGTGTGTGTGTGTGTGTGTGTGTGGAGGGAGGGAGGGAGAGAAAGAGAGAGAGAGAGAGAGATATTCTAAGGAATTGGATCAAGTGATTATAGCGGCTAGGCAAGTCCAGAGTCTTCAGGGAGGGCTGCCAGCCTGCAGACCCAGGAAGAGCTGATGCTGCGGTTCAAGTCCACAAGGTGCTGCAAAATCACCTCTTACTCAAGGAGATCAGTCTTTTGTTCTATTCAGGTCTTCCAGTGGCTGTGTGAGGCCCACCCGTATTAAAGGACAATCTTCGTTATTCAAAATTCACCAATTTAAATGTGAATCTCATTCAAAACGTACTCACAGCAACACCCAAAATAATGTATAGCCCACATACGTATGCACTGGGCCCAGCCAACTTGACACATAAAATTAATTATCACAAACCTGAAAGAGAAGTAGAGTGACTGATGGTGGGCAAAATCAGAGACGTTTTAAATGAGACTCTCTGGGGGGGTGCTCTGTTTTTAACCATGTCTTTTTTAGCCCTGGCCAGGGAGCTCAGTTGGTCACAGCATTGTCCCAGTATGCCAAGACGGAGGGTTCAATCCCTGGTCAGGGCACATGCACGAATTTAACCGATGAATGCATAAATAAGTGAAACAGCAAATCACTGTCTCTGTCTCATTCTCAAGTCAATTAAAAATGTGAAGAGATATAACTGACGTACAAGATTACATTAGTTGCAGGTGTGCAACACAATGATTCAATATTTTCATATATTGTGGAATGATCACCACGTGAGTGTAGTCAATACCCATCACTGCACATTTTTTTTCTTATGATGAGAACTTTTAAGATCTGCTCTTAGAAAATTTTAAGTATAAAACAACGGTATTAACCATAGTACATGGCATCCCAAGGACTTACTTTATAACTGTAAGTTTGTACCTTTTGGGGTGACTCTCCACGTTATCTCTGATTGTTGATTCCTAGAAAGACATCTAGCTACTCGGAGCAGTGGCAGAAACTGTGTGTTTGCAAAACAAGCAGCCTCATACTTCACTAAGTACCTGCTGTGCACAGTTCTCTGCTCAACTGTGCCGTGAGGAGAAGACAACTCTATCCTCTGGGTGTTCCTGCCTTGGTGAAGAGGCCCAATGAACCCATGAGAAACAGTGTGCACAGGAATTCAGTGGAAGGAAGAGTCAGTGCAGGCTGGAGTATCCAGGAGAGCTCCTGCGTTATTTGGGCCTTATGCATTAGGAAAGGTGGGTTATGAAAGAGGAGGGGAGGGAGTTGGGTAAAGGAGTATCCTGAGAGAGAAATTAGCAGAGCTTCTGCTGGTTCAAAGAAGAGAGCATGATCTGAGGCAAGAGGATAAACATGCAGGCCTTCAAAAGGGATGCCAGTGAGCTGGGACTTCACATAGCAGCCAAAAGGTAGTCACTGAAGACTTTTGAGCAGAGTAGGGTCCAGAGCTTGGACTCAGGAATATTAGCTTTGTCTGGACAGGACCTGGGAGCCTGTGGGCAGGGAGTTCATGAGAAGGCTACTGTTTCACATCCATTTTTTCCTTCTTGGTCTTATTCTTCTTTCTTCCACTTCCTCCATGCCTCCCTTATTTTTACTTCCCATTTGGAAATCCTTCCTACTCCAAATACCTTGTATGAGTTCTCCTTTGTCCTTCTGGTTGCCAGGAAGACCTCATATTCAGGAGTTAAAGAAACAGCCATCAGTTCAATCCTGGGAGTTCAGTTCATAATTATTTATAAGTAAATGTCTTGAATGATATTTCCCTCAGCCTCCCTTGCCCCCCTGTAAGATTTAAACCAATGCCTGATGTTAATAAAGTTTGACATTAAGGGTTGATTTCATAGACAGAGACTTTCAACTCTCCATGATAAACATTCTGGGGGCACTCCCCACAGGCTGTCAGATAGGAAGGGGGCACAGAGAAGCAACAGACTTCTTAAATTGAGCAAGAAAAGGGTCTAGCTGTTACTTTTGAAAACAGTTTCTTCATTACCACCCGAAAGAACTGGCAGACTTGCAAGTGCGGAGAGAAGCCTGCTCTGGGAGTTGGGAGACCTGGGCTTCAATCCCGATGCAATCATTAATGATCAGGGTGACAATAATCCCTTCCCCTTCGCAGCCCTCGCTTCTCCCTTTGGTTCAATAACAAGACAGCTCAACTAACTCCAAGGGCCTCTCCAGTCTCCCCTTTCTCTGGCATGGATTCCTTGGAGGCTGCTGGTCTCAGGGGACACTTTGGGGTGCCAGGTCCTGGCCAGCATGTGCTGCTTGGAAGATGCTCTTAGTTTCCAGAGAGAGAGAGAGAGAGAGAGTTAGAGGAGAGAGAGAGAGAGAGAGAGAGAGAGAGAGAGAGAGAGAGAGAGAGAGAGATTGGGTAGTCCCTGGCTGTCTTTAAGCCCCAAAGGGAACCCCTTTGCTAAGCTGGAGTGGTTTCCGAATACCTCTTATCCCACTTCCAAATGTTCACCACACTCAACAAGTCCTCTCCTACCCTGCTCATTCTCAGATAACGGTCTGACCATATCCTGTACCTAGAAGACTGACTCAATAAGAAATGGACCCCCTTGATTTGTTGTTCCTGAGCTTCTTTTATGTGTGCCTGAACTCACTCCCATTTTCTTTCCTCTGAGCTGATCCCTACTGCTGGATTCTTAATGTCTGTTCCTTATGTCTGCTCCAGAATCTGGGCTTTGGTCCAACACTGGTCCCCTTGCTCCTATACTTTCCGTCTCCCCGTACTAACATCTTCCCCTAACTGTGTACACATATTCAAGCCTCTTTGTTTAGAAAATAACAAACCTCCCTCAAACCTCAAACACCCTCCAGTTACCACTATACCTTTCAGCTTTTCTTTCCATGAAGCTCCACAGAGTGTGGGCGGGACGTGCTGTCTCTACTTCCTTGTCATTCACTCCTTCTTTAGCCACCAGACTTATGATCTCAGTTCTCCATGGATATTTTATTGGAAAAACTGAGCCCTCGCATCAGGGGTAAGACCCGAGTTTTTCAAGAGGACTCGAATCATATATAATGCACTCCTGCTCCACCACACCACCAGCCAGCAGGGCTCTGCCCTAAGCCTCCCCAGCTCCATGGGCTGCCTAACAGCCCTGTCCCCCAGAGGAGGCTCTTGTAGGAAGCTCCAACACCACAGGTGCTGGCCCTAATTGTGGCTCCATAATAGAGGAACAAGATTTGGAGGCTATCGGCCCTGGCTGGTATGGTTCAGTGGATTGAGTGCTGGCCTGTGAACCATAAGTGTTGCCGATTTGATTCCCAGTCAGGGCACATGCCTGGGTTGTGGGCCAGGTCCCCAGTTGGGGGCACACAAAAGGTGACCACACATTGATGTTTCTCTCTCTCTCTTTCTCCCTCCTTTCCCCTCACTCTAAAAGTAAATAACTCAAAAAAAGATTTGGAGGCTATCAACTGATTCTTAATCAGACTTTCAACCAATCCTTTATTCAGCCCCAGTCCACATCTCTGCCTTTCAAGGAACTCAGTGTTTCCAATTCCTAAGACTTTGTAGGTTCTGAGGGGCAAGTTAGTTTGCCTGTTAGAGGCTTTCTGTCTGTAGGACTTTACTTTTGATGAAGAGGCACCTCACTCTGCACATGCACCGTCCAATATGATAGCCACTGGTCACACGCTATTAACCATTTAAATGTGATTGACTGGTGCCGAATATGTTAAACTAGTAATATTTTGGGTATACTGGGTTAAATAAAATATTTACTTTATCTGTTTATTTTCACTTCCTAATGTGGCAACTAGAAAATTTTAATTACCTGTGACTAGCATTATATTTCTATTGGATAATGTTGCATCTTACAAAATTTTGACATTTCTTGTCTGGTGTCATGGGGTTTCTCCCATTCTCTTTAGTCTTAAAATTGATACACTGTATCTCTTTATTTTCATTTTTGTAAGGTTTCTGGGGAAAGCGAAGATAAATGGGTGTGTTCCATCTGCTATGTTTAACTGGAAGTCGTATCCAAGCTGCTTACAGTCCGGCGCCTGCATATATTTGTAGTCTTATCACGTATGTCCTGTTGCCTACCCTGTGGCCCAGACAGAATGCGTTATTAATACTAGTTTTTGGAACACACTAGGGAGCTTCAAGCTTTCATGCCTTTGCTTTCTTTGCATCCTTTTTCTGAAATACCCTTCTAACTCCTCCCACCTTTCTGCCTAGTAACTTATTCTTCAAAGACTCACTCCATCTTCAAAAACTCACTTGAATTTCACTTACTCTAAGGAACTCTTCCCTACTCTTCCTCTTTCTAGGTGTACTGATTGCTCCAGAGTCCAAAATATTGGGTTACCCCCTCAAACCAAAAAGTTCATTATATTTTTCCATATAATGGCTCTAGTAGTGCCTAGTTGTTTTTAACTTCATTCAAAACAATTTTGTTAGATTGTATTATGACACCTGTCATATCAGCGTGCCCCCCCCAAAAACCCATGAAAATTGGTGAACTTTTGTGCAGCCATTTTAACATTGAAGATGAAGAAAATATGCAACATTCCCAGCGTATTATGCTTTATTATTTCAAAAAAGGTAAAAATGCCAAAAAAAAGCTTTTTGCAGTGTGTGGAGAAGGTGCAGTGACTGATTGAACGTGTCAAAAGTGGTTTGACATTGGGCCAAATAATTCTCTGTTGTGGAGCTGTCTTTTGCATTGGAAGATGTTTAGCAGCACCCCTGGCCTCTGCCCAGTAGAGGCCAACAGTGGGAGATGGCCGACATACTCAAAATATCCAAATCAATAAAGCCATTGGTGAAAATGAAGAATGTGTCTTTTATTTTATGGAAAAAGGCATACGGACTTTTTGGCCAACCCTAAATTTCTTGCACTTTCTTGTTGAGGTGCCTATCTGCTCCGTTAGGGAAACCATCTTACGCATCAGACCCTTTAGTGCCATTTCAGGGTTCAATACATAGTGAGAACTAATAGAATGTGTTATTAACTAGATCAGTAACGACATTAAGGAAGAACTGCGGGGATACAGAGGAAGGAGAGGTTGACTTGAAAAGTTTCACAGGGTAGTATTTTCCAGCTGTTCTTCGGAGAAGTTTTTAAAGGGTGGGGATGGCTTTAGGAATTTTCCAGGCAGCTGCAACAGGACAAGCAGAGCCAGGACTATGCTGGGGAAATAGCAGATGATCTAGTTTGATGGGGCATTGGCAGGACCCGGTGATGCGGGGCCTCGAGGTCATAGAAAGGAGTTTGACGACTGTTCTGAGGATGCAGAGGAGTTGAGATGTTTGAAGCTGTGGAGAGCGATCCTTAGACCTGAGATTTAGCATTATCCCCTTTGGCTGCGGATGGAGAATGGATGCGAGGGCCGTGGGGGTGGGGGAACCGGAAGATCGTGAGTTCGCTGAAGTAATGAGAAATTGATGGTGTGGTCGGGGTGGTAGTGAGCCGTGGTGGGAGTGCCGGCTATTTGGGCGGTAGGATGCGGGTGGGGCCTGAGGGGGAGGGAGGGGATGCTCGTTTGTGCGGCGGGCACCGTGTACAACGAAACCTCGCGGGAGCGGTGGACCGGCCCCGCACCGCGGAGTGGGCGGTGCGGGCGCCGGGCGCTCGTGTCCCTCGCGCGTTGCCGTCGGCGCAGCCCACCGTTAGCTCGGAGGAGGCCGCCGGTGCTGCGGTTCCGGTTCCGGTTCCGGTTCGCGTCTGCACCTGTGGCGAGGGCCAGTGGTCATGGCGTACTCCACGGTGCAGAGGGTGGCGTTGGCTTCGGGGCTCGTCCTGGCTATGTCGCTGCTGCTGCCCAAGGTTTTCCTGTCCCGCGGAAAACGACAGGAGCCGCCGCCAGCTCCCGAAGGTAAGCTCAGGCCAGCCCCCCTTGAGCCCCCAGCATCCCTGCTACGAGTAGGGAGAACGCTGCTCCAGGGAGGGGTGACTCCGGTCCCCACCTACATCCGCAAAACGGGCTGGGGAAGGCACACCGTTCGGGAGGTGCCGAGCCTCACGGTTCCTTTGGCATCGGTGGTCAGCGGGCGCCCCTCCGCCACCGCCACCTTCCTGTCCCTTCTGACCTTCAAGGGCCAGGAACGCGTGCTTCCATGCTGGGCACCCTCTAAGTGGCCTGCACACACCCGTTACTCGCAGCCCCTTCCTCTCCCCGGCTTCTCTCAACGAATTCAGGTGCTTAGCTTCAGGAGGGCTCCCACTTGGAATCCCTCTTTAGGGTTTCTGGGTGCTTTCTGCTGTGTTTTTATATGTAATAAAGTCCGTTGGAATTGGTGGTGGTAACGTTAATTAGTAATGTGTGTGTGTATGTGTGTGTTTATGTTGGTTGCTGAGTGCTTCGGGCTCTTTTTGTGCCTTTTAAAACATACAGGCATGCCTTGTAGATACTGCGGGTTCGCTTCCAGACCACCCTGTTAAAGCTGGTGGGCGGCGGGGGCTTGCCTTCAGTTTGTTTAAAAAAAAAAAAGGTGAAGAAAGAAAGATCTGTGAAGCGCAATAAAGCGAGGTATACTTGTAACTTGAAGACTTAATCCAAATGTTAATTACTAACATGAAGAAATCACTACCGTCCGCTTACTTAAATGTTTATTTGTTAATCCTTTGTTATTTGTATGATGTATGTGGTGTTTAAAAAATCCACCCTGTTGGCTGCATTTTGGGGCTTTCACATAATGAATGAGCGAGTGTAAAGGTGGATGCCAAAAGCTGGGAGAGGGAACTAGAACAATTCTCCATAGGCGATGAAGTTCTGCTGTAACTCTCTCCTGTAAAGCATCTCTGTAACATCCTAGAGACGTGGTTTTATAGTCTCCAAACACTTCCACTCTTGTTCATCCTGTTATTATTGGACAGCTCCTTTTAAACGGAAATCCACTTCCCTTTAATTTGTGTGCACTGGCTGCAGGTCCACCCTCTTGCACATCCCGCATTATAAATACTACAAATACAGAGAACTAGGCTCTAGCGGCGGAGGGCAGGTAGAATTTGCTTGATAATCTTTATACTTGCAACAACGATTTACATGGAAGAGGCTCCCCAGAAATCTGTACGTGTTTGTTCTTATTTATTTATTGTTATTACAAAATCCCAAAGGTTTTACTTACTTGTCTGTTGACATTGTCTGCCTTGAAGAGAAATAAATTCATGATGATCTTGCACAGTAAAATTCTTCCAAAACAGTGTTTTACTGCATTGAATTCCCATTATGCCGAATTATCTTGAATAAGTTGTGACGAATGCGAGTGGGAGGCAGTCTTGTGAGTGTTGTAGAGTATAGCAATTAGACATGGCTCTTTCCCTTGAGAACTCAAGTGCTGGTGTTCAATGTTCTCATCTAGAATCTTTGCACTTTCTGTTCTCTTTATTCCTGAAGTGTTCTTCCCTCAGCTTCCTCATCATTCAAGCTCATATGTGACCTTCTCCAAGACACTTTCCCTAAGGAGCCTAGCTAAAATAATTCTTTCCACTCCCATCATTTCCTATTCCGTCATGTTGTTTTTATTTTCTTTATTGCAGGGATGACTATATGAAATTATCTTGTTTGCTCTTTTGTGTTTGTTTGTTTCTAGTTTCTAGAATGTAAGCTCACTGAGAGCAGGGACTTTGTCTTCTTTAGCACTATTTCTTTAGCACCTGGCTAAAATAACAGTCAGTAAGTACTTTTAAATGAATAATTTAAGATTATGAAGTTCCTAAATTGTGAATTCTCTTTTTGCATTAGTTGCTGAAGCAGTATTTCTAGGCAGAAACTTGTCTTGAATGATATATTCTGGTGACTGAAATTCGCTAACGTAAATCCCTGCCCTGGTGTACTGACATTTGCAAAATAGTAACTCCTAACCATTTTGGGGTTACATATCCCTTTAAGAATCTGATGAAAGTTACAGATTGTCTCTCCAGAAAAATGCATATGCTTTTTATGTACACATTGAGGATCTGAGTAGCAATTCAGAGAATTCACAGAACCCAGAAATCCTTGCTTTGAAGAAAGGGGCAGCCTCCATCATTTGAAAATTCTTAAAATTCGTGTCACTGGATCTTCCATTTCCACCCATTGGAGTATGTGAAAAAGCATAGTCCCTTTTCCACATGACAGCTGTTAAGATAGTGTTTTAGCAAACATTTACGATGTCCCCTTTCACATAGAATACACAGTGTACTGCGGATACTGCGGATTCCAAGGAAGAATAAGCCAAATCACTGCCTGAGGAACCCACAGCTTATAGAGGAAAACAGACGACAAATAAGTGCAAAAAGTGTCAGGTGAAGGTCCCCAAGTCCTTGCAGGGAGTGGTGGCAACATGGTTAGAATGGTCAGTTTTATTAGAGGCAAGAAAGGTGTCATAGAGGAGGAGACTGTAGTTTTTTTCTAGCGACTTTTTTTTTTTTAAATTCACATACCATACAATTCATCCATTTAAAGTGTACAGTTTAGTGGTTTTTTGTGTTTTCAGAGTTGTGCAACCATCACCAAAATCAATTTTAGAACATTTCACCCCCCAAAATACTATAATCTTCAGTCATCACCCTCTAACATCCCCCCTTCAGCCCTAGGGCACCCGCTAGTCTACTTTCTGTCTCTGTTAGTTTTTCTACTCTGGACATTTCATGTACATGGAAGCGTACGGTATGTGACCTTTTGTGACTGGCTGCTTTCACTTGGCACAGTGCTTTCATGGTTCATCGACGTGGTAGCCTGTGTCAGTGCGTCGTTTCTGTTTATGGGTGAGTGTGATTCCTTCATGTGGATATACCATATTTTATTTATCGTTTTATCACCAGTTCATGGGCATTTGGGTTGTTTATATTTTTATTATTATGAATAATGCGGCTGGTAACATTTGTGTAGACACGTTTTCATTTCTCGGGAATATACATTTGGGAAATATGAGCAATTTAGTGTGGCTGGAACTAATAATGGAATTTCAGGGTCATGTGGTTTATTACTCTATGTTTAACTTTTTGAGGAACTGCTAGACTATTTTCCAAAGCAGATGCACCATTTTACATTCCCACCAGTGATGTATGCAGGTTCCAGTTTCTACACATCTTGTCTATACTTGTTATTGTTTGACTTTTTGATTATTGCCTTTCTACTGGGTGTGAAGTAGTATCTCATTGTGGATTTATATGCATTTCTCTGATGTCTAAGGACTTTGAGCATCTTTTCATGTGTTTTTTGGCTACTTTTGTATATTTTTGGAGAAAGTTCTATTCATATCTTTTGCCTGTATTTATATTGGGTTACTTTTTAGTACTGAGTTTTAAGAGTTCTTTTTATATTTTAGATACAAGTCCATTATCAGGTATGTGATTTGCAATTATTTTCTCCCATTGACTGGGTTGTCTTCATTTTCTTGATGGTGTACTTTTAGAAGAAAAGTTTTTAATTTTGATGAAGTCCAGTTTATTTTTCATTTTGTTGCTGCTGCTTTTGGTTTCATATTTAAAAAGTCATTGTTAAATCCAAAGTCATGGAGATTTATGCCTATGTTTTCAAATTTTACAGTATTTGCACTTAACATTTGTCTTTAAGCTGTTTTGGGTTATTTTTTTGTATACAGTGTTACATAGAAGCCCAGTTTCATGTGGGTATGCAGTTACCTAATTATCCCAGGACCATTTGTTGAAAAGACTATTCTTTTTACATTGAATTGTTTTGATACCCTTGTTGAAATTCGGTTGAATATAAATGTGAGTTTATTGCTGGATTCTCAATTCTGTTCGATTAATATGTATGCGTGCATGTGTGTGCGTGTGTGTGTATAGAGCGTGGGTGTCAAACTCATTTTCACTGGGGGCCACATCAGTCTTGCGGTTGCCTTCAAAGGGCTGAATGTAATTTTAAGACTGTATAAATGTAATTGCCCCTTAACTAGGGGCAAGGAGCTCGGCACTGCCGTGGGGTAGAAACAAGGTGGAGGGCGGGATTCAGCCCACGGGCCTTGTGTTTGCCACCTGTGGTCTAGAGAGAGAGATGTGTGTGTATACGCCAGTACTACAGTCTTGATTACTGTAACTTTGTAGGAAGTTTTGAGATTGAATTGTACGTCTTCCAATTTTGTTCTCTTTCAAGATTGATTTCTGAGTCCTGTGACCCAGCATTTCCACATAAATTTTAGAACCAGCTTGTCAATTTCTGCAAAAAATAAAAAAGCCAGCTGGGATTTTGATAGACTGTGTTCAATCTGTAGATCAGTTTGGGGAGTATTGCCATCTTAACAATATTAAGTTTTTCTATCTATGAACACAACATTTCTTTATATTTAGGTCTTTAGTGGCTTTCAACTTTTTATAATTTTGTAATTTTCAGTGTCCCCAGTATTATTTTGTTAAATCTATTTCTAATTATTTTATTGTTTTGATGTTATTGAAAATTGAGTTATTAATTTTATTTTCAGGTTGTTTACGACTGTATAGAAATACAATTAATTTTTGTGTATTAATATTGTATCCTGCAACCTTGCTGAATTATGTGCTCTAATACACAGTCATGTCATTAGCAAATAGAAATATTTTATTTTTCTTGTCTGTCTGCATGTTTTTCTTTCTTTTCTTGCCTTACTGCCTAGGCTGGAACCTCTAGTACAATGTTGAACAGAAGTAGTGAGAGTGAACATCCTTGTCTTTTTCCTGGTCTTAAGAAGGAAGCTGTCAATATACTGTATTCACGATAGGAAAAATTAGCATCATTAAAACATCCATACTACCCAAAGCAATCTACAGATTCAGCACAATTCCTATGAAAATCCCAATGGCATATCTCACAGATCTAGAACAAATATCCCTAAAATTTACACAGAACCACAAAAGACCCTGAATAGCCTTAGCAACCTTGAGAATGAAAAACAAAGTTGGAGGAATCACACTACCTGATATCAAACTATACTACAAGGCCATAACAATCAAAACAACAAGGTATTGGCACAAGAACAGGCATATAGAGCAATCGGACAGAATAGAGTGCACAGAAATAAACCCATGCCTTTATGGTCAATTAATATTTGAGAAAGGAGGCAAGAACAAACAGTGGGGTAAAGATAGTCTTTTCAATAAATGGTATTGGGAATATTGTACAGATACATGCAAAAAAGTGAAACTAGACCACCAACTTACACCATTTACAAGCATAAACTCCAAATGGATTAAAGACTTAAGTTGCAAAGCCATAAAAATCCTAGAAGAAAACATGTCTTGTAGCAATATTTTTTGCTGATATATCTCCTTAGGCAAGGAAAACAAAAGAAAAGATAAACAAATGAGACCACATCAAACCAAAAAGCTTTTGCACAGCAAAAGAAACCATTAACAAAATGAAAAGACAACCCATTGAATGGGAGAACATATTTGCCTTTGATACATCTGATATGGGATTAATTTCCAAAATATATGAAGAATTTAGACTACTCAACACCAAAAAGACAAGCAACTTATTTTAAAAATGAGCAAAGTATCTGAATAAACACTTCTCCAAAGAGGACATACAGATAGCCAAGAGACATGAAAAAATGCTCAGTGTCACTGATCATCAGAGACATGCAATTAAAACCACAATGAGATGTCACCTCATGCCTGCAGAATGGCTACTATCAACAAATCAACAAACAAGTGCTGGTGAGGATGTGGAGAAAAGCAAACCCTCGTGCACTGTTGGTGGGAATGCAGACTGGTACAGCCACTGTGGAGAGCATATGGAGATACTTCAAAAAATTAAAAATAGAACTGACTTATGACTCGGCATTCCTGCTTCTGGGAATATATCCTAAGAAATCTGAAACACTAATTCAAAAGAATATATGTGCCTCTATGTTCCTTGCAGTGCCTTTATAGCCCAAGATCTGGAAACAGCCCAAGTTCCCATCAGTAGATGAGTGGATAAAAAAGCTGTGGTACATTTATACAATGGAATACCACTCGACAGTAAAAAAGAAAGAATTTTACCTTTTGCATCAGCATGGACGGACCTGGAGACTATTATGCTAAGTGAAATAAGCCAGTCAGAGAAAGACAAACACCATATTATTTCACTCATATGTGGAATCTAATGAACAAAAATGGACAAAATATTGTAGGAACAGAGGCATGGATACATGGAACAGACTGACAGCTGTCAGAGGGATGGAGGTTGTGGGGTTGGGTGAAAGAAGATTAAGGGATTAATAGAAACCCCATATATATCTATACCTATAGATACACGTATGTCACATAGACACAGACAACAGTGTGGTGATGGCCAGTGGAAAAGGAGGTAGGGAGGAGGTGAGCAAAGTGGGAGAATGGGGACGGAAAGAGACTTTGCTTGGAGCAATGGGCACTTGATGCGGTGTGCAGGTGATGTTTTGTTGAGTTGTACATGTGAAACTGGTACGGTTTTGTGAGCCAGTGTCACCGCAGTAAGTTCAGTTTAAAAAAGAGAAGAAAGCTTTCATACCATTAAGTATGATGTTAGGTATGGGTTTTGTGTAGATGCCCTTTGTCAGATTGAGGAAGTTTCCTGCTGTTCCTAGTTTGTTGAGTGTTTTAATTATGAAGGGATATTGAGTTATGTCAAGTGCTTTCTCTATGCCTGTTGAGATGATCATGGCATTTTGTCCTTCATTCCATTGATATAATGTATTACAAGATTGATTTTTGGATATTAAATCAGCCTTTCATTTCTTGTCTATATTGAGGTGGTATCTCTTAAAGTGTTTTTATCATCCAGAGTAAGAAGGGCACTCCAAGCAGAGGAAACACAAGGGGGAAAAAATCTTAGAGCCTTGAAATAGCTTTAGAGTTGTAAAAGATGAGACCAGGGAATTGGCAGGGGCCAAACTGAAGGGTTTTTTCCTGCCATACTTTAGGAGTTTGGATTCTCCTCTAAAGGCAGAGGAGGCCATTTTAAGGTTGTAAATGGAAGAGAGACATCCAGCCTGGGTTTAGAAAAGACACCCTGGCAGCAGTGTAGAGGCTGCACTGTCACGATGTCTCAGGGAGAAGATCGTTGCAGTAATCCGGTTGAGACATGAGCATCGTTAAGCTAATGCCATTGGGCTCATCAGTTAGGATAGTCGTGACAAGTGACAGAAAAATCAGCTTCAATTGTCTTAAGACAGAAAGGGAATTTATTGTGTTATATAAATGAAAGGACTCTGCCCTGGCTGGTGTGGCTCAGTTGGTTGGAGCATTGTCCTGTAAACCAAGAGGTCACGGGTTTGATGCTCTATCAGAAAACATACCTAGGTTGCAGTTTGGTCCCTAGTTGGGGTGTGTGGGAGAGGCAACTGGTCAGTGTTTCTCTCTCTCACAATGATGTTTCTCTCCCTCTTTCTCCCTCCCTTCCCCTGTCTCTAAGATCAGTAAGCATGTCCTCCGGTGAGGATATGGATGGATGGGTGGGTGGATGGATGGATGGATGGACGGACAGACGTATGGACTCTGTTAGAACTGGCCTCCATTGTTGTTTGATCCAGAGATTCACAATCTCATCAGGGCTCCAGCTGTGATCTTTCACTTCTGGGTTCCTCTCAAGTTCGTTTTACCATCTGGCTGCTCTCTCAGGGTAGCAGCAATGGTTGTAGCAGTTCCAGGCATCACCTCACATTCTATTCAGGGAGAAAGTGTGTCTTTTTAAAAAACTCTTCCTTCTTTTCTACCTCACTCTTAGTCTTCAGTAGTGCCGGCTAATATCTACCCATCTCAGTGGCTTGAATTCAGTATTTGCAGTGCTTGGGTAGAGAGAATATGCTGATTGCTCTGAAGATGAGAGTGATCCCCCACCCCAAAAATAGCAGTACTAGGGGAAGAGGAGTAAATGGAGCAGGGGAGGCTTTCAACAGTAGCTAGGAGGAGAACAATTCTAAGAGACAATGTTAAATACAAGTGGAAGGCAAGGGAGAGGGGGGCATCTTGGATTAGTCTCAGGTGAATAAATAAACAGCAATGCCCTTCACCAGAGTAGGAATGGGAGAAAAATAAATTTAAGGGGAAAGCTGGTGAACTCAGGAATTTAAAGACTAGTGTAACATCCCCTTCTTCAGTCTTTTTTCTTCCATTGACAACTCTAGCTCCCTATTCCATTCCTTATATGAAATATATGATGGTATAGGTTGCAAGTATCTCAACATAGCTACTTAAAAATAACAGCAAGTGGGACTTCTGGGCAAGATGGAGGCATACTTTGCCTCCTCATGCAACCACAGAGAGAATTACAACTAAACCTCAAAATAACACCCAGGACTGTCAGAAAATCAAACCGTATGGAAGTCTGATAACCAAGGATTTAAAGAAGCTGCATTCATCCAGACACATAGGAGGGGCAGAGATGTGGAGAGGGGCAGAGAGGTGAGGAGATGTGATGTGGCACAGAGAGGCAGCGGCGGGAACGGGAGGCCCCACATTCACGTATGGTGGATAAAAACTGGGAGGGATACCTTGGGAATGAGCATTCCCAGCCCCAGGCCAGACCACGCAGCCCGGGATTCCAGCACTGGAACATAACCCCATAACTTCTGGCTGTAAAAACCAGTGAGGGTCAGGGCAGTGGAAGAAACTGCTAGTTTTTCAGGAGAGGCCATTTAAAAGGCTCTCACAGACTTAGAACATACGCAAACCCACCCACCCTGGGATTCACCACCAAGACAACAGCTGGACGGGTGCCAGTCACATACCGGGAGTGGGTGAAGTGACTAGAAATGGGGTGAGTGCTAGGCAAACCTCCAGAAGCCAGGTAGTGGCACTGTTCCCTCTCTGAGCCCTCCCTCCACACAGAGCCACAAGGCGGTGAAGCAGGTTGCCCTGCCCTGGCCATTACCTAAGGCCCTGCCCCACACAATTTACAGGTGTCTTTTCTACAATAGGCCATGCTACTAAGACAGGGAGCCAAAGCAGCTCTACCCAGTACACAGAAACAAACACAGGGGGGCTGCCAAGGTTATACTGAGTGAAATAAAAAGAAAAATCTACAGGGAACGAACAGTGAAGGGGAGGAAGCCAAGATTCAAATCAACAATTTGGAACATAAGGAAGAAATAAGCATTCAACCAGAACAGCAAGAAGAAACAGAATTCAAAAAAAAATAAGGATAGTATACGAAACCTCTGGGACATCTCTAAGCATACCAACATCCAAATTTATAGGGATTGCAGAAGGAGAAGAGGAAGAGCAAGAAATTGAAAAGTTATTTGAAAAAATAGTGAAAGAAAACTTCCCTGATTTGGTGAAGGAAATAGACATACAAGTCCAGGAAGCACAGAGAGTCTGAAACAAGTTGCACCCAAAGAGGACCACACCAACACACATAATAGTTAAAATGCCAAAGGCCAGAAATAAAGAGAGAATCTTAAAAGCAGCAAGAGAAAAGCAGAGAGTTACCTACAAAGGAGTTCCCATAAGACTGTCAGCTGATTTCTCAAAAGAAACTTTGCAGTCAAGAAGGAACTGGCAAGAAGTATTCAAAGTGATGTAATCTAGGAATCCTACATTCCTAGATTACTCTATCCAGCAAAGCTTTCATTTAGAATGGAAGGGAAAATAAAGTGCTTCCCAGATAAGGTCAAGTTAAAGGAGTTTATCATCACCTAGCCATTATTACATGAAATGTTAAAGGGACTTACTTAAGAAAAAGAAGATCAAAATGATGAACATTAAAATGGCAACAAATGCTCAACTATCAACAACTAAATCAGGAAAAACAGGCTAAGCAACAACCAGAACAGGAACAGAATCACAGAAGTGGAGATCATTTGGAGGGTTATCGACTGTGAAGGGGAAGGAGGAGAATGGGGGAAAAGGTACAAGAATTAAGAGGCTTGATTGGTAGGTACAAAATAGGGGGAGGTTAAGAGCAGTATAGGAAATAGAGAAGCCAAAGAACGTACATGCACAACCCATGGACATGAACTAAGTGGGGGAGGGGGATTTCTGGAGGGAAGGGGGGTAATGGTCAGAGGAGGGCAAAGGGAGAAAAACTGGGACAACTGTAATAGCATAATAAATAACATATATATTACAATTAAGTAAAAAAATAGAAATACCAGCAAGTGTAAGCCAATGAAAGAGCAGCCTACTGCCTCTTCCCACACTCCTGTTTAAAATTCTGTATGTGACGCATTTGGGGGATGTCTTAAGACTTTTGGCATTTTACTTGCTGCCCTTGCCATTTATTAGAATCCTAAGCTATTTTTAAAAAATACATTTTTGTCTGTTTTGTACTGTTTACTTGATGTTTTAGAGCCAAATATAGTACTTTATGTTCTTTCCTGTTGAATTTTACCTGTTTAAATTTGGTCTAGAATTCTAGCCTCTTGAAGTTTTTCAGAGCATCCATTTTTCCACCCAGCGTATTTATTATCTCTCTCAGCTGTAAAACATTAAAACACTCTTGTTCAGGACATTTTGAAACCTAAGCAAAATTAGAGAGAGTAGTCAAATGGGTCCACATCACCCTGCTTCAACAACTATCTTTTTGTGTCCCGGGTATCTCCGCCCCCCACCCTCCCCCATGCACTCGATTATTTTTTAAGCAAATCCCAGACATTGGATCACTTTATCCTTAAATACTTTAGTATACATCTCTAAAAAAACCAAGAATTAAAAAAAAACATGCCACAGTACCATTATTACACATTAAAAATAATAATTCAATAATGTCATTAAATATCTAGTCAGTGTTTAAATTTCTGTCTCATATTTTTTTTTTCAATTTTACTCTGGATTATAATCAGCATGTCTTCCTCATAGATCATTCCGATTATTTTCTTACTGTATCGGTCAGTTGAACCTGCTGATAGGATTGCACCAGTCTGTTTGCTGAAACCTTTTGTGAAGAGTTATTCAACCAGTCGGTCATTTGGTTGCTCTACCCCATCTCATTCCGTCCGTTTTAGACTGTGGTCAGCCTGCTTGCTCCCTTCCCTCTTCGGTCTGTTCTCAACACAGCAGCCGTATTGACCCGTCAAAGCCCAAATCTCTCCCCTCCACAGAACCTGAGATGAGAAGATCAGGTCTGGATGAGACCTAAAAGGCCCTGCTTAATCCTCTTCCCCAGTGCCTTCTACTTTTCCTGCTTTGTCACTTTGCTTTGGCCACACCGGCCTCCTCCTGGCTGCTCTTTAACATGCCAGACGTGCTCCCACCTCAGGGGCTCTGCATTTGCTGTTTCCTTTGCCTGAAATGCTCTTTTTTGAATATCCGTCTGCCTTTTCTCCATCTTCTTTAGGCCTTCACTTGAATGCATGCATCTCCTGAGCCTTCTCTGGCCACTTCAGCTAGAATCTTCCTCCCACATGTATTGTCTCCTTGGCTTGCTGTATATTTTTTCTCTTAGTATTTATCACTATCTTGTTTATTATCTCTTTTCTCACTCACAAAGGAGGTTCCACGAGGGCAGGGGTTTTGTCTTGTTCTTTGCTGTAGCTCCAGTTTCAGACCAGGCCTGCAGGTAGTGGACAGTAAATACTTATTAATGAATGAGAGGATGAGGAAATTGAGTAAATTAATGAGTGTTGGCCCCTAGATTATAGCTTCCTCTATTAGCACTCGTAAACCATTACCTTTGTACTATTATTGTTATGTTCCTTATGGTTACATCATAAGTTATTGTGCATGCATGCGTGGACTGTTACGAATCCAGTAAATTATATTCATGAGGAGTTTTAAATGATGGGAAATCATATGCTGTACGTGAAAGGTAAAGATACACCACTATGCATTTACCAGAAAGAAACATGTCAACATGTTAACAGTGGTTTCATTTCTGGATGAGGTATGGGTGGTTGTTATTCTTAAACTTTTCTGTACTTTCTCAGTTTCCCATGGGTATGCATTTCTTTCATAAGGAAAAAATACTATTTCTTCCCTCCCCCATCCACTCCATCATAAAATGGGAGAGTCTTTTTTAGAATCTGGCCTGAGACCCACAACGTACTCACCTCTCTGTAGCTCAGGACTCCACCATTTGCCTTTTCCGTCTTGCAAACTGGGACGTAGTTATCTATCTTCACTGTTTCAGGATTTCTCTTTTTATCACCATAACTTCTGAAAGTTTCCTTTAGTTCAGTGATCTTATTTGCAAATGTTTCCAGTCTTCTTGGTAGAAATTGTTTAGTGAATAGACTTGAATTTATTCTCTTCACCCATCTGGAACTATATTTTTTTCCTTAGGATTGTTAATTCTGTTCCATTTAACCCCAAATTTATTCCCTTTAAGAGGGAATATGGAAGCAAAATAGAGGCTGAGAAGTTCACTTCATTCAGCATTACATTTTATTTTCAGGCAAATTGCCTTTGCTCAAAAAAGAACCCCTTTAGTACCTTTGTTGTAGGTCCTAATTTATTTTGATCCTTAGCCTCCTCGTATGGTTTTTCCAAGTCTTGCTGCTCTTTCTTGCTGTTTGCTTATGTGTCTTTCTGTTCACCTTTTCTCTATTCTTTTTTAAATTTAATCTTTATTTTTTATATTACCTTTTAGTCCCCTTATACCCTCTCCCCCAAGCAATCACCACACTGTTGCCTGTCTTCTTTTAGAAGAGCTCCCTGTACACCTGCTTTTCCCCCCGTGCCTCTCCTACATGCTTGACAGTTTCTGAACTGCCCAAACAGATGTATTTAGAGAGCTTCCCTTTTAGAGATGGGCTCATGCCATGGAACTGTGTGCCTGTTTTTAGAGCTTCTTGGTTGTGTCTTCCTAGAGCCTAAGCCACACAACCCCTGCTTTGTTGCCACAGATACTAAGTTGGAGCAGTCCCTTCCTCCTGTGGTTCTCCTTTCACTTCACCATCCTGTTTCTTCTTTGGCCAGAGTAGCGGTTGCCCTGCTTTTACGTTACATATCTGTGGAACATGAAAATGTCAGTTGTTCTGGTGTTGGCTGACTATGACTTTGAACGGGTGCCAGGGTAGCTGAAGTCCTCCAAGATGACAGTGTGCTGCTTCTGTGCTGGAGCTGCCCTCGAGGGGGGTCCTGCCCACCACCTGCACGTGGTGCTCCTGGAGGAGCGTCATGTCTGGCATCTCTCCTGCTGACCCTGCCCGCCCTTGTTTTCCGGTGAGCGTTTCACTTTGAATGCTCATAAACAGGTTCCTTCCCAGCCCCTTCCCAGCAGTCCTGTCTCTCTGGAAAGCTCAGACTCTCATCCACATGTTCTCCTCGAGTGCGTCCTGCCCACTGAATCTTGAGTGCTCTGAGATGTGAAAATACATACACACATATCTGTATTTGTGTATACATATATAACATGCATATACATACACAATTCTTTGTTATCTTAAATTATATCTACTCTAAAAGAGTGGTCAAAGAAGAGAGGAAACAATTGGAGAGCTCATGAATGCATGTAAATTAGGTTCTTTTTCAAGTTCAGAAACTTAGAGGTGAGTGGGTGTGGAGCAGTGTGGTACGTGTGGAGCACTTTGACCAGTGACCCTGACTGCCATTTCCTGTTCTCAAAACTGTGAAGTTGAGGTTACTCAGGATAATGAAGTAAAAAGCTACTTTGAGTACGGAGAGTGACTGGGCTGGGTCTTGAGATTCCACTAAAAGGCCAATGGGCGCAGTGTACGTCGCCCAGATCAGTTCAACAAAGTGAAGGGTCCGTGAGGCCCAGAGCATGCCCAGTAGGCGTAAAGAAAACACTACACTTTTATTCAAGAAGTTCTTAGTTGTCTTCCAGCCACAGAACAACAGCAATACACCTCTGGTTGAGCAAGTCAGGTTTATTACTTTAGCAAGGGAGAACGCACACCCTGGAGAAGAACGTGGTGTCTCAGTGGGAGTGTTTGAAAACCTTATATTGGCTTTGGGCTTGTATTGGGTGATTTTGAGGAAGGTTTGAGGATGTGGAGTTTGTGATGCTGTCAGGAAGTGGGGACAGTTCTATGATAGGGTATCCTAATAGAGTTTGTCTAAAGGGAGAGCAGACTGAAGACTAAAGCTGTAATGGTGAAGAAGCAGCAGTCACTCATTATGCACGAACGGGGGCGATTTGATATTTGGCTGAGACAGTGCTCGTGTTTTGTCTGTGTTCAGGCAGACTACAGAGTTGTCCTTTTTTTTTTTCTTGATCCATTGCGATCACAACATGGCCTTGTTTGATGGTTTGATGCTGATGTCCTGGAATTGCTTATATTTAGCAGCACACCAGGAGAACTGTGAGTGCCGGGCCAGCTCGCAGGAACAGCAAGGCCAAGCTGATAGTACCAGTCGGCTTCTGGATGTCAGGGGCTGCTGCTTTTTCTCAGATACGATTGTAGGTGTCAGTCAGCACTAAATAAAATTGGGCAGAAACGGTGATTAGTGGAAGATGTTACCTATTTCTGTTTCCCAATCCGTTCAGATAGATGCTGTATGACACATACGTATAACTCTTGAATAAAGCCAGGTACGCTAGGTGCAATTAAAGAGATTCAAGAAGTGTGTTCTAAGAGCATGGGGGGAAAATGCTTTGCGGTGGGGGCTGTGGCCTGGGCCCTGAAGGACAGGCTGGATTTAGATTATGTGGAGTTGGAGAGAAAAACAAAACCACTGGAATACAAAGGCTTAGAAGCAAGAAATCATGAGGCAGGCCCAGAGCATGGTGGGGAGTCTGGTTAGGCTGAATCAGGAGTGCGTAACAGGAAAGGAGTGTGAGGAGGTACTTCTGAACTAGATTATGCAATTCAGCTGGTTAGGAATTCTTTTGTAGGGAGGAACATCAGAACTTGTCACACACACTGTGTGCTGGGTACTTTTTGTGTGTTGTTTGATCTGTAACCCTATAACCGCCCTGGGAAATAGGAGTTATTATTGCTGTTTTACAGGTAATGAAAACAAGCTCTAGAAAGGTCCACTTGCCCTCCACCTAAACTGTTGGAGGCACAGCCAGGAGTCTAACTCGTAACTCTGACTGAAAAGATGGTGCTCGTTTTACCTCACTTTGCTGCCTCCTGTTTAACAGGGCCTGTTGTCCTCAGCTGAGAGCTGTTGATCAGAAAAATGGCAAGACCAGTTGGAATTATGCTCCAGGAAAACTACTCTGGTAACAAAACAGGAGTAGTTAACTAACACGTGTAGAGTATATGGACCAGGCCCCATGCTAAACAACTTAGACATACCTCCCTTTTAGTAATATGTAGGATGAACTAGAGCGGGGAGGTGGGTAAAAGGTGCAGAAAGAGCTGGTTGAATTAGCAGAAAGCATCAAAGCAGGGGTAAGCAGAGTTAGGAGAGGAATGGAAGAAGAGGAGGCTCTTGGAGACTGGTGCTGAAGAAACAGCTGTGTCCCAACCACCACTTGAAGGAACGCCGGATTAAATGCGGCCTCCAGAGCGGCCTCAGTGTTTAGAAGGAAGCTTACGTATCTTAAGGGACTAGTCCATAAGGTCTTTCTTGAACTGTGTAAAAGAAATCAAAACATATTTAGTTCTTTATTGATTTATTTGCCCTGAGAATGAAATGCTACAGATGGTTTAATGTTGCTTTCAGAAAGCTCTTTTGTTAACAGCACTATAGAGCTTTTGTTTTTGTTTTTAGCAGTAAGGGTGGTTATTAACAAGGGAAAGTAGAACTTCACTCTGTAAAATCCATTAAGTTTTTAGTCATGCTTAAATGGTGTGCTGAGTGAGATATTAATAATTAAATAAACCTATATATGGGGAAAGCTTTCAATAAACAATTAGGATTTAGTCAGATCCCATTTTAGGGCATACTTAAGTACATTTAGAGATAGTGAAAACAGCTGTTTTCTATTTTGGATCTTCTGCAATTTTAATGTTCTAATATCTTCAGTGTTCTGATCTCTTCAGTTGTTTTTTAAGCACATTTTTTACAAAGAAAATCCACAAATCCCATTTATAATGTAGCTATAAAGTAGAACATTTGAATAGTGAACAGTAGAAAATAGCCTAAACGTTCATCAGCTGGGGAGGGGTGAATAAATGGTGACATGGGTACATAAGGAGATGCTTTGAGGAAATGAACTAGAGCTACATGTATCAACACGGTACATTTCTGGGCCAAATTATTGATTCCCCACCCAGAAAAAAAAGTCAAAAAGAAGTTGCAGAAGTAAGAATGCAGTAGGATACCATAATATAAAAGTTTTAAAAATTGTAATGAGATATCTATAACATAAAATTTATCATTGTAACCATTAGGTGTACAGTTCGGTGTCATTAGGTACATTCACGTTATTACAGAGCCATCATCACTACCCATTTGTAATGTAAGTTTTAAAATACTCAGATGATACTGTATATTGTTTATGGATGCAGACTTCTGCAGCGAAGTCTAAAAGCACACCTAACCATCACCACGTTCAGAGTCGTGACCTTCGCAGGGAGGGCGCATGGGAGTCCCAGGTACATTTCAGGTAAGTAGGTATACAAGTGCTCATGTGTTATGTCTACTTTTTTGTACACTTGGAATATTTCATTAAAAGCTTTAAAAAATCAATGAGAGATTTCTAAAGGTTTCATAGTCATGGACTTTTTAAACATTCTGGGCTGTTAATTTCTGAGAAACATGGTAGTACTAAGATCCAAGAGGTGAGGTTGCTCCCTGTTAAGAACAGTTAACTTTACAAAAAGAAAAATCTCTTCCAAATTCAGCATTCTGACCCAAGACTGCTGTTTCTGGTATACCCTTAGTCACAGGTGGCAGAAGTTATAGTTTCAAAGCGTAAAGGTCTGAGAGAATGACTCTACAAATAAAAGAAATGCAGGAGGAAAACAGGTTTTGGAAGGTGAAAATGAGTTTCATTTTTAGGTTTGAGATGGTAGACATATAAATGGATCTATACACACTAATGAGATTTAGAGATAAGAAATGGGAGCTTGAGGGAAGGGTCAGAACTGGAGGTATACATTTTGGAAATAATAATGGATGCCTTGAAAATGAATGATTTTTGCCAAAGGAAAAAGGATAAAGAAAGAATAGAGGGGGCTAAAGATAGATTATTCAATAAGTGGTGTTGGGAAAATTGGACAGATGTGTGCAGAAAAATGAAACTAGACCACCTTCTAACACCACACACAAGAGTAAATTCAAACTGGATTAAAGACTTAAATGTTAGACTCAAAACCATAAAAATCCTAGACGAAAACATAGGCAGTAAAACCTGAACATTACTTGTAGCAATATTTTATCTGACATATCTCCCCAGGCAAGGGAAACAAAAGAAAAAAAATAAATGGGACTTCATCACACTAAAAAGTTTTTGCACTGTAAAGGAAACCATCAACAAAATAAAAAGGCAACCCACAGAATGGGAGAACATATTTGCCCATACATCTATCTGATAAGGGGCTAATATCCAAAATTTATAAAGAACTTAATAAAACTCAACACCAAAAAAACCAACAACCCAATTTAAAAAATGGGCAAAGGGCCTGAATAGATATTTCTCCAAAGAGGACATACACATGGCCAGTAGACATATGAAAAGATGCTCAACATCAGTAATCATCAGAGAGATTGAAATTAAAGCCACAGTAAACATCACCTCACACCTGTCAGAATGGCTGTCGTCAATAAATCAACAAACAACAAGTGCTGGTGAGGGTGTGGAGGAAGGGGAACCTTGTACACTTTTGGTAGGAATGCAGCCTGTGTGGAAAGCAGTATGGAGATACCTCAAAAAATTATAAATGGAGCTGCCTTTTGACTCAGTGATCCCACTTGTGGGAATATGTTTAAGAAACCCAAAACACTGATTCAAAAGAACATCAGCACCCCTATGTTTATTGCAGTGTTATTTTTTGTACAACCGCCAAGATATTTAAGAGGTCTAAGTGCCCATCAGTAGATGAGCATAGATGAAACAACTATGGGACACTTACACAATGGAATACCACTCGGACATAAAGGACAAACCTTACCCTTTGCAACAGCATGGATGGACCTGGAGAACATTACGCTAAGTGAAATAAGCCAGTCAGAGAAAGACAAATACCATATGATCTCACTCATATGTGGAATCTGATGAACAAACTGAACTAACAAGCAAAACAGACAGACTCATAGACAGCAGATGACAGCTATAGGGGGAGGGTAGGGGGTGGAGGGATTGAGGAAAAAGGACTCATGGACATGGACAATAGTGTGGTGATTGCGGAGGTGGGGGTGTAAGGGAGCTATATGGTCATGGGAAAATAATTAAAATTTTTTAAAAAAAGAACGGAGGTTGAGAGAAAATCTTGGGGAGAGTGGGTTAAAGAACCAGTGCAAGAGTCTGAGAGGGAATAGGTGGAAGGCCGGTTAGTGGGGAAAGGAGCTTGCAGAGTGATGTCCCATAGAGATTAAGGCAGAAAGGTTGACGAGGATTTACTCAGATGAATGCAAGTACTTACTGAATGACTCCTCTGTGGTGGTATTCCCTTTCTTGCGTTGCAGAGGAGTCCTAAGAGTGAGAAGGGAGGAAAAAGCCATTGGACTTGATGGTTAAGGCACAGTTACCACCATGTTGTTGTAATTATACTTTTCATCTGTAAATTCTTTAAAGACAGGAGCTCTGTTTTATTTAGGTTTTAATCTCGGTGTCTGGCACAGTGCCTGGCACATTAAGTGTCAGTAGTAGATACGTGAACTATTCCACCAAATATAAAATGCTTGGGTTTCTCGTAGGTCCTAGGTTATAAAACTTTTTTTCTTTAAATCTAGCCTGTCTGTTCCATTGCGCTCTAGTCCTCTCCTACCTTTGAAAATAGCGTTCCCTATTTTTCAGCTTCTCTTAATTCCAGTCTACATTCTCTTTACCGGTCCTGTTTCTGTACTTCTTGACACATCTGGATTCAGTCAGTGTTGCTTTTGAAACCCTGTACTGTACTTCCTCCTTACTCCCATTACTGGTGAACTCAGGACAGGTCTAGCAGTCAAAGAGTGTACCGAGGTGGCGTGAGCTTCCTGGGGAAGTACTTAGTTTTCTGTTGGATGGGATTCAGCAAAGTCAAGACCACCACTTAAGGGAGGGGAGGATATTGAACACAGGTGGTTAGACTAGATGACTTTAAAACATAGCTTTATTGAGCCATCATTCACATACCGTGCAATTTACCTGTGAAAGTGTATAGTTGGCGGTTTTTAATATAATCGCAGAGTTATGCAATCTCCCCCACAATCAATTTCAGAACATTTTATCATCCCCCCCGCCCCAGCCCAAAGAAACCACTAATCTACTTTCTGTCTCTATAGGTTTGCCTATTCTGGACATTTCCTGTTAATGGGATTATATAATATGTGGTCTTGCATGACTGGCTTTTTTTCACATAGCTTAATGTTTTCAAAGTTCATCCATATTGTAGTATTATCATATTTCATTCCTTTTTATGGCCAAATAATATTCCACTGTGTGGATATAACACATTTTGCTCATCCATTTGTCAGTTAATGCGTATCTGGCCATTGTAAATAATGCTGTTAGGAACATTTGTATCCAAGTTTTTGTGTGAGCATATTCTTCTTGGGGGTGTACCTCAGAGTGTGACTGTGGGGTTGTATGGAAACTTTGTTGGTCAGTCAAAGTTCTGAGGAACTGCCAGACTGTGTTTCTAGGTGGCTGCACTAGTTTATATCCCACCACAGGGTGTGAGAGTTCCATTTTCTCCACAACCGCGCCAACACTTTTTCTTTTTTTGACAGTCAGTAATATTCTATAAGTTTCAGGTGTACAGCATAGTGGTTAGAAAATCATGTACGTTACAGAGTGGTCCCCCCAGTGTTTCCAGTGCCCACTTAGTCCCACACATAATTGTCATGATATTACTGACTGTGTCCCCTCTGCTGACCTTTACATCCCCACGACTGTTTTGTCACTACCAATCTGTACTTCTCAATCCGTCACCTTTTTCCCCCATCCTTCCAAGTCCCCTTCCCTCCGGCAGCCGTCAGTTTGTATTGTGCATCTGTAAGTCTGTTTCCGTTTTGTTTGTTCGTTTATTTTGCCCATTTTATTTCACTTAGCACAATACCCTCTGGGTCTACCCATGTTGTTGCAAATTTTAAGATTCATTCCTTTTTATGGTATGATAAAAAATGATATTTCCTTGTATATATGCACCACCGCGTCCTTCTCCAGTCCGCTGTGGATGGGCACTTGGGTTGCGTCCATATCTTCGCCGTTACAAATAACACCACAATGAACGTAGGGATGCATGTATCTTTTTGAATTAGTGTTTTGGGTTTCTTTGGATGAGTATACCTAGAAGAGTGAGTGCTGGGTCACAAAGAAGTTGCATTTTTAATTTTTTGAGGAACCTCCCACACTGTTTTCCACAGTGGCTGCACCAGTCTGCATTCCCATCACAGTGTGTGAGGGCTCCCCTTTTTCCGCATCCTCGCCAGCACTTGTTGTTTGTAGATTTATTGATGATGGCCATTCTGACAGGTGTGAGGTGATATCTAATTTTGGTTTTAATTTGCATCTCTCTGCTGACTAGTGATGTTAAACGACTTTTAATACGTCTCTTGGCCATCTGTATGTCCTCTTTGGAAAAGTATCTATTCAGGCCCTCTATCTATTTTTTTTAATTGGGTTGTTAGAGGGTTTTTTGGTGTTGAGTTGTATGAGTTCTTTATAAATGTTGGATATTAACCCCTTATCAAATGTATCATTGGCAAATAGCTTCTCCCATTCAGGAGGTTGTCTTTCTATTTTGTTGATGGTTTCCTTTGCTGTGCAAAAACTTTTAACTTTGATATTGTCCCATTTGTCTATATTTTTTCCTTTGTTTCCCTTGCCCAAGGAGATATATTCCAGCACTCTTTATTATCTGTCTTCTTTTATTATAGCATCCTAGTGAGTATAAAGTGGTATCTCATGTGGGTTCAATATGCATTTTTTTGATGACTAGTGGCATTGAACATCTTTTTATGTGCTTATTGGCCTTTTATATACTTTGGAGAAGTGCCTATTAAGAGCCTTTGACCATTTTCATTCTTAAATGGATTGTTTTTATTTTATCGTTGAGTGGTAGAGTTCTTTATATATTTTGAACATTAGACCCGTATCAGATGTATGATTTGCAAATATTTTCTCCCGCTCATTGGGCTGTCTTAGGTTTCTTGATAGTGTGATTCGTAGCACACGCATATTAAAATTTGATGAAGTCCAGTTGACCTATTTTTTCTTTGGTTGCTTGTGGTTTTGGTGTTGAATCTAAGATGCTGTTGCCTAATCCAAGGTCATGATAGTTTGTCTATTTCTTCTAAGAGTTTTGTAGTTTTAATTCTTAAATTGAGGTTTTTAAACCATTTTGAGTTAATTTTAAAATATACTATGTTGTGAATGAATTAGGGGTTGAACTTCATCTTTGTCCCCATACCATTTGTTGAAAAAGGCTGGATGGCCTTTTTAAAATTTATTTTTCAATTATAGTCCACATTCAGTATTATTTTGTGTTAGTTTCAGGTATATAGCAGATTGGTTAGACAATCGTGCTCAACCGAGCGCTCCCCCGACACTGCAGTACCCCCTGGCGCCGTACATAGTTACTGCAATATTATTGACTACATTCCGTGTGCTGTACTTTATGTCCCAAGACTGGATGGCTTTTAAGGCTCCTTCTGACTCTGAAGACTCCATGATGCTTTGTAGTCCATCCATTCCTCTTACTGTCTAAACCGCTAGACAGTCAGGGTTTCATGTGATGACCACCCTTTTCCCAAGACTACGTCGTGTCTAAACCAGGGATTGCGTTAGTCTTTATTCAGTTTCTTCTAGACTTCCCAGTTGCTTTCAACTCTGTCCTCCTGTTTTATGATACCGGTTTGTTTCTGGTCCTCTTAGACCAGCTCAATTTTCTTTCCTTCTGCTTTTTACCTGTATGTGCATGTATCCCTGCAACCTTTTTGTCATGGGAATGATTCACTTACCTAATTTTAATTAGCTTTATCATTTTAGGTAGCTTAGAGTTTCTTCTCAAGCCCAACTGTAGTCTAATAACAATTTCTTCTGAATGTGCCACCAACCCTGGAATTTAACATGTGAAACGTGTGTGCTCAGTCTTCCCGTCATCTTACGCCTTCCCGGGTTCTTCCTTGTCTGCTCTGAGCATCTGAAACTCATGACTTTGGGGTGGTCTTACCTCCTCCCCAGTTGGCTCGTACTCTGCTCAACAGTACATGCTGCTGCTCATTGCATATGTGGTGGACGCCCTTGGACCTCTCCTGTCCTCTTCATAACTACAGCCAGCACCTCAAGCCCAGAGCTGACTTACCGCCCTCTTGCTGGTTTCCCACACCCAACTCAACTGCCAGATCAATCCCCCTCAAGCACCTTTCTCATGAAGTCACTTCCTGGATCCTAGACCCACAGTATCAAATTTACACACCACAAGTTGGCATTTAAACACCACCTCCACTTCCCTCTCCTTATCTGTTGTTACTTCTCTAAATGGAGTCGAACTGTTGGGTTGGCCAAAAAGTCCCTTCTGTTTTTTTCCATACAATGGCTGTAGTAGTGCTTAGTTGTCTTTAACTTCAGTGGAAACAATTTTGTTACATTGTATTGTGGCAGCTGTCATAATAATGTGCATTTTAAAAAAACTTACCAAATTGGTGAATTTTTCTGCACCCATTTTAATATTGAAGATGGAACAAGATATGCCACATTTTGGGCATATTATGCTTTATTTCAAGAGAGGTAAAAACACAACTGAAATGCAGAAGAATATTTGTGCAGTGTATGGAGAAGATGCTGTGACTGATCAAACGTGTCAAAAGTGGGTTACGAAGTTTTTTGGTATTCTTGACATTTTGGCCAAATAATTCTTTGCTGTGGGGCTGTCTTATGCATTGGAAGATGTTTAGCAGCACCCCTGGCCTCTATACATTAGAAGACAATAGTGGGAGAAAACTGACGTACTCAAAGTATCCAAATCAATGAAGTTATTGGTGAAAATGAAAAATGTGTGTTTTATTTTGTGGAAAAAACGTACTGGACTTTTTGGCCAACCCGATAGTTTCGTTGGCCTTATTTGTTCTTTGTTCCGGTTCCATCGTTCTCATCTCTCCCTCGTTGCACACGTTCTCCTTTCCTCCTGGTGTGCCGTTGTCTCTCTGCTTTTCTGAGCCTCGTTCTCTTCGGTGGTTCATCCCATTTGACTCCTCTCCTCTTTCTGTGTGTGTTTGCATTCTTTCAATAGACATTTAGTTTGTCTAGTAATGAAGTCCATGACACCCTGCCCCTCTTCGTTGTCTGTTTCAGATAAGCTCCTTTTCAAAAGCACTGTTCCATGTGGGAACCCCAGTTTGTGTTTCATTTCTGGCCTTCCCTCTTTCTTACCTACAGCACAGAGCCCTGAGGGTAAAGCTGTCCAGTAAGTCTTCCTGGCCGGCGGATCTGTACGAGTTTTGGGGGAGATGTGTGCTGTTTAGCATCATCATCAATTTTTAATTTTAGAAATGCAGAATAATGCTTTTCGTGCCATGACCTAGTTTTAATTTTTTTATTTTTTGTTTTATACCAGGTTTTGAAGTGTTCTCAGTACAGTGAAGTGAAGTTCAACATAGAACCACAAATATTAAATACAGTTTATTGAACACTAGCCACTCTGTATCGAATTCTCTAAGAGAAAGCTTACTCAGCTGCTTGGATATTGGCGAGGCATTTCTCTGAGGGCGAACTGTAGTCTTAAAGCCAGTGCTCACCAGTTGCTATAATAAGATCCTAAACAATTTTACAGCAACATAGTAGTCACCAGCACCCAGAGTAAGGACTGGTGACTGACGTGGTTTCCTTCTACTGTCGGAAGCTGTGTTTCTTTTCTGTTGCCGACCTCCTTTTAAAAAGAAACGTTTTTCCCCCATAATTTTCATATCATCCAAAGTCAGTTCTGGGAGAGAAGTGGAGCTTGGCCGTGTGGGCAAGTGTGGCCGTGTCGGTTTCCACTCATCTCGCAGTGCGTGGGAGTTCTTGCCTCCCCGCGTCTGTGCCAGTCCTCGCTGTCCCCTGCTTTCTAATCTTTCCCTTCTCATAGGTCTCATACATATTTTACCATAATCTGTTTACATTATAATTTATATTTTACTCCTTAGTTTTACTTTGAGTTTGATCATATCTTTATATAATTGAATCCTCATCTGAATATATATTTATTGGTTTTTAGAGAGCGAGGAAGGGAGGGAGAGAGAGAGAAACATCGATCAGTTGCCTCTCCTATGTGCCCTGACCAGGATTGAACCCACAACCTAGGTATGTGCCCTGACCAGGGATCAAACCCGCAACCTTTCGATGCACAGGACGGTGCTGCAACCAACTGAGCCACCCGGCCAGGGCCTTTATATAATTTTTCTACTATTTTTCAATCATTTAAGCTTTGAGATGAGTTTCCTACTCATATCTTTTAACCACTTTTCTATTGGGTTTCCTGTGCTGTTCATATTTACTTGTAGAAATTTCTTGACCATTCTAGATATTGTAATCCCTTGTCAATTTTAGATGTTGCAAAAGCTTTTCCTTGCCATCAATCTTACCTCTGCTCATGGCATTCTTTATTAAGCAGAAATCTATAATTTTGTTGAAGTCAAATCCAGCAGTTTTTCACCCTGTGTTTTTAGAGTGTGATTTATGAAGTCTTTCTGTTCTCTCGTGTTCTCTGCTTTATCATTTGGTCTCTCTATGGTTTTTCCACACAAGCCTGTTTACATGCCCTTTTGAAGAGATGTCTTCCTTTCCTTTCTCACCTCTGGTTCTCAGTAGGTTTGGCAGTTGGTGTTAATGTTTGGCTGCTTCTGCTAGAGGAAAAGAAATGCAAGAAAACAGATACACCCTCCTTTCTGTAAGCCCTGCATCCACTCACAGGGACGGACTCCTGTGACCCTGTTTCTGCAAATGAGTCCTGTCTGCTCAGCTACAGTGGATTGGAAAGGGATTCATACCTACCCAAGCTGAGCTTTCAAAAATCTCCCTCCAGGAATTAGAAATTATGACCAGTCTCTGCTGGCTTCTTAAAGGACATGCTAACGAGGGGTTTGGGGATGACCATCTTCTTCCATGTTCCCAAAAAAGCTAAAGAAATGGGTCCGCAGAGGAAGGAGAATGAAGAAGATACACACAGAGAAATAGAAAAAAAGGCTTGCGACCCCACCGAGGGGAGAACGATGAGATCGAATGAGAGGGTGGCTGTCCTGGATCCTGAGGGCTCTCCAGTGTCTAGTCCTGTCCTCTTCTGAGCCCAGATGGCATTTCCTCATCTGTATTAGGGAGGGGTGGCTCCCCGCTGTACCAGGCTCCAAAGTGTACACTGGCCCTCACACCGTGGAAGTTTATCTCTCCTCATGTAAGCAGGTCCAGATGGTTCTAAGTTGTCAGGGGCGGCAGTAGTGGGCGGCTCTGTGCCACACAGTTATCAGGAGCCCAGGTTGATGGAGGCTCTCCATTTTTATCATCACATGATGTCCAGGGTCCCCTTAGGTGCTGCATCCAGCTTGTGGAAAGGAAACGAACGTGGAGTTTAACGCATGGGATGTTTTATAGGCCAGGCCATGAACTAGCACATGTCCTTCACATTCCTATGGCTGTAACTCAGCCACATGACCACATTTAACTGTATGGGAAGCTGAAAAGTATTTAGCTGTGGACCCAAAAGGAAGAGAAAAAATGGGTTTGGTGAACAGCTCAAGATAGGCACATCATATTATGTGTGATACTTCTCTGTCCTTATAATCAAGTTCCTCTTTTTTCTTAACTTGTTTGAGTTGGCTTCTGTTATTTGTACCTCAGTGCATTAGGTGATTTCACAATAGCCGTATTTAAAATAGTAGAGAAATAAATACTGATTGATTTATTTTTTCAGGGAAGTTGGGTCGATTTCCACCCATGATGCATCATCATCAAGCACCCTTGGATGGCCAGACCCCTGCAGCTCGTGTCCAGAGGTCTCACCTTGCAGAAGCCTTTGCAAAGGCCAGAGGATCAGGTGGAGGCACTGGAGGAGGAGGAGGTAGTGGAAGAGGCCTGATGGGGCAGATTATTCCAATCTATGGTTTTGGGATTTTTTTATACATACTGTACATTCTGTTTAAGGTAAGTGGAATCATCTTGATCATATTACATCCACAACAGTCTAATATTGTAATAAAAATCATTGTCGGCATTAAAACCCTTTACAAATCTATCATCTCCCTAAACCTGGCCTCCTCTTTAGAAGGTACTGAGGATAGCTGTTACCTCAGTTTTACCAATGAGAAAATCTTCACTCAGCTTAATGATTTTCCCCAGGATTCACAACTGAAACTGCAGAGCCAGGACTTGAACCTGGATCTTCTAGTTTTCTAATCTAGTTATAGCAACAAAGTTCAAAGCCCCCCAATTTTTCTTTTACTGGGCATTTTTGCAAGCTGAAAAGGCATGAAGCTGCTCTAAGAAGAGCTTGATTTTAGGATCGGCTCAGTTATTTTCAGGTAGCCACTGGGAGGCCAGATGACCACACCAACATCACTTTGTCCTTCTTTTCCCCCAGGAGTCTGAGGTGCTGTTTTTTTTAACATCATCTCCAGTAATTCTTCTAAACGGAAGTGCCACATCCTGAAACTACGCCTGATGTTTCCTAGCTCTGGGGAGACATGGTGCGGGTCCTTTACAAGTAGTCTGCCTTAACTCAGGTGGACTTTGGCAGGCCGTGGGCCTAGCGAGGCACTGTGAAGCAGGGGCAGGAGTTCACTTTGCCCTCCTAACCAGAGTAAGAGGCGAGCCCCTCCTCGCCCAGGAACTCTGCAGGCTGCCTGAGCTGAGTCTAGACGAGCACGGGCAAGGCAGATGACCTGTAGAGAGAGGTTTTTCCCTGTGCCTCGATAAGTTTGACTTGGAAACCTTCGTTAGGCTCTTTTTGTTTGTTTTGAGTTCTTTCTATTCAGTTGGATTTCTGACTTAATTTTTGTCTGCAACCTTTTCTTTTTCTTCCTTTTTTTTTTTTTTTCACTTAATATGAGGGGTTCCGTGACTTTGAGGTTCTGAGCTGCTGTTGATGTGCTGTACCTCCTTCAATCCTCAGCTTTCCCGGGGGAAGACCACTGCGGAGGACCGGAAGTGCCCTGCAGCCACGCCCGGCGACGCCTGCAGGAAAATTAGTGAGTGCCCTTGTCAGCAGAGTCACAAGTTTCACTGCATCAGACAGCTGTGATACAGCCAGAGGGGGATCTGGATACGCCCTAAAAGCATTTCTCAAAAGTCGTGCCACATTAATCTGATGCCATTTTTACCTTAGCTCTGAGCGTTCTCAGAAGTTTCCATACGGATGTTGGCTTTTAAGGGAAAGATAATTAACAAGAAGTACAGAACTGCCAGTTCAATTTTTTATATGTTTGCAAATCAATATTTCACATTTGGAATGGGTTGCTTCTCATTTCCAGATTTCAGAATATTGGGAGCAAATATCTTTATTTCACAGAGGGGCAGAGAGATCAAGTCATGAGGCCTAGGGACAGAGTGTAACACTTCTGGCTCTTGAAACATGATCATCAGATACTCACTGACCAACTAGAATGTTCTGTGTTCTCTGGGGAGATGAGATACGTGTGGCATAGCTCTTCCCTCTAAGAATTTATAATCGAGGATGGATGTCAGGAAGAATAACTTGTGAAAAGTTTACCACCTAGAAAGAAAGGCTTTGACAAAAGCCTTTCGGGAAATCATGTCTGGCTGGGTGTCAGATAGATGGGACAACTTGCGCGAGACATGGCCTGACGTCGGGCAGCTGCGGGGAAGAAGGCTGGGAGAGCAGACAGGTTAAACCATACTGTTGAGGGCATTAGAGGCCAAGTGGCTTTATCCTGTGGATAATCAAGCCTCGTCGGAGGGTTTTAAAGCAGACATCAGCCAAATGATAGGAGGCTAGGCCAAAGTATCTGCCTCTGGCCGTGACTGCTTTTTGTACTTACTCCGGATTCTCTGTGGAAATAGACATTTCAGTCACATTCTGCATCCTTTTTGGAAATCTCAAATATTCAGGGAATTCTGTAAGAAAGCTTCTGTGTTCTTAACTGAGATAATGTCAAACAGTGATGGTAAATGTATCAGTAAAGTAATTTTTAAGGGACTCTTTAAAGAGTAGCAAATTCTGTGTCCTGGCACATAGTGCATTTAAAACAGAAAAGTAAATAAAAGGAATTCCTAAGAGCATGTGTTTTATACTGTAGTAGCAGCTGTATCAGCTTCTTATCCTTCAAATCACGCAGCAAATAAAAATAACTGGAGCATTTGTGTGGCACGGTCCTCCAGACCCTTTACAGATGTTAACTGTGTGAGTAAGAGCTAGTTCCAGAAGTGTTCAGAAGCCTTTGAAATTCCTCATTTACAATGACCCTTTAAATATATCTGGGTAGAGAAAGATTCTGGGCATGAAACAGAAAAACTGGATTATCTGTGTAATGAGCATTTTATTTTCCTTCCGCCTTGAAGTTCATTTCATGTGCTGATTATTTTTTCTGTTCTACTTTTAGGGTCTTAAAGTTAGTTTCAGTACATAGATACACTCTACTGACCCTCACTGAGAAAACTACCGATCCTTTGGGAGGCAGGGTCACACCACTTCACTCCACATGGCTGGGGCAGAGAACCGTGGGCAGGTGGTCTCACCCCTAGTTCAAGACTTCCTCTGTTGAGGAAGCATAACACTGGAACTCTTACCTTCCAGATGTGTTTGCAACCTGAGGTGCAGGTGCAGGACTGCTCATTTCATTTAGTTTTCTAAGATACCTCATAGATTTGGTGCTTCTCCCTCGAGCATCATTTGGATAACAATAGCCAGGTATGGAAGCAACTTCAGTGTCCACAGGCAGATGAGCGGGTGAAGGGGACGTGGTGCATGTGTGCAGTGGGTGTCACTCAGCCGTGAAGGACAACGAGGTCTTGCCATTGGAGACAGCTTGGCTGGACCTAGAAGGTATTACGCTGCGTGAAATATGTCCGGCAGAGCAACACAAATACTGTATGATTTCACTTATATGTGGAATCTAAAAAACAAAACACATGAACAAGCAGCACAAAACAGAAACCGTTTCATAGACACGTAGAACAAACTGGTGATTTCCAGAGGGGAAGGGGTTGGGGAAAGGACAAAAAAGGTGAAGGTGAATAAGAGATGCAAAATTCTAGTCATAAAATTAAAAAGTCGTGGGGGTGTAAGGTGTGGCATAAGGGAATACAGTCAGTAATGTAATAACCTCGTGTGACGGAATGTCGCTAAGCTTAGTGTGGTGCCCACTTTGTTAGTGAGGTCCATGAATGTTGAATAACTATGTCATACCCTCAGAACTAATGTAATACTGTGTATTAACTGTATTTTAATTAAAAAAAGAAAATGGGAAAAGGGGGTGTTTATCTTCTTCATTTCTTCTTGGGTGGCTGTAGGAACAGGTGTTCAGTGCTAGGTGTTTTCTTAGCTGGTCCTGCTGTGTTTCTGGTTGTTAGAGAGTGATTTGCCCGCCACTCACTAAGCATGTACCCTTTAGATATCGGTGCCCAGACCACAGCACCCTTTGATTCCTCATGGGATTGGCGGGAGGAACTCCTCGTCTCTTCTCTGAGTCTCAGCACCAGCCTGGATTGCTGCGGTGTCACCACCAGCATGTTCCAGAAAAGAGCGTAGTGAGTTGCATATGATGGTTCTCAGACTGGTGCTTGTTTTTCAGCCAATTTTGAGCTTGTTCAACTGCAAGAAAAACTGAAGGAGACAGAGGAAGCCATGGAAAAATTGATCAACCGAGTGGGACCTAACGGCGGAAGGTAGGTTTGCAGGACTCAGACCGTTTCCTGTTTAGAGAATCAATTCAAAATTTTGCTTTACTTTGGTTTCTGGGGCACTTCCTAGCATTTTACATAGTTGTCGACTTATTTGTCATTTGCATATTCCCACGTGTCATGTCCATTTTCGTGCTGTCAAGCAATCTCAGGTTTCTCGAGCATATGTTCAGTGCTACACACATTATTGTGAGTAAACTTGTGAGCAAATCCTGATGGGTTAAATAACTGAGTTTTAAGGAAGACAATTTCCTAGCTTGTCTAAAAAAAAGGCATAATTTTAAGTAAAACCAGATTATTAGATATTGTGCTATTTGAGACCAAATGAGAGAACAGAGCAAGTGTGATCAGATTAGGCATTTGGTCTGTGTTGCTTCTGCCAGAGCAGAGTTAGACACGTAAAGTAGGTGTCAGGAACCAGCCGAGCTCCTTGGGATGCCCCACAGGGAAGACTCACTGCTGTTACTACAGGGCTGGCTGTGCATCTGAAAAGGTAGTTTCAGGAGGTTGATGGAAGTGGGCACAACTAAGTAAACATGAATGTGGGAAGGCCAGGAGGGAAAAACCACAATGTGAGATTCAGAACAAAGGGAGAGTCTGTTTGAGGGAGGCCTTCTGACAAGAATTGAGGAAGAATAGGGGTGAAGGGCCAAATCCCGAGCAAGAGAACGTGTTGTGAAAGGTCTCTCCCTATAGCCCCATAGGCTCACTGTGGAGTCTTTTCTGCCCCAGAAAACGTCTCCCTCACCTAGGCCTCTTTTGCCTGCCATCCTTAGAGGTACGAGAGCCCTGTGGCCCTCACTGTGCTCCATGGCCCCAGCCTTGCCCATCTTCGGCTAGATAGAAGGGGAACACCCTCAGGTTGCAGTCTTTTGTCTTGGCTGCTTCTGCAGTGTCCACAGTGCTGCTGAGAAGACGTTTGTGAGGATGACCCTTGCCTGTGTGGGCCCAGGAGCCTTGACCTTCTTTTAGTCTAGAAAGCAGAGTGACTATCTGGAATGTTCCCCAAAGTGGTATAGATATGTGGACATATCTATACATGAGTATACTGTGTGATTGTATAAAAATATTTGATATTTATTTTTTAAAATTATTCAAGTACAGTTGTCTGCGTTTACCCCTCACCATGCCTCCCTCACCCCAGTCATCCCCACCTACCTCCCCCGCTTCCACCCCCCTTGGTTTTGTCCCGTGTCCTTTATAGTTGTTCCTGAAAACGCTTCCCCCTTCCGCACCCAGACTGTGAGTAGCACAGGGTGAGGACAGGAAAGACCAGAACAGTGTAGTCGCCCAGACTGGCAGTCACATTCGTACAGATTCTCATACATCAGACAATGTGTAAAAAGCAATTAGCCCAGAGCTTGGTCCTTAATTAAGTGGTCAATAAATACCAAGTTTTTCAAAACTTTTTTTTTTATATTTATTGAGCACTTACTAAGGACCAAGCTCTGGGCTAAATGCTTTTTATATATTACCTGATGTATGAGAATCTGTACGAATGTGACTGCCAGTTTGGGCGACTACACTGTTCTGGTCTTTCCTGTCCTCACCCTGTGCTACTCACAGTCTGGGTGGGGAACTGCCAGGCTTTTATCGACCCTCGTGCCTTAAAAAATATCAGTACTTGGCCCTTGTTCATCTGAAGCCCCCTACCTAAGGGTCACGAAAGCCATAGAAGAATACCTGTGGGCCTGGCCTCCCTCCTGGGAGACCCAACCCCTAGGCCTTGGAATGAGAAACCGCATGAACGTATTTTCTCACTATTACTCCCGCTCAGACTCCCTTAGCTCACATCAAAGAACCCCACCATCCCACCCATGTGCACCATCTAACTGTTGCCCAGGCCAGGGACACAATGCCGTAAACCCTAACTATTGTCTGTTCTCTTGCGCTAGGGTTACTGCTCCATGTTTTATGTGCAAAGGTACAGGACTTGCCCCCAGCCTGCAGCTGGAGTTGTGCCACTTCGTTGTTCCTGGGCCCACAGGTCCTGACTGAAAACCCTTACTCATAAGATGCTGCCGTGTGGGCTCCTTCCAGCCAGCCGCAAGGTGACGGCTGCATAAAATGTTTTCCGCAGCACGGCTCAGGGACTGGCGGACAGTTCCTTTTCCCCTGAGGAGAGCATAGCTTGTGGCTGTCTTTCCCACATCTCTTACTTTCCCGTCCGTGAAGATGGGACTTTCTCTCTGACACTCCTTAATCAACACCTTTTCTCCTTACAAGCTGGCCCTAGCCGAAAACATTTCAGGGAATTCAACCCTGAAAATTGCAAGGGCCAGGGAGCCCCATGCTTGACGTTGTTTCCTTTTAACACTTACGTCCTCTAATCTCAGATTCTGTGGCAGTTGTCCTCCACAAGTCTGTGCTTCTGAGACTATTAGTCCAAAGTACCCCAGTATTTTTTTCTGGCAGGTCAAGATCTTATCACATCTCTTGACTTTTGGGGGTCAAGGAGAGGGTGTAAGACAAAGAAGATGTGTTCATTTACAGCCTTCTAAGTACTTTTATGTATGTAATATTCATTCCATATCAGCAAGATTTTGTTTAAAATTTTAGAAATACGCAGTTTCTGAAACTTCCATCTTAATGCTTACGTAAGGGTCAAAACATAGGAAAGGGTTTTAATACTATCTAATTAAACTTTTGGACAGCTTTCCCTGGATAAGATAGGGCTATGTACGTGTTTAAATAATGAAGCCTCCTGAAGGCTTGTACTGTGCTGCGTTCCCTCTGATATTAGGCCCGGTAGCCAACCCAAGGACACAGAGACCAAGGAAAAGATCGAGGAATCAGAGTCGAGGTGCCCTCACTTATGTCCTGGTGATTAGCTAAAGTTCCTTTCCAGAGCACCATGTCCAGTGGTAACTCTTCACCCCCTAGAAGCATGGGGGGCCAAGGGCAGAGGTGAGGGTGCAGCCTCTGCCAGCAGGCAGCCCTGGCAGGCACGAAGAGTATGTGTGTGGGACTGTAGATTTCTGACGCACAGTGCTGGAATACGAACTCTTTGAGAACAGGGTTAGCCAGTTTTTTTTCACTGTGTTCACATAGTAGGTATTAAGTAAATGCTGTTGGAAAAGAATAGGTAATTCACTTTTGATACAAGCATTTTAAATCATGGCCATTCCCTGTTGAGATTCTTCATTTCCTGATTCAAAGTCCTACTGGGGATAAGGGCAGGTATCATCTATGATATAAATGATAGGTGACACCTGCCCTTACCCCCATCAGATGTTGAGTGCCTCTACAGTGAATGGATGTCCAAGATGGAACTCATCATCTGCCCCTAGCTGAGCTTAGTTTACCTTTACTATTTCCCATCTCGGTAGATTGCCCCACCACCTGCTTGGCAGAAAGTAGATGGCATCCTTGATTCACTGTTTCCTTCACTTCCCGTATCTCATTGATCATCATGTCTTGTCATTTCTTCCTAATTAATAAGTCTATCTCCCTGCAAAAGACACTAAGCTCCATCAGGGCAGGGATTATCCTTCTTATTCCCAGAGCCTGGCACAGGCCCATAGTAGGCTCTGAAATAAGCATTCATTGAAATGGAAGGAAGAATGAGTGAGTGAATGAATGAATACCTTTATTTTTGACATAGGTCAGAACTATCTCATGTGGTTTCTTTTTCTCTAATTTTGCCTCCCTTCGGTTCACTTTCTGCTTTTCAGGCGGATGGGCTGTGTCTTCTGCTTTGCGTGGTGCTGGGTGATGCGGCCCTGCATGCCTCTTTTCCGTCACGCTCTCTGTGGCCCAGCCACACTGACTACTTGTCCTAGGACTTCGCATATATTTTTTTCATTTGCTTGGGTGTAACCCCCCACCCCACCTGACACATACTTATTTTAACGCTTGCTTGTCTCATAGGTCTCAGCTTAGACATCATTTTCTCTGAGAGTCCTTTCCTGGACTCAAAACTTGGTTAGGTATTCCTACTATGTACTCCCATGCTACCTAGGTTTGCTTAGTATTGTAAGTATCATGTTACTTCCTGATTTTCTGTTAACTTTTCTGTTTTCCCTGATGCCCTCTGGCCTTCTTGAGGACAGGGATTCTTCATCGTTCAGACTTGTATTCCTTGCTGGACATGGGCAATGTTGGTACATGTTGAAAGAATGATTGAGGTAGATCTAGAGAAAGTGCTTCCAAGTAGACTTTTTCAGCAATAATAATATCTTCTTTGGTACCTATTTTCGTTTGCAGGCCAGCACTCAATCCACTGAGCCACACCAGCCAAGGCTTGATACCTATTTTGATTTGTTCTGTGCAACCCTATGTGGTTGTCAGTGAAAGCAGTGTTTCTCGATAAGGAACTGCATCTCAGAGGTAAAGTGTGCTCTAGGAACGTGTTACTAGTTTTCAGTGGCAGCTGTAACAATTTACCGCAAACCTAATGGCTTAAAACAACACACATTTATTATCTTACAGTTCCGTATGTTAGAAGTCCTACACTGGGCTAAAATCAGGGATTGTATTGTATTGTGTTGGCAGGATTGTATGCCCATTTGAAGGCTCTGGGGAGAATGTTTCCTTGCCTTTTTTCAGACTTTAGAAGCTGCCCACATTTCTTGGTTCATGGGCCCTTTCCTCCATGTTCCAATTCAGCAATAGTGGGTTGAGACCTTCTCACATCATCGACCTCTTTTGTCTCCCTCTTCCACTAGTAAGGACTCTTATAATCACATTGTGCCCTCCCTGATAATCCAGGATAATCTCTCTAGTTCCAGTCCATCTGAGTAACAACCTTAATTCCATCTGCCACCCTAAGTGTCCTTACGTATATGGCAACATAATTACAGGATGCAGGGATGAAGATGTGGACACTTGGGGGGGTGGGGAAGGGGGATTGCTCTGCCTGCCACAGAAGGTCTTATGGAAGAGGGGAGTTTGAACAAGCCTTGAGGGTAAAAGGTGGAGTTTGGGGAAAGAATGTTTCAGAGAGGGCAGCACAAGCAACCAACAAGATGAGAGAGTCAAGGCATAGCAAGCAGTCCTAAGTAACAGGAGTGGAGTAGACCAGGCCGGGGGTAAGTGAGTAGAAGTGAGTAATGGGGAAAATGGAAAAGTAAACTAGGAGCAGACTGGAAGGCCCGAGCGGTAGGCTGAGGTGGAAATTCGTGGTCTTTGCAGTGGGGGCCTCTGTGCACTTTTGGAAAGTAAGGCCATTATCTCCTGCGCTTCAGAAAAATAACTCTTACAGTGAGATGTAGAGTGGTTTGTACGTGAGAAGGTTATTGAAAAAGTCTTAGCGAAAGGTAATAAATAAGCCAGTGACCGAAGGGGGGGAGGGACCAAATTCAGGGGACTGCATGGAGGAAAAAAATCACAGCCTGTATGAAGATTCCTTGGTTGCAAGCAGCCAATCTGGGTGTTAAATATTTGGAGGAGGCAGCAGAGTGCATTGGAAGAATACCAGATAGTTCACAATACGGGAGGAATAGCTAACGATCGGGTTTCAGGAGGAGTAGGAAGCAGAGCACTCTGGGGATTTAGGGAGCAGGAGCAAACGGACAGTCTCTCAGGGACTGCTGCCAGGAGGAGTTAATGTGGAAAGTTTTCAGATGAAGTTTCACTGGGTTCAAGATCTAGTTTTAGGAGAAAGTACACTTGGTGTGGCTTGGCTCCTGTGTGTGTCACTGATTTGATCACTGCAGTCAAGGAAATGAAGTGCGATGGCTGGCCACGGATCCCCTGGCCATCCTTGAAGGAGAGGTGAGGGGGTGATTGGCTTCATCCTAACCTTTGCACTGTGAGCGGAAGAGGGGTTTGCTCCCTAAAGGAGAAAACTTCTAACTAGATAAGAGTAATGGAGAGGAAAAAGGAGAAAGATAAGTTGGAGATTTACAGCCCAAACTGGAAGGAATATTAACTAAGATAAAAGCACAAAAGAGGGAGAAGAAGATAAGGCTTGGGATGGGGATCCTGAGTTCAGCTTTGAATGTGGTTGAGGGGCCTTCCCAACATCCATGTACAATAAAATATACCAGCACAATAGGAAATTTGGGTATTGAGGTCAGAACAAAAGGCTCAGGTTTGGAAGTCCGTTCACTGGGGGCAAGAGGAAGGGCCGTGGGGAGAGATGAGATCAGCCAGTCCTGGAGGCGTATCATCCGGTGTGACAGGCGCCTACAGTCAGTCTTCTGCTAGTCTGAATTCCGTTCCAACCCTGAGTGGTTGTGTTAGAAACTGTTTCATTCTCTGTGCTTAACTCTTAGATTCGGAGCCTGGCGATTTCCCTGGGTTAATAGCATTCAGACTCGGGTGAGGATATCTCCCAGCTTGACCTTTTATTTTTCTAGCATCTTGGAATCTGCCATACCCAACCTCCCCTAGCCTGCCTGCCCATGCAGCTGCTCATGGTCTGAGGCCCAGCTAGGACAGGGTTTTGAAGAACGAACTGAAGTGACCTCAGTGTAGTGGCAAGGCCTCCAAGTGGAAGGGCGCAGGAGATAACTGGGATAACGAGCCTGACTGCGAGAAGTCAAGAGTGAAGGTAGAGTTTGGGCGTCATCCACATAGAGGTGATGGTTTCATCTGTGACTCTGGGTCAGCTTCCTGAGGGCATGATGGTGCGGTGGGGAAATGAGAGTCCTAGGACTGAGCCCTCAGGAAAACCATGTTTTAGGAATTGAGTGTTCTGGCACTGCACCTATGCAGCCGCATAGTGAGCACCGTCTTCAGGAGTAAAGCAGCCTGTGAAAACTCCAGAAGGTGAACGGCGGGCCGTGGTTAACTGCCTGATGCACGGTGCAGACAGCACTAGTACACTTGTTCAGAAATGACAGAGGGCGCTTTAGTTTGGGATTCTCTGAGGAAGCTTCCCTTGTCTGTTTCTGCTTCTGTTAGCCATCCCTCTTTTATTTAAGGTTCTGATTTTTCATGAATTAAGAAACAGAGAATCCAGGCTCTTTCATACAGTAAAAATCAGAATACTCTGCGTACAGTTCAGAGAAGTAACGTGTGCAGCCTGAGAGCAAGAGCTTTGCGATGAGCACACAGGCTGTTTTAGGGTAGAGGGGACCCAGGTGCCTGGAAGCACCCCACAAAGTGGGTCATTGTAAGAATTAGGGGTTACATAGAGCAGATGAGCAGTTGCAGTGAGTCAGGACTGATGGGAAGAGCAGAGCTGTGAGAGGCCCAGTAAATGTACGAGTTCAGCTGATTGTAGACCAGACCGGCTGCTCCATTTCATGGCCCTGGGGCAGTGTAATGTGGAAGAAGTAGGCTCTGGTGTTTTTGTTTTCCTCCCACTGAGAGCTGCAGAAACGGTGCGCCTTTCTTTTTCTCTCTCACCATGTACAGTGGAGGGAGAAACCCTTTTTTCTTTCCCCCGTTGGTCATTAAGGCTCAAGTTTGTTGGGCTAAGCACAAAAAGGAATGCAGGCGCCTACTGGCTGGTAAGAAAAATGGATGGCACCTCCAGGGGGTGCTGACCCAGAATATTCCACTTTTCCGTCATGGGTGTTGTACTGACTTCAAACGCTTTGGGTTTTTAAGAGAAGAAGAAGTAGTCTCTGTTCAGTCCTGACACTAGATAAAAATGGTCCCAAACAAGGCGGTGCTCAGTCTTCTGTATAGGGCCTTGTCTGCCTATGAGTGTGGTGCAGTGCTTCCTTCTCAAAAAAAAAAGAAAAAAAAGAGGCCATTATCCTTGAGCCTCTTCTTATTTTTGCCAACCTTTGTCCAGAGCCACCCAGCTCAGCTGGAACTCAAACCCAGGCCTTCTAAACTGCGGAACTTGAGCACTGTGCTTTAAGAATTGCACTGAATGCTGTCAGAAGTCAGGAGACTTTAGTTTTAGTTAAAGTGCTGACATTAGCAATAGGAATGTATAATTTTCCCTCTGAGGGTCTCAGTGTCCCCACCTTCCGTGGCCTGGATGATTGATTGATTAGTCAGAACGATCCAGCTCTGGAATCTCAGGGTGTATGTTTATTTCTGCACAAGCACATGCAGCCTGGTGGTCGCAGGGGTGGCCTAGTAGCACGTTCTTCCCTTGTTGAGGCTAATGGCTCAGCACAGTTGCTTTTGATGACCTTGCTTCAGACAAAAGTGGCTTGTAGTGAATGGAATCATATTAAGTAACAGTGAACGTGGTTGGAGATTAGAGAATCAGAGCAGTGTGGTAGACTGAAAGAACACTGAACTGAAAGCTGAGACATCTGAGGTCTGGTCCCGGCATTGACCTTAACTCATTGTGGGACCTTGAGCAATCACTTGATCTATTCTGGGCCTTATTTTCCCCATTTGTAAAACCAGAACATTGAACTAACATGTCTGTTGACCAGCTGTGCTGTTCTAGGATCAAGTCCTAGAATAATTATGTGCTGCTGTTGCACTTCCTCTTCTGGGATCCAAGCAGATCATAGTGATGTTTACGTTCATTGCCAAGAAGTATCTACCACTAAATGGCTGGGTTGTCTGGTATTTCTAAGCAGAGCACAGACTGTGACTTCTGACCAAGAAAAACGATTGCTGCATCAGCTCCGAGAAATCACCAGGGTCATGAAAGAGGGGAGGTTCACTGACAGGCTCACTCCAGAGAAAGAAGCTGAGGAGGCCCCTTACATGGAGGACTGGGAAGGTAAACAGCATCTTCTCATTTCTTTGTTAGCTGCCAGCCCAGAAAAGAGATCTTAAAGAAATTTTTAATACGATTTTATTTATTCATTTTTAGAGGAGAAGGGAAGGAGAAAGAGGGAGAGAAACATCAATGTGTGGTTGCTTCTCATACACCCCCTACTGGGGACCTGGCTGGCAACCCAGGCATGTGCCCTGACTGGGAATCAAACCGGCGACTCTTTGGTTTGCAGGCCCTCGCTCTATCCACTCAGTTACACCTGCCAGGGCAAGAAATGATTTTAAATATATAAAAAGTTCTCTAATTTGGAAAACAGTGCTATCTTCCGACACAAGCAATGCACAAAAAAAAATGCAACTGGCTACAAAATATATGAAAGAGTATTTCAATCTCACTAGTAATCAAGGAAATGAAAACTGGAATTCCTTTTTCCTCCATGTTGCAAATGTTTATTATATAATCATGTTCCCAAATAAAGTCCTTATCACTTTTATTTTCTACCTACCTCTTAGATGTTAGGGAATTTTAGCTACAAATGATGCTAACTTTTAAAGATGTTAGCCTTTTCTGATTGAAGTATTTAACAGTGGCATTACATTTCTAACCACATTATCAAGTTATTTTACATCAATAATTCTTACTCAGTGTTTGCCAGTTTCCTGTATATACTATCTTCTTTCATGAATTAAAAGTTTTGATTAATTTTTGTATTTGTCAGAATACTTCCTTAGGTACCTCCCCATCCCGCCCCCACATAGATGGCGTACTTTCTGCATACTTGGGTATATATACATGCCGTTTTTTACCTTTATACAAATAATTTGTTTATTTACACATAAATAAAATTATATGATCATGCCATTTGCCGGTACAGGCATGAAGATATTACTTCATTCTCCACATTCATTGATGTTGAAGATGAGAAATCCTGTCTCAATCTGCTGCTTTTCCTCGGTAGGCGACCTGCTTTTAGTTGGCTAGTGTGGTTTCTGTCTGGGAATCTGTGTTTTTGTCCTTGCGCATTTGAGCTTGGGCAGGTTTGTTGGCATATGTCTCAGTATGTATGAATGTGTGGATTTTTTCATAGTTTTTTTTTTCTAGCATTTAGTGAGTCTTTATAATTTCTTGGGTTGTTGCTTTCATTTAACCTACTCTGCCTTCTCATTCCGGAATTCCACTAGTTCTGAGATTGGATATCCTGGATCAGTCTTCCATGCAGCTTTTTTCTCATAATTTTTGTTTCTTTGTCATTTTTATCTTTGCCTTAGAGACTTCCTCAACTTGGACTTGTAATACACTAATTTGGTTTTTAGCCATGTCCATTTCACTCTGCTATTTTCTTCCTCCATTGAGTTTAAATGTTTTATGTAATGATGGCTTTGTGTTTCTAATAGCTCTGTCTTCATTTTTGCTCCCTTTTTACACTGAAGCGTGGCTGGTTTTATTGGTAAATTGCCCCTCTGAATATTACTGGGAATATCAGTTTCAAGTTGACTGACATTAACTCCTGTTTCCTGCATGGACTGTTTTATAGGGGCTCTTTGCAGAGTTTGCTTCATTTGGTTCCCCTATTTTGAACTTCTGCTTTACTCATAGGACCGGCAGTTTTTTGTCCCTTTTTGTACTTTTAATGAAGTTCCTGAGTAAGCACTCATGTTGGGTGACAGGCCACCTCAGCGGATGTGTGAGTCACTGTTTGATTTTCTTCAGCAGGCCTCCCCCTCTTCAACCAAAGCAGATAGCCATGGAAGTGCAAATGTGAGCTTTGTGCTTGGTGTGGGAGGCAGACAGGAACACGCCAGGAAATGGACCTCTCTTAAGCATTCAGTGGTTGAGAACGTAAGCTTCTCCAGCCCTGCCGTTGACCAGAGAGGTAGTGAGGGCCTCGGGCAGCGAGACTCCATCTCAGCTGGCATCGCATGCCCAGCGCCAACACCTGCAAGTTACGGTCCTGCCAGTGACGGTGCGGATGTGGTAACGTGGAGTCTTTATGTCACTGGTAGAACTAAAAATTTGTACGTTCTTCTGGAAAGCAGTTTGGCAGAGTGTAAAGAAAAGGCATTTAAAATGTCCATTCTCTCTGGTCTTCATAGTTTTCATATTTCTTGAAGTGTATCTTAAACAGGGAAGTAGAAATGGGTTTATGTGCAGGGATCTTAACGCTAGGTTACTTACAATACGGGAAAGTTGGAAAGAATCGTGTCTTACAGAAGAAGCGGGTAAATCAGATCAGTCAGGCGTAGCTGTGTGACAGCGTATTTTGCAGCCAGCTTTAAAATACCTAATGACATTGGGGTGGGGTGGTGGGATGGGGAGAAAATGCAGACAACTGTAATTGAATAACAATAAAAATTTTTAAAAAATACCTAATGACATGGAGAAATGCTCATGATACAGGGTTGAAAGAAAAAAATCGGTATGACATTTTATATACAGTATGATCCTTCTTTATTAAAAAATATGCTTATAGAGGATAAAAAGGTCAGAAGTGATACAACAAATTATTAGTGGTGGGATTCTAGGTGATTTGTGTTTTCTTTCCAAAACTTCTATTTTTCAAATTTTCTATGAGTCTCTATAGCTTTTATAATCAGAAAAAAAAAACCCAGTAATTGTTAAAAAATGTCTCCTCATACGCTATACTGCACCAAAAAGATCTGCTTTTCAGAATTTGTAGGCAGAACGTGGTTTACACTAGGGCTGAATTTGCCGATTGTCATGATGTGCACACGGGTGTTGAATCCAGCTTCCCACACTGGGAGGGAGCGCGGCTGCCAGCACCGCCGTGCACGCTCAGCACGGCCCATCTGCTGCCCAGGCTCGGCTCAGCTGACACAGATTTATTATTTCATTCTTTAATTTGGCAACGTTTTCTCTTTTCTCATTGTCATAACTGGAATTCAGTACCAGCATTACTCATTTTGTTTACCAGGCTGTTGTTTTCTTTTGTTCCGTTTTGTGAAGATGAAGCGGCCCACAACAGGGATTCTGTGTTGTGAAATGCAGTGCGTGTCCTCTGGGATCTCGGGCACGTCTTGCCAAAACGTTCTGTTTCTGACGCTTGCAAGCCATTTCCGTTTTTTAAACTAGTTTAGTAGGGTGCTTCTTTTCAAAGAGCCTAGTGTTCCTTATGCCCATCCCTCCCATGCATCCCCCTCTCCCCAACTTCCTGGGAAGATTTGAAAATGGTTACAAATAGAAATGATAAACTTTAGCCCTGGCTGGTGTGGCTCAGTAGATTGAGCTCCGGCCTGTGAACCAAGGGGTTGCTGGTTCAATTCCCAGTCAGGGCACATGCCTGGGTTGTGGGCCAGGTCCCCGGTAGGGGATGTGCAAGAGGCAGCCACACTTTAATGTTTCTCTCCCTCCTATTCTCCCACCCTTCACCTCTGTCTAAAAGTAAATAAATAAAATCTTTAAAAAAAGGAAATTATAAACATTAGCCTTGAGCTGTATACTCTACCTGGTGTTTTGTTTTGGTTTTTTTAAGGGCTGTGTTGTTTGTTTAATACTCATCAGTACAACAGAAGCCAGGGGTGTGAGATATACACTTTGCCCCAAGCACCCTGCACTTAAGAAGGGATTTCCATCTGAACGGGTTTGTGTTTCAAAGAGCACTGGGACAGTCAGCCAGACTGCTAAGAATTTACTCAAGTGACACTTCAGAGCTGTTAGTCACCTGAGAGATACTGTTTTTCCTGAGAGATTTCTTGAATGGATTTGTTGGGATAGGGTGGCTGCTGCCTGAGAAGCCTCTTTGAGCCTGACACTTTACTTTGAAGAGACAGCCTTTGTAAGACTTTGTGCTACTTTTCTCTCTAGGTTACCCTGAAGAGACTTATCCAATTTATGACCTTTCAGATTGCATCAAGCGTAGGCAAAAAACAATCCTGGTGGATTACCCTGACCCAAAAGAGCCCTCCGCTGAAGAAATAGCTGAAAGGATGGGAGTGCCAGAAGAATCTGACCACTTGGTCTGGGAAATGCCCACCGACCCCAGAGCCTGGGAAGATAATTCTGTTACCTCGTGTGACCCAAAGCCAGAAACATGCTCCTGCTGTTTTCATGAAGAAGAGGATCCTGCTGTCTTGGCAGAGAATGCTGGACTCATCGCAGACAGTTACAGTGAGCAGGAGGAAACCCCCGCAGACGCGTGGCCCCAGGACTTCAGAGCGGAGGGGTTGAGTGTCAGCGCCCACCGAGCAAGTACAGGTGGCACCTTGAGGAAGCGGAACCCCGAGGGTTTAGAGTGAAAACAGCCAGTTTGGTGAAGTATCCCTTACACCTGTCCCAAGGTGACCTGTCTCCCTCTCTCAGATTCCATCCTTGGCCCTGTACTTCATCCCTAGTGTTTGAATGTCGTAGCCAATCAGGTGACGACCACGGATATCACATATCCCCCCTGGTGCTCCCTCACCTGTCACCTTGTAAAACATCATGGAGATCAGTAGGGACACAAGATGACTTTGCTCTTTTATCTTTCTGCCTTTCCTCCATCAGAGAATTGATCCACTGAGTAATTATTTTGATCTATCATAATTACAGATGGGACCATTCAAAGGCAGAGGTCCAGTACTTCGCACTAGGAGTACAGATGGTTCACCTGTGAACGAGCATCAGTGTACACGTGGTGAGGACTTAAGGTTGCAGGAGTGAAGATCTCAGAGTCCAGGATGCCTTATTCTCTGGGCCTTGAGCAGGTTAGTGGTCCCCTGGATCCAAGAGAAGAACATTTTGTTTTGGAGGATGATGGGGTCAGAGCAGGGTGGGACTCTGCTGTTTGAGCTGAAACCCCTTCCTCACAGCAGGGGCTGAAAGACTTGCACTGTCCTGAAAATGAGCCCAGAGGCCTGCTGGGGGGCTGTTTTGCTCTAATGTTGCCTGGGTCTCTAGCTTCCTTTATCCCTGTTCTGCATAACAGAACTGCCAAACCAGAAGCACAGCTGTCTTCAGTGGCCAGAGGAAGCTTTAGGTAGAGACTTTAGCCCTCGCCCTGCAGAACCAGGGTCTGAGGCTGTGGGGAAGCCTCCCCAAGGGTAGTGGTCCTGCTGTGAGCCTCCGAAGGCCAGGGGGCTGGTAAGAGCTGTGGACGGTCCTTGTCTTGAAGCTGTTTTTGAACGTTGTGCCCTGTGGGAAATTCGTTTTCACAACCACAAGACTTGAAACAGAATCAATCAGGTCTGAGCTTGTAGACAAAGTGCCAGCCCAACAGGGAAGGTGCAGAGTGCCTGTTGGGAGAACCGGTGTGGCAGTGCCCAAGGGAAGAGACTTGTCTGTATTCAGATATCTGGGTCTTCTGAGAGCTGGCGACAGTAGGAAGTGGGTTAGCACTGGGAGGATTTTGACCAGACTACAGGCCTAATTTCTAGGCTGCCACCCATCTTTGTAAGGCAAGACGGCACCCATGTACTCTGGTAAGGATGAGCGAATCCAGTTTACACGGGAGACCTGAGGCTTTAAAGAGGACGCATCCCTGAGGACATTCCCAGTCGTGAAATGTGGAAGACTTGAAATTTAAGGAATTCTATAAAGGCAGGTGTGGCTTTTGGAGTTCCATGGTTTCTGGCACGAGAGGCCAGGAAAATACTTTACACGTACAAGCATACAGACTGCTGTCGGAGGTGCGGGATCTTACCAAGCATCATTACTTTCTCGTTCGTAATGAACTACAGAGAAGTCATTGAAGACCGAGTCTTTAGAAGGGTTATTGCATCTGCCTTTGTGTGGAACATTCGATTCACTTGTAACAGATGGAGTTTAAAATGTGCTGAGGACAATCTAGATGTAATGGAATGCTAAAGGGAAAAGTAACGTAGGTGCTCTTTACTCTTGGGGTAAGTCGTTTTCCGTGTCATTTCCCTTCGGACACAATGAGGGGTTGATTTATGAGGAGGGTCCTGGGTCCCTGTTTGAAATTTCTTTTCTGCCTTAGGATATGGTGCCCGTATTAGAGACACATGTTTCCTTCTAGCTAATTCACTCATTTATTCACTTGGCAGACACTGCTCAGAACTAGGCAGTGGGAACAGAAGGCTCATTTCCTACCTTTTAAAAACTCAGTTTAATATGGGAGCCTTATCCAATTTATTTTTTAAATGACCTATAAACTATGAAAGGGCTCAAGATCATGAATTCTGCAGGAGAGAAGTGTCAGTCATGCCTCCGTCCTTGCCTGTTCTCACTGCAGGCTCTTGTCAGCCCCTGGAGCCTTCCGAGTCTCGGCTTTCTCTTCTCTACAGTAGGAGGGTCTCCCGGCGGGGCTCTGAGGGTTCAATGACATCATCAGTGCCTATAAAACGGCACCGGTCCTATCTCGTGCATGGTAACCACCTGGTAAGTGGTAGCTAAGGATCTATGCTATAACTGAGGTAGGGACCCAAATCTACAGAAAAACAGAGAGACTTTGCCAAAGTACTTCACAGAGGATGTGGGTTTTGAGGCGTGCTGAGAACTTCTCCAGGTGGGCAAAGAGGAGAGGACGTTCTGGCAGAAAGAGCGGTGTTGAGAAAGCAGTGGGGTGTGGAAGTAAAGGTTGTTCAGGTACTTTGAAGAGGCTGTTGTGTAAGGTGTTACATAACCAAGTCCTTATTTTGCGCGTTAATCTCGGGGAAGCTGGCACATGGAAGTAGTTCCTGCCAGAAGTGCAAGACCTCGCGATGGCTCCTGCTGCCCTAGGCCTTGGTGGGTGCATACAGCAGGAGTATATGTACTTCTGTCTCAGAAATTTTATGTACTTTTCAATCATTTCCAATTAGACAGTCCTTTTTTGCATTTTCTAGAGTTGTTTTTTCCTTCAGGGGTGACAGTTACATGCGAATATACAGCCCAGGATGACCAAAGTCATGGGGCTGGTTTCTGTTATCAGCCTGATGCCTCTTGGCTCATTTCGCAGAACTGGTGAGGGCTGTGAACTTGGTCGCTCCTCTGGCCGTAGGTCTTCCGTGGCCTTGGGCCACTGTGGCAGAGCAGGCACACCTCGGGGGGCAAATAGTCGACCTGGGCTACAACTGCATCACCTGGGACTGTGCTTGGTAAATCAGGTGGGTGATCCAGCCAGGAGATGCTCTTTCCTGGTCATAACAGGAGGCACAAGGGAAGCACCCCATTAGCTCCAGGACTCGTGATGGTTGAGCTCAGGAAGCGAGGCCCAGGGAGCTGTGTTGACAAGCGGAAGCACGTTTGGCCTCTGGAAAGGATAGCCTGTGCCTCCTGTGGCTTGGATGGTCAAACAGATGTCCAAACTGGGACGCTTGGGAAAAGGGAGCTTTGATGGTAATTATGCCAGGATGAAAGATATACACCAGGACTGTCCTGGACGTAGAGTCTCCCTGTCCACGGTATTTAAAAGGTTTCTCCTTAACTGGACCATGGACAGCAACAAAACCTCTCTCACCTTACCCCCTGCATGTGCTGTTTCCCGCAGAGGCAGAGCCAAGGAGAGAGGCCACAGTTCCGGCAGGAAATGCTCTTGCTATAGAAAAACTCCAAATTGAGGGCGATAAACCAGGCCTCCTTATTACCGCATTCTTAAAATTTCCCCTTAACCCAGACTATATTGCAAAGAAACACCTAGTACTTCAGTGATACTAAGAAAAAACAGGAAGTAGCCATGATGTTTTCTTGACCCTTTTTATACAAATCTTTCTAAAATGCACCTAACCTTTCCTCATTTTTTCTTTCCCATTTTTATACAAATAGGACAAACTCCTTTTTGTTAGTTTATTTTTTCCCTGAGCACCGGTCTCCTCATCCATGAATTTAGACCACCGGCCACACTGCACGGCTGCTAGGATGGGACGAGGGACTGTCTGTACAGTGCCTGTCCCAGGGGACGACGCGCTGCGGACGCTCGGGATGGCACCGTGGCTGTCGTCAGGTCCTGGGCGGTTGCTCCAACACCCTCCAGGCTGTGGGTGAGCTGAGTTTTGACCACCTCCCTCAGGATCAGACCATGATCTTTCATGTCTGCTTTCAGCCGCAATGGCAGCCTCCGTTGCCCTTGGCTTTAGACCTCCCACTGGCTGGGAAGAAGATTCCCGAGCATGTCTGAGTTCTGTTTAAGTAGATCAGGCCCTAAGTAGGACCAGGGAAATCAAGTGACTGGATCTTCATGTTATTTCTAACCCAGGCCTTTCCACCTTTTTTTTTCCAAAGCTCTACGGCCGTTTTTGTTCCTAATGGCCAGGGCCACAGGGGGATACTCAGGAACCAACAGCCCCTTTCCGGTTGGTACAGCCGACCCGTACTTTCTGTCCTTCGCCGCCTTCCCCAGCCTCTGCATGTGGTTCTGAGCGTCCTTAAACTTGAAGAGCACAGCTCTGACCCACCTGTCATTGCTTCCAAACAAGCTGTGACGCCCTTGTTACCACCATCCTGACCCCTGAGGCTCTTGGGACAGAGGAATGAATGGTGTAAAAAACATGTTTTTTCTCCTTTTATAGAAAAAAAAAAGGTACACAGTAGTGTTGAAACAGTTCAAGTTTAATCTGTTGATATATGGTCTGTACTTTAGACAAACACTTAAGTTACACAACGTACATAATGTCAGCATGGGAAAATACCAGCTTTGTCATTGCACATACCAGTAAATAAATACATTGATCCCAAATACCAAAGAGTTTATTCAAAAAGTCAGTAAAAGCACAATTTTGCAAGTTCACCTAAAACTCCAGAGGACTCTGAACAAAAATGAAATGTCTGACCACTCTGACACAGGGAAAGACAGTCTTGTGCAAATAGACACACGCGTCCTAAGCACTGCGAAAACCGGCTAAACGAAGGTTCTCGGCGAGAGCGGTGTCCCCACCCCAACCCAGGCCCCTCATTACCAGGAGCAGGAAAAAGGCCGAGTAGGGCTTCCCTTTCTGAGCCACCCCTAGGAAACTCCCTAGGAAACTCTGGATCTCGGCCTAACTCCAGCTCTGCCTGGACCGTGGTGGGAGAAGTGGGGCGGGGGCCATGGAACAGAAGAGGAACGAAAAAAGGCACAGTGACGAGCTGGAAAAGGTCGTGATGAAAGCACAGGTCAGCGTTCATCCACCCTGCTCCTCCCGCGGGCACCGACAGTCCAGCCCCCCCGTTCTGTAGACGAGAAGACAGACCTAGAAAAATTACGTGGTGTGCTCAAAATCACATGGCCACTGAGTACAGGACTGCTTTTTGTGAGAAAAACCAAACCTGCCCCGACACTTCTGCTCTGCCTCCCCCCACATCCTGAGATGGCAGAAAACCGCACACGGGAAGTGTCCAATAAACGCAAACGAGAGCCTGCCTTTGGCCTGTTCCCAGGGCTGCTACAGTTCAACCAGCCAGGGCCCAGGGCAGGGGAGTCCGGCCCCCTCACCCCCCGCCGTGCTGGGCACCATGAGAAAGACTCATCTACCTGCAGAGGTGTGCGCAGGGCCACCTGGCAGCCTGAGGTCACAATGGGGGTCTTGACCAGGGTGAGGCATTCTGGAGGGGGAAGCCGGGATTCCATCCGGGAGGTGGAATTGTGCTTGCGTTACAGAGCCGGGGAACTGGCTGCCCCGCAGCTCCCCTCACCGTGAGGGGCGCAGGGACCTCTTAGTGAAATCATCGCTGTTGCTTGTTAAATTCTATTTATAGAGCAAAGAAAACCTCCTACCTCTACAATTTTCTTGTCCTCTTTGTCACTAGAGGAGTGGGCTCCAGAGGTTCCCTTCTAGCCTGCGATCGCCACACTCCCTGGCTTCTGACACCTGTCCTCACACGGGCCTGGACCTTGCACGCTCCTTCCGAACTAGTGTGATTTTTAAGGCACATTCACCAGAGTATGTTCCTATTCGCCCAAAGGCATGCACACAACACACAGATTTCCTCAGGTGATGCAGAAGGGGAAGCCATGGACAGCTTCCTCAGACGGTGTCCTTTGGATCAGAACCCTGGGGGAGAGGCCGCTCTCAACGGAGAGCACTGAGAGAGCGCATCCCGCAGGTGCACCTTCTGCCTTTCCTCTCCGTCCTCGGAAACGTGATCATAACCACAAACCTCAGCTGACTGCAGGTTGCCCTTTCCCCCAAATACACGCAGACACAGAGAGATGCAGACACACAGAGCACCTTGGAGCCAGAAGGAAAGAAAAAGATCGGGGAAGTGAACTTCACCGCTCTGCACAAGAACTATTTAGGGCAGAGGGTGTCGAGATTTTGGGCATGGCCCCAGAAGGAGTTGCAGAGCCAGGGGCAGAAGAGCTGCCTGAGGTCCCACCTGCCCAACAATTGGAGTGAGCATAGGGACTGCTCACTCCATTATCGTTCTCTGACCAATGAATAACCCTTCCTATGGGAGAGGCTGAGCCCACATGGGCTCTGGGGTCCTTGGCAGCTCTGAGTCTTTGGGTCCATAGCTGTGAGGCCAGTGGTCAAGGAAAACCAGCATCACCAGTAATGGGGTTGTCAGAACAGACTTGGCGAGGCTGGGTCTTGAGCAGGCAACTCAGCTGCTCTTGTGTCTCACTCGGTGCCCAACAGAGGGTTTTGTTGCTGAGCTACCCTCCACAGCCAGGCTAGAAAGCTCAGCCCACATCCCTGACCCTGCCAAAATACCCAGCCAGCCCCTCTCCTGTGGACCAGAGGAGAAAGCAGGAGACGGGAGCTTGTCATTGTGCTTTTGACGTTCCCACTCTGCCTCCAGGATCCCCAGTCTCCCTGGGAGGCAAACCTTAGTCACAGACCCAGAGGGACATGTTGGCCTGACATCAGAGATCATTTAGTTTCTGTAATCCCAGATGTCGACAGGTTGGAAAGGAAAACCAAACTGGGACTTTGGAGAGAAGGGTGGGCCCACAGCATTTCCTGGGAAGTGGACCAGTCCTGTGTGGGAAGTTCTAGAGCCCTCAAGATGGTCCCAAGGAAAGAGCTGCCTAGAAACTAGACCACATCGACAAAAGCAAGCTCACTGGAGGTGTGGGCAGGCCAGTGCCATCACAGGCAGGCCTTGCTCTAAGCACCCAGCACAGGAAACCCTAGATTGCGAGGGAATGAGAGCAGACGACTTCCACTTACGTCAGAACTCCTTCACCGCACTACAGAGCCTCGCCAACAGGTTTCAGTATGACTTTCATGTTTCACTTTCTACACAGCCTCTCCAAGCACATCTCCTCTGAAGTGAGGAACAACTCCTGCTTGCTTGCCGCCTGTTTCTTATCTCCATCTGTGCAAGCAGCCTCCACCAGTGTAAACGACAAGAACGCAAGAGATGAGAGGTCCCCAGGCAGGGAGGACGGCAGGGGAGTGAGAGCTCAGGCCCCACCCCAGAGAGCGCACACCAGCCCCTCACACCCGCGCACAGAAACCGGAGGCAGCCTGGCTGGGCCTTCTCTCTAGGGGGCCACACAGGGGTCAGTCCTGACCACAGCCTTCAGCGGGGAACTGCCCAGCCTCCTACAGAAATGGTTTCAGTTCCACATGTCAACTCTTGACATCGCTGCTCTGGAATCAGGCCAAGGGGTGAGGGCACCTGGACTGGGCCCCAAGAAGTCCCGAAAGCCCGGACAGTGGCTTCTTGGAGGGGGGGGTGGAAACAAAGAAATCCAGTGAGCTGTAGTTCTGAACTCTGCCACTAACCAGCCAGGTGACCCAGAGCAAGTGCCATTTTCTGCGTAATTTGCCTAAGGTGACAGAGCTGTACTAGCTCATCTCTACGGGTCCCGTCACCTCTGATCTCTGGTTCTAGAACAGTCCCTGTTCTCCGCACCCTACCCCAGTCCTTCCCAAGAAGGACCACACACACAAACCTCAGCAGCCACGACCTACGCTGGCTGCGGCAGGGGCTGCAGCAAAAGCAGGAGCACGTGCAGCTTACCAGCCACAGCCCCAGGCACGCCTACCTGCCTCCCTGCCTACGTGTGTGCAGTCCATGGCCAGTGACCGGGCCCTGCCCACCTTTCTGTGCAGAGGCTACTCAGCAGAGAGCTCCTGGGGCAGCTGATAGGGCTCCCCCAGACAGCCTGATCCTGGACACCTGTCCCACATACCTCCTATGTGCTGTGTCTGTGTCTTGTCTTGCAGCCCCCCTCCTCTAAGGCATCTGGCCTTGAGGGCTGGCCTCCTGCTGCTTCTGCCCACAGAGAAAACCTAGAGAAATCACATGAGCCACAACCCTAGGTGGCTAGCCAATTCCCACAGCCAGGCCCCTGCAATTTTGACAAGGCCCTGCCACTCGCCCCCCACCCCAGTAACCTCACCCAGGCCTGGCTGAGGCCTCCTGAAGTCGGGACTTTGTGCAGTTAAGGGCCAGGCTTGGCCACCACGCCCTCTGCGGTGTGAAGGTGGCGTGCCCTCCAACACACACTCACTGTGCCCCTCACGGTCGGGGATCCACCATCATCTGACTCCGGGGCTGAGTGGGTGGCTGGGTCACGGCAGCCCTGCGTTGTGCTTCCTCTCTCTCTACACCTCTTCCTGCTTTCCCAGCTGAAGAGGCTGCCCAGCTTGGCAAAGGTGACTGCAGCAGCATACTAACCCAGGAGTGGGTGTGTTGCTCTCGGGGCACAGAAGGAATTCACTCTGGTGCCTTTACACACACTCTACTCCTCTGCCTCAACAGAGGAGACAGAGGAGCCAGTTCCTCGCTGGCCCAGCCAGGGAGCTGCTGAGAGCCAAAGGTTCGTCTGGCAGGAGGCCTATGTACAGGGGGTAGGCAGGACTGTCTCCACAGGCAGGCAGCTCCATTCCAGGCTGGGCAACCCCAACGGCACAAGGAGGCCTCTATTCACAGGCCAGCTTGCTGTCGAAACTGGACAGGGCGATGGCAAAGGCCTGCAGTGCGCACAGCGGGTAGTTGTAATCCATGGTGAACACGTCCTCTGCCACACGGCCGAACTGCATCACGATGTAGTCCGCTGGAACCAGGTGCGGGTGCAGACAGGGAGACAGAGTGAGGGTGGTAGAGACGGGGAGGGACGGACAAGACACCCCCAGACACAGGAGGGAAGAGAAAGCGAGAAGCAGTGACGCCAAGGGAACCCCAAAGGAGGTAATGCAGAGACCAAGTGGCGGAAATACAGGAGAGAGGGAGCAAATGGCAAAGGAGAAAGATGCGCACAAACACCGAGAGGCGGGGGAGAAGCGAGCAAGTCCATCCCCGGGATGTTCCCACACCTGAGACTGCTGGGTGCCCAGCATCTGGGGTCAGGGCTCCAGAGAAGGTGCTTCCATGGCCTCCCAGTCATGGTTCTTTATATCTGATCTAAGCTGTGTAACCCGTGTCCTTAGGCACTGGCCCACGCGGGCAGGACTGGTGAGCTGAACCCGGAGCTCAGAGCCCTGGCTAGCATGTGGACAGCAATGAGTAAGGGCTGGAACACTCACGGTCATTGCCATGGATGATCTGGAAGTTCTTTACGGAGGCCTGTGTGACGCGCCCGTGGAAGTTGAGTACGTAGGACTGAGTGTCGTCGTTCCAGACAGGTGTCTTGTTTTGTAGCTCGATGATGGTCTCCGTGTGCTTATTCTGCCAGCGCGCTAGCAGCGTCTCGTGCTCCTGGGAGAGCAGATACACCTGAACCAGGCCCTGGCCTCGGCACACGCCCAGCCCAGGGCTCACAGGGTCTGGCTCAGGGCTGGCGGTCCTTAGACTTCCCTAGACCCCCAGGGCTTCTTCCCCCACCCGGCCTCCTATGGCACAGACGCACCAGCTGGAGGTCTGCCCTGAGAAGTGCACGCAGAGGCCCCGATGGTGGGGGAGGGCGGGCGGGGTAGGAACTCACGTTGCGGGGCCGGATGCAGACCCTCTCATGGACCATGTTCATGCCGGGGACAATCACACTCATCTTCCGCGGCCCCTTAAAACCTAGGACGTTTGTCTCCTGAGAAACAGAACAGGGGCCACCTGAGGACTCTCCTTACAACTGGGGAGGCCAGAAGGGAATAAAGATGATGAGCCAGTTCTCAACGTCTGCACTTGAACGTCGAAGGGGCATCCCTCGACTTAGCAAGTCCAGAACGGAGCTCCTGAGTCTCTGCCCAAACTAGCACCCACCCCGTTGCCATCAGTCCCCTCTGCTTCACAGCAACTCAGGCAGACCACCCGGGGACGCCTCCCTCTCACATCCCACCTTCCGACCCATCCGCTCACGCGGAACGCACCACCTTCGGATCACGGCAAGAATCCGATCGCTCCTCACCGCCACCGTCTCCCACTGAGGCCCCAATAACAGACTGCGGAGGACTCCCCGTTTCCATCCTTGACCCCTCTCCCCCTCCTCCCTGTCACCTGGTCTCCCCAGCAGCGAGCGGTCCGTAAATCCCATGGTTTTCCTCCCTAGTGCAGAGTAAATGCCGCTCTCACTGCCTTCTGGGTTCCACCCAGGGCTGCCTCAGGGATGCTCTCCCCGCGGCCTTCCTCAAAGCTCACACATACCTGCACACTTCACAGTCCTCCCTCTCCCATTTTATTTTTTCATCTTAGCATTTATCAAGGAATGTGCTTATTCTTGCTGATATGTATATTTTATAGATTATCTACCCTACTAAGAGTTTAAGCCCTGTGAGAGTATAAGTTATGTCTCTTGTTCATTACTACATCATCAGTGCCTCCAACAGTAGCTGGAACACAGTTGGGGCTCAGCGTTTGAAGCGATTCGGACTGCCTCCCCAAAGTTGGCCAGCAGGTGGCACCATAGGACCGTACAAAAAGAGCACAGCTGTGGCTTCCCAATGAGCCTCGGGGCAGTGCCCACGCCCGGGCCCATGGGGGTACCAACCCCTCATTTTAAAATGAGGTGAAATGCCGGTACTGGTATTCCAGTTTGGCCACTTATGAGCTGTGTGACACTGGCAAGTGACCCAACCTCTGAGCTTCAGTTTCCTCACCTACGTGATAATAAAATAGGATGGAGCTCAACTTAGACTGAGCATTCAGTGAGACGACTATGCAAAGGGCCTTGGAGTCCACGCTGGAGGCGGGGTGGGAGTGAAGGGATGCACAGACAAGAACCCAGGCCTCCTGCCCCTGCAATCCAGGAGGCCCGGGTCCCACAGCTGTCCCAGGCAGGGGCCACTGCACCGAGGACAGTCCACCTGTCTGAAGCCTGTCTACTGACAAAGACAGAGGGACAGCCCACAGGTCAGGCAGCAATGCCCGAGCGTCATGTCTGACTTGAGGACCAGGGACCCAGGGACCCAGGACTCACGTAACACACAGCTGCCAGCTCCTGACGCAAAGTTCCACTTTCCAAAGTAGAGGATGCCTTCTGTGGGTTGACTCCATTGTCATACACGGTGAACTTGGTGCCCATGAGGTTGGACCTGCAGGACAGGCAGTCAGCACAGGGCCACACACCCTCTGCCCCAGGGCAGCACATGGCTGCCCTTGTGTCCTGGGAGGGGCCCGCAAAGTTGGGCAGAGCAGGGAGGCCCCCTGGGGGCACACTGCTCACTGAATTCCCCTCTTTAAGGGCAAAGGGCCTGGGCTTGCTCTGAGTCGAATCAAAGAGCATCTTGGTGCAGTGAGGGAAGTCTGGGAGGTCTGGGTCCCACAGAACGTCTCCCTGGAGGTACAGCCGTGAGTGCACAGAACGGCACCTGGCAGGAGAGCAGAGGGGACTCAGCCCCCCATGGAGACTAGATTAGGTGACCTCCTGTCTCTCTTAGCCAGCCTGTGAGTCTTGGTCCTGCCCCATCTCCACGGCTTTCTTGCCTCTGAGCGTGACTTACGTTCCCCAAACCTGGCACCAATGCTCAGCAAACCTGCCTCCCGGGGCGCGCTCAGAGCCTCCCCTCACCCCGGGGTTGCTTTCATTCGCACCAAGGACTCACTCTCAGCCTTGTCCCTCAGCACTGACCACGGGCCAAGGTGACCCCTCCATGATGGCCTACATCGTCAGTGACACCCTGCGGTTTGATCTCTCACTCTCAGTGGGCCTGTGCCCCCCACCCCCCAGCTGGGGGCAGCTTAGGGTAGGGTGCATGAGGCCCACCTCCAAGTCTGGCTCAAGGCTGGCCCGGAGCCAACAGTTGGACCTGAGGGACAAGAAGATCCAAGAAGAGGATCCGACTCCTGGCCTAGATCAGGGAGGAGGTGCTTTCTAGAGAGCCCGCCCCACCCCCTTCCTGGGGGAGTGCTGGTACCGCAGTTTCCCCACGTAGCTGTCCCCGCCTCGAGACAAGTCTGTTGGGTCCACGGAGATGAGGTAATTGGAAGTTTTACTCTTCTTTCTCTTCCTTCCAGCCAGGAGGAACACCTTGGGGAGGAGAGCAAGGTCACCTTCCAGGTCCCGCCTCTGGTCCACACACAATCAGAGGCACTCACACGGGGACTCTTTTTCAGCTCTGCACACAGTGTGCGTGCACACACACACCCCGGCAAACACAAGGCTGTGCTGTGACTAGGCTCCAGGGCTTCTGTCTCTTTGGGGGACTGAGAGGCCAGTGTTGGATCTGAGGCGCCGGCCTCATCCCAGCCCCCAGGACCTCCAGCCTGCCCAGGTGAACACGCGCCCAGGCCAGCCTCACCTTCTTCCCGTCCTCTCGGTCCAGGTGCAGGAAATAGGTGGGGTACATCCCTCGGTCCATCCCTTTCTTGTCCCTCGTGATGCGGCACTTGATGGTGATGCCCTGGGGGGCTGGCCTCAGTGCAAACTCCTCAAGATCCTGGACCTCAATATCCACCGAAGGCTCTGGGGCTGTCGGGCTGGGGGCCGAGGCTGCCTCCTGCGGGGGAGAGAGCAGGAGCCTGAGCCCCAGGGACCCTGAGCAGCTGAAATTGGGGTCTGGGGTCCAGAGCTGGCCTGTGATGTGGTGGTGGTGGGAGATGGGGCAGAGTCCTTCCCTGCCTCAGACACACCTGGGGGCAGGTTCTCAGAGGTCAACCTGTCGGACTCCGGCTCCCCTGCCCTCCCGGCCTGGCCGAAGAGAATGGGAGGGAGGGTGGGAGGACAGGAGAGCCCAGGCCACAGCAGCTCTAGACAGGCAGCTGGGCCCAGCCCCTGGCAAGCCACTCACCACCATTTCTCCACACTCATCCCCCTCCAGCTGGACGACCAGCCCCTGCACACGCTGTCCACCCTTCCTCACTCACCCGGATGGACTTCTTGCTAGTAGCGGAGCTGGGGCGGGTGTTGCTGTTTAGCTGGGAGGAGCTGGAGCTGTTCTCATCTTCATCCTCCTCCTCCTCCTCAAAGCTCATGCTGCTGGAGACACCTGGGCCAGGTAGGGACGAGGGTCACAGGCACACCCAGACAGACGTCTGCTCACAAGCCCCGAGCCACCCATGCCTGCGTGCGCACACACACAGGCCGAGTGTGCACACGTGCATTCACACCCCCCACGCACAGCCCCATATACACAAGGACACACACTCAGGTGCAGGCTGGGACTGGCACAGACCGTGGGGTGCGTGCACCACGCCCCCAGCTTCAGCTCCGTCCCTCCTTCAGATGCCTGCTCTCCAGCACTCGCCGAGCTGACCCTGTGCCAGGAGCCTCTGTTTCAGGGTTACCAGAGGCCTTGGCAGGCAGCTACCTGGGGAAGGCCCAGCCTCTCACTCAGCCTGACGTTCGGGGCCAACGCCTCCTCCCCCCAGCCTGCCTGCGGCCCTCTATGTGCGTCTCTCCACCCGAATGCCATCTCCAGCCTTTACCCCAGCAGCCCTTTCTCCAGGAAGCTGTCCCTGACCCGATTCCTCAGAATGTGGGGCACTGCTGGGCTTCCCTCTGCCACCCCACGCCAGGGGCTCCCTGCGGCAAGGGTCACAGTGGAGGAACTATCTGGGTAGCAGGTTTCCTGGGAGGACCTGCCCAGCCTCCTGGCGTTCTGGCCCTGCTCCTCTAGCTCAGCAGACGGGGGAACATTTTACAAAAGGAGCTTTTCAAAAGAACCAAAGGAAAGGAAACCTGTCCCCAAACCTGGGCCTCCCCAGGGACAGGTGATACGGATGGGGGGAAGACAGGCCTGGTTACCCTAGTTCACACTTCTTCCTCTTAACTTGGCCTTACCAGGAGTCCCTGCCCCAGTTCCTCACTGGTCTCCAAGTGTGCCCCCCACCAGGTCTGGGAGGGGTTGGAATAGACACAGGAAGGCCCTGCTCCCCAAGAAGGGTACCTGAGAAGCTGGGACTGAGCTTTGGGGGTGTCATTGGACCCCCACGGGGCTCACCCTTCCTCAGCATCATGGCACGGAGGTCCTGCCCGCTGGGCCGTGCGCCCCCTCCAGCTGCTGTCTCCCCCGAGGCCTGGGCGTGGTCCGACTGGCCCACAGTCAGGATCTGCACTGGGCCTTGGGCCTCGGACTTGTCTTCTGCCAGAGCTGCTGGCCCGCCGGTGCCTGCAGGCCACGGGCACTCCTGAGTCCCGTCAGGAGTGGGGGTGGGGGGAGAGCTGGATCCACAGACGTCCATGAAGTGGGTGAGGGGTGAGTAGGGGGACCCTCTGCAAAACTATCTGCGAAGCTGACTTTAAAAACTAATGCGTCTTAAAGGTGGGCAAGCTATGGTGGGACATGGGTTTTGTGGCTGGTGCTGCTCCCCCATATTGGTTGCTGAGGGTCGGTTCGAAGTGCCTCACACCCCTAGGAAGACAGCAGCCACCTACACAGCCAACTGCACAGTGAGAAAGACAAGACGCAGAAAAAGGACCCGTCTAGGCTGCAGACCACCTCTCATTCGCAGACTGGGCAGCTCCTTATCAGTGCTGGTGTTAATTCTCTCTCTCAGACACACACACGCACACACACAGTAAAGTCACACACCATTAAAAACATATGGGGCCCCTGCCCTGCCTGGTGGGGCTCAGTGCATGGACAGCTGGACTGCGAAGCAAAAGGTAAGCCAGTTCAATTCCCAGTCAGGGCACATGCTTGGGTTGCAAGCCAGGTCCCCAGTAGGGGGCGCTTGAGAGGCAACCACACATTGATGTTTCCCTCTCTTTCTCCCTCCCTTCCCCTCTCTCTAAAAAATAAATAAATAAAATCCTTTAAAAACACACACACAGGGCCCCTTGAAAAAGGCTGAGGCTGGCAGAGCCTCACCTTCCTAAATGGAGGCTCTCCCACCCCATGTCAACCTTCCTCACCAAACTGCCACAGCTTCAGTAACAGAAGTGAGGCCTGGCCCCCACAGGTGGCAGCCACCCTGACTGGGTGGGCTGTCCTAAACGCTGCAGTCGGCTCCAGAAGCCTACGGACCTGGCACCCCACCATCCCACCATGACCAGAGGCCTAGAGACGGGACGCGAGACAGGGGCCACTGTAACCGTCCTTGATCTCTGAGGATCTCTTTAGAATGAGAGGAGTAGGGAACAGACTGGTGTGAGGGTCCAGAGGGTGGACCTGGGACCAGAGTCAAGGAGCCCACATGATGGCTGAGAGGCTGCCCACGTGTGGGCCAGGTTGCGTGGGAGGCAGGGAGCCCCACGGGACAGACTGTCCTGGGTCAGGATGGAGGTGAGGGTTCTCAGGCTGGACAGGGGCTCCTGGGCCACAGCAGGGCTGGACTTCACTTTCTGGCCGACTGCAGGGCCTGCTCCACACCCATAGGCCAGCCCAGGCACCCCACGAGCCAGATGCGGCCTGTGAGCCAGCTGGGTGGGGCCCTGAGTGCATCTGGTGCCTTCACTGGTGCCTCCCACCTTGCCCCTCCAGGTCAGGAAGATAAGCCTCCCCCAACCCTCGGTGGGGGCCAGGCTCCCAAGCAGGGCTGCAGGGAGGGCGAGCTGACCTTTGTGCTTCCCCTTCTTCTCCTTCCTTGAGGCCCCGCCCTGGCCCCCCGCAGCGGCCGCTGCCTTGGTTCTCTTGGCTGAGGCTGGTGCTGTTGAGCGGCTGGCTCCCAGCTGCACACTAGCGAGTGAGTCGGCCTCTTGAACTGCTTAGGAAAGAGCAGAGACAGAGAGAGAAACAGGCACTAGGTAAGACCAGAGCCCCTCACACTCCTCAGTACATTTCCCAGCTCCCCGCCCCCCAACACCTAGCCCTAGCAGGGCCTCTGTATCCCCCCATCTCTACCAGGTGTCGGTGCTGGAGGCGGCACCCCCAGCCCAGTGTGATACAGTCAAAAGCCTGCCGGCTCTGCTATCAACCAAGAAGCAGAGCTGTTGAAGCTCTGGGCCAGCAAACCATTTGGGCCTAGGCAGGGGGAGGGAGCGTGTCTGGGAGAATGTGGGTCATCAAAGGTGGTGGACGAAGACAGAAAAGGCTGCATGTCTTGGAAGAGACCATAGCTAGAGCAAGCACTCAAGGAAGCTTGCAAAACAGCCCAGGGTGCAGAGTGCCCCGAGGCAGGACCACCACTCGGGACACAGGAAGTTGCACACACTGAGGTCTCAGTGGGGTCACAGCTGGGAGGCCTGCACACTCTCCCCATGGCGGGCGGAACCCCAGCCTGCCCCGAGTCCCGGAACGGTTTCTCACGGCTCTTCCGTACAATAAAGACCAACCGTCTCCTGTAAGTCTGGTTCCTCCAACTTCCCCCCCTTGGCCTCAGCCTAACTGCTCATGCCTTGCCTCCCAGCTCCCCCACCCCACGTCCCCAGGCACACCATGCTCCTTCAGTGCCTAGTGCCCGCTGCACTCCCTGTGGCCACAGGGGCCTTGCCCTGGCTGTCCCACCGCCGGGATGGCCTGTCTGACTGCCACCTCTCCCGCCAAGCCCCCTTCCTTCTGCAGGCTCCAGCTCCTTGGAGCAGCCTCCCCGACCCCTTGTCTGGGAGCAGGGGCTCTGCCCTTCACCCACACAGCCTGGTCCTTCCCACACAGCACACCTGTGACAGATGGTAAGGTCCCCAAGAGAACAGTGACCACATCCGTCTGTGTTCACCCTGGGTCCCGGGCCTCTGATCTGGAGGCTGACACAAAGTAGGCCCTCGGTAAACATTTAAGGGCCGGGTGAATATATAATGTGAATGAGCGTGGCTGGTGCGTCAAAAAGTGTTTACCAGGATAAACCCATAGGTTCTGATTTGTGTCAAACTCCCCTTGTACTTAACACCAAGACCAGCAGAGGGCAGCGCAGGAGGCAGCCAGAGCTGCAGGTGGGGGTCCAGGTGCTCTAAGTAACGCCAATCCCAGGCCAGCCACCCAGGTGCGCAGCAGCCACAGAGGGCTGTGTCCACCTCTCAGAGCAGAGTGACAGAAGAGGCGTGACCCAGCCTGCTCCGGACTCTCGGCAGAGAGTAGCACACCGCTGGCTGGGTCTTGAAACACTCAAGAGCTGCTGCAATGTTCAAAGTCTGGAGACGGAATTTTCCCCCTTTGCAGGAGAGGAAGCGAACCCAGCGGGGGTCAGTGTCTTGCTCACAATCACCAGGGAGCAGGAGGCTGGCAGCGGCACGACCGGAAACTCTGTCTCCGGCTGTGGTCCTGTCTGCAGGCCTGCCCCACACTTCAGTGCTCAAGAAACTCCTGCCAGAGTGACTGCACATCAGGGATGTCTCAGGCTCTCTCAAAGCCTCAAGACGCTGGCCCATGACTCACCCTGGCAGGGCCCAGAGTCCCAGGAGCAGGCTCCCAGCCCATGTGCAACCTTGAACAGTCAGGTGCCCGGCTTGGCAGAGCTGGGGCTGTGCTGCCCACAGGGCAGCAGGCCAGGCCCCACAACGGCAGGTGCCCTCTCTGCAGGGCACTCCTGCTACCCCTGGGACAGTGCTCACCGAGGAAGAGTAAGGGGGTGTCGGCCGGGAAAGGGCAGGGGCCGGTTCTGTGTGGAGCAGCCTGAGCTGCCCGCCTGAGGCAGTAGCGCTGGGCCCAGGTCCCTGTCCCCTTCCTCTGCAGGGCCTCTCAGTTGGAGTAGAGACATACCAGCTGAGGCGCTGGATGCTGAAGCCCACACAGCAGAATTACTACGATGGACCTTCCATCTGGGAGGCAACTTTAACCAGGTGGAAAGCCATATGGAGCCTGACGGGCCTGGGTTCAAAGCCTTGCCCCTACGCTCACTAGCAATGTGCCACGGACAACTCGGGGCGCCCTCGGAGCGCAAATGCTTATGGATGTGGGCAGCAATGAGTTACTGTGAGGAATGAATGAGATAATGCAGGTAGAGCGCCTAGCACCATGCTGCGCCACCGGCAGATGCCTTGTCCAGGGTGCTGCGCCAGCACTGGGCACTAGGTGCTGCCCTCCAAGGCAGAGAATTGGCGGAACCTGAGACGCTGTGGGGCTGGGGCATGGGGTGGGGCCGGCAGTTAGATGAGAACGGTTAGTCCTGAGCTGACAGGCAGCTACCAGCAGCTCCAAGTGGCTGGAGACTGCAGGTCCTGAAAAATCTCAGGTTCCTTCCAACTGCGAAGGCCAGGGGCCACCTTCTCAGCACCACCATCTGACAGAAAAGTCCCTGGGATTACCTGCACCAGCAGGGGGAAGGCGGGACTGGGTCTGAGGCCCTCCTTTAGGATCAGAGACACCAACCCTCTGTTCCTGCCCTGGGTACTCACCCTAACCTACAGGAGGCGGGGCCCCCAGTTCAGGGAGCTACCCCTCCCCCCACTCCTAGCATGAGCTGCAGAGAATCTCCCTGCCACCCCCAAGCCGTGGGCTCTGCTGAGAAGCCAGTGTGCAAAGATGGGAGAGCTGGAGGCTTCTGGTCAGCACAGCTTGCACAGGGCCCTGCAGGTTGGAAGCCAGGCCGACGGAAGGTGCGGAGGCCCAGGGGGAGGGGCAGTGAGTGTCAGTCTACTGAGACGCGAGCTGGGAGCTGGTACCGGCTGTTAAGATGGATTCTTCTCGGGAAGCAGAACATGGGCAGGGAGTGGATGGTTCTGCTCCTAGGAGCTGCCGTGAACTTCTCCAGGTCAAAAACCTGGACTTCTGACCTCCCAGATCCACCAGGTTTTAGCTTCTGGCTCCAACACCTGACCCAGGAGCCCAGGGCCCCAGGTGCCAGCCTCCCTCTACCCAACCCCTTGCTGTGCACCTGGGCTGGGAGCCACGCTCAGCCTGCACGTGCCAGGCAGAGGACCCTTGCCCACCCAGATCAGCACAGGGCCTCCAGGGCTGGCTGTCTCAAGGGCGGGGTGTACCTTGGTAGCTGGTGCTGCCACTGCTGCTGAGGTAGGACTCCACCAGGGGGGCCTGCTCCTCCGACTGCCGGGCCCGCCGGCTTCGGGGCCGCCCGTCGGCATTGGCCTGTACCATCAGGGGCTCCTGGCGCTTCTTCTTCTGCTTCTGCTCCAGCAGGGCCCGCTGCAGAGGTAGCGTACAGGCACGGAGGTCATGGGGCTGGAGAGGGCAGCCCACCGCCTCCCCCGACAGGGGGAGGGGGGCTTCCATGCTACTTGCTCAGCTTGCTTCTGGAGGTCACAAGGGGGTCCACTCAGGGCCAAGGCCGCATGTCCCTGGTGTCCCAAGACACAGAGTCCAGGAGAAGGAGGCAAAACTCAGCCCAGGGAGCTGTCCTGGCAGGGCCACAGCACGGACACCCAGCCTCCAACTGTAGCCCCCCAGCTGCCTGCTGGCCATAGCCCCATGTGCTGGTCTGTGCCCTGGCTGGGAGGGTAAAGGAGAGAGCTGCTTCTGGGAGGGCTGCTCCCCACCAGTCAGGACCACCCCAGGATGGGGGCAGCCCACACTCTGCGCCCCGCAGACCCCAGCCCGGACTCTGGTCGGGATGGTGAGGACAGGCTATCCTTCCGCCTGGCCCCGTCTCACTCACCTGCCGGTCAAGCTTCTGCTGCCTCAGGTTGCTGCCCTCATCATCTAAGACACTGCAGAGGGAGAGAGGGGCACTCAGGGCCTGTCTACAAGGTTCCGGGATATTGCCCAAAGCCCACCCGGCACGTCTGGGTTCTTTAAACCCCCCAGCAAGGCTGCTGTCCACATGGGAGAAGGGAAGGGAAAGGCTAGTCCTTGGGATCCAGCTTGAGGCAGAGAGGCCTGAGCCATACTTCTGCTGCTCTGGGAGCTTATCTCCCACTGGGGTCCCTGCTGCCCCAAGGACTCTCTGCCAGCCCGGGCCCCGTGAGCACAGGACACTTTCCCCTTGGGCCTGTGAGCAGGGTCTGGCTGGGTTCCAAGGGAACCTGTCCAGAGGCATCAGGCACAAGCCAGGCCCAAGGCCAAAGCTTCAGACCAGGGACCAGCCCCCTCGGGCCCACTCTCAGGTCTCAGCAGCTCGTCCCCTTGTCTTTCCTCCTTTCTGGAGAAAGCTGGGTCCTCAGGGGCAGACCCTCGCCCCATGTGCCCAAAGCAAACTCCTGGCTCTCCAGGTGGCAGAGTGATGCTGATGCTGCTGACTGGGGCTGAGGGTCCCCTTATTAGGGGGAGTGAGGCCAAGGGACTAATCAGTCCCTCAGGGCGGGGCTAGGGCCAGATGGGGACGTCCGTAGAGCCTACACGGCACATCAACAAGTGATCCATCCGGCAACCAGCCACATGGAGAAGACATGGCACACACATGGCACCAGGCAGCAGCAGGGCATCGAAGCCTGGAGTCCCTAAGGTGCTGGGATAGGCAGCGCTGCCTCACCCAGGCCCTGCCTCCCAGGAAGGGATAGTACAAGTAGGGAGCTGGTAATTCAAACCACTGAATTCTCTTTCTAGTCCAAGACACATACCTGGGCCCTAGGCCCCAAATTCTATGACCCAAGGTCAGGCAGCTGCCTGGGGTGGGGCTGGAGCCTGAGGGCCTGAGCTGCGGGAACCCCCAGCCGCCCTGGCCGGTTACATGCCCGATGCACGAGGTTTGTGTGTGAGGCCGTAAGGCTATTTCATGCATGTGCGCACACGCCCGAAGGTGTCCAAAAGTGTGAGTGCATCTACCTGAGTGAGCATGGACCTGGATATGTGTGCATGCACACAACTGTGTAAGAGGCGGGCGTGCTTGTGTGCAGGGGAGCACTGTGCGTGGAGGGGAAAGAGGAGGGCGGATCGCCCCCGGGGACACGGCGGAGCCATCTCCACCTCCTCCTGGCAGCAGCAGCAGCAGCCCTCCTGGCTGAGATAATCATTGACCCCAAACGTCCCCTGAGCTCATTCAAACTATTGTGTCTCTGTGGCTTGGGGGGCTGGCCAGAGAGGGACAGGAAGTCCATGATTACAGATGGCCCACCACCCACCTCCCTGGCCACAGCTGATGAGGACTTTGCATATTTTAAACTGCCAGCATCCTACCACCTTGCCATCCGGGAGGGCCTTTCCCGAGATGAGAGAGAGAGAGAGAGAGAGAGAGAGAGAGAGAGAGAGAGAGAGAGAGAGAGAGACACGAGACAGAGACGAGACATATGGGCTGCTCTGCACTCAGGGGAGCCCCGCTGTGAGCTGGGGCTGAGCACAGAACAGCCCTATTCACCAAAACCCCAGCTGCCCCAGCACCAGAGAAAACACTGGTCATAGACCTCAGTCCCCCTGTGCCCTCATCCACCTGCCTAACAGCAGCGCACAGGGGCACTGGGCCCCCCGAGGGTGCTGCCAGGACCAGAGGGCAGGGAACCAGCTCCTCCAAAAAGCTCAGGCTGGCTGGGACGGTGAGTGTCCCGTTACGGAAGGCACGCACACCGGCTGGAGGGCAGTGACAGGGCTGCTGAAAGAAGGGGGAAGGTGTGAGAGTGAGCAAGGTGCCCAGGCCCTGCGAGGTCTGGGAGGCTAGGGCTCTGCCACCTGTCTCTCCACCTGAATCATGGCCCTGTCTGAATAGCACAACGGCAAAGCATCTGCTTGCACACTGCCCTCGAAGGGCGGGTCCCACCAGCACCGTCCTCCACCGTCTGCAGGGCCAGCAGTGCGCTCTCCTCCACGGTTTCCATGGCGCCGACAAACTGCAGCCGGCTCCGTGTGACGCCTGGCTGACAGCGGCAATGGGCAGAGGCCCAGCTGTGCTCTGCTCGACAGGCTTCGAGCCGGGCATGAATGGGGCAGCCTGTAGCCTCAGGCACGCGCTCGTGGCCTGGCCACTGGAGCCATGGCGCCTCCACAGCACGGTGCTGGCTCCCCTTCCTGCCCGCGAGAAAGGCTGTCCCATGGCCAACGGGGGACGATGCCAGCAGCCTGCACGTTCACAGGGCGGGGTCGGGGGCGCAGGCCGCTGCCTGGGTCATCCCCGGCACTGGGCTCGGCTGAACAGGAAAAGATGACTTCCCCGGTGCACGGGTCATTTAGAAAAGGGGACATCCAACAGAGAGAAAAGCTCACATTAGCAATGCCACCCATGGAACTGCTGGGTCACAGCGGCTACTCAACTGACAGAAGATGGTGCCAGCCATGGCACCCTCACTGCCCAGCGCCCCCCCAGGCCCTTATCTGTGCGTGGGCGTGGGTGGTGTTTCCCTGCACAGGCCACTGCCCCTCGCCGCAGACTTCCCACACCACCACGCCGCGCCCAGGGAAGGAGGCTGCTCTCCATGATAACATTACTGCCTTTTCCTCTGTCCCCACCTCCATTTCCTGATGGGGGACAATGACAGAGAGCCGCACGCTTTAATAACACGGGTGTCCATGTGATTAACACAGGTGTCCGCGGGGCACCCTGCCCTGGCTGGGAAGCTCAGTCTCCTGATACATCAAGGTTGCAGGGGTTGTTTTTTTTTTTTAAGATTTTATTCATTTTTAGAGAAAAGGAGAAAGAGGGAGAGAAATATCAATGTGTGGTTGCCCCTCGTGCACCGCCTACTGGGTACCTGGCCTGCAGCCCTGGCATGCCCTGACTGGGGATTGAACCAGCGACCCCTTGCTTTGCAGGCCTGTGCTCAAAGCACTGAGCCACACCAGCCAGGGACCAAGCTTGCAGGTTTGATCCCTGGTCAGACCACATACAAGAAACAACCGGTGAGTGCACAAATAGCTGGAACAACAGATCAATGTTTCTGTCCCTTCCTCTCTCTGTAAAATCAATTTAAAAGGAAAAAATAGTAACACAAACCCCCAGATAAGGTTACAGATAGAATACACTTAACCACCAGCCTTCAGAGGGGATGGGCAACTACAAGGGCCAGGCTTCTAGAGAATTCCAGGAACTCAGGTGTCCTGGAAGTGCCCAGAGAGCTGGCCGCTCACCCCCTCCCTTACCACCAAGCGTGGTAGAGCAGGGGGAAGAATGGGGAGCGGAGCTGGAGCTGCGGGCAGCTGCGGGGGAGGAGCGACATGTGCTGGTGACTATGAGCGTGCCTGGCCGAGCAAGACCCCCCTCCCCACTCCCCGAGGCTGACAGCAATCCACCTACGCGAGGCCGCCCCAGGAGCGGACACTGTGGTGGGGCAAAGAGGTTCCCAGCACAGCGCAGTGTTTCTAGCAGAGCTGCACAGGTCCGAGTGGACCACAGTCACCAAGCGGGGACCACCTTGTCCTGGCGGCGGGTTTCTTCCTGACACAGATGTGTCTGGAGCACACTGCATCTGTCCCTGGTGAGTGACAGCGGCATGCTGTGGAGGACAAGGACAATGACGATAGCTGTCTCTGGGGAGAATGGAGCCCCAGCTCCTGTCCCCTCCTCAGCAGGCCCAGCCCCCGCCCCACACCAGACGGGCCTGCCTTCTCGTCTCCCACTGCAGCACCTCTCCTCGGCATCTTCCTTGCTCACCAGCACGCCCAGCCCACCTGTCTCTGACAGGCGCTGTTCTAGGCCACATGAAACGACAGCCACGAGAGAAGACAGTAATGGCTTTTTAACAACTCGGGCTCCACTTACGGAATCGCTGCCAAGCCCAGGCTGCCAGCTGCAGCCCCGCCAGGAGACTCGGACGGGAGACAGGGCCCTGATGGATGGGTCTTCCAGCTGACCCTGGTGGCTCCTTCATCACAGTGCCCCCTGCCCTCACCTCCTGCTGGGGGCCAGGCCAGGGAGGCCCCGGAAAGCACCGGCCACTGGCTCATGAGGGTCAAACCTGGCCCATCAATCCGTGTGCTCTGCCCAGAGCCTCCACCTCCCAGGGAGACAGCCCGTCCACATCCCCCTGCTTCCCCTGGGGCCAGACAGAATCCGAGTGGCCGTGTTGGGCAACAAATGAGGGTGGGTGCACTTCCCCCTGCCCCGGGGGCTGGAGAAACCAGACACGGCCCAGATAATCAGGAAGCCAGTTATCCCGATTCTTAGAAGTACCCTGTGTGCTCCAGCTAGTCCACCTGAGCTGACCACAGGCCGCGGGACCAGGCCAATCTAGAGGCAGACCCACTCCCCTGGCCCACTTCATCCTCCCCCTCCCTGTCCTTTCTTCCCACTCCGGTCACAGCTGGAAGCTGCCCCGCTGGACCCAGGGCAAAGGAAGTGGGCTGTCGGGGGAGGGAAGACCACCCGGGTGCCTGGCTACAACCCCTGTGCCCATGCCAGAAGCCCCCCTGCCTCTGCAGCTCACCCAGGCCCCCACCACCTACTGCAGCGACTGTCAGCCTTGTCACCTCACGGCACACACAAACCGATCGCTGAAAGTCTGCAGCACACCAAAAACCTATCGTTTGCCAATCTGACTGTTAAAAAGGTATGATTTTGATTCATTCCCACCGGACAGCTATTGTTATGCTGTCTGTTGTCATTGTTTCGGCAGATAATCTAAGGGAAAACAGGTCAGCACCCCTGACGAAACAGTCAGGTACAGGGCATGTTTTAGAAATTCTTGCGGCACACGGGTGGAAAACCGCTGGCCTGGCGGAGGGAAGGCAGTGGGGTGGGAACGGGGCGGGGAGGGCACAGGCAGCTCCAGAAGGGAGGGGCCACACTGCTCACAGGAGCCCCGTCTCTCGTCTCTGGGGAAGGGACGAGGTGTCTCCATTCCCACCCTGGCCCACAGCCTTACCAGGCGCATTTAAACTGCGGGGGGCACTCAGCCCTGACTTGGGAATTTCGGAACTGCTGGGAAAGATGCCCCAGACTCACTCCCGCCTCACTCTCTCTTTTACAGCAAGCGACACAGGTGACGCTACTGCTTGGCCGCGCACAAGAGGACCACCAGCCACAGCTGGTGACAGCTCCAAAACGAAAAAGCACGCGGGGAGTTGCCGCGAGGCTGGAGCTGTGCAGATGCAGCCTTATGTGCGGGTGGGGTAAGAAACCGCAGTCTGCGGGTCAGCGCGTCAACTCCGGCCTCGGGCAAGACTGCGAAAGGGGCTAGCTGAACAGCTGGACGGGTGGTCTGCGTAGCTAGAAGGCAAGTGACCACTAGGAGCAAGCCCAAGTTCCCAGCAAGTCGGGGCACATGTCTTCTTCAGGCCTGTCGGAAAGGCATCCGCATGGAACCTCAGGGACCAGCAACCGATGACAACCTGTGGGCAAGCGGCAGGCGAGTCCACCGAGACGAACATTCAAAGGTTTCTGCCAGAGTCTCAGGAGGCTTCTAGGGTCTTGCTTCTCTTGCTCAGCATGCTTACCAACAACCTGAAGACATGGCAGGCCTCTCTGGTGACATAAAGTTGGCGAGGTACTAACCTGTCTGCCAAGACAGGAGGCATCAGAAGACCTTGAAAAGCTGGCAAAGGTTACGACAAGCGGAAACCTAACAGGAAAAGGTCAAGTCTGCCCTGTGGGTCCTAACACCCAGGTCTTGCCCACACAGGCAGGACGGGACTTGACATCAGCCTGAGGGAAGACCTGGGGGTTTGTTTACAGCGGCCTCGAGGTTCCTGGTCAGTGAGTCAAGGCCATCCCACGGGACAGGGAGGGACCGGAAGCAGGGGTCCCGAGGGAGGAGACAGCAGCCTCACTCTGCTCCTGCTGCACAGGCTGCACCTGGGACAGACGCTGCCTCTGGCTGCTGGACTCAGGCCGGGAGCGGGTGGAGCAGGCTGCGGGCATCGCATCCATAGGGCCCCTGTCTACCTTGTGTTTCCTCTGCTCCTTCCACCCCCAGGTGGTAGCAAAAGGACACCCTAAGAATGCTCGGGGAAGGAGTGGAGAGATTCCCCGTGGATCCAGGAGCAGAGGTTCTGCTCCTCCTCCCTGTCGCCAGGTGAGGCGGTGGGCCACAGCATCTGGGGACTGGGGTTTCCCCAAAGGCAGAGCTGTGAGAGCCAGCAGTTCTTGCTTAGCCAGCTGTCATTCTGCTCCCCCAGAACGCAGAGTAAGGGAGTGGTGGGAGGATCCTAACAAGGGCCAAGAGGAGGGGAACCCAGAGACATGCTCAGGCTCCCCCTCAGGAAGCCCTTGCTAATGGTCACGGCCGGCATCTGCTGAAAGGCCATTCCGCAGTGTGCACAAGGAGCATTCACACTGGATGCCCTTCGAGCCTGAGATCCTTGCTCTGCGACCGGGAGCCACCAGGAAGCCCCAAGGTGAAGGGGGAGTGCCACATCCCTCAGGGTGCAGAGAACCTGGGTGGAGCCAGGAAAGCCAGGAAGTCCTCAAAAGCTACCTGTGGGTGCCACTTTGATTCAAAGTAGTGGGCGTCTTGCTTCTGCTGGGTCGTGCTGGGCACACGGCCATGCACCACATGAGGTCCCTGCTCTCCAGGAGTTCATGGGCTGCTGAGAGAGACACCAGGCACCGGCAGCAAGACCAGAAGACAGCCCCGAGGACAGGGTCGCCGTCACTGCCACCCAGCACAGTCCTTCCCGACTCAGCGCTCCACCTACAACTCAGGGTTGTGAGGTCACAAACTAGGGGCATTTAACACTTCTCAAGAACACAGATGAAGAGAAAATAGCAGAAATGGACTTAGTTGTAATAATAGAAAAAAATAAAAGGCAAATTATTCCAATTGTTAGACTTTATAAACTAAATGGTTCTTTCTAAAGTCAGGATATGAAATTAATCCATGATCATTAAAACTGAGCCACAATTACCCTTAAGAAGATCATCAGCAACTGTCACTGTTTCAAAGGACCTGAGCCAGGCCTAGGGAGCGCAGGTGCAAGCACCGCAAAGGGGGCAGCACCCCCACCAGCAGAGCTAACGAGAAATCGACAGACCTCTCGCCAGCCTCCAAACCAGATGACACATTCCAGCCAACATGCGGCAACATTAGGGAAACCTCACGTCAGAGCCCATGCACACACGCCCACCCCCCACTCCTGCAAGTAAACTGCCGCGCCCGCCTTCTGCCTCGGTTTTCTCTGTGGTCAGCCAGGCACGTGGCTGTGACTGCAACTGGCAGCCCAGTGAATGCAAGAGGCAGGTCCATCTCCTCCTCTCAGCCCAGGTCTCCCCATTCTGGAAGCCAGAACCTATGTCCAGCACTTTCTCAGGCTCAGTGCATGCTCTGAAAGAACCCAGCAGGGCAGAAGAGACTCTGGCGACATCTAAGTACAGCATGCCCCCTGCTCTACACCTGCTCTCCCTGCCACAGAGCAAGAAGGCCGGGGTGACAGAGCAATGGGACAACAAGCAGGGCAGGGCCACATTGGTGTCAAGCTGCTCCTCAGGACTAGGTTTCCGGGGCGGCAGGATTCTGTACTCAAGGTGGAGTGTGGGCCCCAGAAAGGAACAGAACAGGGGGTGGGCCTGGGCTGGGCAAGTGCCAAATTACTCCTTGCATGGTGCCAGTGCCCTGAGCACTGATTGGTGGACAGAGCAACTTCCCAGAGACAACCCCACATTCCCAGGCCCCACTTTTCCAGAGGCAGGTTTTTTCTAAGACCCGTGCAATCACTCTACAACTTGCTTTGGTCCCTGGCTCCTGGGAGTGGCTTCCTTAGACAACGAGCCAGCCTGGCCCCCAGTTTGCCAGATGCTAAACACATCACCCCATCCTCAGCCCCAAGTGCTGCTCTTTCCCTCCCTGAGTTAGCCTGTGGCCACCATCCCACCACCTGAACCCCCACACAGGTGCTTCCACAGCACCAGAGGCCACTCAGCCCAGACACACTATCCAAGCACCTCCGCTAGGTGTCAAGAGGTTAATGGTACTTTGTGGGGCGGCACTATCTTCTACAAGGTCAGGACACATGTGTCAAAAAGCCAGGATGCTCCAGAAACTACCTGTGCCCCCAGCCTCGGTGGCCCCGCGGAGTAGCAGCTCTCGTGAGTCACCTCGGCCCCAGTCCCCTGATGGAACTATCTCCTGGGTCTTTATGAGACGCTGAGGTGTGATTATGTGTGTGCAGGAAAAATATGTGACTTGTGTGTTCACATGTGTGTTGGTGGGAGAGGCACCCACAAATTCTAACCTGGAAAGCCGTGAAGCCCCCAAAGGACTCGAGATTAGAGACAACAATTCTCAAGAAAACCTTGAATCCCTGGGCCAGGGGCAGGTGTTTGTTTGAGGAAGGATCTGCTTTACCAAAGCCTCAGGCGGTTCCAGCTCTATTTCCATTTGTATGCCGTCTGTACAGACTCACAGAAGAGCTCTGTCAGAATTATTTTCTATCAGTAACTGCAATCAGGTCCCCCCTTCTCCCCGCTCCCCGGCCCCCACCCGAGAACAGGCTGTGTTACAAGGCGGATCCTGAAGGTCTGTTTCTACCACCCACAGGCATGTGCACCTGAGTGGGCCAGGACATAGTGGACTCTAGCAGTCAGAGACCCTTTTTACACACATGCCTCTCTAGGAGGCCTAGAGACGGCCCTGTAGCTCCATGGCAACCAAGGAGCCAATGGGTGGCCAAGGATCTGACGCTGCCATGGCAATGAGCTCCTTTCCGGTGGTAACGGAGAGAATTGGGTAGAGTGGATGGGGGAAAGGCCTGCACCTCTGTGAAGCCCCAGAGACCTTTCCTCACCCCAACCTCCACAGGTGGGAAAGCCCAGCTGTCACTGAGTCACACCACAGCACCCGGCTGTGCTTCCCTGAGTGTGCCTGAGTTCTTGAGTGCTCTTTCAGCATGTAACAGCAGTTCTATGCATTGTGAGTTGGTGTGTGTCCAGATACAGTCCTGTTAGCAAGTGGATTTCTGAGTCTCTGACAGATATAAGTAGTACTTGTGAGTGGGTCGTAGGTGTCAAGTACTCTCCAAATACAATAGGTGTATGTGCACACATATGTAGTACCTGTGTGAGCATGTGTGCATACGTGTGTGTATACAGATACATGGTGCACGCATATACGAGCCACTCGGGCTCGTGGTTCAGAAAAACTGTCTCCAGGAATTCACACTTTGACTATGTGAACGGGCCAGCAGGAGCATCTTTGGCCCAGTGCGCAGAAGTCTCGTGAGTGCAGGGCCACAGATGCAAGGCTATGCTAGCTATACTGGCCAGTGAGCCGCTGTGCTGGGGCCAGGAGGGGGCTCACGTTAATGTGCGCGATCTCCCCAGGAGGCCACATGGACCTGCCAGACCCAATAAGGCCCACGCAGGCCCAGAGCACTGGCACCATCCAGCAACCCTGAAGGATAAGGGGTGGAGCAGGGGAGGCAGGTTCAGTCTGCTGGGGCCCCCAAAGTTGGGATGGGAAGGACAAGCGCCTCCAATACGCGCTCCCGGTTCTGGGTTAGATGGAGAGGGTAACCCGCGCCCCGGGCCCGGAGCCCTCGACCCTGACCGATGCCCTCAGCAGTGGAGGGTGAGGACCGGCACCCGCATACCTGTAGGGAATCCAGTCGGAATGCGGCTTGGAAGTCATGTCTCTCGGGGGCGGAGCGGCGGCTACGGCTCCGGAGGCCGGGGTCCGCGGGGGCCGGCGCGGGGGCCCTGTTCAGCTCCCTGGCCACCCCGGGCCGCATCCTCCCGGGCCGGGGCGCTGGGCCCCGCCGAGGCCCGCGCCGCACGCCAGGGCCCCGGCCGCAGGCTCGGCGAGCAGTTGCCGGCACGGCGCGGAGCGATGAAAGAAACGGCAGAGCGCGCGGGGCAGCCGTGCGAGGGCGGGCGGCGCGCGCGCGCGCGTGGAAGTGGGAGAGGCGGACCCCACCGCCCTGCGCGGCTACAGCGGCTCGGCCAGCGCGGAGGGTAGGAGCACTGCGTGCGGGCGGCGCCCGCTCTTCCTCCCTCGCCCCGCCCCAGCGGAGACCCCACCCCTAGGCCGGCTGGGCGTCCCAAACGTTCCTGCCCCCTTCCCGAAACCGTCGCGAGGCAGGCTCCGCGCGTGTGACCGCACCGGCACCCGCGCCCGCGGTGGGTGCGCGCCGTCGCTGGGCAGGTCCCCCGCCCTCCCAGCCTCAGTTCCTTCCTCAGGGAAACGGGGATAATTCTGACACCTACCTACCTGTCTCCACTAAGGGATGGGAAGCCGCTGCTCAAGTTGGCGGCGGGGAGGGAGAGTAGGGGGAAGCATGTGGGTTAGGCAGGTAGGGGATGATGACCGCAGGGAGCAAAAGAGGTCCGGGGACAGGTCCTCAGCAAGGAGGCTCGCCCTCCCCTCCCCCTCCCCCCTCAGTTCTCACTTTTCCCCAGGAAACCTTCTTAATTGGGTTTCAGTGAAGGAGGCCTTTCCTCCCAGCGGAGGGGTCCTAGCTGTCTAAGCTACAGCAGACAAGGAAAGGATAGCATTTACCGTCTACTGCATTTGCGGCCCGTATAAAGTTACACGTACTACTTAATCTCCACAGTAGCCTTGAGAGGCAAGTATTTATCTCTAATTCCCAGAAAATAAATCCTCAACAATGCTAAGATGCCCAAGGACATAAAGCTAGGAAGCGATGGAGCTGAAATGGAACTAGGGTCTCTGTCCTTTAAGGCCGTTTTTAGGGGCCACACCACATTTAAAAGGAGTGAAAACCTCCCAACAAAGATAATTCTAAAGTCTCCAGTGCTGAGGAGGTCCTGGCTGTGACCAGTACCAACTTGAAAGCAAGGTGAGGCATGTGGAGGTGGAGGGCAAAGTATCCACAGAGGTTGCGGGGGGAGCAGGTGATTGGGGAGGGGTCTGCTGAGGGGCAGAGGCTCCACACTACAAGTGAGCACCCTCCTGTGCACCCTGGATTCAGCAGCTCCAGCCCCCAACCATGCCAGAAGAGAGTCCCCGTGGGGTCCTCTGGCGCTATCCAGGCTGTCCCGGCAGCATGATTGGGCAGGAGAGCTAGGGCAGGAGAACAGGTGAGAACGCTGCCTTGGCTGAGGGAGGGCCCCATCCTGCTGCCTGGAGTCCACGGCCAGGACTGTCCACCCAAAACTCTCCCAGCCTTTCAGCCTTGCCTTTAACCATAAAAACAATAAACAAGATATTTGGAGCATTTGCTGAGCATCAGGAGCTGTGTTAGTAACTCCTCTCATCCTCACAACCAGGCTAGGGAGTAAGTGCTATTATCATACCCATTTTACAGCAGAAGAAACTGAGGTACAGAGAAGGCAAAGATCTTGCCCAAAGTCACACAGCTGGCCAATGTGTGAAGCGAGCTGGATTCACACACCAGCGGCCTGGGTCCAGAGCCCCAAACTGGGGCTGCTTCCTGCCTCCCACGGCTCCTGCTCCGCACGGGCACACACGCACAGGCACAGCCTGTCTCTCCAGGCTCCTGGGGCACCCGACAGGTCCATCAGCTCCTTCTCCGTCTGGCACAGCATCGACACTCTCTAAAGGCTGTGACCTCTTTATTTATCAACTTCCATGCGTCATCACTGTTGCTGAGGACACAGCAGACAAAATAAATCACCCTGGAGTAGAGAGCAGGGGCAGAAAGGTGGGCTGTTGCTTGCCTACTGGGACCCTTGACCTGAGCCTTATTTCCATCCCTGTTGGGCTCCCAGGAGGGGCAGCAGAAAGGGGGTGGTCCCAGCCTCAGAGGCCAAGGCAGCATGGGAAAGTGCCACCCAAGGGCCTCTGTCCTCCAGGACCCAGGATCTTCGGACAGAGCCCCGCAGAGACAAAAGAGGCCAGCCTGGCCCTCCACACCGCCCCTCCCAAAGCTGCAATCAGCAGCTGACTAGAGCCTAGAAGACTTCCCATTCAAGAATTTGAGGCTGCTTTTCCCCTTTATTCCCAAATTATGACACCTTAAAGCAATCAGAATCAAGTTGGAAGGTCTCAGGAGCCTGAAGTAATTGAATCTATTAAATAGACACTTTAGATTCTGTCCTAAGGGAGCAGAATCTGGAGGCAGAGTGAGGTGCAGAAATGAGACGGCTCTCCATGTCTCTCTTCCTGCTGAGGCTGTGCCTGAGGACGTGGGGTGTGTGGGAGCCACTGGCACCAGAGCCAGCGGGCGGGCGAGTGAGTGAGTGTGCGTGTGAGGTGGCCCTGCAGTCTGAGTGCATCTGCACAAGAACACTTGTTGGATGGTGTGCTAACGTGTGTGCATGGGGGAGATCCGAGTGTGTGCTCCTGTGAGTTCTAAGGGGCATGTACATGAATGTTTACTCAAAACCGGCGGTGAGTTTTCCTGTTCAAACGGCTTCCCAGGCTGACATTTTAAGTGTATGCCCTTGGATTCCATCAAAAAGCCACTTCAGTGAACCGCCTGAGAACTGCTGCACCAGGCCACGGTTACAACACAACTGTGCTATGGTGTGACCCTTGAAGAAGGGCCTCAGCTTTTTAAATTTAGCCCCAGAAACTCGTCATCTCTACTGAGACGTTGCCACACAGCAGGACCAGCATGCCCTCCTCACCACCTGTCCCCATCTGCAGGGATGAGGTATTTGCCATGAATTTAAATTATCCTTGCTGCATCTCAGGCATTTGCAAACATGGCCATGATTTGGGGGTGGTGGGGTGGTGAAGGAATGCGTGTGCACTAAGCAGCCCGAAGGAGACCCTCACAGCTGCCCCCCCAGCTGGAGGAAGCCCGTGCCAGCTCCCCTCAGCAAGACTAGTTCACCCCCCAAGGAAGAAGGCTAGCATTTTGCAAACTTGCTATTTCCACGTCAAGCCTTCAATTTTCTATTTCTAATTTAACAGTTTTATTGCATCTGGGCCACCTCTAGTCCACTTTGGAAGCAAAAGGGTATTAATAATAAATGAATTTCTATTCAGATTGGGCACTAAGTCCCAAGGTGCCAGGCCTAGTACCCTGCCTAGTAGCCTGGTGCTGTAAACTTGCAGCCTAAGAAAGGCCATTCCAATCAATCAAACGTTGACTAGACCTGACTGGGCCCAGAGGTGCACGCAGGCCTTTGACAGGCATCAGGCTCCATCCTGCCGCCTCAGGGAGCTGTCAGTCTGGCAGGAGGGACCGGAAGCTTCAAGGTGCTGGCGTTACAATACAGGTATACAAAGTGCTGGTGGCCAGGGACCCAGAGGAGGGGCAGACAATGGTCCCAAAGGGAGGGAAGTCAGGTTAGGACGAGCCCTTCTTGAGAATGAAAAAGGGTGACAGTTGAACTGGGTCCTGAAGGATGAGTAAGGTTTTGACAGACTGATAAGAAAGGAAGAGGGAAGTTTAACAGGTACTAAGATTCTATGACCCGCCAGGTGCTGTGCCGGTGCCGGGTGTTTTGCCCAAACGGCATTCCAGACAGAGCGGGTGATATGAGCAAAGCCACGGGGATATGAATCTATGTGACCGATGCACTTGAAAGCCAAGGTGGGGAGCCCTGGCCAGGTAGCTCAGTTGGTCAGAGTGTCGTCCTGATACCCCAAGGTTGCAGGTCTGATCCCCAGTCAGGGCACATACAAGAATCAACCAGTGAATGCATAAATAAGTAGAACAACATATCGAGGTTTCTTTCTCTCCCTGCCTTTCTCCCTCCCTCCCCCAAATCAATAAATTAAAAAAGAAGAAGAAGAAAAAGAAAACCAAGGTGCAATCCAGTGTGGTGGCAGGTAGGTCAGTGTTTCGGTGAGGCAGGAAGGTTAAGGTGGGACCAGACTACGTGGCATTCTGAACACAAGCCAGGCTGGGGAGTTTGGATTCTATCCTACAGCCAACCAGAGACCACTAGAGGGTTTTAAGGCAAGCGTAAACTGCCCAGATTTACCGTTTAGAAAGATATAATTAGGAGCAAAATGGGGGACAGAGGGACACAAGATCAGAGGTACTGAAAACTGTGAGCTGGCTATTGGGAAGAGATGAGTGGGCCCCACGCCAGAGCCCCGTCAGCGCCCCTTCAAAGCTGCGGACAGACACCGTGGTGGTGCGGTTGCGTGAGTGTGGGTGGCAGACGGCTTGGGTAACTGCAGAGTACACACAGACCACCGCCCTGGCACACGTGATTAAAGTGAGACAATGCAGACTCACCGGTGTCTGAAAATGTAGGGTAACCACTGGTAGGATTAAAAACAATATGTCTATTTTCCAAATCACTGCAGAACACCCCCCAAAACCAAGCACTGGCCAAAGGAAACATAAAACTTGTAAAGCATAGAACAGGGTATAGTCCAGCCTCGGTTCTCAACATCTTCCATCTCCAACAATCGGTTCCCGACCCGACAACCCTTTCAGGCTGACACCTGTATGGTCAGTCATGCGTTCCTCAGGCAACAAAGGAGAACTGGCTTTCAAACAGGAACTCTGTTTGAAGTTCATCTCCGATGAAAAGGAACTCTCCAGCTGAGCCTCCGAATTAATAGATATCACATTCCAAAGTGAGGTGGGATGACACCAGATGGGACTTGGGAAAGAGGCAGTGGAAACCTGGGTCTGCACCATCAGCCCAGACCCAGCTGTAGTACATAAAAAGCAGGAGAGGCTGAAGAAAGGGTTGTTGGAGCTTTAAGAGGAATTTGAGAGAGATCCTTGAAGGACCAGTGAGCCCCAAGGGATGAAGGGTGCTTGAAGGAGGCTGCCTAAGAGAGCTTACTAGGTGGCCACAACGGTCTTGGGCAACTGATTCATGCCTGACAAATGCAAAAAGCGGTGGCAGCTGGCTGCCCTGATGGCCAAGGAGGTGCTGCTGCTTCAGGGTCAGCCTGTGCTGACAGGCTTATGGGGCAAAGGACACGTGATCATTTCCTGTGGACCAATGGAGGTTCCAGCATGAGGGCCAGATGTGGTTGATTGTCTTAGATCCCTGCCAAGAGGGCCCCGGTGGGGGAGGTGACACGGGGGGAGTGGATGAGCCCAGGTTTCCCAGGGCCTGAGAAAGGAACCATAGTGCCGTATGAAGCCATGGAAAGAGAGCATCATCCACATCAAGGCAGCTGCCCTTGGGGGGATGCCCCAGCGGTGGAATGGCCTCCAAGAACCGACAGAAGCACCCCAATGAGAGAAAGGCCCAGAGAGTGTGCAGCTCATCAGACCCCCGGTCAGGGAAGAACTTTCCCACCCCACTCCTGTCCTCTCCCCACTCCCGGCCTTCACCTTGGAAAGGGTCAGAACTGCTAGCCCACCTCTTTCCTGTAGGCAGCTGGCCTGCAGCAGACCGTGACAGACAAGAGGAGTTCATGTCGCTGACAGCTAAGTGTCTTAATTACAATGGACAGGACATGTTAATTACTGACAGACTGACCGCTGGTTACCTAGAAACGCTCAGGAAAGCCATGGGACTTTCCCCCAACATCACCTAGGTTTAGGGGGAAAGAACAGCCCCATAGAATAAAATTAAAGAGACCGTGGGAGGCGAAAATAAGGTTTGCTTTGATGATTACATCTCATGAGTCACACCTATTCAGCCTGGCAGCTACACATGGCATCTCCCATTTAAGCCTCACAACAACCCTGGGAGGCAGATACTATTATTATCCCCATTTTACAGATGGAAGACGGGGAGTTACATAACCTGCTGGGAGTCGCACAGACAATGAGTGCAAGAGTTCAAATTAAAGTCCAGGCAGTGGACAGTTCTGGAGCCTGGAGGCTTCACTGCCATCCCCTAGAGAAAGCCACATGACGACAGCCGCAGCCCTCTGACTCGGTACTTCCTGTTGTGGAAAGCTAGCCAAGGACACTGTCCGAGGGAGTCGAAAGTCTGTGTACAGGGATGCTCGTTGCAGCTTTATTTCTAAGGGGGGAAACTGGCAGGAGTGGGGGCTGCAAAGTGTCTGTCAACGGGGACTTGGTTACGTCAATAACTCTGTTCACAGGATGGATCGTTAAGCGTCCTGTTCGGGGAGTTCAGTGACAGGGGACAGGTTTCTGAGATGGGATGCCATATTGCAGGGAAGTGTCAAGGCCTGTGAGGAATCTCCTCGCGCTGGCGCCTACATGAACGGCCTCGTAAAAACTTGCCAAGGGAGAGAGACACACATCTAGTGCAATCAGCTAGGCCACCCTAGCGCCCCCATCCCCCTCTCCCTGTGGTTTCTCCCTCCAGGTGCTCAGGCTTCCTCTGAACTCCAGCTTTTGGCTCCTGGATCTCCTAGTGACCCCTAAAGGGCACCTACTACACCCCCACCAGCACAGCTGGGAAGGCAGACAGTAAATCCTGTTGGTGCACAATGGGTTTGGTAACTAAATAAATACGACGATACAAGCCATGCAGCTGACATATCCTTAGTCACCTAGTGCACCAATGATATATTACCACGATGACAACCAGGTGGCCACACTAACGCCTGCGGGCACGAAAACACACCTGCAATTTTGATCCAGGTTATTTACCTTGGAGAAGGGCAGGGAAACGAGGGAATGAGAACTGAACCTTAAGGGGTGCGAGGCAGGGGAGAGCTGGGAGTCCCGGAGCTGAAGCACAGCGGCTCAGTCCGCGGAAGCTTCCACTGCCCCAGCCAAGTCCTCCTGCCCACTTCCCACATGCCTTCTGAGCCCAGCTCTCCTAGGATCGGGGCGTGAGGTTATAAATAGGAAAGGCCTCAGAGGAGCGGTGCCCAGGGCCTGTGCTCGGCCTGCAGGAGGGTTTGTTTTACCAGCGTTATTAAATTTGCAGATAAGCGACAAGGAGTTAAGCTGATCAGGAAGAGAGGGAGAGTTCTCCTGTGTTCAGAACGCAGCATTTATCCAGCAGAGCCCTCTCCTTTGTCAAACAGAGTCCTTGCCTTTGCGTCCTCCAGCAAAGAACATTTTATTTGTAACCTTTCAAGAAAAGGCCGTGAGTTTGCATTTTTGACCTGTTTTTTCCTCATCTAAGAAAACCATGGTTCTTTAAAATGGAAAATGAATTTTAAAAAAACCTACTCTGAATTCATAAACTAAGCTTCCTAGCAAGAGAAATCAGAGCCTGAAATACATTTTAAACTACTGGCACAGTTTATTACCCCAAACATCATCTTTCTGCTCCATGGCCCTTCCCTTTTGTGGCTAATGGCCCATAACTATCAAAGTCTACGGCCACCAGATCACTGAGGAAGAAGTGATGCCTTGAAAGTGGGTGCTGTGGGACTGGAGTCCAGTCGTTCCACCTCTCTGGTTTCATTTTCTCATCTATGAAATGGGGATGAAGTTCCAAGACCTTCACAGGTAGCAGGTGTAGAAGAAAGAACACCAGACCCAGACTGGAGTCCTGGCTCTATTGCTTTGTGCTGTGTGTCCTTAGGGAAGTACATTGCCTCTCTGTGCTCCATGAAAATCAGCAGGTGGGATGGTCTGAAAGGCAACCTTCCAGCACTAAATTTCTCCAACATTTGACTGTTTACAGCAGGGCTGTTTTCCCCTGAAACAGGGGTAAAAGTCTTGTATTTCATAGAAGAAACACAGCACTAAGAACACCCTGGACTTAGCAAAGCTGAATTCTCGTCCTCCTCTTTGTGCTAAGGCACTGGGTGGCCAGGGACCTGCCCTGGGCTCACCTCGGTCTCCTCACCCGTGAAGTCAGAGAGATTCCTGTGTTCCCGATGCAGGGGGTGTGTGAGCCTGTGGTGCTGTGTCCAAAGTCTAAAGCAGCACAGAGGTGTGACAGCGTTTAGTGATCCGAGCTCCCACTTACTAAGCCCTTGAGTCGGACGGGCGCTGTGCTAAATGCTACATGTACTACCTCATCGATTGCTCGCAGCAGCCCGAGGAGCTGTGATCCAGACGGAAGCACACGCGCTGTGGGTGGTCACCACAGCAAGGCTTCACCCCGCCTCCGCCAGGGCCTGTGCCCCAGGCCTGGGCCCATCGCAGCTGAGAATGAGAACAGGGCCCGGCGGCTGCCCTGCCTGGGCTCTAGCAGGGAGGAGAGGGCCCCTGAGCATCTCTGATCATGCACGGGGAGTAGGCCGTGTGCAGCCAGCCCCCTTTTAGATTTCTTTGGGTGAGATCACATGCAGGTCTGGTAGGGCAGGGAGTGGGGACACCTCTGCCTTTCTTCAACTCCAGGCCGCCTTGGGCCTCTCTACCTGATTCCAGGTCCTCATCACAGCCCACCTTCCTGCCATGTCTCCTTGGCAGGCACCACCCTCCCTGCCCCTGCTGACCCTGCCACCCTGAGGCTAGCAGGGAGTGGGTGCCTCAGGGATAGGGGCTCTGCTCAGTGAGATGAGGGAGCTGGACATCACAGGCCAGGTGGCCCTGACCCAGCCTTCATACTCATTGGGACTTCCGAGGCCTCCCTGGAGATGGGCAAGGGGTGCTGGCCCTCAGAACGGACTTCTTGAGGTCTCTGTTCCCCTGCAGGCAGGGCCGTGGGAGGTGCTGGGTGCTCCTCTAGCTGCGGTCACCCTCCACTCCTCCTCGGTCTCTTGACCACCTGTTCCAAAATGCCCGTTCTCTGGATTGGGTCCCAGCTCCCTGTTCTCCCCTCTCAGCCTGTCTGGATCCCATGAGCTATCGGTACCCGTTTCTCTGGCTCAACCCAAACTATTCTTAACTTTGCCCCACCCCACCTCTTAGCTCTGATACAGTGTACAGTGGTGCCTTGGTACTCATCCCTAATTTGTTTTGGAACTTGTGACGAGTGCCGCAACCAAAGAGTACCAAACGATGAAGCACTTCCTCTTGCGGGCCGGCTTCGGGACTCAAACAAGTTCTAGCAGGCGCCTCTAGCCTCGTCAAAACGTGACGAGTGCAGGGTTTGACCAGTTCTGAAGCCAGCGAGGACTGAGGGATGACTGCAGTACCCACCCCTGCCCCCACCCCAGTAGGTGACCAGACACTTGCGGGAATCACTGGCTAACGTCATCACCTGATCTGAAAATGCATTTGTGTCTTGGGCATCAGGAAACACGAGTTCTAGGCCCAAGTCCCTGACCTCTTACCTGATCACAGACAAATCTCCTCTCAGCTTTCTGGGCCTCAATGCATCAGTCTATAAGATGAGGGGGTTGGATTCGTGTTTAAGGTCCCCACTATCACTGGAGTCCCCTTATCGAGGGTCCCATCTGACAATTTACATAAAAAGCACACCCCTGTCTCACCTCCCACCCCAACTGTCCTCAGAGAACTGAGCAGAGAACACCAGCGCAGGCTCCCCTCGCTCTCACATGTCCCAGCAGAAGGTGTGATGAGCAGAGACCCATCCCTGACCCGGCCACACGCCCCGGAAGACAGAAGGAGGCACAGAACGTACCCTGGAGAGAGGGTCTGAAGTCCCTCCCTCCCCGTGAGAAAGAGAAGAGTGATAAGCACGTGTGAACAACCCAATGGGAAAGTGAACAGACAAGTCCCAGGTGGCCGCAATCTCCTCCTCCCTCCCCCCAATACCAATCCGTCACCGGGCGGCTGCTGTTAAATGCTATGTACCTCTTCCGTCAGTCCCCTTCTCACCATCTCCCACGCCACCACCCTCATCCAAACTACTTCATCTGTCGCATGCTAGGATGCTTCAGAGGGTGGACCCAGGAGCCGGATCTCAGGTTGCAAACAGGCTCTGCCACTGACTTCCTTGGAACCTGGGGACTTAATAATTAATACATGTAAACCACTTCAAACAGTGCCTGGCACGCAGTAAGGAGATGCATGAGTTAGCTGTTACATAATGATCTGCGCCCCGTTTCCCCTCCGGCCTCCCTGCAGTCTGCTCTCACACGGCTGTGAGAGTGATCTTTTCACCATGCAAATCCACCATCGCACCTGCCGCTTTAAATCCTTCCCTGCCTTACCTTGTTCACAGACCCCAAAATCTTAAGTGTCTGCAAAGCCAGTCCAGCTTCTGTTCTCCAGACATACTGGTCTGCCTTCAAGTGTTCTCCTCACCTCCGCAGATGCTGTCTCCTTGGCCTGGAATCTACCGCCCACCCGGCGCCTCCCAGACCCAGGCCCTATCACTGAGTCCGACTTTGTGGTTCAGTGAGGATGAAGCCAGACCAGCTACAGTGGTACCTCGGTGTGGTCCTCGTCGTTAATTCCTTCCAAAACTCGTGACCAGTGCCCAAATCCATGAGTATCGAGCAAGTGACGAGTGATGAAGCATTTTCTCTTGTGGGGCGGCCACGTGACTCGTACAAATTCTAGCAAGTGCCACAAGCCCTGAGCAAGTGCCGAGTGCGGAAACATTTTTTTTTCTTGTCAAAATGCGATGAGTACAAGGTCTGATGAATTCTGAAGCCAACGCGCCGCAAGGGATGACTGTACTGGTGTTTTGCTAAAGTTCCTCAGAGCCGCATTGATTGACGACAGCCTTTAGTCTGCTGCGTTAGAAAGGTGGAGTCGGAGTTTATATTTTTGCAAATGACACACTGCCCTGGGATCTTGAGAAAACTTACGGGAATCAGTGAGAAAACCTCTAGAACCAGAAAGTTCAAAAAGGTCTCCCGATGAAAAGATATTGTAAAAAGAAAATAGTCAATAACATTCTTCTTACTATTATAAAATAATCATTTACAGAATGAAATGAAAAAGACATCTCATCTCCAATGGCAAGATTAGGTATCAAAGGTTTTAAACTAATATTAATGAGACGTATCTGTGATCCACAGGAAGAAAATTATAAAATATAATTGAGATTTATAAAAAGAACTTGGATAAATAGAGATTCCTAATGTATTCCGACATACTAGGAAGACTGTTTCAAAGATAGTAGTTCTTCCTAAATTAGATTTCATTTAGTTCAGAGCAAAATTCCAAGGGGATTCTGATAGTTCATAATGCAGAGGGATTTCTGAAGGTCCCTTTGGTGACGATCTAAGGAAAGGACGGCCAGCTGCCAGACAGTGTGTGAGCACGGGTCCCCTGATAAGAAGGCCAACGTGACCACCTAGACGTGCGTCCATTAACAGTGTCCCTAACTTTTGTCTCACAGAGCAGGCGGGTCAGGGATATTAATTAGTACCTCGAGTGAGTGTTCTTAGGAGTATATAGGCTAATAAGGGGTGAGGTGTTGTTTTCGAGATACCAATTTGGGAAACGGGCAGTGAGAGGCATACTCCTGCACCAAAGCAAAAATGTGGAGGGATGGGGACAGGCTGCACTAGAAGCTTGCTGGGGAGGTGGGAATCCCCTAGGGCATGGGGCGGCCTGCTCAGAGGGCCTGGGCCTGCTCCCCAGGTTCCCATCCTACACTGGCGGCAGCTGCCCAGGGGACCCCAGTCTCAGGGAAAGCCACAGTCACTGAGCAGTGGTGGGCACCAGCTACGTCCATCCTGAGAGAGCATGCCTACACCCTGCGGGTACCCTGTCCTACAGCCCAAGACTGCAGAGCACGGGGCAGCAGTGTGGGTGGTGGCCATGGAGTTCCAACCACTACTTCCTTCTTTGCGTATTTCACCCAATCCGTGGGCCTCTTTTCCAGTTTCAGAGCCGTGAGTTAAGCGTGTCCAGCTGACCCGTGTTGGTGCCCAGATTAGGGCAGCCTGGGATGGACTGTTTCCCAGCCTTTCACTCCTCTAGCCCTGGTAAACACTAACTGGAAAAATTTTTTAAAAACACACAAAAAACTAGGTAAGAGAAGTGCACAAAAATCTCATAAAGATGGTTAATGAGAGGAGGACCAGTCCCACTAGACAGCAAACTGTATCCCTATAAAGTGACAACTGAGACAGTGTGGTGACGTACACAAGCCTCCCCTGAACTTCAGCAGAGGAAGTAAGCAGTCCAGAAATATACCCCATTCTCCGTAAGAACTTAGTGTAAATGTTAGTTACAAAAAAGTACGAATGAGAAAAGTGAGTGCAAAACCGTGATGCCAAATGCACACAATAAAGTGTTTGTGTGCTTCCCTACGAGGGCAGAAGGAAACCTTCCAGAACTATGAGGTCATGGCTGATTTTCAGTGGAAGTAACCATGGTTACTACAGTAGGTATCTTATGTAGAAAAAGAACAAAGAAAAGATAGTACAGTTCAGCAAAGCAGAGAGCACCCCGAGCTGGCAGCCCGGGGTCTGAACTGCAGTCACTGCTCCCTGCTGAGTGACCTCGGGCTGCGTCTGTCCACTCCTGGGTCTCAGTCTGTTTCAAAGATAAAGTATTAATGCAGATGATCCCTACTGGCCCCTCCAGCTCAGCCATTCTGGGATGTGACAATCTGGGACTCAGTGCCCAGTTCTGGCTTCAGCAGGATGAGGAGGGTCTGCGTGTTTGCAGGACACCACGCCCTGAGTGAGTGACAGAACACAGATGGAGCTTAGTGGGAGGATGGGGCAGGGGACGACACTCCAGGAGACCGGAGGGCGGGAGGAGGCTGAGGAGAGAGGGCAGAGAGACCGCCTGTGTGTGTGCAGTGGGGGGGATGCAGACTGGGGGTGGGGAGCTGACAGCAGAGGCTCGGGTTGTGGCTGTGGAAAGTAGGAGAATACAAGTTCCCTGGGGAGAGGGATTTTCCCTGTTTCGTCCCCAGTACCTAGCACAGTGCCTGGAACAGAGGAGGAGATCAATAACTATGTGCTGAGTCAATAAATGAGGATGAATCTTCCTGTTGTCTACCCCAAATAGTTTCTTAGGCACAAAATAGTAAGAGAGGCTAACATTTATTAAACACCTACTGTGTGCCCGGTGCTGTGCGTGTGTGGGGTCTCATTTCACCTTTACGGCAGCCCTATAGAGAAGGTCCTAGCATTACTCCCTGTCTACAGATCAGGAAACAGACTTCAAAAGGCAAAGCCACTTGCCCTAGTTCACACGACTGGTAGGGAGCAGAGCCAAGTTCCCAAGCCAGAGCTGTGTGGCTCCCTAGGGTGCTCCCCTTGACAGTGGTGAAGGGAGAAGGAACTGGGGAAAACAGCTCATCAGCAATCCCGCCGCACTGGCTTCTGAGCGCTCAGGAAAGAGTGGCTGCTCCTGAGTCTTGTTGGAGGGAGGGGAGCTGGAGCTGTGAGCTGGAGGGGCGGGACACAGTGTCAGACGTAAAGGGTGAGGCTACTGGCAAACCAGTGTCTTGCGAGGCCCAAATGCTGGAAGCATGGGGAGCAAACCAGGAAGCAGGAGTGGAGCCTGCTGGAGGGAGAAGTGGGGAATGGAGGTCAGAGACAGAGAGGGAGGGTGCACCCCATCTCTACAGGGTGATGGCTGTGCGTGTGCACCTGCATGCATATGGGGGAGAGGCTGCACAGGTTGTTCAGAGGATCCTGGTGGGTCCACACAGATCCAGAGGGGAGGGGATGGGGACTGGCAGCCCTTTGCAAAGTACACGTGCAAGTGCAAGTGGCTTCCCTCCCTTCAGAGGGCTTTTCAAACCACTGCAGAAGTCCCCAAATGTCAGCAGTTATGACTGACTGGTGCAGTAACTACTCTACTTCCACGGATCTGGACCTGGTCTGACTCTGCCCCCCACTGCATGCTCAACACAAGTGCAGCACCTGACCCATGAGGGCATTCTCCAGGAAGGGACGCAACAAGTCAGAGAGGGTACACTTGCCCCAGGCCTCCCACTTGCAGGTGACAGACTGAGATTCCAAACCCTGGTTCCTCTTGCCCACCCAGAACTGTGCTGCCCACGCAGGGCAGTCCCTGGGGGAAGTCTGAAGCAGCCTCAGCCCGACTCTCCCCACTGTCTGGAGCCCCTGCACCGTCCTCCTTCCCCCAAAGAAGACTGAAGTCATCACCTGGTCCCCTGTGCACACGAGCAGACCCGGCCTGAGGTCGGGACCAGAGCACAGGCAGCTGACGGGTCCAGCAACCAAGCCCAGGGCCAGCTCCCCCTGCACTGCACAGGGTTGCTTGGAACCACCATCCTCACCACCCCCACCCAAGCTGAGCCACTCCTGACTCCTTCCTCTGTGCCGCCTGCCCCTGGCAATGGTCATGGGGCAAAGGCTGTCCCACTGTGTGCCACGTGAGACATGAGCCCAGGGCCTGAGCTGACCTGCTGGCACTTGCCACTCTCAGAATGCCTCGTGTGAGGGACGAGTACCACTACCTGTCTGTTCTGCCCCTGGCAGCGCCCCCAGAGGTCCCAGGGGCCTCGTGCACCTGCTGCTGGCACCGCTTCCTCAGCCAACTGTAGAATGACACGATGAGCCACAGGCCGAGCCAGTCAGGGGCTCTGTCCCATGTCCGTCAAAACGCATGCCAGACCTGAGGTCACAGAGAGAGATCCCTCACAGTGACTTGACTGTGAGGTTCGCAGGGGTATCAGCAGCCACATAAACCGCACGGCCGTGTATTTATGGAACTCCTGCTGTGTGTATGAGCGGTGCTAGTGCTCCTCATGAGTTGTTGCTAGTCCTCACGCGACTCTGGAAGGGAGGTACTAAAATACCCACTTTTCAGATAACAAAACTGAGGCTCAGACACTTGTCAGGATTTCCCATGCACTTGCTGTTTCTCATGTTGTTCACATACCTGGCTAAATTCACCATGACCCCCACGTCAGATTAACCAGAAGCTGAGGTTTGGTTCCAGCTCTGCTCCTGGATTTACTGAAGACCATGCGGCACCCCCTCCACCGACTTCCCTACTCCCGCCCGAGGCCGAGGGCGGAAGCCTACCTGGCCCTACAGAGCCGCTCGACTGTCTCCTGGGTGCTCGGAAGGCATTCGCTGAGCACCAACTACCTGTGCTGAGCACTGTCACGCATTCTTTTCCATTTTAACCTTTCAACCACCCTGTAACAAATGTCCCCATCTTACGGACGAGGAAGCTGAGGCTCAGAGACACTAAACTGCGGTCACACAGTGACGTATAGTCCCAGGACTGCACCAGGTTACCCGAGAAACCAGGAAGCAGGAGTGGAGCCCGCTGGAGGGAGAAGTGGGGAATGGAGGGTAACCTGGTCTAAAGTCCACCCTTCCGCTGCACCCAACCACTCCTCGGTCTAATTGCCACTTGGGTGGCTCTGGGGCACCTGCCACGTCTCCTCTGTCCATTACCACCTGCCATAGCCCTGCACAAGCCCTGGCCCCACGAGCAGCAGACCGGACGGAGAGGGAAAAAGGATCTGCTTCCTGCCCAAGTCCCAGAGGACTCTGAAGAGCCCAGGACAGCCTTTTGCTACCCCAGCAACATGCAGGCTTTGCCCTCAGCCTGGAGGGCTGAGGGAACAGGGGTCCGGCCCAAATCCAGGGGCTAGGCTGGATCGCTGGTGCCCTGGCCAGCTCCTGCCAACTCCCCTCCAAGAGGCGGGGCCTTGTGGTCTCCATCACATTCTCATCCTGTGTCCTCCCATCCCCCAATGTCCTGCTTCAACATGGACAGACCCTTGGTACTGGGACCTAAGACCCCCTTGCTGCACAAACTGCCCTCCTGCTCCATCCTACCCAGAATGCCTTGAAGGTCCATATCTATCTCGCTGTCCTCGAGTTCTCTGAGTCCTCTGACACTGTGACATCGGCTGCCGACCTCAGACCCTACACTAGTTCCTGGTGTGCACCAGCCACGTCTGTCCAGGGTTCTCCTCCTCCTCCTCCTCCTGGGGCCTGTTCTGAGACCCCAGGTCGCCTGTGGCCCTGCCTCCCACAGCCACGGCCCACAGGTTCCAGCCCTGGGTTCCATGCCCCGAACCCCACTGCCTCTGTCTTGAGCCCCTGGTATCCCTGATGAGCCCTCCCGACATCACTTGCAGGCCGAAATCTTGGACCTGGACTTGGGTCAGAATTCCCCAACTCACTGCTTGTCCCCAACTCCCCATGCTTGCACCTCATCCAAGACACGTGGGCCCAGACTTCCTGGCCTTCACCCAGCTGGCCTCTCCAGCCACCGTCTAAGCCCTGGCTTGGCACACAGGGGACAAACTCGGCGCAGCTCTCCCATGGGGGTGAGCCATCTCGGTCTCCACCCGGGACAGTGCTGCTGCTCTCAAAACACAGTTGTCGCTCAGCCCCAGAACACCCGGAACCGTAGTCCAGGTGCACACACTGTCCCACCGCTGGGGGAGGCGGGGTACCAAAAGGTGTAGGAACCCAAAACTTGCCGCCTCCCAGCCCAGGTGAGCTCCACTCAGGACTGAGCCCACCATAATCCCTGCAGGACAGATAATGCCCAGCAGGTCCTCAGGGGCCTTCAGAGGATGTCCCACTCCCCAGTCATGGCAGTAATACACAGTGCCGACCACTTGCAGCGCCCCTCCTGACCACGATGGTGGTACAGCTCCAAACAAACGCAAACCATGAGCCTTGATACCGGCGGGCTGTGGGGACAGCCGTACATAATTGGCGTCATGGTAAACAGATTGGATATTTCTGGAAAACTATTGAGTAACATGTGACAGGAACAGTAATATCGCTCATGCCCTTTGACCTAATAATTCCACTTGGGAAATGCTTCCTAGTAAAATACTAAGAAAGTAATTTGCACAGAGATATTCATAGCAGTGATATTTATAATAGCAAGAAATTGGAAAGAGCCCAGAGATTCAGCACTCAGGGACTGGCTAAGCAAACTGGGTCGAGTGAGCAGCTCGGATGCTCCGTGCGGCCAGGAGGCATGGTTGTGTGCAGGGTCGGGAGCAAGGAGTGTGCCTCCCAGGCAGGCCAGACCGGAAACAGGCCTGCTCAGACCAGCTCAGACTCCAGCTGCACCACGTAATCATTGGGCCGGTTACGTTGTGTTGATTCAGTTAAGTTGTAACCTTCGTGTGAATTAGGAGGGCTTTGGAGGTCATTTTAAATTAAGTGGTTTCTTTTCTTTTTTTTTAAGATATTAAAAATGTTCAAAAGGAACTCCGTTGATGAAATTTCCTAACTACCCTTGAACACGCTCACCTTCCAAGAAGCCCTCTCTCTCTCTAACCTCTTCTCTTTCCTGTGTCTGCACATAAAGAGCCAGGCTCGCCCTCAGGACTGGCTGGGGGCAGTGTCAGCGCAGGGGATGCAGGTGCCCTGGGCTCTGAAAGCCACCGGCCTGCGTGGGAGGCCCCAGACACTGGGGTGCAGGAATCCCTTTCCTGAGCCTCCAAACCCCTCCTTCCTGAGTCTTCCTCCCTCAAGGGCGCGCCTGTGCATCCTTCCTTCTCTCTGTGCCTCAGGAAGAGGTTACCAAGGGCATGTTGGGTCTTCCCATCCCGTGAGAGTCCGGACGACAAGAACATTTTCAAGAACCAGTGTATGAGTGTGCAATGCGGGCAGAGGCCCAGCCCTCCAGTGCCTGCAGTAGGACTGGCCCAGGCCTGGCGCCCCCTAGAGGAACAGCCTCCACACTTGGCTGCAGCTCTCTGCCACAACCACCTGGGAGGCTTTAATGACAGAGATCCCTGGGCCTGACCCGAGAACCTATAGGGGTAGGGCCTGGGAGTGTGCATTTTAAAAACTCTCACAGTGGTTCCCATGAGGCAAATCACTGTTCCAGAGCCTTTGATGCCCAACAAAGGAATCATGGGCCTCCCTTCCTTGGTTCCTGAACTTAGAGGGCTCGTGTTTGGGGTCAAAAACTAGCTTGCAGTCAGCGGTTGTGGCAGAGACCACAGCCCTCACACATGTGTACGCACACACACACACACACACGTGCACTCACGACCCTCAAGGGAGGGCTCTGGACCCTAGAACATTAGGGAGGCTCTTCACAGGCCCCCGAGGGCGCCTGGGCTCCCTGGTTCCCCAGAAGCCCAGAGACAGCCTGTGTCCCTGACACCCTTAGCCTCCCAGCTCTCCAGGTCCCCCCACTGACTGCTGCAGGGTCACCTGCTGCAGGTGCCTCCTGGTGCATGCCTGAGTCCCAGGTGGAGCAGTGGGGGCCTTTGGCCCCACCTGCCAAGGGCATACTTACGGAGTCATTTTATAAAGCTGCGTCCTCCTCTCAAACAGCGACCCTCCCCAGGCCCAGGGCCACACCCCAGCCACGGGCGTGGCCGGGGCAGACTTGCTCTCACAGCCCCCTGTCTCCACGATACTCTTCAGCTTCACGTTGGTGCTTGAGTCCCCCAGCCTGTTGTCAGGAAACACCAAGAGTCGTCACCCCTGCCCCCATCCAACCACCCTGCCAAGTTAGAGCTGGCTGAAGTGGCCTCCCTGGTCCTGAGGAACCGAGAGAGCAAGAAGAGGACCAGGAAGGAGGGGCGTCTTCCTAGAGGTCCTGAGGCAACTTTCTGAGCCCTGTCTAGTATGTTGAGGCCAATTCTGCTGAGACCTTCCTCTGATCTGTTCCCAAGGGGGCAGAGACCTGGGGCACCCTAGTGTTCCCCAAAAGGCTGTCTTCAAGCCTGGTGTCCTGGGGCCCAGTGGGACCTGATTTGGGAATCTAGACCCCTTAGAAGGTGGGGCACAGGCAGGACAACATCCCCAGCAATGGGAGGGTAGTGTATGCTGGGCTGTGACCTTGGACAGAAGGGGCACAGGGCAAACAAGCATGATCTCCAGCCCCTCAGAGTGGACTCCCTCACCAGAGGGTCCCGCAGTGAGGGTGTGGGCATCTCAGAGGGAGGGGAGCCAGACATGGGCTTCTTCAGGATGTGGGGCCACTGGACTTGAAGGGTCCTCATTTTTCTTGTAGTGGCCCTGGAAGGGCATTTTGGTCCCCTCTTGCAGCCTCCCATCTCTCCACACTCCCACATGCTGGTCTAGGCCCAGCCACCCCCTCAGCCTCTTTCCTTCTCCCCAAGCTTCCCTGGAGATACTTGTAGGTGACGCTGGGACTCCAAATGTGATGAAAAGTCACTGGTCTGGTACAACTTTCTCATTTGCAGATGAAGAAGCTGAGGCGCAGAGTGGGTAATAATTTGCCGAAGGTCACACAGCAAGTTGGTAGCAGAGCCAGGACTGGAGATAGAACCGAGGCCCCATGACTCCTAACCATTATGACCTCCAGCACCTCCTTGAAAGCAGCCAGCCACCCTGTCCATGGTTCTGAACTCCTCCACTGTGGCGCCTACTCTCTGGCTTTCCTGCCAGAGGGCCCTGGTGACTGGGTCACCCTTTCTAAAAATGAGGCTAAGCCAGACACCTGAGCCCCTTCAGGATTGGATCCAGACACCTGTTCTGACACTGTTTTTATTCTGTATTCTCCCAGGTGACCTCTCCACTCCCATGGCTCCCCCACCTATCCTCATGGGCTCCCAAATCCACTTCTTGATGGCTCTCCTGAGCTCCCAATGCCTCTGGCCCCCTCCAGAAGCACCCCTAACTCTTCAGGTTCCAAAACCAAACTTATGTGGTTCCAGACTGGCTCTTCCCTCTGTTTCCTGGCAACACGGACGGCCCGCCATCCACTCAATCACTGCAGAAACCCAGAGGCCTCCCAAACTCCTCTCCCCTTCATCTAGCCCTGGGAAGCCCTACTACCAGCTCTGCCCCCTCTGTCCATGATGCCTCTGTCCAATTTAGGCCCGACGTGTCTCCAGCCTCCTCCCAGTCTCGCTATGTCCAGTTCTGTCGGCTCCACAAACATCACACTCTTCAACATCAATCTCTGCATATCGCTTGTCTGCTAACAAGGATCCTTCCACAGCTCCTCCTCCCCCAGGACAGAATTCAAACCCCCTCACGAGGCCGAGGCAGCCTGCACTGCCCACTCTGACTCCCCTTCAGGCTGGCCCGCCTCTGCTTTGCTCCAGCCACCCCGAAAATCTCTTTGCAGATCTCCCAAGAGAAGTTCATCTCTCTCATCTCTGTGTCTCTGCACACTTCCTCTTCCCTCCCCCCTGCCAGTGTTTCTCCAAGTGTGACCCAAGGGTCACCTGCTTCACCATCTCCTGGCACAACTAAGGCCTCCTGGCCACCGCCCTGCCCAGAATGACTGAGAGAGCATCTCTGCATTTGCAACAGAGATCCCATGGGTGCTGAGCACTAAATGCTGGGAAGCACCGCTCAAGGTGGGCACCTATGTGAGGCCAACTCCCCTCGTCCCCACCTCCCTCCTTTTCCAGGTGCCTCCTGGGTGAGGTGACTCGTTTTCTGTCCCACATGCTCCAGGAAGTGAATGACTGTGACTGAGCATCTCTTCTTGGCTGGGAGCTCCATGCAAGCAGGGACCATGTCATCCCCTTCCCTCCCTGCGACTCCTTGGCACCTGACACAGAGAAAGGACGGAGGCAGCAACTGCTGAATGCATGGGGCCTCCAGGTGAGCCCCAATGCCCAAGATGAGGTAGAGGTCACAGCTGAACTTGTGACAAGCCACAGCTTGTCTGGATATCTGAGAAGCTGCTCCCGGTGCCTCTGCAGGGTGCACCTGCCCCCTCACCTCAGCCCAGGTACAGTGAAGGAGACAGGCTGGGGTTGCGGCTGATGGAGGCCTTCTGGGAGCTTTAAACAGTGATGCTTAACACCTGGCTCTCCAAAACATGTTTGCATGTGTGTGTGCATACCTTCTGCTGAGATGAAGGATGTACAGTGCTCAATTTACAAACACAAATTCCATACAGCCAGACGATTGTCCCAGAAATCAATGCATTCATTGATTTCCCTCTTCCTCTTCTACCTGGGGCCAAACGATGACTGCAAAGACCGACACGTGTGGCCCCAGTCCCAGTGTCGGCTGGCAGCGTCCCCTGATAAGTTAGATGGAAGCGAAACGACGAAGACATGTCAGAACGTCACTTGTTCGTCAGTGACTTCGGTGGCTTCTTTGCTGAACTGGCTAATAGCTTTGAGGAGTGGAAGGACATTGCTTTACTATCCTGTGCTATTCACATGAAGCAGTTACCAACATAACAAACTTCAAAGTTTAATCTGCATCCATAACAGTTTTTTCATCACTTTTTTTAAGTCTAGACAAGTAACAAAACAGTAGTTTAATTCTTAATAACGGCTACGTTGAACAACTAGCTTACAATAATGTTCTCTCATTGTGCAGTCGATTCTCGTGAGCCAGTGAGAGCCAGCTCCGGTCAGCAACCCCAAACACTGAGCATGACCCCCCATCACCTGCCGGGAACCACAGGGGCCTGTCCCCTCCCCCACCCTCCGGAGTCTCGGCTGTGAGTTGGCAGAGATGGGATGGTGTCGCTTGTCTCCCCCATGAGCCTCAGTTCCCTCACCTTGGAGGGAAAAAAGTCACACCCACCAACTCCTAAGCGGAGGGAGGACTACAGGCCCTCGTGTCCCTTCTCCACCCACACTCCACACCCTAATGCACTGGTTCACTTCCATCATTCCACCAGCAAACACACAACTTCACACGCACCATGCATGTACACAGAGCCCTCCCCATCCCAAGCCACACCATACACAGTAACAGCTCAGCCCCTTCTTCACCACGCACAGACAAGCCTACGCATATCCATCAGCTCAGACACTCCATGCACACACAGCCAGCCTGCAACCATGTTCTCACACACAGCCATCACCCACTGGCCTGGACCCACACCATGACACTCACACACACACGTACCCGAAACTCCTCCACATACTCCCTCCGTGCACCCCTCCTACCAAGTGCCTGTTACCCCCCCACCCCCGCTCAAGGCATTTCACACATCAGTGGACACCCTTCCCTACCCACCACATACCCCCCCGCAAATACCACACACTCACACTCCAGATACACCTATACACTTTCTTCCCTCCCAGGCACACATATTCACTGTCACCTACCCCTGTGTCTCTCCACACTCACATGTCACAGGCCTGCAAACATGCCACTCTCATACACAGAGCTCACACACTCCCATATCACACCTGGGTTCCAAGACAGAAGACAACCCACCCCCCTGTCAGCTCCCTAAGCGCACCCCCTGGACCAGGAGCATGAGGGGGATCCTGGCAGCATGAGGCAGGAAAGCTGGAGTGGGCTTCCCCAGGGGTCAAGCCCTGGCCTGAGGCCCAGAGAAGACAAGCAAGGCTTGGGAAGGGATGGAACTACACTGCTGGCTCGACACCTTCGATGTTTTCTTCAGGTCCAGCCTTAGCTACCACAGCTGGGTCCAGCAGCCCCCTCCTTCCTGCTCTCCCCAGCACCCCACCCCCAAACTAAGATGCCCATTAGCTTCAGGAAGTTCTTCCCATGCAGGGCCCAGCAAGAGCAGGCCTCCATGGGGGCCTAAGGCTACAGGGAAGGCAGAGCTCCGGCTCTCTGGAACTCCTGGGAAGGGGCCAGAGGGAAAGAGGCACAGGATGCTGGTGGAGAGGGGCTGGCGGGAAGTGAACAGGGAAGTCGGGACTCTCAGTTACAAACTCCACAGCTGCTGGCAGGACTCTAGGGGGTGTCCCCTCCCTGGGTCTCGCCAGGCTGAGGCTTTGGCAGAGGCACACCCTGTCCTTGGAGGTCTCAACCCTCAGCTCCACCTGAAGGTCAGCCCTGTCCTGTCCCTGGACCACCATCCTGTACTCCTGTATGGCCCTTGCCCTCTGGCTTATCAGCAACAGAGGTGAGTCCTGGATGAGGCTGTCTCTGCTCCCATCACCCCCAGTGTCTGTGTAGCCACCCCATCATCTGAGGGAGGAGGAGGAGCCAGCGTCCGGCAGATGCCAGGGGGCTCCGGGACCCATGACAGGCAGATGCCAGCACCTCTGCCCCGAGCACTTCCATCCAGCTCGAAGAGCAGCTCTGGAATGGGCCCTTATGGACACAGGGAAGTCATCTCACCACCCCTGCTTACCACCACCCAGCAATGATCCAGGGTAATGGCCCAGGCCTCCTTAGAGGACAAGAGTGAGGTGGCCACCTCCTTGTTTAGAGAACATTCATTGTCTCTGTCTCTCTGTCTATCTCTCTGTCTCTCAACACACACACACACACACACACACACACACACACACACACACAGGCCCAGAGACAGGCCATCCTAAACTGGCCTCACCCTAGTGCATTCTGTTCTCTCTGTACTTCACATCCCAGGCTTCCCAGAAGACGCTGCCTTCAGGTTTCCATGGTAACAGAAGTTGGCTTCCTGGCTGATGAATTATAATAAGGCCTTCTCTCTGTCTAGCTTGGGGGGTTTCCAGTGAACACAGGCTGGGCATTTAGGCCTGGGCTCCAGACTTGGCTTGGCTATGACTCATCTCATGGCCTGCGGCAAGTCTCCAACCCTCTGGCCTCAGTGTCCCCAGGGCTCAGCGAGAGTGACATGACACCCTGACCTTTTCAGTCCTGACCCAGTGACTCTAAATAATTTTTCTACCTACCAGAAACATCTAATTTAAAATACAATAAGAAGAACCGTATTCACCAAAGCAATAGAAAAAAATAACACATCTAGGAAAATTTTACAAGAAATGTCTCAGACATACATATAAACACACTAAAACTGTAACAAAGCACCTGGAAAGCTTAACTACACAAACACCCTTGATAAAAGGAGATGCGTCCTCTCTTGTTGGACAGTCTTATAATTTTGTCAAATGAATTATAGATTTGATACCACAAGTAGGATTTTTTTCCAACTGGATAAACTTATTCCAGTATTCATCTGGAAAAATCAGACAATTTTCCAAGGCAGCTGAGAAAACTTTGTTAAAAAGAAGAAGAAAAAGAAAAAGAAAAAGAAGGCACTTCCCCATCAGCAATCAACCTGACTATGCATCAGAAATAACCAAAAAACAGTGGCAGTAGCTGGAGAAGCAGCAATGAGATCAGTGCAGTGTGGAAAGAGACACGTGTCTGTATGATGGCGAGGGCCCTGCACACACTGAGAAATACTGCACTCGTTACTAAGTGTTTCAGAGATCAACGTGCTAGCCATTTGGGGGGGAAATGTTATTGGCCTAGCTCAACCATATCCACAAATAAAAATAACAGATGGGTTAAAGATTGATCAGGAAGAAGGAAACAAGACAACTACAAGTAGAAAATGTTAGAGAATGTTTTTCTAATCATGTGTGGGGAGTAGGGGAGCCTTCCTAAGCATGTTCGTAAATCCAGAAACCATGTGGATTTTATTCAGTAAAATACAATGGTCTTGTCTATGAGAACCTAGAGCAGGGGTGTCAAACTCATTTTCATCAGAGGCCACATCAGCCTCACAGTTGCCTTCAAAGGGCCAAATGTAATTTCAACTCCTTAACTGTTAAGGAGTAGTTGCATTTATACAGTTCTAAAATTATTCCGGCCCTTTGAAGGCAACCACGATGCTGATGTGGCCCCCAGTGAAAATGAGTTTGACACCCCTGCCCTAGACGCTGTGATGGAGGCGAATGCAGAGCTGGCAGACCCGCACTGAGAAAGGCATTTCACATACTGTTGGGGAGAGTTCTGACTGATAGTCTTTCGGGAAGGAAATGCAATCGTATTAAGGTATCGAAAAGCTTTAATGAACATCCTTAAGATAGTCATTCTTTTCGAGCCATTTATTTCACTTCTCTGAAGCTATTCTAAGAATCAGCTGAGCACAAAGATTTATGTACAAAGATGTTCATCATTGAGAATTTAGAAATTATTAAAATAAAAACAGAATGGTTAAATGAATTTCAGTAAGTCCATAAAAATAACTATTATACAGCCATTAAAAACATTATCTGTCTAATAATACTTCATGATATAGGAAGATATGTTGCGAGAAAAATGCAGGTGACAAAACGTGCTACACAACTGTGTTACAGGGACAGATGCACACAAACAACATACAATCGCCGCTTGTGAGCAAACTCACACTACAAATTCTTTCCCAGACAACACCTGAGATGTTTTTTCCAAAATAGTACCTAAAGTGAGTTTAAACCCATTTTTTTCAATGAACAGCTTTCTGCAGTAACAACACAACACAAAACCACCTTATTTTTACAATTTATTCTGCCATGCTCACACTCCACTCCGCAAAGCTCCCTACTGTTCCCAGGAGATCAACGGTAAACCAGTGCGGCGGCAGCCACACAAGGCTTCCTTCCTCGCCCGGAGCTGGAGCTTTCCCTCATCACCAGGGCCTCCCTTGTAAGAATATTAGTGCAAAGCTTGTAAAAACACATCCCAAAATGGATACGAATGCTGTTGGTGGAGCAAGTAAAGATAAATGGTTGAGAAAAACATGGGAAGAAAGAGCTAAAAGACAGAAAACAACAGAGCATGTATTTTCTTTAAGGTTTTATAGTTAGAACTTAGGAAAAAGTAAGAGTACCTGAATTTTTTTCTCTTTATTATGTTTTTTTGCTCTGCAGTCTGGCCTTGCTTGTTTTCATTTCTTTTTCTTTCTTTTTTTTTTTTTTAAATAAACTAAGAGTTACCAGGGGTGGGAACTTAAGGAAAAGATTAAAGAGAAATGCAGGAAGGAAAAGGCGCTCAGCTTCATTGCTCACCAGGGAAATGCAAAGTACAACCATAAAACCACACACTACATACTCCCTAGAAGGGCTAGAGTTAAAGGAGAGAAAAGGCCAAGTTTTGGTGATGATATGGAGCAACCAGGACTCACATACCGCTGGTGAAGTGGACGGGTAGAACCATCTTGGGAAATTTTGGTAGCATCTACTGGGGCTGAACATGGAACTCAGCGGTTGCACTCCTGGGTACATGCCCCATGGAAACGCACACACGCGTGCACAGAAAGACATGCGCGGGAGTGCTCGCAGCAGCACGAGGCGTATTGCCAAATGCCGCCCACCAGCCGTAGAACAGACCTATCAATTTGTACAGCCACTCAATTAAACACTACACAGTAAACAATGAACTACAGGACCAGATGCCTAGCACGGATGAATCTCACAAATACAATATTGAGAACAAGAAGCCAAACTCAAAGAGTAGGTAATAAGGTTATATTCCATTGATATAAAAGTCAAAAATAGGCAAAATTAATCTTTGATGTTAGGAGTCAGGAGAACTGTAGGAGGAAGCGGGTACCAGTGAGGGGCTCAAAGGGTGTGTCTGGGGCGCCAACCTCTGTTCCTCAGTCTGGGCTCCTTCGACAGGACCGCATCTGACTGCAAACAGTCATCCCATGCTGTGCACTTAAAATCTGTGCCTTTCTGCTTGCTCTCCGCTTGTGGAGTAGCCCACGTTCAGTCTCACTGCTTTCTTATGCTTTCTTAATAAACTCCCTTCCACTTTAAAAAAATTTCTGCATTTTTATGTATAGTATACATATCATACTTCAAAAAAGCTTAAAAATAGAAATAAATCAAAATGTTAACAGGAGTTACCTCTGGGTGTAAGGATTATAGGTAGTCTTATTTTTCTTATATTATTTCATGTATTCCAAATGTACTGCTAATAAACACATAATCTTAATTTTTTATTTAAAAAAATTTATTGATTGATTTTAGAGAGAGGAAGAGGCAGAGACAGAAACATTGATTTGTTGTTCCACTTACTTATATATTCACTGGTTGATTCTTGTATGCGCCCTGACCCTGGTGTACCGGGACGACGCTCTCACCAATTGAGATACCTGGCCAGAGCAGTCTTACATTTTTTTTAATGTTATTTTACGATACGTATTCACAACACATGATGCCACCGTGCTGCTAATAGGTGGTGTGCAACTGGCCTTGGCAAGAGGCCACCATTCCTTTTCCTGAGAAGTATCCATTTCCTCCTTCCTGAGCCTGAGCCAGAGGCTCTCAAATCTGTCTGGGCATTAGAGTCACTGGAGGAACTATTTACATATTCAGATTCTTAGAGCCCTGGTGGGGTAGCTCAGCTGGTTAGAGCTTTGTCCCAGCTTGCCAAGGTTGAGGACTTGATCCCGGGTCAGGGCATTTATAGAAGTCAACCAATGAATGCATAACTAAGTGAAACAAATCAATCTCTCTCTCTCTCTCTCTCTCTCTCAAATCAATAAATAAAATGTTTTTAAAAATCAGATTTTGTGGCCCACACTCCCAGAGATTCTGATTTTCTTGGTCTAGAATGGGCTCCAATATGGCACCTCTGAAGTTTAAAGTACTGGGACTATGAACTACGGTATCTGACCTGTCCAAGCTTCCGCTTTCTCTGCAGGAAAGGGCCCAGGAAAACTTGCCTGGGGCACTGAGAGTCCCTCTCAGGGAAGGTTCTGAAGTGAGGACCATGCCCTCGAATTTGGGACCTTCCTGGGAAAGCAAGAGCTTGGAAAGCCCAGCAGCCCCACGTCAGCCAGACTACCAGGAAGGGAGCAAGGCAAAACCCTTAAAGCACAGACGTGGAATCAAAGAGCAGATGAACTCAAATCTTGCTCTGTAATAAGATCTGTGACCTTGGGTTTACCCTCCCTGAGCCTTAACTACATCCCAGCCATTCACGGGGATGCTAACAACTATGTCATAGAACCACGAATATTAAGTAAGACTCTGTCTGTAAAACACTTACTTCAAAGCCTGGCATGCAGTGATCACAATGTTAGCAGTAATGATATACACCAGATGTAAGTATCATTAGTACTTATAGTATTACTGCATTTAATTGCATATTGTATACAATTATATATTGTAACATTGCATATAATAATAAATATAATACAGAGATACACTAATATTGAGTATGGATAATCCAAATTATGGGAAGCCTGGTGTTCTGATGAGTGTTTTAGGAAATACACCTGCATCTATTATGTCCCCTTTTGTGGACACCATCAATCAAAACACTCATTCATTCACTCATTCATTCGGTAGAGGATAAGGGTACAAGTCTTTGAAAGTTTGCCCCACGACTTATGTGACAATGGGACTGTGGACAATTAACCTCTCTGTGTCCCAGTTTCTTCATCCACAAAATGAGCAAGATGACAGAATCCACCCCACGGGGTGGTGTGACTATTGTATGAGTTAATATGTGTCAATAGCTTAGAACCACGTACGGTTTACTGTAATACCCAATATGGCTACTACTACCCATTCACTAGGTACTTACTGAGTGCTTACTGTGTACATGCACTGTAGGCTAAGAACACAACAATTAAAAGGACAGACATGGCCCCTGCCTTCATGGAGCTTATAATCAAATGACAGTAAAACATGTAATTTTCAAAAGGAAGAGCAAACGGGACCTTCCCCAGCCCTTACACCATGTGGAGGCACGATCCAGTCATCAAAGCCCTTTATCACATCCTCTTCTTTAGTCTCTCTCCAATAAAGAGTCCTGTGACACATCAGGCTCCTTGTGGCAGTTCCTGACCTTAATGGAAGAGATGGCTCTGCCGAGGGGCCTGAAGCCCAGCCGCCCCGAGACCCAGCCCAGGACTCAGGCCCAGGCGGGCTGGCAGGACACAGCAGGGCTCCCTCTGGAGCTGGCGTGAACGCTGCCCCAGCCAGTCTCACGCTGTGGAATGGAGCAGGGAGGCGGCATGAACCCGCAAGCCCAGTGCTGCCCAGTTCCGGGAGGAAGACTCTGCTGCACTGAGCCCCTCTGCTCTGGGCCTGACAGTCCTGGGGACATCCACGCCACTGAAGGGCAGCTGGCCTCGGGTCTCCTTATTTCCACCAGCTACCCCTCCATAACCCCTTTGGTTCATTCAGTGCACTTGTACTGAGCACCCACTGTGGCCTCCACGGAGTGTACAGAGCCAAGCAAGCAGGGCCTTACCCTCAGAGAGCTCACAGCCCAGCAGCAGATGCAGAAATAACCTATGATTCAAGGTGACTAAGACATAATCAGAGTTTAGTACTGTGTACAACTGAAGACATCTGAGTAGGCTTCCTGGAGGAGGTAATACCAAGTCCTGAAAGATACTGAGAAGTTTTATCAGGCAAAGATATGGAAGGAATGACAGGTGAAGCCCTGAGGTGGATGGAAGACAGTACCTGAGTTTGAGGGGCTGGTGCAGACGTGGGGGAGGCAGCGGGTGAGAGCAGGCTGCAGAGCATAGCTGGGCCCAGAGAGTAAAGAGGCTTTTGTCTCCACTAAGAATCAGGCTTTATGCTGAAGCCTTAGAGAAGCCACTGGAAAACATTATGTGGTGGAATATAATTATACCAGCTTCGGAAAAATAACTCTGGCTTCAGTGTGGCCCAGCCTAGAACTAGACACTGTAGGAAAAAAGACCAGTGAATTAAAAGACACAGAAATAGAAATGTTCCAAAATAAAACTCAGACAGAGAAATACTTATCAATGAATTGTGAAACAATATCCAGCAGTCTAACATACACGCAATTGAAGTTATAGGGGAAAAAAAGAAAGAGGGAGGCGGCAAAAACACTTGAGAAAATAATGCCCAAATTTTTTAAGAAATGAGGGAAAACTATAAACTGACAAATCCAACAATCTCAAAAGACCTAAGCAGAAGAAATATGAAGAAAACTACACCAAGTACCTCATAATCAAATGACTAAAAAACAGCAATTAAGAGAAAATCTAAAAGCAACCAAAAGAAAGGGAGGAGGTCGGTGCGGACGCTGCAAATAGGAACAAAGAGAAAACGCCAGCGTGCTTCTCTCAGCAGCAACCGTTCAGCCAGGAGACAGTGGAGCAACATGTTCACAGCACTGAAAGAAATGAAAACCTGTCCATTTTAATTCTATTTTGAGACAAAGATCTTTCAAAAATGAAAGCAAATACTGTTTCATACAAATAAAATCTAAGAGAATGCATCATGAGCAGGTCAACACTGTACAAAATATTAAACATAAGTCCTTCAGGGAAAAGGAAAATGAGACGAGATGACAATTTGAATATAAATATATGCGAGCATTGGAAATGGCAAATATGTAGGTCCATCTTTTTCTCATTATAAAACAAACATAACAACAAACTAAATAACAGCAACATATAAAAAGGATTATATTATCTTGACCAAGTAAGATTAATCTCAAGGATGCAAAGTTCGCTTATCATCCAAAAATCAATTATAGAGTACACTACATCAATAGAATAAAGGATAAAACCACATAATCTCAATAGATGCATAAAAAGCATTAGAAACCATCTAATACCTCCACATGATAAAATCATTCAACAAATTAGGATTCAAAGGGGACTGCTTCAACCTGATAAAGGGGCATCTAGCAAAAAAAACAAACCACAAAAATTAACATCATACATAAAAGTGAAAAGACTGAAGGCATTCCCCCAAAATAATAAAAAAGGATGCTTGCTCTTGACAAATCTATTCAACATTGTACTGGAAGTTCTAGTCAAGAAGGTTAGACAAGAAAGTGAAATACAAGGCACCTGGATTAGAAAGGAGGAAGTACAACTCTATTGAAAGATGACATAATTTTGTATGAAGAAAACTTAAGGTATCCACTAAAATACTAGTAGAACTTGCAGGATGCAAGACCAATATGCAAAATCACTTATATTTCTACCCTCTTTCTGGGAACAATCCAAAAAAAAGAAATGAAATAAACAATTCAACATACAAGAGCAACAAAAAGAATAAATACTTAGGAATAGTTTTTTTTTTTTTTAATAAGAGTAAGACAGTTGATTGAAAACTACAAACTTCTTTGAAAGAAATTAAAGACGATCTAAATAGCCCAGACCAGTGTGGCTCAGTTGGTTGGGCATCATCCTGCAAAGCAGAAGGTCGCTGATTCCATTGCTGGTCAGGGCACATGCTTAGGTTGTGGGTTCGGTCCCAGGTCATAGCATATATGAGAGGCAACTGATCACATCAATGTTTTTCTCCCTCTCCTTCTCCCTCCATTCTCCTCTTTCTAAAAATATATTTCAAAAAATTTTAAAAAGACCTAAATAAATAAATTTTAAAAATACCCTGTGTTTATGGATCAGAAGATTAATTCTGTTTTTTTAAAATTCCTTACCTGAGGATATGGTCTTATCAATTTCAGAGAGAGGTGGGGTGGCGGGGAGGAGAGAGAGAGAAAGACAGAAATCGATGTGAGAGAGAAACATTGGTGTGCCCTGACTGGGGATCGAACCCACAACCTTTTGGTGTATAGGACAATGCTCCAAACAACTGAGCCACCTGGCCAGTGCCAGAAGATGAAATTCTGTTAAAGTGACAATAATCTCCAAATTAATGTACAGTTTCAATGCATTCCCCATCAGAATACCAGCTGGTTTCTTTGCAGAATTTGTCGAGCTGGTCCTAAAATTCATATGAAAATTCAAGGGAGCCAACACAGCCAAAAGAATCTTGAAAAGAAAAAATTTGGAGAGTTCACACTTCCTGACTTCAAAACTTTCAACAAAGTTGCAGTAATCAAGATAATGTGGCCCTGGCCAGGTTGGGTAGGTCGGTTGGCTAGAGCATTGCCCCGATATGCCAAGGTTGTGGGTTCAATGCCCAATCAGGACAAATACAAGAATCAACCAGTGAATGCGTAAATCAGTGGAACAACAAATGGGTATTACTCTCCCTCTCTCTCTCTCTCTCTCTCTCTCTCTCTCTCTCTCTCTCTCTCTCTCTCTCACAGGTCAATTTTTAAAAAAAGACAAGGTGGTGCTGGTATAAGGACGCACATCAATGCAGAACTGAGAATCCAGAAATAAACGCATCTGGTTTTGGCAGGAATGCCAAGACTATTTAATAGGGGAAAACAGCTTTCTCAGCAAACAGCGCTGGGAAAACAGACTATCCAAAATGCGAATGACCGGGGACCTCCTACCTCACATTACAGAGATATACAAAACTTAACTCAGAAGTAATCAAAGACCTAAATGTAAGAGCAAAAACTCTAAAACTTAGAAGAAAGGACAGGCAAAAATCTTTGTAACCTTGGATTACACAACGATTTCTTAGGTGAGATACCAATAGCGCAAAGCAACAAATGAAAAAATAAATGATACTTCATTAAAATTTAAAACTTTTGTGTTTCACCATCAAGATAGTAAAAGCACAACCCACAGAATGGGATAAAGTATTTGCAAATCATTATCTAATAAACGAGTTGTATCTAGAATATGCAAAGAACGTTTACAAGTTGATAATAAAAAGACAAATAACCCATTTGAAAAACCAGCAGAGGATTTGCACAGACATTTTTCCAAAGAAGATGTACAAACGGCCTATGGGCACCTCATTGGTCATTATTGGTCATCAGGGAAACACAAGCCAACACCACAATGAGCTACCACTTCCCACTCACTAAGATGGCTATCCTCAAACTCACAGGTAAACCTGTATTGGTAAGGACGTGGAGAAATCGGAAACTGCATACGCTGCTAGGAACTGAAGGCAAGCTGGTACGGCCACTCTGGAAGACGGTTGGCAGTTCCTCAAAAGGCTGATCATAGACTAGAGCTTCCCAGAAGTTCTACTCCTGGGTACATGCCCAAGAAAAATGAAACATGACCGCAAATATTCATAGCAGCATCACTTATAATAGCTAAGAAGTGGGAACAGCCCAGATGTCCGCCAACTGATGCATGAATAAACAAAATGTTTGCAGCCGTACAGTAGAGTGTTATCTGGAGTGAAAAGAAGTGAAGTTCTGATGCGGGCTACAACAGATTAACCCCGAAAACATTATGCGAAGCCAAGGAGCCAGTCACAGAAGACCGCATGTTATATGATCCCGGTTATCTGAAATGTCCACAGCAGAGATGTCCAAATCTCTGAGGACAGAAAGTCAACCAGCGGCACAGGGCTGAGGGTGCGTAGAGAAAAGCGGAGTGACTGCTAATGGCCGTGGTGTAGGTTTTTTTGCAGGGGTGGGGGATGGGGAGTAAACAAAAATCTTCTAAAATGGATTGTAGTGATGGTTGCACAACTTAAAACTCATTAAATTATACATTATAAACAGATGAATTGTATGGTAGATGGATTATGTCCCAATAAAGGTGTTGTTGATACAGAGATAGCTGACTGTTTAAAGCAAGAAGAATAGCAATGCGTGGCTGGGTTCATATCGGAGGTGAAAGCGAAATGCATGACGGCAACAGCTCGCGAGACAAGAGGGGACGGAAGGCCACACTGTCGGCCACGCTCTCACGCGTCAGGAAAAGGTGTGGCATTATTTTGAGGTGGACTGTGGCAAGGTGAAGATGTACACTGTAAATCCCAGAGCAACCACTAAGAGAAACAAACAAAAACATGAACAAAAAGCGTTTCAACTAGTAAGAATGGAGACAAAAGAGAATCATTAACATACACCAATTTCAAAGAAAGCAAAAAAAGAAGGGAGACAAAGAACAGATGGGACAAAGAGCATACTAAAGGCAAGATGGCAGATTTAAACTCAATCACATTGATATTTAATGTGAATGGTCTGAACACCCCAATTAAAGAGCCGCATTTGTCAGACTGGGTAAAAATGACACAACTGCCTCTTTGCTCTCTACAAGAAATCCACTTAAATATGAAGTCATAGGGGTTAAAAGGATGAAAAAACATATGCCATACAAGCACTAACCAACAGAAAGCTGGAGTTAGTATGTTGTGTCAGACCAACCGGACTTCAGAACAAGAAGCATTACCAGAGATAAAGGACATTTCGTATTGATGAAGGGGTTAAATGCTTGAGCACACGTACAATCTTAAATGCTTACGCACCTAAGCACAGAGCCCAGCACCCACGAAGCACCAACTGACAGAACTGAAAGGGGAAAATGAAATGAAGGAGAAAGGTCTGAGGAGCAGCTCTAGGCATCAGCTTAGAGGTGGAAGTTGAAGCCAGCCACGGTAACCCACGAGACCACGGTAATCACTGAAGCCAGCCACCGTAATCAATGAGACCCCCGGGGACAAGCATAAGGCAGAAAAGAGCGGGGCAGAATCCTGAGACACATCAGCATTTCCAGGGAACAGAAGCAAATCTCATGAACAAAGCAGAAACACTGATCAGCATGGCAGTGGAACGGAGAGTGTGGGATCCTGGAGAGCAAGGGAAGAGGCCTTCAGTGTACTGAGGGGTCAGCTAGGAACTGAAAGGCTTCTGCCGAGTTTACAGTAACAGTCACTGGAGACCTGGGTGTGAGAGGCGTGGGTGGTGATGTGGGCGCAGAAGCCGGGCTGCAGTGTGTTAAGGATGCAGCAGGACGTGAGGAAGAGGAGCTAATGACTACTGACTTGGATTTCAACAGGTTGACCTGAGAAGGCAGGAGAGAGAGGGGACTGTAAAGTCCAAGTATTTTTGTTTTGTTTCTTCACTGGGTTATGATGGAAAGAGCTAGGAAGGTGAGGTCAATGAAAACACAGAGAAGATGCCTGGCTGGGGTGGCTCGGTGGACTGAGCACCAACCTGCCAACTGGAAGGTCACAGGTTCAATTCCCAGTCAGGGCACATGCCCCTCCACAGTTGGGGGTGTGTGAGAGGCAAACGATGGTGCTAGTTTTTTTCTCCCTTACTTACCCTCTCTCTAAAAACAAATAAATAAAAGCTTTTTAAAAAATAAAAAAGGAAATACAGAGAAGAGAAGGGCAGCTGCATCCCTACATGGCTACGGCTGAACCATCCAACTTCGCCATTAAGTATGACTGCTCAGCTCTCAACCCCGAGGCTGCCTGGCTCCTCAGCTCCCTTGTCCACCTACGGACAGCACAGGACTGGCCACCGTGGGCGCAGCATCACACTTGTTGGCACCATCTGGAACCGTGCAGTTTTTAAGGGATACCTGTGTCCCTTAAAACAGGTATCCTGTAGCCCATCAACATGAAGAGACAGAGTGGTACTGGGGGCTCTAGGCAGAGGCAACAAATCCCAGAAACGAGCCATCCCAGAAAGCCAGCATCGCCAGGATGCCTGCCAGCCAGCCATCAGCAGTAGGTACGCAGTCCACAATATGCCCAGGGCCTCCGTCCACGTGAAGCGAGGTCACAGCCAAAGGACCACTCACTCCCCGGTAAGGCACCTGACTCCCACACATCAAGGCTGGCTCCCTGGCCTTGAGCAGAGAAAGATCCCTGAGCAGGGGGCCTATTTTCTAGTCCTGACTCTGCCATGAACTTGCAGTGTGACTCTGCCCTGAGGCCTCAGTTTTTCCTGTTAGACAAGGGTTGGACTCGGATCTCAAAGACTCTTGCAACCTTGACAGTGTATAGGTGGGGGTGCAGGAAGAAGACTCATCAGCTCACGTCACTTAGAATGCACCAGCTGCAGAGGGCAGCTGAGTTGAAGTCTTTCAGCCTCATCAGAGTCATCCCCCTGGTGTTCACTACCTGCACCCCTCCTTTTCCTCTTTCCCAAGAGTCCCTGAAGTTGGCTCAAGTGATACATCACTCCTCCCAACTTTCTCCTCATGAGATTTTCTTTAATCTAAAAAGTACCCTGGTTTGAGGCTGTGTGTAGAAAAGCAGAACACAGGACGCCCTGGCCATGGGGCCGTACTCAGACCCATGGCTCTCCACAGAGCTTCCCATTCAGCCTCCCATTCAGCCTCCCGTTCAGGATGCCCTCATCAGAGACCCCATCAGAAACCCAGACCAACAGCCATGAGGGGACGGACCAGAGCCCCAGGGGCCTCTCTGTTTCTCTGGCCTGGTCCCTGGCAGGGCAGGCAGGTTCCTCAGTTGCTGAGAACACTCAGCACCCCCACCATAGCCGGGGAGGGGCCCCCATCATCTTGTTTCATTTGTACACAGGGTTGAGCCCCCTCCTTCATAGGGCAGCTGTTTTTGCCCATCTTTTGGGCCAAAAATACATCCTATGGACCCTGCCATCAGTAGACAGCAAATGAGGTCCTGGGCGGGCGTGCTGGAGCAGACCCACCTCCTGATTGCAGAAGTGAGGCCGGGGGATGCCAGCAGAACAAGCGGTATGCAGGCCTGGGTTTGCAGACAGTGGGAAGGAATTCCCTCGGTGGTCTAGGCAAGGCCTGGCTCCGAGCCCCAGGACAGGCTGGGAAGCAGAGCCCAGGACTCCGGGCCTTCTCATGAGTACCACCTGGCTGGAGTCAGGACAAAAGGACCACAGGAGGACCCAAGAGGAACAAACAAGGCCACAACAGCCCTCTTTTGAGTTCAGACTCTGCTCAGGGGTCTCACGCTTCCCTGGGTCCCATTTCACACACACACACACACACACACACACCAGCACATATGGGGTCCATGGCCACCAAGCCACCCATGTCCCGCCCGCCACCTCTCTGCACAGTGTCCTGTGGATGGCCCTTTCCCAGCCAGCGCTCCCACCAGCCCGGCCAGCTCACCGAGCGATCTCCCTTCCTTCCTTCCAGTACTTCCTCCTGGTTGTTCTCCTGAGGAGGAAAAGCAGGGGTGACTCCACGCCCTTGTTGCCTCACCTTGTCATTCCTGCCCCTTGCCTGGCCAGACCGTGGTCACTCAAGGCCTCCTTCAGGGCCTCGGTCTCAGCCGCTTCAGGTGGGAGTTAAGTGGGATCAAGGTGGTGGGCGTTCCATCGGGGGCTCACTCTGTGGGGCCCAGGACAGCAGGCAGGCAGCCCAGAATGAGCGAGGTCATAACCAGGGCTGTGGGAACGAAGCACGGGGTGGGGTGGAGGCTGGAAGGAGGAGCCCACCAGGAATGGCAGAGGGCGGGAGTGAGGGGCTGCCCAGGGCAGAGGCCTCATTAGAGGTGGAGGAACCCCCTGAGATCCTGGGCAGGAGAAGCGAAGCCTCCTTGTTCACCTGTGTAGAGCCGATGCTTTGGAAGGGATGCAAGGTGGAACCCCATGTGGTGATGGGGGAGGGGAGGCCTTTGAACTGCAAAGGGGTGAGGTCATTGGGGGGGTGGACATGGGGTGGGGCCCATGGGCTAACAGTAGGGGTGTTGAGTGCTTACCGATTTCTTCGATGGCCCCGTTCCCTGTGTTGCTTTGAATGCTGAGATCCCATGGGCCGGGGGGTGCCTCCTGGGAACAAAATCCCTCTCTTGGCAAAAGGGTGCAAACCCACAAAGAAAGCAAAGGGATCCTGGGCCCTATGGCGGCCAGAGCACGGGCAGAGTTTGGGGGCTGTCCTGTCCGGCTGCACACAACAACCTAGGCCTGGGGCAATTCCTTGTCTCACTGGACTCCGTCCTGAAGCTAGCACGGGCCACAGGGTGTCTTCCCCCATCACCGAGGCAACAGTTAGACTAACAGCCATCACTGATTCATTAGGATGTGGAAATCCTCTCTGCTGCTCACAGTCTCCCTCCTAAGCCCTTCAGGACCAGAATGGGTCCCCAAGGCCTAAGCAGCTATGCCACTCAGGGACACCTAATTGTTAATTTCCACAGCAACACAGAGGGCGATCCCTGCATCTGGGGTTACTATAGGAACCCAGGCAGAGCCAGGTGCACTGAGGACAAAGGCCCCATCTGGAGGACCACATTCACTGACACTCTCTGTGGCCAGCCCCGTGCTAGGCAGGGCTCAGTAGTAGGCTCTGTTCTGGGGGAGACACACACTGTCCCTCTGAGGGACAATGGGGATCTAGGATTTCCTTGTCTGTGTCCATAGCCTCTTGAACGTGCACCTAAGTGATCTTATCCCTCACAGGGCTTCAACTCCCACAACCCTTACATCAAGAATGCCCGCCTGCATCGTGGGCCCACCCCTCTCCTAAAATCTACAGCATCTTCCTGCTCTCTGGACACCCCTTCCCCTGGATGTCCCACAGCACTGCACACTGAGGGATGCAGCGCGGGACTTCCTGTGAGTCTGAGCCTCCATCGTATGTATAGTCTCTATGAGTGGCATGCCCAACCTGCAGGCACCACCACAGCTTCCTGCCTTCCCGGCCCCTCTTCCCCTGCCAGTGCAGACAACCATCAAAGCCTTCTGAAGTCACCTACCGAGAGCACTTTTGGCCTGCAGCCACTCCTCCCCTAGCCCCACGCCGTGGGAGGGCTGCCCCGTCCTTTGCCCAGATCTTGGCATCAGGATGGTGGCTGCCTCCAGCGTGCGCCTCTCCAATCCATCCTCCAGTGGCACCAGAGTGAGCTACGAGGTACATGCAAACCTGACCCTGTCCCCGATCCTGCCTACACCCTCCAGAAGCTCCCCACTGCCTCAGGCGCTGTCTAAGCTGCAGCACTCTGCCTGAGTCCCGCTGGCCCCCAGCCTTGTTTTCCACCAGGAGCTCACTCAGCCTTCCTTCTTGTCCATCCCTGGCCACACTCGTCAGTGAGTGCTGAGAACAATCATCTGGAATCTCTGGGATTTGTTTTCAGATTTCTGAGGGGAAAATGATGCCTAGATGCAAAACCAGACATTGCTGACCCCACCCTCACTAGACCCTGGAGGCCTCGGCCCGTGGTCTGCTAAGCAGACAGATAAGGACTTGTAGGGGGATTGTAAGGGGCTGGCAAGAAGGGTGAACAGGTGAGCCGATCTTGTTCATGCTCCCAGCCTCCAGAAAACAAGGACCGCAGTCTGTCAGCTGAGAAGGGCATCTGACCCCTACCCTCCAGGTCACAGGTGGGAAAACCAGAGGGAGGAAGGGTCAGAGCCAGGCTTCCCAGCTCTCAGTCTGCAGTTCTCTCACTTTGACACAAGTCTCAAAACTCCAAAGCCAGCAGGAAGGCAGCAGGGAGGGATCCTGCGCAGCCGCACTGCACTGCACTGCACACGGCAGCTCCCAGTGGGGAAGTGCACGTGCGAGCCCACCCGGGACTGGAGACCTCATCCCTCTGTCTCCCCTAAGCTCTCAGATGCCTTCTGTCCTGCTGCAGGCACAATGGGACTTTCCAGTCAGGGCCAAAGGGCATCTCAAAGCTGATACACAGGCCCCCACTTTCTCAAGCACAGTGTCCTCCCTGGTCCCCTTCCTACCCAAGATCTCAGGTTTTTATGCCTTGGTCCAGACCTTAACTCAGGAAATGTGAACTGGGAAAAAGCGGTGTCTACTGCAGGAGAAGCCAGCTTCCTGCAAGGCGGCCCATCCTCACCTCGAGGCTACTGCCGTGGGGCTTAGCCCTGGGGGAGCTCTGGGAGAGGGCGGACAAAAAGAATCAGGGAATTTCAGGGCAGAGTTAACTGCATCCCTCTAGGGTTGGGAAACCCTTTGAAGTGAAGCTGATGAACAGGTGATTCTGAGCCTCCGCTGCACACTTCCAGCGTCAGGGTGCTTGCTCACTCTTTCCAGAGCAGTCCCTCCACCTCTGCGCCTGGCAATTGCTTCCCTTCAAATCAAGCCCAAACACACTTCCCTTGGGCTCTGGTTCTGTCCTCCAGAACCCTACAGAACATGGCTCTTCCGGCCGTCACAGCACTTTGCAGGGTTACGGCACTTTTACACGTCAGCTGACTTCATGGTGAGTGACCACAGCCTTCGAAGGAGGGCACTACGATTGATATTTCCTAGAGGAGGAAACTAAGGCTTGGGGGAAGTGACCTGCCTTGTCAGTGGCAGAGCAGGCACTGGGTGACCTACTCACCAGGCTGGGGGCCTGGAGTGTGCCAGCTCTGAGGTGCTGTGGAGGCCTCGGAAGGGAGACTGTGGAGAATGGCATGGGCAGAGCGGGACACAGAGTGGCCCAGTGACCTTGGACTTAAGCCTGGACCTCAACATGGCAATGCCTCAAGTTCCAGACATGATTTTAGTGTGCTGGGCACCCCTTCCATGTAGATCTTTCTGAAACAGTTAACCCTTGGACCAGCTGAGCACAGCTGGAGGCAGGGCACAGGGGGAGGGGACACAAGGCGGTGGGGCAGGGCGGTGGGGCGGGGGTTGCATTCTCTGGAGACAGGCATGCCTCAGCTTAGGATCCTGCGCGGCAAAGCCAAGCCCTTGGGTGAACCAGACATACCCGCTGCAGAAGGCTGGTTAGCCAGCATCCATGTCTACTTCAGCGCTTCGCCTCCCTGTCACAAACAGATCGTGACAGTCTTCCGTTAACCACACGCTGTTCTCCCCCTGGAGGGATTCGGGTAAATACAATTTTCTCCATCTCCACACACGTCCAGCAATGTCCTAGAGTCCTCGGAGATTTGTGCACCAGCGATTCTCAGGCATGCCTGTGCTTATCCCACCCTGGTCGAACATGATTAGAGGAGTGCAGCAAGCCCAGCTGTTCGGTCCTCCAATTACCAGAGCAGTTACCATGGCAACGTGAAGGGCCCCCCCTTGGAGGTGTCAGAGGCTGAAGCAGGTTCAGAGAGATGTGGAGTGGAGAGCGGGCATGGGCATGCAGGAAGGACAGCCCAGGATGGGGCTCCAGCCCCGGGGAAAGCTGAGCCCCAACCTGAGGCAGTGGAGTGAGAATTGAAGGTGCAGGCCCCAGCAGGAAGTGGGGGGAGCAGGGCCAGGACTGGGGTGAGTTTGAATGAGACATTCTCCTGGGGTGCAAATTTTAAGAAGGTGCCAAAATGCTCAGTGATCAAGATAAATGATATTTAAATCAAAATGAATGTAAAAATATCCTCAACAAAATACCAATGTTTTAAACAAAGATAGGGTCCTACAGGGCTGGAATTAGGGACACGGCCAAGTCCTGCAAGCCAGGCTGGACCCTGTCTTCACTAAATTTTTTATTTTGTTTATTGTGGATGTTTTTGCATTCACTTTGCCTTTTAAAAATTATTGTATTCATATATTATTTATGTGGATTACCGAGCTTTTTGGTGCTCCCTTAAATTTTGTACCCGAGTAAATGCCCCACTTACCTCACCCTAGTCTCAAGCCTGGAGGGGAAGACAGACTGAGTCAGGGGCAGGAGGGAGCCTGATGCAGCTGAAAGTGCATCACAGGACAAGGAGCCAGGAGATGTGAGTTCCTGCCTCTCAGTTCTGATGGAATCAGATTCAGATTTTACATGACTTTGCAACTTGAAGACTGTTGTTGGCTTGACAGGTGCCTAGCAGGCACATGGCCCCCTACCTGTGGGGGTGACAGTGACTCAGAGGGGGGCTCCCATCTCCTGCCCTCCCTCAGGCTAGCTGTGGAGGGGAGGGAAGGGGAGAAGAAGGGGAGGAACGGAGGTGGTGGCAGTTTTGCACGACCGGGAGCAGGAATGGCAGATTAATTGCCTGAAGCTGAGAGGCTGTTGATAAGTGTTACTAATAATCAAGCTTCAGATCTGACACCCAGCTCAGGCTGGGATTACTGTTTTGAATGGAAATCGAACCCAAACCAGTAATTACCCCAGTGAGTGATGCCAGTCTTACTCTGGAGCCTGTTCTAGGCAGAGAAATGGCACCTGCATGTAGGTGTCAACCCATCAGGGAGAGGATTGCTTCTTCAAGGGGCCTCCTCCCAAGAGCACAAGCTGGCCTGGCCTCTGCTCACTCAAAGGGACACAGTCAACAGAAAGACCCACCTTTCTTCCTAGGAAGTGCAGTGGGGAGGGACGCCCACCCATCAGCCACGGCCTCTAGGCAGAATCCAGACCTCAGACCTCACTCGCACTGGCCGCCCCGCCTTGGGCTGGGTGGAGGCCCTTTGTAGATGTTGTCCCTAGCTGTCAAAAGCAGTTTCTGGGGTCATGGAGGGGGGCGTGGCTATACTCCCCAGTACAGATGCAGCCCTCTACGCCTCTGTCCAGGACTGTTGGACAGCCACACAGTTGTTCCCTTTTAAAACGGGGAGGCCCCTGGAATGGCCTGAGCTGTGGCCAGGTGAGAGGGACAAGGCCACCATTGGTGTGGAGCCCACCCCATCCCCTGTCTCCCCCCTTGATGAACTGTGTGTGCTTGCTCCCCGTGCCGGACTAGAACAGGGATGTCTGGAAATTCTCCCTGTAAACAGGCAGAATTCTCCCACTGCAGCCTGTCTCTCCTCGGTGCCTCTCATCCTATCTAGGGGAGCCCCAGAAATGCTAGCACCACCCAGAACCAGCCCTGAGGGGAAAAGGCTGCTCCTGCCTCTGCCCCAGCCCCCTCCCAGGGTACACTCCTGCCTGGGCCCTTTCCCTGGCTTCCCAGCAGGGTAGCTGGATGCAAAGAGGCATTCACCACACACACTTTGGTGGTAAACAGCAGCGGCATATCACTCACCACCAAACACCATCTACCCTCTCTGCTGTGCCAGGCACTGTGGCCCAGAGGGGAATAAGACAGTCCCTGCCCTCAAGGAGCCCCGTAGAAGACAATAAATAGGAAGGTAATGACTGATCACTATAACAGCAGGTAGTCCCGAGTAAAAATGCCCTGAACTACAGAGTCTGGAGATGTCGATGAGCTGCCTCAGCAAGCAGACGGAGGTCAGACCAGGTGGGATCCAGAGTGCATGTGACCACCGCCTTTCAGGATGGAATTGGACTGGAACCACAGGCAAGTTTCAGAATACTCTGCAAACTCGCTGAGCGGGGGGCCGGCACCTCGAGGGTGCCACCTAGTGACCACACAGCAGGAAGGCAGCTCTGTCTTTGGGCCCTGGGATATCCCTCTGCTCCTGTTCTTCCCCTGCAACAGACCCCCCAGAACTCAGCTGTGCAAAGGGAAAGGGAAAGGGGCTGGGCTTTGTTCACAGAGGCTCGGGACTTGGAAGAAAGGGGCACAATATACCCCGAGATCTGGAAGTTGTTGGGCAGCAGGCAGGGGAGGGGCTGTGTGCTATCATTATCTGCCCCCTCAGCAATGTCTCCTCATCACTCCAAGGGCACCTCAGCTCTATCACCAATCGGCCTGGCCTCTGTTGCAGGGAGAGGTGACAGGAAGCCCATACCCAGAACTGACCTGCTCAGCCTCTCAGGTGCTGTGACAGATTTGGGGGTCCCAGAGAAGTTGCACTCACTGCTTCTCTAACTCATCCTGCTCCTATGGCTTAGGAAGGGACTCACGTTCCTCTTGGGGTCAGGCAAGGGTGCTGCAGGGGCTCAGCCCTCCCCTCTCAGGTACCCCATTGGATTCTGCAGTGCTTGTGGCCCCCAAGCACTTTCCTTCCTTCCCAGGGAAAGGAGTAGTGAGGCAAGGTGAGGTGAGTGGTCCCCAAAGGAAAGTGCCCAGGCTGGAAAGCCCTCGGCCTGGGGGGAGCCAGGGGGTGGGGGATGCAGAGGGAGGGAGGAGGGAATTCCAGGTGTGGGGGAGAGGAAGGGGACAGGCAAGTGTAGGGTACAAAAGGGGAACCTGCACTGGAGAATATCTGAGGGGGCTGGGCAAACATTTTCTTAAAGGGCCAGACAGTACATATTTGAGGCTTGCAGGCTGTGCTCAACTCTGAGACCAGTGTGAAAGCAGCCCCGGACCACATGCAAACAAGCAAACGTACGTGTGTTCCATTTAACTGTTTACAAAAACAGGCTGCCAGCTCACCTGGACACGGCTGGCCTATTTAACCCAAGCTCACTGCTCCCCACATGCCCCACCAGGGAGGCCACAGCCAAGTAATAACTTCAGCCCAAGAAATGTCCAAAAGTACCTGGCTCTTAAAAGGACTCCCAGACGACTTCACCGCTGCCTCCCCTCCCAGAGCAAGGTTGGAGGTGGTGTCCCAGGGGGCTGGAGTAAAGCAGATCAGGGTGGTGAGAAGCTTGGCGGGGGTCCCCAGATCCCAGGCCGGCCCTGTCTCCACTTACTTCCCCAGGCACTCACCTGCAGTGGGAGGCTCTGAGCAGCCTCAGCTACTCCCCTTCCTTCCCCGCAGGGGTCGCTCACAGTCCAGCTGAGGTCCCTCCAGCCCCTTCCCAAACAGGAAATCCCCAAAGGCAGGTGGGGGGATGGGACTGAACTGCCCCAAGGACAGGCCACCGGACAGATGACACCCCGAGGAGGACGAGGTGACCGGAGGGGGGAGGAGGTGTAACCCAGCACCGGGACCCAGGGGCCCACGAGAGGCCAGGCTGGGACCGACCCCTGCCCCGCCAGGCTGGGCCCACCGGCCCCCACCCCGTCCTGGAACACACCACCGGAGCCTGCTCCAGCCTCCCCACCCCAGCACCGGGCCCCGTAGGTGGCGCCGTGGCGAAAAGATCGAGAGTCCTAGGCTCAGGCTAGTCCCTGGCCTCTCCAGTTACACTAAAAGTGAGACAGGGGAAGATGGTATCGAGGCCGCGCAGAGGCAGCGCGCGTGCTCATCCAACATTGATGGGGCCCCGGACTGCCCCAGAGCCCCTCATGGGGGACAGGGTCCCGGCTCCCAAATCCTTTGGGAAGGGCCCGCGGCCAGGGAAGGACGCACACCGAACTCACCACCATCGTCACACAGGTACCTTTCAGTTCCTGGATCTAAGGACTCTCTAGTGTGTGGCAGGAGGGAGAGGGGGGCGGGAGGGGTTTGCCTAGTCCTGACCAGGGGAAGGGGCACTGTGCTCCTCCACACCCCAGTTCCCAATCCTCCCCCCTAGCTCCCGACGCAAGGGCAATAGAGGGAGGGAGAGAGGGACAAGACCAGTCTCCTCCCCACCCCCCACACAGAGTCAATTCCCTCCTGCACACCCGCCTCTACTCGAATGTGCACCACTCGCACACATCCACATAGCCACTGGGTGGCGCACACGCCCCTCCTCGCAAAGGTGCCCAAACTCATCAATATACATTGAGCTGTGCACACACGCCCTGGCATAACACACACATGCCTCAGATATACTCTCACTGGTGTACACACCCAGTTGCACACTCAGGGAAACATACTAATGGAACCTCCCAGAGGATCCTGACCCATCACTGCGTCTGCTCTCTAGCACTTGGTGATGGAGAGAGAATACCACTCAGAATGTCCCACCCAGGGCAAACCAGACTGGACGGAGGGTCAGTGCAAGGGAAGTGCCCTGCTGATGCTCTGTGGCATTCCTCGTGTGGTGTTTAGTTGGTCTGCAGCGCCAGAGAGGGCCTGGGGGCAGAGCCAGGTTGGGATTATGTCTTTGCTGAGGAATATGACCTTGCAAGAAGATAATCCTGGCTTCCAGTTACCCTGGCGTAGCTTCTCCCTGGCTCCAAAGGTTTCCAGACGCTGGGACCCCATCCCCCTAACTTGAACTCTGTGCCCCTCATTCTCACATTAGGTTCCAGTCGGCTGGCAGTTCCCTAGTTCACCTGTGGAAATCTGTCTCCCCTGGCAACAGCACGGGCAGGCAGTTCCCTAAAGCCTGCTGACTTCCCCACACCTGGCCTGGCACTCACTGACAGGACCCTTCTCCTCCCCCCACCCCCGACAATCATACACACTAGGGCTTCCTTTGTTCAGAAGAACCAAGAGCAGAGCGTCTGTCTAAGGCCTCAGAGGCGGGCTGACTGGGAGCACAGGCCTGATCCAGACCTGACGGGCTCCAAGGGCAGGAGAGCCCACACTGCTCAGGACGGACAGAAAGGAGCGTGTCTCTCCCAGGCCCAGGCTCAGGCTGGGCCAGCATCTCCCAGTTGGCATGTATCTACCATCAAGGCACAGGGTTTTCCAGAGAGAGGTTATTTCACGTCAATGGATGCCCGTGAACCCCAGCTTGTCAACTGTTCTCCAGGCTATGGGCATAGCTGGCCCTTCCTTGTACCTTCGGTCACAGATATGATGTCTCTGCCCGCTTGCATGCACCCTACACAAGGGAAACCATGGTACCTGAAGACTTCAAACTCCAGTGTGGGCCAGCCCCAAAGGACTTGGGCAGTCCTCGCCTCACCTCCATGGCTGACGTCTCTCCCCGCCCCCTCATTACCCTGAGCCCCAACCTTCCACCTCCTCCAGAGCTGTCCCTTCAGAGAGCTTGGTGCCACCATTCCCATTTGCCCCACCCAGTCTAGTCATCTCGGTCCTGTATGGCCAGAAATCCACCAAAATTTGCTAAAAGCTCTGCAACAAAGCAGGGCCTCCAATCACGGGCGTCTGGTGGCACCTCTGCTGCCCCTGCGACAACCCCTAAGTCAGCACTGCCATGGCCAGGGCGTCCGGCCCCGGCCCGCCCTGCTCTCGTTGCTCTGGCCTGGCCCTTCCGATCATAGAACACACACTGGGGCCAGAGGTCATGTATTACAGCTCCCCAGGACTGCAAGAGTGGTTAGTCAACCAGCCTGCCCCTTCAACCTCAGGGGAAACAGGCCCAGAGATGCAGTGACGTGCTCAGGTCCAGAATGGGAGTTAGTAGGGCAAGTAGAATCAAATCCTGGACTCCTGACCCTCTTCACAATGTTCTTGCCACCCCATCGACCTGCTTCAGAAAACCCAGTGTACAGACAGTGAAGGCATCACCGCCTTATTTCAGACGCAGCTGCCCCCAGGCCTGGCCTGCCCTGCTGCTGCCCGGTCCTACCAGCTCCTCTGCTGATTCTGACCCCGCAGTCAGGACCGGAGTTGGCCAGACCACTCCCGCGGGTCCCTCTGGGGTGGTCTCTTTACAGCTGTGTCACCGGCCGAGTCCTCAGAGAGGACTCTGTTTCAGTTCCGGATCTTCCTGTGAATTCTCCCCTGGGACCAAAGGCCCAGTCCCTGTTGGAGCAGCTGTCTTGTCACCCACGCCTCAGGCACTGGCTAAAGTGCCCAGCCCTGGAGTCCTCATCTGACCCTGCTCCTCATCCCTGGCCTGTGTCCCTGTCACACAAGTGGTCCCAGTTGTTAATTATGCCTCTCCAGTCCCTGGACTGCCTCCCTAGATGCGGTCCTGACCCGTCTCTGGCTCCCCGCTTCCCCGCCCGTTCTCCTCACAGCGCTCCTGGTTACATGGGGGCAGGGCCGGCCTCAGTCACCACACCTGTCTCTGCACCTAGGAGATACAGAGACTTAACCTTCGGAGTCCAACTGACAGAGAAGTCTTGATGTTAGTGTGGTAGCCCTGCTAAGGGCCAGGTGAAAATAACGGTAGCTTACAATGAAATAGCACTTACTATGTGCCAGAGGCTGTCCCAGGCACCCTACATGTATTAAGCCTTCCATGTATTAGCACATGTAATCCTCACAACAAGCCTGTGAGATAGGCAGTGTTATTACATCCAATTTAAGGATGAGGAGTGGAGGCTCACAGCAGCTCAGCAGCTTTCCCAAGGCCACACACACGTACTGTGCGGGGGAGCAGAATGCTCTAAAGGAAAAGAGATGACTTTGGGGAGCACTAGAAAGCAGAAGCCAGAGCCGCTGCTCAGCAGCATCCAGGCACTGAGTCTGGCATCCCCTCCCTGCCCAGCTGCACCCCAGCCAAAAGGATGTGGCTTTGCTGGTACCAAGGTAGGTTCAGAACCAGGAGAGCCTAACTTTTGAAAACAGAAGCAATATATTTTGTTAGTGTCAAATTCTCTTGGAATGGTAAAGTGAGCCTTCATGCAAAAGGGCTACCTTCACAATAAAAATGTGGCTGCTCTCAACTTGACAGAAAGCCGCCCGTGCAGAGAGTAGCCCTGGCAACTGCGTGCCCTGTTTGGGCGCCACGGGGCTGGAAGAAAGTTATACCAGGGTGTGTTGTAGAAACTCCTGGCCACTGTGGTCCCCTTGTCTCCAATAAGCACCAGGTCAATTAAGTTAGGAACTTCACTTTGCCTAATCCCATGGCCGATAGGTGTCTGGTCTGTTTCTGCTAATTCACAGCCCACCTGAAACTACACAACATGATCTCATTCACTGTAAGAAAAACAGCCCTGCCATTTTACAGAGGGGGAGACTGAGACTAAAGAGTATTAAATAACGATTTACCTGAGATACTTCTATACTGTTTCCTTTGTTCCTTGTCCTTTACAAGTGGCAGATATGATTTTTATAATCAACCAAAACAATAAGGACTTTCCCTTCCTGTGCTCCACCTGGACAGCTAGTAAGGTGTGGTGCTGGTATTCGAACCAAGTCTGTCTAATACCGAGCTCAGGCTCTTTCTGCTGCCCCCTTTTGGCCATGTCAGCAACTTTGGGAGTCCCAGCCCTCCCTGGACATGTTTAGTAAGGTCATGTCTTGCTTCCTTGCCTTTCTCTCCTATTCAGAACTTAATACAGCCCCAGCTGGTGTGGCTCAGTGGATTGAGTGTTGACCTGCAAACCCAAGAGTCGCTGGTTCGAATCCCTGTAGGGGACAAGCCTGGGTTGCAGGCCTGGTCCGCAGCAGGGGGCACTCAAGAGGCAACTACACATTGATCTTTCTCTCCCTCTCTTTCTCCCTCCCTTCCTCTCTCTAAAAATAAATGATTCAATAAAGTCTTTTAAAAGCACTTAATACAAAGCTGCAGCAGTAAAGTATTGACAGAGGAGCTGACTCGACAGCATGTAAGACACACGTGCACAAGGAAACGTCGTTATACACATTACATACACTTCCCATTCGTCAACTATCCCTCAGTAAGCTAGGAAACAGTCAAAACAACACCACTAATGATACCGACGAAAACACAGGCATTAAATTGTCCCCTATTAATAACAGCCAGAACCTCGGGTCTCGCCAACGGTCCGTTGCAGCGGAATAGATGGTGGCGGTAAATTCACACAGCAGAATGCCGCACAGCCGTGGGCACGAGCAAACCGCACACTGCGCTCCAAACCACGGATGCACCTCCTATTAAGCTCAGAAAGGCAGACACAGAAGAGTGCACCTGGTACTCAGAAATTAAGTTAAAATCAGCAAAATGAATCTCTGCTGCAAGCGCTTCCCTTACGGCTTGTGCAGTTTTCCCCAGGTAGGTTATGCATCAGCCAAAAGGTTTTCAGAAAAAAAACAAACAAAAAAGACAGGCCAAAGACTTGAATAGACATTTCTCCAATGCAGAGATATGAATGGTCAATCAGCCCATCAAAAGACGCTCAAATCACTAGTCATTAGGGAAATGCAAATCAGAACCACAATGAAAAACCATTTCATACATCCTAAGCTGGATATAATAGTAATATTCTAGAAACAAAAAATAACAGGTGTTGGTGACGATGTGGAGCAATGAGAACACTCGCTGGTGGGAATGTGAGATGGTGCAGTCGCCGCGGGAAACATTTGGGTGGCTCCTCAGAAAGCTAACGTACAATTACCATGTGACCCAGCAATTCCGCCCCTCGGTGTGTGCCACAAAAACTGAGACCCGGGACTGACACAGGGACTTGCACATCAATGTTCACTGCAGCATTTTCTTAATGTGCAGTAGATATTAAGACACAAACCCAAGCGCCCATCGGTTGACTGACAGATAAACAAAGTGTGGTCTGTGCACGCAATGAAGTATTACTCGGTCGAAAAAGAAACAAAGTTCTCGCACATGCTGCACCGTGGATGAACCTTGGAAACGTCGTGCTAAGTGAAATAACCAGACACAAGAAAAAAGGTTGTATGATTCCATGGATATAGGCGAGTCACAGAGACAGAAAGTAAATTAGAGGCCACAGGCGGCTGGAAAGAAGGGTGAATACGGAGCTACTTCCCAGTGAGGACGCAGTTCCTGTTTGGGGCGCCGTAAGAGTTTTGGAAGCAGGTGGCAGTGATGGCAACACGACATGGTGCAGGGAATTGGGGCCGCCGAGTTGTATACTTAATTTCGTGGCTAATTTCGTTATACATATTTTACCACAAAGCCCCAACTTTATTCTATACACTAGCAATGACAATTGAACAGTAACATTTTTAAAAATATTATTTACAATATTATTGAAAAATAAGCAATACTTAGGGATAAATCTTACAAGAGAGGTAAAAAATGTATGCACTGAAAACTACAAAACATGCTTGAGAGAAACTGGAGGTGGCTTAAGAAAACAGATACGCCATGTTCAGAGGTTGGAAGGCCCAACATTATTTGGGGAGAGTCAACTCTCCCAAAAGTGGTCTACAAAGTCGACACAATCTTAATCAAAATCCCAGCAGACTTTTTCCTTCCTTCCTTCTCTTTCTTTCTTTCTTTCTTTCTTTCTTTCTTTCTTTCTTTCTTTCTTTCTTTCTTTCTTTCTTTCTTTCGTTCTCTCTCTCTTTCTTTCTTCTTTCTTTCTCTTTCTTCCTCTCTCTCTCTTTCTTTCGTTCTTTCGTTCTTTCTTTCTTTCTTTCTCTTTCTTCCTCTCTCTCTCTCTCTCCCCTTCCTTCCTTCCTTCCTTCCTTCCTTTTTATTTCTTTTCTTTCATTCTTTTTTGTAGAACTTGAAAGTCTCATTTAAAATTAATGCGAGACTGGAAAGGACCTAGAATAGCCAAAATAAACTTTGAGAAAGGGGAAAATCCTGGTTTCTCCGGGGCTTGGGTGGAAGAGCATCTCCCAATCATTCCTTCTCTCTTGTTGCGACTCCACACTCAGCACTCAACCTCTGACTTTATCTGTCAAGCAGCTTGGTTCTGGGTTGGGGTCGGGCCCTGGGCAGGGTCTCTGGTAACTGCCCAGGGATCTTCACAACTGTGGAGTAATAAATAGGTATTCTGGTTTGAAAAAAACAAAGTTGGAAGTCCTGAACAACCTGATTTCAATACTTACTATAAAGCTACAGTAATCAAGACATAGTGGTGTTGGTGTTAAGACAGGTAAATAGATTAATGAGGCAGAATGCACAGTATAGAAATAAGTTGCATATAAGGTCAACGGCTTTTCAACAGAGGTGAAAGAAAAAGGAAAAGTCCGCTCCATAAACGGTGCTGGAACAACTGGATATCTTCTCTTTTTTTAAGTGAACCTCATACATATACAACAGTTAACTCAAAATAGAGCACAGACCTAAAATAGTAAATCTAAAATTAGAAAATTCCTAGGAGAAACCTCTGTCACTTTGAGTCAGGCAATGATTTCTTGGATCTGACAGCAGAACCACAGTCCGTACAAGAACAAACTGATACATTGGACGGCGTCAGGAGCAAACATCTCTGCTCTTCAGAACACGTAAGAGAATGAGCAGAAAGGCACGGACTTGGAGAAAATATTTGCAAGTCATAAATCTGGCAAAGGACATGTATCCAGAATATGCAAAAACTCTCAAAGCTCAAGAATAAGGAGACAAATAGCTCAATTAAAAAATAGGAACAAGGTTTTTAACAGATACTTCCCAAAAGAAGAGAGATGGATGGCAAGTAAGCATATGAACAAACATTCAATCTCATTAGTCATTAGGGAAAGGCAAATTAAAATCACAATGATATTCCACTACATGCCTGTTAGAATGACTGAAATTTTAAAAAAACTAACCATACCAATTTGTCTCAAGGGTGTGGAGGAACTGGAATTCTCCTACATTGCTCTGAGGAATGTAAAATGGTATGACCACTTTGGAAAAGTTATACTGTTTCTTAAAAAGTTGAATGTACACCAACCATAGGATCCAGCCAGCCCACTCCCAAGAAAAATAAAAACATACGTCCACGCAAAGACTTACGCATAAAGCCACAAAGCTTGTTTGTAATAGCCGAAAAGCGGAAACCATCCGCGTGTCTACCAACGGTGAAGGTAGAAACAAATGATGGTGTCTCCATAGGACAGAATATTACTTAGCAACAAAAAGAAGTGAACGAGCACTTCACGCCCCCACATGGAAGAAAATCAGAATAACTCTGTGGCATGAAAGAAACCAGACTACAAACGAGCACATACCGAATGATTCCATTTAGATAAAATTCTAGGACATGCAAACAGCTCCGGTCAGTGGTTCCCTGAGAACTGGGTGGCACAGAGGTCAACTTCAATGGGGACCCGAAGGTGAGAGGTTTCCCAGGTTCAAAGATACGGGAGCAGAAGCCAGAGAACAGGGTTGGAAAGTTATGGTTCACGATTAACAGCTATTTTTATTTGTTTGTGTTTGCAGGAAAAAGTTTAGTCACTATATAAAATTATCTCAATGTAAATTTTTCCTCCTAGATATGCATTAGCGCTTTGGCATATGCTACCACTTATTTCTAGCAGAATCTAGACTGTGAGCTCATGGCGGGGCGGGGGGGGTAATGGCTTTTTATCTCCTTAACTCCATGGCCCAGCACAGAGTTTGCCCTGAATACATCACTGAATAAGTGAATGAATGTGATTTGGGATCAGAGCACAAGCTTGAAGGTTTTGTTAAGTTTACTATTTCAATCATTTTAAAGTTCCTCTCCGCAGGGAGCACTGCTTTTCCAAAGGGCAAGGTCACTGGGGCTGTGAGGTGACAGCAAGCAGGTTGATAGGACTGTGCAACGAAGGGTTGACAAGGAAACAATCAAATAGATGTGTTTCCTCTAAGAAGGCAACAAACGCAAAGAGAGAGGTGGCCCAGTCGCACCCATCTGGAGGAGGGAGTCCGGACATACTTGGGGGCGGTTTACAGGCTGAGCAAAGAGCTCCAGTAAAGAGAGGGAGGTGAGGATGGAGAAGAGAGATGCGGATGCGATCACAGGGAGAGAAAGGAGGGGTCCAAGGGGAATTAGCCTGGGGCAGGATAAACACCTGTTCCTCTGAATCTAGGAAAACAAGGGCTGTCAGAGACGCAACAAGGTTTTTATTTTTATTTTTAATTGGTTTTAGACAGGGTTAGGGAGACAGAAGAGAAACAGCGGTTTGCTGTTCCACTTAGCGATGCATTCATTGGTTGCTTCTTGTATGTGCCCTGACCTGAGATGGAACCCAAAACCTAGGTGGCCTATGGGGAGGAGGCTCTAACCAACCGATCAACCCCGCCAGGAGCGCAGGAGGGTGTGTACCAGGGCGGAGGAGAGAGAGGGCGGGAAGCAGATCTTCAGGAAGGTGACACAGACCGCGCTAACGAAGTTTCTTTTCCAGCTCTCATCATTTAGGGCCACGGATTAAAAAATTTAACTCCAGAATTCTGGAGATTGGTCACTAACTTCAAAAACAACAAAAAATAAAAGCAACAAAAATCTATCTACTATCATTATGGTTTCATTTTTAAAAAGAATTTAACACACCAAAAAAGGGTAGAAAGGACAAAATCTCAGAATAAGTTCTCTGCTCTATGACTAACTCACTCCAATGTCCTTATTTTTCCCATTTCACCAGAAAGGATGATGATTCCTTCCTCCGAGACCAGTGCGTGGGCAGCGCGGCTCCAAACAGCCCACGCGGGCAGCGACACTCAGTCTCCAGGAGGCGGGCGGGGCGCACTCCACCCGGGGCCAGTCCCCTCCCCACCGACGGGGTCCCCCAGGGCGCAGACCCTGGAGGCGGCGACAAGCCGAGCGGCGCCCCACCGGCCTGGGCAGCCCCGCAGCCCCTCGGCGCTCTTCTGCGCGGTTCCGGAGCCCACCGACGCCGCTGAGTGTGTGTGTGTTGGGGGATGGGGGGGTGCAGCTCTCCGGTCCCTATGCCCGGGTGCCCCACTCCGACAGCCCTGCCCCGCAGGTATGAGGACACCCTCGCTTGGCCCGGGTCTCGGATAACCGAGGCTATCGGTACCGGCGTCGCGGATGCGCGAGGGTCCGAGTCCACCCTGGGGGTCTGGGCGCCTTCGCCGGTTCTCATCACCCCCCCCCGGAACGCCGGCTTCTACGGCTGGAGGCGAGCGTCGACGGGCGCCCACGCGGGGCCACCCCGAGGGGCGCGGCGGCGCCCATCATCCAGGAGCGCGCCCTACCTGTCGTAGCTCCAGCGGCTGTAGGACAGGGTCCGATGGCTGCTGACTCCCTCCATCGCCGCCTCCGGGCTCCGCGGGCGGCGGCTGAGGCTGCGCGGGGCTGGAAGCTCGCTCGCTGCGGGCCGGGCGCGGGTGGAGGACTGTACCATTCCCCCCGGGGGGAACCCCCTCCGGCTCTGCCAATGGCGCGGACGCACAGGCTGCGGGGACCCGGGCCCGAGGGCTTCCCTCCCCCAGGCGGAGTCCCGCGGGGGCGCGGCTCCTGCAGCCTCCACTGCTTATTTATTTATTTCTGATGTGTGCTCCACGTCTCCATGGCAACCGCTCCATCTTATCCCGCGTTACTAAGGCGCCGCTCTTTCAAACCTTCCCGGGACCGAGACTCAGAGGCTGCCCTTGCTCTTGCAGTTTGGAATAAGCTCCCGGCCCCTCTGTGGAGAAGGCCCTCCTTTCTGGCGGGGGCGGGAGGTGTGTCTACCTATCCACTCCCTCCGAACTTCCACCAACTGTCCCCTTTCTCAGGAGTGGGAACACCTATCCCCGGAATTTCGGAGATTTCCCTGCCTGTCCTCGCCCCTTTCCCCCAAGCTTGGAAGTTCTTTGACCTCCGGGATCCCACTTCTCCTAAAACCGTCGGGACTCAGCACCTTCATTACCCGAATGGAAATCCACTTCTCCCTTCCTCCTCCCCTCCTAGATTTCCTTGGCCCCGCTCTTCAGCATATTGTGGCCCCCTTGGGTTCCGAGGACCAGGCTCTGTAAACATTCCCATTTCTAGGCTATCATTTGTTTATTTTCCTTTGTGTTTTCTATTCATTAAATCCAGCTGTGTTGGCTCAGCTAAGCGGAGAGGGAGAGCGTTTTCTTTGTCTATACCTGGTGGCTGAGGTTGGCCCTAGGGAAGAACTGGGTCCTCTGGGCGGGGTGGGGTGGGGAGGGAGAGCTGGCCGGCGCTTTTGAGCCTGCCCCTCCCGCCCGTCGGGATTTACAGGTATAATCTCGTTGCAAGGTCGTGGAAGCCTAAGAAGGACCTTTCAGTGCAGTTCCGGGAAGGCAGTGCTAACAGGCTGGGACCTGGGATGGGCGGAGGAGCTTAAATCCCTGGAGGTGGAGTGCAGGGCGGTATGAGTTGAGCTACACTAATCCCGGGATCGGGGACAGCTTCAGAGAAACTATAGACTAGCCTGTTAACCCTTAGTCACAGGACTAGCAACTGGCAGCGAGTGCACCTGTGGCATCCAGCCCACAGGTGTGTTTCTGCTTGTCCAGTACAGGTTTGGTGTTCTTTTCATTGACTACATTGACACCATTTAAAAATCGGGAGATTTAATACATCCAGCATTTTGTCTTCCCTTGAAAACTAAGAAAATCTGGCACGCTTGGACCTGCCTTCAGCACGGCAGCCGCCATCCTCACAGGGAGCACATCTTGTCTTACGGCCTCGGGCCCCAGCCACCCAGCTCCTCGTAACTTGCTGGTCTCAATAGCTGTGGAGTTTGCCACCATGCGGACACAGTCATCCCTGCGATCAGTCGTTTTCCATGGCCCTCAGAGCTGCCCAAATGCGGCATTAGCCGGTATTTACCACGGGGCAGGTCCTCGGCAAACTGCTGTGCACAGCAAGGGGTTTACAGACTGACATGCGTGGACTCCCGCTCCTGAAGCACATCTTGATGGTGAGGCTCTTGGTCTGGCCATGCCCTCAGGAGTGCTGGAATGGAACTCCAGAAACCCCGCGTTGCGAGTGTGTGGAGCCCTGCTCATTGTTTGGGTAGGGGTGACGGGGGAGACTCCCTGTCTGGAGAATGGGTTTCTTGCCCCTCCCACAGACACTGCAGAACCAGAAGCCACTTCTCCTGAGCCTCCACGGATGTCCTTTCTCCGGAGGACTGATGGAAGGCAACTAAGACCTAAGAAGGGACTCAGAAGGGACTGAGAAGACAGGCCCTGCTCTTGCAGCATCACCCCGCTCCATGGGAAGGGCTCTTCCTCCCCAGATATGTTTGTGTGTATATTCAGCAATATTTTTCCTTCTCTCCCATTTCTTTACCATCTAATAAAGACGTGTAAATAGTAATTAAACTTTCATCTCAGTATTTAAGCTGCATGGCATTAAAAGAGGAGTGTGACTCAGCTAAAAGAGGAGCACACATCACCCAAAGATAGACCAAGGCCTCTGTCCCCTTTTGGAGAGAGGGTCCTGCTTCTCTGCTTGAACCTGTCTGATAAAATGTAGTGGTTGGAGCTGGGAGAACAAGTATAGGAGCTGATCTAGATGATGCTCAAGGGGGAATGGGGCTGGGGAGATGCAGTATCAGGTTAGACAGAGGAGACCTTATTGACCTGGGAGCACTCTCCTGTGACCTGGGATGGAATGTTCTGGTAAGTGCACCTGAGGCTAGTCTAATACATTTGCTGCAGTCGCCCCTTGAAGCCTGGATGTGGTGTGGCCCGCGGAGAGACGGTGCAGTAGGCAACATTGCCACTTCCCTCAGATTCTTCTGGATCCCTTGTTACTGATCTCGTGTGTCCTGCCTACCTTCCACACCCACACACAGCTTCGATGGACTTTGGCTTCTAAAACCCAATACCTGCACCTCTTCTTCCGACTGCCTTCCCTTTGCTGGAGCCGTTTTGCTCACCCCCACACGGAGCGGTAGGTGCCCAGGAACTTTCACCCCGGATGGCCCTTGTCTAACACCTGGCAGGTGCAGGAGTATGAAAGTGCAGCACCCTTGCCACGGGCATGGACGACACTGAGGTGGGACTTGTACTCCATTGTCCCTGTAGGATCAGGCTGTGTGTAGCCTCTGTGGGACTCTGGCCACATTCTTGTTTCCCTTCCTCCTATGTCTGGGCCCCCTGCGCCCACTCCTTTCCCTGTCTCCCGCAGCAGTATTTCAGTGGTGCCCTGGAGCGGACTGGTGCCGAGAGCCGTTGTTAGCAGCTCCTCCCCACTCCATAATCAGAAATGCCGTGTTGGTAGTTTTAAATTGGCCATGGTGGGAGCATTCACCATGGAGCATGCATGGAAACTGGCAAATGCTATGAATCAAGGCTTTATTTTCTTTCCAAAGAGCCAGTTGTTACCCACGACCACACCACTGAGGCACTCCCTTACTAAACCACGTGGGCGTGAGTGGTCACTTCAGTCTGCTCAACCTGTGGTCGCAGAAGCTGGATCCTCCTGTGGTGTCATCCATCACTTCTCGAGAATGTCCCAGCCCTTGGTGGTACCGGGATCACGTCAGACTCCTCCCACCCCGGATAGGGCAGCAGGGCGTGCTTACTGGAACCAGTGCCTTTTCTGAATGCAGATTTATCTTCTCTGCCTGTGACGCTTTTCCAATGGCTTAGAGACGTCTAATGATCAACCTGAGACTTCCAGGGGGTTTCAGCTGAAGGGCCTACTGTGTGGTGAAGGATGTGTGGATGTGTGATGGTGGTTTTGTAAAACAGGAGGTCCTACCGTACGCTTCATTACCTGCAAACAAAGGGGAGAAAGTGAGTGGTCTATCAAAGGCTCAGCTAAGGAGCCAGCTTTGGGATGAAACTCTGTGGGCCGTCACTGTCCCCCAGGAGGTAGTGCATGCATTCCACGATCTGCTGATACAGTGCTGAGCCCCCAGTCCTTAGAATACACCTTGATTTCAGACTTCTAGTCTTCGGAACTGTGGGAGAATAAGTTTGTTACTTTAAGCCACCAAGGTTGTGGCACTTTTTATTGCAACCCCAGGAATCGAATAGCTTGTCTTAGACATGAACCATCTTCCCCCCCAGGGTCCTTGTCACTTGTTCTGCTCTCAAGGGTTCCAAGTGAGTATGTTCCTCTGCCAGCTGAATTCTTAGGTCTAGATTTGGAGTTTCCAGGCTCGGCTAGCCCTTACCGCAGCCCATCTCTTGCATTCCCAGTCAGCTGGGCGTCTCCCCTGGGAGTGGACGTGACCCTGCCTTATACCATCTCCTTTTTCCAACCTCCAGAGATGGGTGAGCACCCCTCACTCACCTGCCCAAAACCCTAGTACCACTTGGAGAGGCCACTGCCTTTTACAGGGGCTGGGGGCTGTATACCAGCTCTGTATACCACCCCTTCCCTGGACAGGAGCCCAGAAACCTCATTGGGCCTAGGCCAGAGGTTCTCCTGGGAAGTGGCAGCTCCAGAATTCTCTTAGATTAAAATCTGATTGGAAGGGGAGTGGACTCCAGATTTATTTAAAACTTTCCAAACCACGTTCTGAAAGAGACTGGTTTTGGGGTAGGTAGAGAGGCAGACGCTGTGGTATCACCCCTGTGTCTCAAAGGCGGACAAAGCAGCATCTCTAGAAGCTTTGGTCACTCTTTCTATACTGCCTCGGCCTCTCCAAAGCTGAAGGTGCTTTTTTCTAAACCAGACTGTAGAAAACTGCTCAGGAACTGAAGGAATGGTATGGGCAACCAGCAGCCCGTAAGTGGCACAAGGGAGCCCTCTAGTGGCGATCACTTAAAACCTCAGGCATAGGGCAGCGCTGCTTCTGGGACTACTGGTTCATCAGGGACAGGAGGACCAACACTTGGAGGCAGAGAGACAGTTCTAAGACTGACAACCATCATCCTCATCCTGTGAGACAATCACAAGCACAGGGCTGGCAACCCCAACGAGAGAGAGGATAGATCAGGGCAGATCAGACAGACCACAGAACACACAGACCTAATCACAGGCCAGGTCACCAAACCCAACTGTTTGCCCCCATAGGGGTGGGAGACATCACGGGAAAACGGATGACTGGAATTTTGTTAGCTTTGTAAGGACTTTTGCTACAAGCACAATGCTTATTTTGTTCAGTTAAATGTTATTTTATGAAGTTTAATTAAAATTTCAAAAATACACCCTGGCTGGTGTGGCTCAAGTGGATTGAGTGCCAGCCTGCAAACGGAAGGGTCACGGGTTCGATTCCCAGTCAGGGCACATGCCTAGGTTGCAGGCCAGGTTACATGGTGGGGGCATGTGAGAGGCCACCAATCAGTATCTCTCACACATTGATGTTTCTCTCCTGCTCTTTCTCTCCCCCTCCCCCTTTCTCTAAAAGTGGATAAATACAATCTTCAAAAAAAAAAAATATGAAAAAATGTCCACAAATATAAAATCGACTCCAGGTTCAGAGAACTCGTGAGGTCCCAGACCACTTTTAGGAGGATCTGAGGAAACGGGTGTCCCCTCAGAGGCGCAGAGATCGTGTTGTGGCTGTTACTGCAACCCTATTTTTACCTCTAGGCTGCTGTATCCTTGGAAACACAACTCTATATGTGGGTCATTGTAAAATTAAGAGAGATGTTTTGATCTTCATTCCTGTTTCTTCAAAGCTCTTCCTCCTCTTTTGTGCCCAGTCAATTCCAGTTGTCTTGCAAGTTGACTCCCTTCTCTGGCCCGGAGGCAGATTGAAGCATGCCCTGTACTGAGTATTCCCAGGACTTGTTCTATCCTTCATAGCAATCATTCCATCTTGTCACTGTTGTTTATTTTTGTGCATCTACACCATAACGCTGAGACCCTTAGAGGTCAGAGAACACGGTTCACCTACTTCTATACTCCTGATACTTGCCACTCTGTCTGGTGCATGCTAAGCATCACTATTTGCAGAGTAAATGAGTAAAACAAATAATGTCTGGTGTGCTCCCTCCCTCCAGCCCCTCTCCAAAGGATCCTGACAACTCCTAATGAGTTTATCACACCCACAGTGCCTCGTGGCAATTATCCCACAAGTCATCCACTCTAAAGGAACACATGTTTATGAAGAACCTATTCTGTGTCTGGTTGGCTCTGGGTTCTAGGAATGGGACAGTCTACAGCAGACTTTGCCCTCAACGGAGTGTGGGCTCTGCTGGGGGATGGACAAGTTCAAAATGGCGAGACAAATGCTAACAGGAGAGACTCTCATGGGATCATGACATAGGAGCACCTCCAAGAGCAGGCAGCATTTAGACTAAAACGTGAAGGATGAGTAGTGGGAAGGCAGCTAAAGGGTCAGAGGTTCTAGCAGAGGGCAGAGCAGGTGCAAAGGGAGCCCCGGCTGGGAGTGTTAGGGATGGAGCTGGAGAGCCAGGCAATCTGAGGAGCCACACAGACTGTGGTCGGGAAGGGTGGACTTTATCCTGGGCAAGGGGACTCCTCCGAAGTGATTTCATCCGGGGTATGTCCTGGCCAGATTTACAAAGAGCAGCATGGCTGCTGTGAGGAGAATGGGTCAAAGAGGGCGAACAGGAAAACTCTCGTTTTGCTCTACTCTAAATTTACTCCTCAAACCCATCTGTGACCAGATGTGCAGGTGATTTTCCCACACCATGCAGCTCTGACACCAGCTGAGTGCCCTGCCACAGCTCAGTTCTGACACTGTCCACCCAGACACAGCTGTCAGATCCTCAGGTTAAGAGCTCAGTCCCACAAGACTGCCGCCCCCCACCTCCAGATGCCAGCTCCAAGTCCAGGTTGTCCCCCGTGCTTCTGCCCAACTTGCAATAAATTGGAGCTTCCCATGACCACTCCTTGGGTTCGATTAGTTTGCCAGAGCACTTGAGAGAACTAAAGGAAACAGTTTACTTGCTGTTACCAATTTATTACAAAGGATACGAGCGAAGAGCCAGATGAAGAGGCACAGAGTGCAGTCTGAAAGCATACAGCCCACTGGAGCTTCTGCCCTTGTCCAGGGTGCGCCACCTTCCTGCGCGCACCTTGCTCCTGAATGTGTTCTTGTTCACCGGCCCAGAGCTCTCCAGGCTCCATTCCATTCTTGTGGGTTTCCGTGGAGGAATCACTGTGTGGCCACGTTTGATTAAATCACCAGTACTTAAATCAAGCTCAAAGTTCCGACCTCCGATCACACAGGTCAGTTCACACAGCCACTGGTCCTCATCTATGGTTACCTAGAGGCTTTCCAGAAGTTACTTCATTAACATAAACTTAGGAGCTCTTGAAAGGAATAACAAAACTCTTTATCTTTATAGCTCTTATTACCTACGAAATTTTAACACCTACCTGCCAGGAACATGAAGACTAAAATATATATAATAAGATCATAGAGGGCAAGACTGAAGGCAGAGGTGTAATAAACTAGTTGAGGCATAATGGAAAGGGAGGGGTGTTTACCAAGGTTATGGTTTGGACAACTGGGTACAGGGTTGTCATCACCCGAGGCAGGAAATTCAGACGGTGTTTGTGGGGGAGGAAGAGACGTTAGTTCAATATGGAAGATGTTGAATAAGATGCTTTTGAGACATCCAGGTAAGATATCTTGGGTCCCTTTAACTAGTCCAGAATCAGGACAGCAGTTCTGAACGTGGACCAGAGCTGGAGCTAGAACCCTTAACATACAGGTAGTCACAGCCATCAGAGCTGCACGGAGCTCTTCCAGTCAGAGGGTGTAGAGAAGGGAAGGGGGTCCGAACTAGTCCAGAATCAGGACAGCAGTTCTGAATGTGGACCAGAGCTGGAGCTAGAACCCTTAACATACAGGTAGTCACAGCTGTCACAGTCAGAGGGTGTAGAGGAGAAGGTGAAGGGGGTCCGGGGCGCCACCCTGGGGAAGGGAACGTTAAGGGAGGGTCAGAGGAGGAAGGACCGGGAATCGCACCGGAAAGGAGTGCTTAAGGCCACTGGGAGAAACTCAGCGCGGTGCGGTCGAGCAACGTGTCTCGCTCTCTGGCACACGCACGGCCACGCAAGAGAACACGTGAACACGTTCACAGTCGAGACAAACTCGGGCACGCCTAAGCACAGGCTGCGAAACAAAACAAAAAACCAGTCATTTTCAGTCAACCTAAGCACGTTGTGTTTCTTTCCCCACAAACATCACCCGCGGAGTCAGCAACGAGGGAGCCACGTGGCTGACAGACACCGCCTTTCTCCAAGCCTTTGCTCACTCTTTTCTGTGCCTAGAATGCTGTTTTCTTCTGTTCTTTCAGTTCCTCTTCCTCATTCAAGACCAGCTTAGATTTCACTTCCTGAGTAGATGCCTTCCATGACCTTCAACACCTGTGATTCTGAAGGCAATGATTTCTGTCCTAACTGATCCTACCCAGGGGTGTCCAACCTTTTGGCATCTCTGGGCCACATTGGAAGAAGAGTTGTCTTTGGCCCACATATTAAGTACATTGCAACATGAAATCACAAAAGAAGTCTCATAATGTTTTAAGTAAATTTACAATTTTGCATTGGGCCACATTCATAGCCATCCTGGGCCACACGCAGCCAGCGAGTTGGACACCTGTTAGTAAATACCATGACTTTTTGCTTAGCACATAGTTTGGCATTTGGTGTTATGTAAGCAAGTGGATAACTTGAATTTTTCAGCCTTTCCCAGAAAGATTTGGTGAAGCCCCACCATTTGCCAAAACAGGGCAGTCACAATTCTTCTGTTCTGCATTGAAAATGTCACCAATTGGTCCCACACTACCCCTCCAACCTTAACGCCGATCATACCTCTCTGCATCCTCAAAGCTTCTACCACCTACTATGGGGTAGCCAGTTTCCACAGAGCACCATCTCTTCAATCACCTTATCAGAAACAGGCAACATCCTGGACTCCTCCCACATCTCTCACCACCCATGTTTCAACCATCTCTAAGTCTTCCTGAGCCTGCCTTACAACATCCTCGAGAACCTGAGTCTCTGTCCCCGCCCCACTGCTCTGCCTCGGTTTGGGCACTCCTCTCCCTCTTCCCCAGTCACGGTGGACCTCAAACTCACCCCTTGCCTTCTCCTCCCCTGTCCATCCACACTACCACCAGGCGATCTCCCTGAAATCCAAATCTGAGTAAATCTGCTTTAAATCACCCAGGCAGTGCCCTCCACAACTTCCAGGGTAAAAAGTCAACCTCCAGAGCCTGAGGGCCCTGAAGGCCGGGCTCCTGCATGTGTCTCCTTAGGTTCCGAATGGGTTAAGCTTTTTTATGTTTCTGCCTTGATTACCCTTTCATGATTTCTCGGTAAAAACACACACACACACACCTGGGTAGACTGTTCCCAGATGCCCTCTGGCAGCTGGTCAGTCTTTATGATGTGCTCATTATTTGCCCCGTGAGAGTGATGATTTCACTGGGCTGCTCAACTGTGAAGCAGAGGGCAACCTGTGAAACTACAATCCAGACCTGGATCCAAATCCTGTCCTGTCACTTACTAATTGTGCAACCTCGAGGAACGCACTCAACTCCTCTGCACCCCAGCTCCCTCTGTGATATGAAAATAAAAACTGCCCCCATACATAATAGGTGCGCAATAAATATTAGATCCAGCACTTTCCTACTATTTTGCAACTGGTTATTTACTTTTCTGTTTTCCCCACTAAAATGGGGAAAAGCTTAAACCTAGAGATCCCAATTCTGCCTCTCGGAACCACAGGGTCACACAGCTTTATCCTACTTACTTACTTTAAAACACCGACCACACCCTCTGCTCTTTCAGTTTAGGTTAAGTATCCAACCCTCTCCATTATTTTCCTAGCACGGATGCTCGTCCTCATTTCCTATGGAAACCACCTGATCCATTAAGAAATGGTTCATAGTACTGTCAGGGGACTCCTTTCCAGACTGAAAGCCAAGAGAAAAATTCGGTAAGACACTGGTAATTCTCACCATGGAGAAGGCTGTCTTTCTACCAGGACTCGCGGGTCCCAGGACCGAGATCTGTGTCCACCCTCTTCTCTCCTCTCACTCACATTCTCTAGGTACTTCAAACCGTGCATGAGGTAACCCCTTATACTGCTACCTCTGTAAGACGCTATGAAAAAGAAGTGGTGAAGAAACTTTCTGTGGAGGCCCAGGATGCTCTGATCATAGGCAAAGACAGCGAGGAGGCTGTCCCTATAAACCAGTATGCTGGGCTATCTGGTCTGGGATCAGGTGGAGCCCAAGTGGCTTGGAAAATGGATGCAACTACTGATGACAAGTCGTGCCAAACACACAACTCACTTCTGCCCAGTGTGCCCGTTCTTAGTTTCTACACGAGCTCCAGAAGACTTTCCTCCCTTCCACCCAGCATAAACTCACAGGAGATGGAATCCTTTTACAAAAGATAGGCTATGTTTATTTAGAGTCACAGGCAGTTGACTCATGCAGTGTGACTCAAACCACAAGAAGCCATTCCCACGCCACTCCATCTGAGTCCCAGAGCCACCGCCAGAGTGGAAGGAGCGCTGCTGGGGCCCATTCACAGGTTCACAAGTTTCTCATTGAGGGCGATCTGTGACTGTGTGAGGTTGGCCAGGTAGGTCACCATCAGCAGGTCCTGGAAGAGAAAGCAGCCCTGATGAGTGAGGAGCTGGGTGGAAGGGGCACAGGAGGCTGGTCCCAGCAGCTCTACGACAGACACTGGGTGTCAGGACAGTCCTGGAGGAATGACAGCTGGAGAGGGTAAGCAAGAGCTGAAGGCAGAAGTTGGGAGGGAAATGCCTGAGAACACTTTCTTAGCTCTATTGGTAACTTACAGACTATGGGTGCTTCGGTTGAGATTCATGGGTAAAATTATTGGGGGGATGGTGAACTCAGATGGGGAAAATAAGAAGTTGAATTTTCATTAACACCTGAATTTAAGCATTCCTTTCAACCACAAATTTAGATGACAATTCACAGTATCAGCAGTACCTGAGCCAATGGAATCAAGGAAGGAGAAGGGATCTACGAGAGTGTGTACTATCTCTGCCTTCCTCCCTAATGGGAGAGAAAGGGGTGCAAAGGCGAAGCCCGGTCTCCCCCAACTCCCTTCACATCCGTGGTGAGGCAGGGGAAGGCACAGGCTGCCAGAAGCCCAGAAATGACACTCACGTTAATGTTGCTGTTGAGCATGGTCTCGAAGTCTTCAGCGGCTATCTTGGGTACTTGGTTGACCAGACTCATCAAGAAGCGGCCCACAGTATTGTCAGCTGACACCTTTCCAGACTGAGCACCAAAACCAAGATTGAATGAGGCAGAGTTAATTCTCACCACCGAGGACAATCATTTCAGCAGCCTCTCTCTCAGTGGCCTAGGAGTGGAGACCTATGCCCTCCTCCTTTCTTTCCTCCCCCTCCTCACCAGGACATCTTCTGCATACTGCAACACTGTGCTGAGAGCATCCTGGATGCGGGCCGATGACCCTGCTACCTGCTGCAAGTCACTCGAGAGTCCAATCACCCGGTTGGGGCTGAAACAGGTCTTCATGATCAGGTCAACTGTGGGGTTGGGTTGGGAGGCAGAAGAAACAGAGAATCCAGTGATTCCATTGGGAAAGAGATGATTTCTAACCATCCTGCTAACTCTCCCACCTCCCTCTGGACTTCATCAACTGCCCCAGACTGCCCTGCCCTGCCCTCGTTACTGCAGCACTGCTTCCTGCAGACAGAGCTTGGCTCCTGCACCTGGAATGCCAATCCCTGGCTTTGGTCTCATATGAATAGCCATGTAGCCTCTAGTACTGATAATTCCCCATCTCTAACAATGTCATGTAATTCCTTGAATCCCGTTCACATGGGAGAATGACCGACTTCCAGTCAGCACACACTTCAGATGAATGGTTCTAACCCACCCAAGGCCCTCCATGCTTTTTGGAGAGCAGCAACCCCCTCCCATAAAAAATGCTGAAGACCTTGAAGGAGGGCCCAGGAGGGTCACTCACCTCCGATGCGCTCAGTGTCATAATATGCGTATTTCACTGTCAGAGGTGTGAACATCACGCCCATGGTCCTCCCAGGGACACCCATTAAAGTGCTGGGGAGAGAGAAGTCAAGGTAAACAGACGGCCTTGAGAGGGTTTCCACGTCTAGTCCAGGCCAGGAAAGCAGTCACACCAAGAGTATGGCTTCCAAGGTTCTGACGTAAGAGGCTTGAACCCCAGAAGTATCGTGGGAGCAAGTCACTGTCTTCCCTTAGCTCATTCCACACACCACACTCTTGGCCTGTGAGTGAGGACTCTGCCTTTGGACCTGGCCCGGTCCTGACAGAGGACTACACCACACACTGAGATCTCACTGATGAAAGGGCTGACACTGGGTTTCCTGTGGAGCTGGCTGCTAGACAGCCCCCCCTCCAAACGAAGAGACAGGACAGGTCTCTTCTGGGACCGAGCCCTTCATCTGCATCTAAAAAACAAATGGACTCCAGCCCACCAAGATGAGACTGGGTGCTATAAGTCATCTCACTATGAGTGCCTGCCTTTACTACATTAACTACACACTTTGAACCAGATCTGAAGGGGTATAAAATATCTGGAAGGGCGGAGACATCAGGCAACAGGTAGAGCTTAGTGGTACACCAACTGGCCATAAGGACTTGGAATCCGCCGTTTTGTCTTACTGCGTGGTAGTTAACTATTACGTCAGTGTCAGACACAGAAACAGCACAAAGTTGAACAGCATAAAACTTAATGAATGCCTCCACTCTAAACAGAAAATAGAACCCCCCAACTCCCACAGCAGCCCCCTTCTTCAGTGAGCCACAAGAGCCTTCCCCAACACGCCCCACCAACCAGCACTCCCGCTGCCTCAGTATTCAGCACTGCCCCGCTACGGCCGTCAAACTGTGCATAATCCTGGGTTACTAGACGTGTCAAAACAAGGATGGTGCTTTCTAATCTGTACCACCCCAAGTCCTGTGCTCAGTTCTGGGGACAAGTACAAGCTAGAAGAGGCGACTCAGAAAAGCAGTGAACACACTGAAGATCATAACCAGAACACCATGTCAGGGGCGGCTACAGGCACTGTGCAGAGCTGGCTTCCAGGAAAAATGCCATGAGGAACACGGCACCATGCTCAAAGCCTAAAGGGCTGCCATTTGAAATTGGTTAAGAGCAACGTGTAGACATCTGGGGTAAGCTAGGGTCAGTGAAGGGAAATTTCCACGACAGATCTTGTTTCAGAGTAAATGATTAAAGCCCTTCTAATTGTAACTCCTGAGTGAGGAAGGGGCTTCCTCAGGAGGCAAGTTATAACTGCCTGGGGTAGACGTGGGTCTCCGCATCTGGTACGGACTAGACAGCCATTTATGCCCTTGTGGCCCAGGACCCTGGTCACCTGACATAAGCCTTGATGCTCATGCGACCGTTCTGGAGGCTCGTGTCCACAGTGAGGTGAATGGGGTTGGGGGCTTCCCGGCTGTAGTACTCATGGATCAGCACAGAGTGCTCTGTGATGTCATGGCCTGTAGCATACCTGGAAAACAAAACATGGCTGAGGACGCCTGTCTACATGTGACATCAACACCAAACACGATGGTGGCAGGGGTGTCCCGTGGTACCTGACGTCCCTATGGCAGTGATACCCAGTGACACTGCAAATACTAAAACAATAAACACATTGAAAACTATCATCAAATCAAATCAAAAGCTGACTTAGAGCTCTTGAAAAATTCCAAGTCATCAGCAAGGCAAAAAAGACTTGTTCAGTAAAAGCTGCAACTGAAAAGAAACACTTTTGGCTTCAGAGAACCAGAATTGCTAGTAAAACACATTGAATTCATAGCTCCTTGAGTTAATACACCTTCCACACTGTCTCCCGAACGATAAGTAAAATATCTAGTCTGGTGGCAAAATGCCTTGGCAACTATTGAGACTTAATTCCCTCTGCACCCCAACGTACCAGCCCAGGATGAGCTCATTTGGAGAGACTTTCTTGTGCAATTCATACATATTCTTAGCAAATTCCATGTCAACAGCCACCTAAGAAAGCAGAAAAGGAAGCTCAGAAGCCAGAAGTCCATAGAAGAAATGGATAAAAAGAGCAAGAGGCCACCCACCAGCTAGAAAAGGCACATGAAGCATGTCCAAACAGAACGATGCTCTATGAACTGTAGCAGCTCCATTGATGATGAGCACAACACAGCATGTGGCAGAGGGCCCAAAGGGGAGCCTAGCAAAATAACAGCTACCCCTGCACAGGGGCAGCTCAACCCCCCACTCACCTCATCTTCTGACTCATTGTGAGGCACTGAAAAGCAATTGGTGACTTCCACTGAGTGCTTGTCAACAGTTCCTGTGGGAGAGAATTGTCCATGTGTCATGTTATGTAATCCGAAGGCCCCTAACAGCCCCTGATCACTTTCCTGATGCTTTCAGATGTTTAGAGTCGAAGTCAATAAACAGCCCTGGCTGGTATGGCTCAGTGGATTGAGTGCTGGGGTGCTGGGGTTCAATTCCCAGTCACGGCCCATGCCTGGGTTGCAGGGCAGGTCCCCAGTGGGGGGGGGCGCATGAGAGGCAACCACACACTGATGTTTCTCTCCCTCTGTTTCTCCTTCCTTTCCCCTCTCTCTAAAAATAAATAAATAAAATCTTAAAAAGTCAATGAACAAAAACCCAAAGTTACTAGCTCCAAGTTTAGCCATGTGCCTCAATGGAACCAGGATTTTCCAGAGAAATGAAACTCTGGAGAGACCTGTAACTCCTTCCTTTAGCGGTCAACAAATAGGAAGGTCTTTCACAAGGTCTGCTTTTGCCTACTTTCCACTATTAAGTCCTACTCCAGATCTTTCCCATGACCCTCATTTTCAGCCTCTAGACTTTCTCCCTACAATTAGACTGCAGAGCTACCTGAAGATTTCAATTAAGTCTACACAGACCACCCCTACGGTGGCCAAGGCTCAGAGAACACGCTGAGGGAGCTTCACCTGTTCGTCTCTTCAGCCACCTGGTCCCATGGTCCTAACCGTATCCCCATCATCACCCAGAACCCTGCCTGTCAATCTTCAACACCAACGCCAGTCTTTTACCACAAACTTCTACTGTAGTTCTGATAACTTTGTTTCCACCACGCGCATCTGTTTCTCCACCTCACCAAGACTGCGGGTCCCTTGACTTCTCTATTTTTTTAAACTCCGGTTCCCAGGCTTCAAGCGCTTCCCTCTCCAGCACAGACCACAGCGAGGCCTACACCCGCTGGTGGCCAATTCTAGGTTACTAAGGGTTCTGGCTCCTTAGTGAAACTATGTCCCCCAAACCAATGGGTATATATTCTTTACCTTACCTGACCTCTCATTAGCACCCAACAACTTCAAGCTTCTGATGTAGATAAGTCTTCCATATTTCTATGCCACCAGGGCACCCTTCTATTAGAGCGCTGACCGCATTATATCCTAGTTATCTGCAGCGAAGAGTATGCCTTCATCTTCAACTTAAGGTTAGAGTAGAGCTCTTGTTATCAAGCTCTGAACTCTCAGTGCCCAACAGTTTTATGATATTTTAATAGCACCAGTGCCTTTGTCTTACTAAATGAAATGTTTCATGTTTTAATGTCTAAGTGGGAAAAATTTTAAGTCCCTACCAAGAATCCATGCTTCATTCTTCAGCACACACTGCCTCTGTAATGGCTAACACTGCACCACGATGACTGTCTGGAAGAGAATCTCAAGGTGGAGACTACAGTTTGTCCAACTAGAGTCGCTGTAATATTTGGGGCACTTAGCACAGACCTTGAGCAGAGAACTGTTTCTTTAGTTAAACAGCTCCGGTGAGTTTGGGAAATTTGACAGCGAAGCTGAAAAAGTACTTGTGAGTGCCAAGTCGGTGATGCAAACATCATTTGCTCCAAGCTCCAAGCAGGGCACCGTCATGGAATGCTATCATATTTGGCAGGCTAAGAATGGGGGTGAGGGTGGAAGTACGGGATGAAGGACCAACACCGAAAACGTTTCCTGGGAACTTGGAAGGTGAGTGGAACTTAAAGAAACAGATAAGGGGGGGTGGGGAAGGCACTTGTGGCAAAGAGAATACAAAGGCTTGGTTTGAGAAAAACCATGGCTATGTTTGGAAGATAATGGATTAATGGAAATTTCTATAAAATGCTACGCTCTCAAAGAAAAAGGGGGAGAATGTGCAGGTGTTTTAGGGGTGATACAGGCCTGATGTGGTGGAGGAAGGCAACCAACAGCTGATTTGTACCAAAAGTGTGCCAGAGACTAGATGCTTTCTGCAATAATCTAGTTCTCACAGAGACCAAGTCTAAAGGAGCTCCTGAAGGAGCCAGACTTCAGGTGATGTGGCCCAAGGCTCAGGGCTGGTATTTGGGGGAGTCTGCCTATGAATCATGTCCTCTTTGCGGTACACCAATTGCCTCCTAAGGTAGGAGGGCTGTTATAAATTCAAGGTAAGAAAGAGAAATGATGCATGCAATTGGAGTGGGTTCACAAAGGTGTCTAAAATTTTTAACGAAGATGGGGTAGAAATGATTTTGATGGGATCAGCAGTCCCCAGAGAAAGGAATGTATTATCAGTAATTCCTCTTCAGTGCTTCTCAGTTTCACAAATTACTTTAACACAAAATATCTATCCTCCAAATTTGGAACATGGGTATGGAATAGGTTATTCTCCAACATGAAGATTAAGCAATATAATAAACAGACACTGCAATAGTTTGTGTCCAAACTGAGAATCAGAGACAACTCGGGGGGCACTGGGTCTTTAAGGATGAGCATCCGTGAGACTGAGGGACAGAGCATCAGGCTTATACCTTTAGGAAAGCAGATTATTACAGAGGCCCTGAATGGGTTCCTGCAAAATAGGTTTACTTGTTGAGAGGGATATCTTTGAACAGATGCTCCCTTTTGCAACTGGTTAGGAACTTCTTTGTAAACACCTGGAAAAGAAAGGTATTTATTCCGTAGATAAGGGGGAAACGTGGTCACCAGGCTTAAGGGAGTCAAGGTTTTAACTCATTTTTGGTAGTCTGGGACTAATCATACTCGACGTGAAATGCTACTGGAAAGATTAAAATGTAAATCATTCGGCACACGGTATTTAATGCATAACTACTCCTTACATATCTTACGTTGCCCCAAATGACAGCAATCAGGCCGGAGAGTTCAAGTTCCCTGGGAAGATAAGTCGCGGAGAAACAGCTAAGAGATCAATGGGGATGGGAAAGGGAGCAAGACAGAGGGGGGAGGGGTTAGAAGAGGACATCACTTTTCTTAGATCACTCACCCAGCAGAGTCCCGATAACTCGGGCAGCACCCTCGTTGCGTCGCTCGTAGCTGTCCACGATGGAGGCCAAAATGACCGGGTGCAGCCGGACCACACGGCCGCCAGGGAAGGGGCCTGGGAGAGCAGGGCCAACCAGCGACTGCGCGGGGGTCTGCGCGGGGGCCGGCGCCGAGGCCGGGGGCTGGCCCGGCGCGGCGCTCGCAGCCGCAGCCGCCGCGGGGTCTGGGGATGAGGCTGGCGCTGGAGTGGGAGCTGGAACCGGCGCTGGAGCTGGAGCCGGCGCTGGCACTGAGGCCGGGGCCGGGTCTGCAGCTGAGGAGGGGGCCTCAGCGGGGGCCGGAGTGGCCACGGGAACACTCCCCGGTACCGCCGGTGTGGCCATCTTGTCGAGAGAGAAGGAGCATGGGGCGGAAGGGAGTAAGTTAGCAAACACTGACCGCACGATAGGCTGAGAACTCACCGCGTGAACAAGATCTTTGTTCCTATTGGTTGCTGGTGATGCTTCTCACAGCACCACTATTTTCTCCTCTGATCTTGTGCTCTTTGATCTCGGTCCGACGCGCCCAGAGGGAGAGCGAGCCGAACAGTTCCTAACAAACTTGTGACGTGCGGGAACAGAAAAGACTGACTGAGCAGTTGCCGGCAGAGGGAGACAGAGAGCTGCCTGTGGGTCGCAAACCGTGTTTTCAGACTTCACTGGCAGAATGACTGTCATAAGTGTCTTATAAAAAAAGGGTTTTGTTTTGACAGCGTCAGAAGGTGTCAGTCTGTTGCTTTATTCATTCAACAAATTGAATATGTGACAGACGCTTTTTTTTAGGCGTTTGGGATATGTCAGTGAACAAAACAAAGATCAATGTCCCTGAAATATTTACATTCTAGAGGGGAGTGAAAAATAAATAGTACCTTATATAATATGTCAGAAGGTGATAAGTGCTAAGAAAAAGGAAAAATGTAGCAGAAAGTAAGGAGGAATCAGGAGTTGTGAAGAGTTAGGGTAGTCACAATGAGAATATGAGATTTGAAGGGACTTGAAAAAGGCAAGGGAAGTGGCCATGGGGGTGGGGGAGGAAGAGCCTAGGGGTGGAGGGGGCAGCTAATACAAAGGCCTTAAGGCAAGAGCAGGCCTGGTGTGTTTGAGGAGGCTATTTGATGGCTGGAGTGTTAAGATCAAGCAAGAGAGTAGCAGGAGATGAGCCTGTAAATAGGGGTTGAGGGCACAGGTCATTAAGGACCTGCTGGGCCAGGGAAGGACTTTGCCTTCTAGTCTGAGTGAGCCATGGTGGAGTTTGGAGCAGGGGAGAGTCATGATCTGTTTTAGTTTTAAAAGGATCACTCTTGTTGCTTTAAGAAGAATATAAGGGAGGGGGGAGGTTACTGGGGGAGAGAGAAAGAGCAGAGATACTGGTAGGAGATACCAAGTACTCTAAGCGAGAAATGGTAGTGGTTGGCACCAAACCAGTAGCAGTGCAAGCGGTGAGCAGTAGCAGATGTTGGTATATTCTGAGGGTGGGGACAAGAGGGTTTTCTGAGAAGCTGTATGGAAGGCGTGAAGGAGAAGATGACTGCAATTCTCTTGTGCTAACTAGTATGAAGAAGTTGTCTAATGAGGCAGTGAAAACTACAAGTGGAGCAGGTTTTGGAGAAAAGATCGTTTTTGGATGTGTCACCATGGCGATGTTCGTTAGATATTGCAGCAGAATTGTGGAGTGGTCGGGTGGAGATTCTAGTCTGACCTTTGGGAGAGGATTAAACGAATAATGCTCTGTAAAGTGCTTAGCATATGCCTGATATCCAGCGGTTAAGTGGTAGCTGTTACCATTAGTACACAGTGAAAGGAGGTCTGATCCTAACTCATTGTGTAGCTTTGGACAATCTATCATTTTTTTCTGAGCCTCGATTTCCCTGTTGGTATATTGGGAGTGATAGCATCTGTTTGTCAGGAAACCTATCATCTCCCTTAACTAGGTCAAGTCCCAGTATCCAGCTGTCAAGTTGGGTGTGTGAGTTTGGGTTTCTTAGCCCTGACTCTTTGTGCCCCAGAACTGCTTGTCCCTTGGAGATGCCTTCTATAATTAGAATTCGCATTATCCTGCTCCCCTGGCAGTGCCCTGGGTAGACATACATTACTTTTTTAGTTCCCCCTAACACAGGTGAACAGCCTGTCAGAGAATGACTGGAAAGTGACTCTTGCATTTGATATCCTGGATCTGCAGCAGCCCTAGTGGAGCACTGTCAGTGCAAGTCGGGGGTGGGGGGGCATGCACAAGGAAACCAGAATTCAGGTGTGAAAGAGTGGGCAGTTTGAAATGATGGCGGTGAGTGCTATTGTCTCTCTCTCAAGGAAGTTGCTGGGAAAGAAAAGAGACATTTAAAGCAGTAGCTAGGGGAACAGCAGGACTGAGAGGGGGACAATTTAGGCTGGAAGGGCTTAAAGTGTATTTTTAAATAAGGGTCGGGGTCTAGAGGAGAGAGAATGATTGAATATGCAAGTGTGAGTTAGGGGAGCCATGTAATGAAACAAGGCAGGAAGGGGAATGCAAATGGAGAAGCCTGGATGAGAGGGGTGGTCTTGGGCAGGGTGAGGGACATGCTGGAGAGACTGCCCTGTGCTGTGACCTCCCTTATGGGTACCTGCAGGGAGCCTGCCTTAGCCTGGGCTGGTGCCCTGAAGTCATTCCGTGGTGAGAAGTCCAGAAGAGAGAACCGCCCCCGGAGAAGAGATGTTGCTGCCCCAGCTGACCATGCACAACCTTGGGACCTCCTGCTCGTATGTGGGTATGAGTTGGGTGTAGACACTTCATTGTCAAGAGCTTTGCCCTTACATTGATGGCCGAAGGATTTTTCTTTTTGGTAGGAAAGGGTAAAGGGATGGATGAAGAATCAGAGACACTTTGGAGAGGGAGGGGAAGTTGTAGGAGCTCCTGTCAAATGATGTTTTCCTCAGGGAAGTGGAGGCAAGGAGGTCTGCTGAGAATGGCAGTGCAACGGTGGGGGTAAGCCTTGGGTCAATGGACAGTGTTTGGGAGAAGGGCAGAGAGTGAGCCATCAAAGGCACTCACTGATCAATTATGGGAGGACCCAGTGGAACCTGGAGACCTCAAGGATCTGGTCAGCTTTTGTATTTTTCTCCAGCCACAAAGGTCAGGGGCAGGTGGAGAGAGATCTTTGTCATTGTCTTCCTAGGGACCCTGATTGTCCAGGACAAGGAAGTGCATACATCCAGGATGCTGGCTTTTCAATGGCTGCCTGAGGGATCCAGGCAGGCTGAACCCTATTTATAGAATGAGTATATAAATGTGTGTGGGTATGTGTGCGCACACATGCTTGCCCACACATGCTTGCCTGTGTAAGAGGGTGGGGAGGGAGGGAGAGATAAAGGGAGGAGGAAGAGAGGAGAGGGAGAGAGAGAGAGAGAGAGAGCGCGCGAGCGAGCAAGCCCGAGTGCAAGCCAGAGAGCATGGTACCTATCAGCTAGCTTCATCAGTCTCTCTCACTGACTTTCTGTTTTGTCTGCTCATTTCTCTCTTGTGCCTCTTTGTATCTCTTCTGACTGTTTCCATCCTTGGTCTCTGAGTCTTTTGTCTGCATCCCTTCCATTGTTGGGACTCAATTGTACCACTTGTCAGTTCTGCCCACAGCCAGGCCAGGGTTAAAAGGGAGGCAGATCTCATTTCATTTCCTGCCTCCACCCTCCAATTAAAATTGGTTCTTCTGTATCTCAATTCTACTTCCTTCAGGAGTGATTCTCAGTTCCTGGCCCAGTGATCTCCAGACCTGGAGCCTTCACAGTAAGTGGCCCCCCTCCTCTCTTCTGTGACACACGGGAGCTACAAGGCTGTGCCTCACTCTATTTTCCCATCTAGGTCTCTTGGGCTTTGCTGCCACGTTTCTGTCTCGAGCCTCAGCTTGGAGAAGTCTCTGGGAGAGACTAATTCCCATCCCTGCCTGTTCTCCTGGACTCCGGGAGAACTCCCAGATCAACGGGCAGGGGATGCTTGCCAGGGGAGGAAAGGTGCACCGGAGAGGCTTCCTCACTCCTCACCAGCCTCTCACCCTTCGGGGACACTCTCACTCATCTTTCATGGAGAATACAGGGACCACCAGACCCGATTACCCTCATCTTCTGACCACAAACCCACAGACCTGCCTTGTTCTACCAAACAGCCTCTCTCACTCTCCTCAGGCCTGGATGTTCTCTCCATCCTCCTGCCAAAGGCTTTGAATCCTATCCCAGGCCACATTCTCCATTCTCTCCTCTGGCACTTCTCTCTCTCGCCAGCATTTCTAACTTGACTCCTCTGTTGGATGTTTTTGTTAGCATTTGCCACCTTCTCCCATGTTAAAACAAATGAACCCCTGTCTTCACTCCCATTACCTGAGAACCCCTCTGACTCCTTTTGCTGCCAAAACTTCTTGAAAGATTTGTCTGTACGTGTTTTTTGTTTTGCGTCTACACATTTCCACTTCTTTACCCCTATCTTTTTGTTGTTAATTTTTATTTTATCAGAGTGCCACATACTCATAGTTTAAAAAGACAATTAGAATTAAAAAGATTATGCTCCAAATAAAGTAGTTCTCTGGTCCACCCCTCCTGCCACGATGCCAGTCTTTCTTCTGGGGGCAACTGCTGTAGATTTTAAATGGTTTCTCCTTACATCTCGCCCTCCTAATGCGTGTATACCACTACCTTATGATTCATCAATTTGAGGCATTATCTACTGACTTCCAGGGTGGTCCACCATTATCCTTTCAGTATAGTTATACATTTTAGTTAAAACAGTAGTCAGCAGTTACATTATTATTTCTATGCAAATATTATTTACACCTGAGTGTTGTAACTTACTATTATGTAAATTTCTGACTTTTATTTTTCCTTTGTTATTTTTTTTTTAGAGCTAGTAATTTCCTTGTTTTACTTCCTTGTCTAGTTTTCTTGGTATTTATTGTTAGTTTTTCCCATACCTTCTAATAGCATCTCAGTAGGATTTTTTTGAAGGTCAGTGACACCAGTAAATCTGTCAATTCCTTTTTTCTGTGGAGAGGATCTTTCTGAGAGCCCTGTCCCGCTCTGTCAGGGCTCCCTGGGCCACCCGCTCTCTGGGCCCTCTGACCAGCTGCCTTCTAGGACTTTGGTTTGCTCCTCATTCGGATTCCTGTTTCATGGAGCTCCTGTCTTCCTCCTTTTACACTTTGGTGGCTGTGAGCATATCCCCCAGTGGTTTAGACAACTTAAAGAAGGGGTGTCGTAGCCAAGGATGGGGTGGTGATGGTGCCCCAGCTGCTGTGTTTCTCAAGTCAGACTGCCCAGCCTGGCCTGGAGTCAAGTTGTCGAGGAGGGCTGGGGTTCCAGAGAGGGAGACGGAGGGTCTGCTGGGCTCACTTTCTGTTGGTGACAGAAGAGTTCATTCCTTTGGCTCCTCCCTTGTTTCTCAGCTTTAATATGTGGAGGAATGAGGTCAAATTCTCCTCTGGTGAGTAGTGTTCACCCAATGACAGTCAGATGGCGCGTGTGGGTGTTTATGCTTCTTCATCTGGTCTGGCCCCGTGTGTACTGGGGCCTGGTGGGTTTTATACGTGATGTAAGGGTAGAAGTCTAGGTGTTCGTACTCAGCCTTTAACACCAGCCTCACCCAGCAAAAGTGAACTCGTGGGTTCCACTTATTTATGCAGTTATTGATTCCTTCTTGTATGTGCCCTGACCAGGGACCGAACCTGCAGCCTTGGTATATTGGGTTGCTGTTCTAACCAACTGAGCCACCAGCCAGAGCTAGCACTGTCTTCTCTTGTTGTTTCCTGAATCAGCTCTGCTAACAACAGAGATTTGCAGGGGAGCCCGAGGCTTAATTGTAAATTGCTCCTGCATCCACCAGCCTGCGTTTCCACATTCTCCTATGACTTGCAGCCAAGGTCCCTATATCCTAACATATTGCTAGAATTTTCTCTTTTGCTATGTAGTCAAAATGCTGATTTTTGAACCTCAACAACTTCCCTCATTCCCAAATACCTTGTGCTCACTCTCAGACATTTCACTACTGAGATGGAGTCCCCACTGGCGTTAGATTACAGGTATAATCCTAAATTCTGAAAGCTTCCTATCCATTGTTGATTTCTTTCTCTGGAGACTGCCACCCTGCCAAAATTGTAGTTCTCTATGTCAAACACACCTCAAGACCCTGCTTTTTTTTTGTCTCTGCTGCTTTTGTCTCTGCATATGTCTTCAGTTCCAGGTAGCATTTGGCCTAACTACCTGGCTTCTGTGCCTGTCTACTTTGTCTTCCTGTTTTCATCTCTTTCTGTCTCTATATTTACCTCGGTCATAGACCAGTATTTAAATCTCGCCTCTATGCCTACTGGTCTAGCTCCGGAAAATTCTGAAAGTCCGTTTTTCTCTGTCAAATTTCTCGTCTGGAGGCACCCCAAGACAGTTTCTGTGATGGGCAAAAGACATAATATATGCTAATCACCCAGCACAAAGTGAGCCCTGAAAGCTGCCATTTCTTTCTTTCTTTCTTTCTTTCTTTCTTTCTTTCTTTCTTTCTTTCATTTATTTACTTAATTAACTTAAAAAAAAAAGATTTCATTTGTTTTTAGAGAGAGGGGAAAGGAGGAAGAAAAAGAGGGAGAGAAACATCAACGTGAGGGAGAAACGTGGAGTGGTTGCCTCCTGCCTGTGCCCCCAACCAGGGACCTGGACTGTGTCTTGACCAGGAATCGAACTGGAGACGTTTTTGTTTGTGGGATGATGCCCAGCCCTCTGAGCCACACCACCCAGGGCTGCTGCCATTTCTTTGATCACATTTTGAACTTGTCTCCTCATCTGAATGAGACTTCCAGCTTTGAAATCCTGCGTGTTACTCAGTCCACGAGGCTGATAAGTGAGGCCAATGGGCTTATGAGTATAGATTTTTTTCTACCTTCTTGCCTGAAGTCCCAGAAAAATATAATTGTTTCCTTGACCCAAACTATTTAAGGAGGCATACAGGGCCTGCTAAACAATATGTGTGAGAGGGAGGGAGGAGGGGAGGAGAAAGATAGAGAGACATCAACACACCCACATACCGTACTTCTATTTACCACAGAGACAATAACGAAAAAGCAATCAGGGAATTTTCCTGGTCATTCCCTGCCTTTCTTGGAACTTGGCATGTATCTCCCTCCCTAACTTGTGCTCATTAGCTTGCCAAGCACCCAGAAAGCAGGGCAGACTGAGGCGCCTCAGGCCACTCTTCTCTCAGCAGGTGTATCTCTCCTCTCCTCACCTCTCACCCCACCCCTTCTCCAGGTCACAGGTCTGAACTTGACACTTCACACTGAAGACCATGGCCCTGGCCAGCAACCCACAGGAGGCATTGCTTTGGGCCTTGAGTGATCTTAATGAACATGACTTCAAGATATTAAAGTTCCACTTACGGGATAGAACCCTGCTTGTGGGCCAACGGCTGGCCCGAGGGGAGCTGGAAGGCCTGAGTCGGGTGGACCTGGCTTCTCGGCTGATTTCGATGTACGGCGCACAGGAGGCTGTGAAAGTGGTGCTCAGGGTCCTGGAGGTCATGAACCTGTTAGAACTCGTAGACCAGCTCAGCCACATTTGCCTAAATGGTGAGTATAGCAGGGGACGAGGGGAGGTCAGGGTGGTATTGGGACTCCCCCGCCCCCATGACATTTCCAAAAACTCCCCAGTGCCTGAGGGTCCTAGTGGTCCTCCTAGTCTGCAGCTGAAGACTCTGACAACGGTGAGGTGAAGGGCCTGAGCCAAGGGTGGCTATTTATTTATAGAAAGATTAGGGTATCTTATGGCTACTACGCCCCACCTCCTATCTCCAGTTGTAGTTCCAGAAAAGGGGAGACTACGGAGAATGGGGCTGAGAGACTGGGGCATGTTGGTGAAGGGTTTCCCGCTAACCAGAAGGATTGGCTCCAGACCTCTCCCCAGCTGCTTTGCTGGCAGGCAGCGCAGGCTGACTCTCAGAGAGGACAGACTGCTCCTGTGCCCGGCTCTCTCAAGGAACTGGTGGACTGACGGCGCCCTAGAGAGTGGGGCATGCATGAAGCCCCATCCTGTCCTTTCTGGTGGGGTGCTGAGGAGAGAGTGTCTGTTGGTGCCTGTGCTACCTCCACAGGCTCCTTTCATGCCCGAGAGCTCCTCTGACACCCATCGAGGCTCTATAGACTCAGAGTCATGGCTCCTGCTCGGGGGCTGGTTTGTCTGTAGCACCGCCTGGCCTGACCTTTACCTAGAACAGGCTCCTATGGCTTCCCCGTCCTGCAGCTTCCCTTCCCTTTGTCCTCTCTGCTCTCACCCTTTCAAATGGGGACATTTCACATGCATACTCGTTCACACTCACACACATATTCTTACAAACATATACGTGCTGATGCACACTGACACGCCTTCTCTACGGAAAAATAGACGAGCTTCCACAAGCACACTCCTCTGAGCATGTGTGGAGACAAGCATTCACGCCCTTCCCACAGATACTCATACACTAAACACACCTTGCACACTTACACAGATGTGCACATGAACACCACACATGCAAATGCACATGTGCATGCACACACATTCATATATATGTACAGTGGTCCCTCCCCATGAAGCTGTAAGTATTGGGTTGGCCAAAAGGTTCATTTGATTTTTTCCATCAGAGAGCCCTAGTAGCACTTAGTTGTCTTTAACTTCATTTGAAACATTTTTTTAGGCTGCATTGTGACAGCTGTCATATCAGCGTGCATTAAAAAACTAATCAAAATTGGTGAATTTTTGTGTAGCTATTTTTATATTGAAGGTGGAAGAAAATAAGCAACATTTTTATCATATTATGCTTCATTATTTCAAGAAAGGTAAAAATGCAACTGAAATGCAAAAAAAGATTTGTGCAGTGTGTGCAGAAGGTGCTGTGACTGATCGAATGTGTCAAAAATGGTTTGCAATGGTTTATGCTGGAGATTTCTGGCTGGATGATGCTCCATGGTTGGATAGACCAGTTGAAGTTGATAGCAATCAAATTGAGACATTACTTGAGAACAATCAATGTTCACCATGCAGGAGATTGCCGACATGCTCACAATATCCAAATCAATAAAGTTATTGGTGAAAATGAAAAATGTGTCTTTTATTTTATGGAAAAAAACCACAGAAACATTTTTGGCCAACCCAATAAAACCTTCATGGAGATACAAGTTAGAGAGCACAGCATATGAGACTAAAGAGCAGAGTCCAGAGTTTGAAGGGCCATTTTGTCTTTTTTGTATTCCCATCTCACCACCTAATACCCCACGTGTCTGGCTCAGATTACAGAGACATATACCGAGAGTACGTGCGCTGCCTGGAGGAGAGGCAAGAGGAGGGAGTCAGCCGCAGCTACAACCAGCTGCTCCTGGTGGCCAAGCCCAGCTCAGGGAGCGCCCCCCAGGAGCAGGAGCTGGGCTCCGTCACAGTGGAGACTCTACTTGATTCAGGGGAAGAGCCCAACCAAGGCCCTCCCATGGTGGTGCTACAGGGGTCGGCTGGTACCGGAAAGACAACACTGGCAAAAAAAATGGTGCTGGACTGGGCCACTGGCAGCTTGTACCCAGGCCGGTTTGATTATGTCTTTTATGTGAGCTGCAGAGAAGTGGTCCTGCTGCCAGAGGGCACGCTGGACCAGCTCCTCATCTGGTGTTGTGGGGACAATAAAGCCCCTGTCACAGAGATTCGGAGGCAGCCGGAGCGGCTCCTGTTCATCCTGGATGGCTACGATGAGCTGCAGAGGCCTTTTGCAGTGAGGCTGAGGAGGCCGGGGCCCAGTCGCACAGAGGACCTGCTGCACCGTCTAATTAGGAGAGAGGTACTTCCCACGTCCTCCCTTCTCATCACCACACGGCCTCTGGCTTTGCGGAACCTGCAGTCCTTGCTGAAACAACCACGCCATGTCCACGTCCTGGGCTTCTCTGATGATGAGAAGGAGAAGTATCTCCACTCCTATTTCACAGACGAGGAGCAAGCCAAAAAGGCCATTGACTTTGTATGTAGAAATGACGTTCTCTACAAAGCATGTCAGGTTCCAGGCATTTGCTGGGTGGTCTGCTCCTGGTTGAAGGGGCAGATGGAGAGAGGTGGAAAGTTCCCAGAGATTCCCAGTAATGACACTGACATCTTCATGGCCTATGTCTCCACCTTCCTGCCGCCTAGTGACAATGAGGCCTGCTCCGAGCTTACCCGACACAAGGTCCTGAGGGGTCTGTGCTCCTTGGCAGCTCAGGGGATCCAGCACCAGAGGTTCCTGTTTGAAGAAGATGACCTCAGGAAGCACAATTTGGATGGGCCCAGCCTTGCTGCTTTCCTGAGCAGCCACGATTACCAAGAGGGACTTGACATCAAGAAGTTCTACAGCTTCCGCCACATCAGCTTCCAGGAATTTTTTCATGCTATGTCCTACCTGGTGAAACAGGACCAGAGCCAGCTGGGGGAAGAGGCCCTCAGAGAAGTGACTAGGCTGCTGGATGACAAGGATCAGGCAGGGAATGAGGAGATGACCCTCAGTATGCAGTTCTTACTGGACATGTCGAAAAAAGAGAGCTCCTCGAACTTTGAGCTAACCTTCTGCTTCAAAATTTCCCCCTCAATAAAGCAGGATTTGAAGAACTTCAAAGAACAAATGAACTCTATAAAGCACAACAGGACTTGGGATTTGGAATTCAACCTGTATGAGTCGACAAGGAATCTGGTAAAGAGTGTTCAGATGAGTGACGTAACATTTAAGATGGAACATTCGAACAAAAAGAAATCTGACAGCAGGAAAACATTATGTGTCAAAACCAGATTGAGTAAAGCAAAGAAAGAGGAGCAAAAATGTCCAGTTGTGGAAAAAGGTCATATAACAGGGACACAGAAGAAGGCTTCTAGTGGAAAAGGCAGAGAGAGGGAAGGGGAACTAGAGACAAGGAGAGTATGAGGACAGGAAGCACAGAAATGGAGACACTAGAGGTAAAGGGGTAGAGAGACAAGAGGATGGGGAAGAGAGTGGAAAGGAATGGAGAGATGTGAGATTAGACTGATGGGCACAAGGAGTGGAAGGACAGAGGAGCAAATAGAAAGGAGAAGTAGAAAGAGGATCAGACTCGGAAGACCGGACTTGGGGATTTAAGGCTACGTGGAATGGGTCCTAGGAACAACCACAGGTGTCAACAATGACTCAAGTTCAGTTATTTAGCACTCCCCACCCGTGCACCCAGGCTGTTTGTAACTTCCCAAAGTGCAGTCTGGCATTTGACTCTTTCCTATAAAATAAACTCCTGAACATAATACAATGTGGATTGTGCTCATTCTATGATTAGATAACAGGAAGCATATCAATGTCAACATTTAAAGGAAATATTGTACTATGATATAATGGAGAGAGAGAGAAAGAGAAATCAGTTCGTGCTCTGACCCAGGATGGAACCAGCAATGTTTTGGTGCACGGGACGACATTCCAATCAACTAAGCCACTTGGCTAGGGCTGACTTTGGTCTTAGAAGCTATACTGTGACTTGTCTTACCTCTTACCTAATAACATGCCACTGTTGTCTCTGTACCATTAACAGACTTTTCTTTTTGGAAAGACCAGTCATTTCCAAGCACTAACTCATAATCTCTTTCTCCTTTGGTTCCCTCTGCATAAAAAAGGAGAAAAGGAATTACAGACGTAGGTGTGTGGTCAGTTCCCAACTCCCGTATCATAGATGAGGAAATTTAAGTCAGGAGCCCCATTCGTTTCCGGGGTTTGTAGATGCCTCGAAGACTGCGAGCAGAGCACCGTGACGTGCCCCCACCCGGCTATTGCTGCTGGCTCCAGTGCAACTGGGAGTGCTGCGGCTGCCTGGGACTCCAGTGCCACACAGAAAGTTACAGGCACATCTCTTGGCTTCTCACACATTTTTATTGCTGTCACAACTCCTTACCAGTTGAGTCCATGTATACCAATTCCAGCAATCTCCTGGATGTGCCCAGACATCTGAATCCAAGGGAACTCTGCCCTGAGTGGTCAACTTGGCATACCATGACACCAATTACTATTAACTCTTCTCCTCACAGGGAGTTTGGTGGCCCTGCATTTCATGATTATATACATAGCATGTTGAACACAGACCGCCTGCCTATAACATAGAATGTGTATTATAAGAAACAGTATGTTGTGCACGTACTTATTTGAAGAGCAATTTGTACTGTATTACTGAGCAGGCTGGTGGGTACCCACTGAGCTAGGCTATGTTGACCCCTAACAAGCTTGGATGTTTTCAGCAGGCCAACTCCTGAGTGTCATAGAGAATTTGGGAGCAATGCAACAGGTGCCCAGCCACACTGCTGGATGTTCATGTGGCCAAGGAGATCTGTTTAAAAAAATAAACGTAGTTCTAACATCCAATTGAGGTTTAGACATGTTATTTCACTTAGGATTCACATTCAATTCAAACTAGCTTTAGCAAAAATTAAATGATTTACTGTATTCAATTCAATTTAAAAAAAATGACTTCCAGTTTTAGGTATGTCATGCTCATTCTAACAATACCATCGAGGCTTCTATTGGTGTTCTCCCCTCTTTCTCTTCTCGGTCCTTTTTATAGCTGCCTTTGGCTCTTATTTCAGAAAGTAACCTTTAGGTGTCAGAGAAAGTGGCCTTAGGAACTTCAACTTAAACCATCCTTAATGTCAATAATCCCAAAGGAAGAGATGAATCTTTACTAACAGCTGTAGCAGGGAAGTTGGGGGAGTGACCCTGGGTACAAGCCACGCCTTTAACAATCCCTGTGGCCTGGAAGATGAACTTCTCTGACTGGCTAGCCTTGACTTTCATGGCCTAGGACACATAGCCATACTTCCCAGGGCATTTTGCCACACCCCTAGGGCTGATTTCTGAGGATCAACGCTCCCAGAAATGCATGGAATGGGAAAGTGGCTCCCCCAAAGATAGCATTTTGAACAGAAAAAAATAGTATGTTGCACAGATACAGCGTGTCTGATGGATGGGGGTTCCCTGAGGGGGCTGGGTGAAAGGGAGAGACAATGAGCCCCCTGTGTGTAGAAGTCTGGAAGGCTGGGCCCAACCAGGCTACAGGGCCTGGTGGTCACAGGGGGTAGTGATTCCAGGCACAGAGAGAGTCTGGGCCCACCTGTTCCTTACTTAGCCTCCCACTGAGGAGTGGGAGGTATGAACCATGGGAAAGAGAAGTCTGTGGCCAAAAGGAAGGAGCTCCATCCTCAGGGAAGAGCTGTGGGAACTCCTAAAAGAGTGGGTTTTCAGTGTGGTAGATGGAGGAGGGTGTCAGGCAAAATACAAGAAACCAGTTAAATTTGAATTTCAGATACAATTTTGGCACAGGACATACTTATACTAAAATTACTTGTTGTTTATCTGAAATTTAAATTTAACTGGGAGTCCTGTGTTTTCACTTGCTCGGTCTGGCGACCCTAAGTGGAGGAGGCTGCTGGTGGGGCTAGGCTGCAGCTGTGAGCCACATGAGGAAGACATCAGCCGCTGTAGCTCCAGTAGTTGTGAAATTCTCCCTGCCTCTCCTCCCCTTCCCTGGGACTTTTAAAAGGAAAATGGCCTTTTGTAGAACTCACAGACTGGTGGGGCTCCTGCAACAGGTTAAAAATATGAGTATTCTTGGTAATATTTGGGGAAGGGTTGCCAGGACAAGACTGAACTTAAGTTAGTAAATCTGTGGCAACTTTGAGGTTGGGTCCGTGTGCTACATATGACAGTTGCCTGTATTGTCCAGTGAAGTCTGGAACATGGTTACCAAGTAAGGAGGGGCAGAAAGTGCAATAAGTCCTAAATGTGTGAGGTGGCTTGGCACTTACAGAGAACAGTCAACCAGTTCTACCTGTTTTCTGCTTTTAGTGTGTCTTTTTATATCAGTATGTGGACAGATGTGGATAAAAATGGAATTAAGCTTGCTACACTCAGGGTACAGGCAGAAACTTGTTATATATTTTTATCCCTTCCCAAGGTGCATATGGGCACCACCATAGGCACTCCCTTTCTAGTTAATGTATGGGGATACTTTTCCATGGTTTCCACCCCGAGGCAAGGATTTCTGTACCCCTCCCTGAAATGGGATTTGTCGTGTTCCTGTCATTCCTAAGGGGCCATTTTGGAGTTATTTTTGAATGTGGCAAACCTCATTCTTAGGATTACTTCTGACCCTCTTTGCCCAAGAATCTATTCCCCTGCTCATTTTTGGAAATGGGCCTCTTTCTATATTTCTCTGTATAAAGCAACTGGAAAGTTTTCTTTACACTAAAATTTTCTTATGTGATTAGAAGAGGTCTGGGAAATGGCTGGAAATTGGGAGAGGGAAAGTTGGTTAGTTCCAAATTTTTTGTGTGCGTCTTTAGGATTTTCTATAGATAAGATCATATGACCTGTAAAAAGTGACAATTTTACTTGTTCTTTTTTGATTTGGATGTCTTTTATTTCTTTTTCTTGCCTGATTGCTCTGGCTAGGACTTCCATTACTATGATGAATAAGAGTAGTGAGAGTGGGCATCTTTGTGTTATTCCTAATCTTAGAGAAAACACTTTCAATCTTTCACTATTAAGTGTGATGTCAGCTGTGGGTTTGTTGTATCATATTGAGTTATGTTCCTTCTGCACCAAATTTGTTGAGGGCTGCTGCCCCCACCCCTTGACCACTGGTGGGGCATCAACATGAACACCTGCCAGACTCTAGTACTATCAGGCATGGCACCACGGATTTCCTGCATCTATTTGTTTTGTTATGGTTGTCACCGACAATGCTCTTTCTCAGACAATTTAGGATTTCTACTTCTATTTTTGGAACATTCGCAGAAATGCAACCCCCTCCTCATCGCAGAAAAGGATGGTTACTGATTTCACTGCCTGCTGATGGGGCTTAATCTGTTGCTTTTCTTCTTATTTCCAGATCCCAGTGAGTGTCCTACCGTGACTAAGGCATCCATACAGGGCTCTTAGCAATGTCTTTAAGGTCAGACTCGGCCTGTTCAGTGAAGGGAGAGTCCACCACAAGAATATCCTGTCATTAGTAGAATGTGTGATTATTCATCCCTTGGATTCTTTTATACCCTTTTCCCCATGACTCCTGGACTTGGGAACCAGCCCCAAAGTGTGCAAAGTCCTTGAAGTGATTCATTTATGGACATCCCTTGGCCTAATTTCTATTTATTCTCCATCCTCTCTTTTGCCAAGATTTGAAATCCTCTCTTCTTCAGCCACCACATCCACGTCCTCCAGGACTTATCAATGCACCCTGAAGTATCTTTTGTTTTGTTCATCCTTTCCACTCTCTCTACTTATGCTTCCAGTCTGTCTTGCCAAAACAACAAATGGAATCTGGTTGGGTCTCAGCTTTCATCTTTCTCTTTGTATTCATGCAATAATTTAAAGTAGACAGTGTGCTTTCTCATATGTGTGGGGGCATTTGAGTGTTGATTTGCCATCATTCATTGGTATCGTTCTCCTGCCAGCAGTACCTTCATTTCTCTTGGGGAATTTTTTCATTAAACCTGTTTAGGTATGCATAGCTGGGGTTGATACTATCCCCAGTTATGGGGGAGAAACCATGAAAAGTGCATGGTGAGCAGCATTTCCCAGCCTTGTCACAGCCACCATGTCTGGTGTATGATTTTACAGGTGATCTCATGACAGTGAACGATATGGGGGGGGGTGTCCTTGGCTTGGTTTCTGTAAGAATCTTTTTTTCTGCAGGATAACTAGTAGTTCCCCATAACACACAGATTAGAGAGGATGTATCCCTAAGTATTTTTGGCAACCCTAGTGCCTGCCTCTATGAGGGGAGGGCTTCCTGGAGAATGGCACCTATTCTAGGAAAGCAAAGATGAGAAATAGAGGAAGAAAACTCATCCAGGTCCTGGTTACATCATCTGGGTTCCAGATAAAGCCATGCCTGAAGATTCACTCATCCCTGCATTCTGCTGGGACTGAGCCAGTGGTCTCACTGATTGTTCAAGTCAGTATAGACTGAACTCCAAGTCCTCTGATTCTTACACATACCCTGTGAGATTAATAACATTATCTTTATTTTAGAGGAAAGGTAAGAGAGCCAAAGAAGTTACATATTTGCTTGAAGTCATATAACCAGTTCAGATGTTTTGACTTCCCAATTAAAAAGCTCCAACTATATAATCATCTGAATGACCCCCCATCCACCAATTTTCAGTGATTCTACATTTCTGCTAGAAGACATAGAACATTTTGGTAATGACATTTAGGCTTTCCACAAAGTAACTTCGGTCTACTTGCCTCAATGTGTTTCCTATCATTGCAGAAACTGTCTACCCCATGCAATCAGACCCTCTGTCTAGATCACCCTGCCTTTGCTCACACCCTCACCCCTTTCTCCCCCCTTCACTCTGCCTATTTACTAACTTTCACTCAGCCTCTGCTTTCATTTCTCAAGAGGCGGGGGAGGTCATGGTGGAATTGAGTCTCTTGAGGGAAGAGCTGTTGATTCCCTGTGGAAACCTGAAAAGTGTTGCTCCAAGTGTGTGCATTGAGCTTTCTTATATCCATATGGGAGAGTCTACATAAACTGAGTGTAAGTTCTCCAGAGAAGGATTCTCCCAGGGCAACAACTCAAGGCCATATAATGTCACGAAATCAGTCCATTGGATCGCTTGAATTGTATTTATGGGAGAGTTTTTATTTTTTTAACTAAAGAGGTGAAACCTGATTAAATGGGATGAAAATCAGAGGCAGTCAATAGGTCAGGTTCTGCTTATGTAAATGTCACTGGGTTTACCATTTATAGTTCACATGACAATTGGACATGCTCATCAAGTGATATCTCAGTGCTAAGGTAAGGATGTCAACGACTCTGCCTTTCATATCTGTATATCCAATCATTTGGTTAATGATTAGAGCTGTAAGTGGTTTGCTTTCATGAATCATCAGTTCATAGAGGTTTGTAGCTGGGGTGGGAGGTGTTCAGAAATAAGGCTGGTCATGTAGAAAGATGAGACTGAGAAGAGGGAGTGATTTGCCCCAAGTCATGGAAAGTAAATACTGGAGCCAGAAGCACATGTTAGTGACTTAGGTCGTTCATGATGAAGGGAAAAGATGGAGGGTTCAGGTCCAGTTGCTGTTGTTGATTTCAACCACTCATGAAGGCAGCAGTTTAGATCAGTTCCATAACTTTGTCAGCCCCTTGAAGCCTGTCTATTTTTAACAGGATACCCTAAATTATATTTTTGTAACTTGATTTTTATACACTTGGAACTCAGTAAATATACTTTTCTGTCTTAGAAATGGTACTTGAATGTTTTTCCTGCAGAGTCTACTTTTAGAAGATTTTTTGATATCCAATTTATAATTATTAAAATTAGCACAGACATTTGATTTTTTTAAACATTTATTTACTTAATCACTTTTTATTGTTATTCTATTAGATTCATCCCATTTTCCTCCCTTTGCCCTCCTCTGCCCATTCCACCCCCAGCTCCCACAGTCAATTCTCACCCTGTTGTCCATGGGTCATTCACACATGTTTTTTGTCTAGTCCCTTCCCCTTCTTTCCACCATTATCCCCCTCCCCCTCCCCTCTGGTCACTGTCAGTCTGTACTATGTTTCCATGCTTGTGGTTCTATTTTGTTCATTGGTTTAGTTTGTTCACTGGGTTCCTTTTATAGGTAAGATCATATGGTATTTGTCTTTCACCGACTGGCTTATTTCGCTTAGCATAATATTCTCCAGTACAATCCATGCAGTCAAAAAAGGTAGGAGTTCCTTCTTTCTTTCTGCTGCGTAGTATTCCGTTGTGTAAATGTACTGCAAGTTTTTGAATAACTCATTTGCTGAAGATATTTGCTTTTAATAGATCACTATGGTCAAACTCAGTAACTCAACTTTACCCTCAGCTACTAATGTCCTAATGATCTGAGCTCAAGACCACATTACATGTCTCGAGCATGCTTTTCCATCTGTTCTCCAGGCTTCTCTGTGTCCCACAGAGTAAAGTTCTGCTGGTTTTCAAGCATCATGCAAAGACCAGAGGACTCTCTTCTAGTGCTAAAATGCCATTGATACCTTTGACTTGAGCATATCAGCCATCTTCCTTATGCCTTCCTCCTTCCACTTAATGGCTTTTTGACCTGTGACATCCTGTGATTATAGCTGTTCACCCTCTCTCTCCATTCAGAAGTCATTTTTCCCTCTGTAAATTTCTACAGCACTTGTTCCCACTCTGGTTTCCCTTAACTGCCAGGCTGTGGGCATTTTATTTCATAGTTAAGAGGAGGGCCTGAGGCTTCTGGGAGCGCAGCTGATAATATTTTGGCAAAGGCATGAGGGATGTATTGGAGGAGTTACAACACACGAAGAAACCAGTTAGGAGACCATTTAATAATGGAGGGAGGCCACAGGGGAGGAGAGGGGACAGTGAGCTGGAGCGATGTCAGTGGGGATGAACTCACTGAGGCCAGAGGGACTCCAGATTCTAAAGATCCCTGGGCCTGACAGTGAATAGGATGCTGGGGACAGGGGAGAGTTGGTTGGGGGACTGGGGAGGAGAAGTGGAGAGGAGTAAGGTGCTCTGCTCAGAGAGGAGCTTGGGAAGGGTAGGTGAACTGGGAGTACAATGGTCATCTCTGCTTGGCACTGGCTGGCCCACAGGATTCAGGGAGCATGTGTGCCTTCTTCCTGCCACCTAACACTATTCCAGGGTCCATTCAGCCTGGTTGTCATATGAATTGAAGGGAGGCCCTGCAGCTTGAAGATTTCCAGGAACAAATCAGAGAAACACCCATGCCAGAGCCAGAAGGGATGTGCAGGGTCATTTCCCTGTTTCCAACCCACAGGGGAACCTGAGTGCAGGGAGAGGCAGACACTCGTCTTGGGGGTAGTGGCAGAGTCAGGATGTGAGCCCAATTCCCCAGTCCAGTGGTACTTCCAATCCCACAAGGAGCCTCAAAGTTCTGCAAAAGTCATAGATTAATTCTGCGGCCTTCTATTTCCCTGTGTTTAGCTTTTCTTCAGACATTACATTCCTTAAGGGGAGAGTCTGGGTTTTCCTAATCTTAATATTTACTCCTCCATCTACTCAATCAATATTGGTTTAGCAGCTACTGTGTCATTTATTATCTGTTTTAGGCACTAAGAATACAGCAAAGAAGAGGACCAAGTTCCTGTCTTCCTGGAGCTTACATTCCAGAAGGAAGACTTAGGAAACAAGCATAAAACCCAAATAAATATGGGTTATTTCAGTTGGTGATAAGTGTTATGGCAAAAAATAAACCAGGGAAATGGGAGTCAGAGAATGCTGTGGTAGGTTGCTTTTTTGTGCCCTGTGCCCAGGGAAGACCTCTCTGTTGGTTTATGGCTCAAATGCATCTCTGAGGGTACACAGGCATCCACCAGGTAGGTGCTCCACCAGTGTTTATTGAAGTACTAATGGTTAAATAAACTTCCTACTGTGTGTGTGGGAGAGAGAGAGAGGGGAAGAGAGAGAGGGAGAGACAGAGAGGGAAAGGCAGAGAGAGAGAGAGGCAGAGAGAAAGAGGAGGGGGGATGGAGACTGCTTAAATTACAGGGTCAGAATGACCAAAAATGGTATTTTCTATAGCCCTGAAAGCCACTTTATGGTCACAAAAATGAGCCATGGAGAAATGAACTCTACAATTTGTAATGCAGGCAAATTCTAAGTAATTAGTCAGATCCACTCTAATCAGAAATAATTATACTTGACACAATTTACTTATGTTCGTTCATCTGAGATAAGTGCATCTAAACTTCAACCCCTTTGAATGTTTCTGTATTTGTTCAGGTGTACTATTCATATACTTCATTTTTAATAAAGTGATATAAGTGCATTTTGAACTTTGGCATTTATAATATATGTTCATCAAAAATTTTGCTTTAATTTTGAATTATGTTATAACTTTTTTCTGAAGTTTTTTGCTACTTGCTTATTTAAAAATTCTTAAATAAATATACAATTGAAATTGTATACAGAGGTGTACACGTCAATGTAGTGGACAATGGATTCTAAATAACATAATGTCTATGTATGTTTTAAGAGTAAGATTAATTTTCAGCTTAACAAAAAAGATGCCAGAAAACATCTGCTGTTATTTTTGGGGTTTTTTGCAGTTTTATAACTTGATTTGGCAATCAGCGGTTAGTTCTCTTCCACATTAACTGAGCGTAGATCTTTGAAACTGGTGAGAGGCAAACAGGTAACCAGCATATAGAAGCTTGTCTGGTGAATCCTCACCTTCATAACGTTTTCCGGACAATTGCATCTGCATACGACATGGGGCATTCCTTATTCCTTTGACTCAGACAGCGTCGTTGAGCCTGGTGCTAGTGTGCACACCTGGAGTTCTCTACCCTGTGTGGCAGATTTCTGGATCTCTTTGAGTACCCCAGGGACATCCACCCCATGGATGTGCTTGTGAATGTTGATGGTGTGTTCTCTGTTCACTAACTCGTTGGTGGCAGACCGTCCCTGGTTCTTTTTGGCACCCTTGCCTGAAGGAGACGTTCCGCTGGGCCCAAGTTTGAAAGCTATCTGCTGTTACTTTCTACTTTTAAAATGAGATTGGAGTAAAAGATTTTCACTTTTTCATTTGTATTTGAAAGATAAACTATTGAATATCTTAGCCATTCTCAAAATTGCCAACTTGAAGATCTGTCAAAGAGAGTTCATCATTTCATCTTTTGCCAAGAAATTCAGTCTCAAACTCTCCGAAGCAACTTCATAATTAATATAGGATGTCAATAAACACACTGTGTACCCCACTTCCAAAATGAAAAGGCAAAATAAGAGCTCTGTGGTTGAATTCATCCTCTTGGGCTTTGCAAACTTTCCTGAACTGCAAGAGCAGCTCTTTGGGGTTTTCTTGGTTGTTTACCTGGTGACCCTGATAGGAAATGCCATGATCATAGTCATCATCTCCCTGGAACAGAGCCTCCATGTTCCCATGTACTTGTTTATCCTCAACTTGTCTGTGGTGGATGTGAGTTTCAGTGCAGTCATTATGCCTGAAATGCTGGTGGTTCTCTCCACTGAGAAAAAAACAATTACTATCTCCAGTTGTTTTGCACAAATGTATTTCCTTCTTCTTTTTGGTGGGACTGAATGCTTTCTCCTGGGGACAATGGCTTATGACAGATTTGCTGCAATCTGTCATCCTCTGAGCTACCCAATGATTATGAACAAAAGTGTTTTCATGAAATTAGTAATGTTCTCTTGGGTCTCAGGAATCATGGTGGCTACTGTACAGACATCCTGGGTGTTTAGCTTTCCATTCTGCGGCCCCAGTGAAATCAACCATCTCTTCTGTGAGACTCCCCCCGTGTTAGAGCTTGTATGTGCAGACACGTTTTTGTTTGAAATCTATGCATTCACTGGCACTGTTCTGATTGTCATGGTTCCTTTCTTTTTGATACTCTTGTCTTACATTCGAATCCTCTCTGCCATCCTGAAGATGCCATCAACCACTGGGAGGCAGAAGGCCTTTTCCACCTGTGCTTCCCATCTCACATCAGTTACCCTCTTCTATGGCACAGCCAGTATGACCTATTTACAACCCAAATCTGGCTACTCCCCAGAAACCAAGAAACTGATGTCTTTGGCTTACACGCTGCTTACGCCTCTGTTGAATCCACTGATCTACAGCTTGCGAAACAGTGAGATGAAAAGGGCTTTGATGAAATTATGGCGAAGACAAGTAGACGTACACACTCTCTGACAGTGCTGGGAAGCCATGAAATATTCATTTGGTCATTGTCTGACTGAACTGTTTTAATTTTAATAAATGGTGGGAAAGTTTGCAATTCTTAGCTTGAGTGTATTTCATTGGTTGAGTTTTTGAAGTCCAATAATCTATCAGGGCTCCCTTTTGATCGTGTACTGTTGTCATTCATTTCTCAAGGGTATATAAGTTTCTATAACATATAAAACAATTCCTTATGAATTCCTCTATTATGATCATCCAGGTCACTACTGAATTATTGTCACAAAGACGAAGCTCCAATAAACACGTCTTTTCATATGTCCTGATGTACTGATGTTTTATTTCTGTATGACAGGTTCCTCAAAGTTGGCCTAATCGGATGGAGTGCATGCACTTATACATTTAATAGCTACTGTAGAATTACTCTTCCAAATGATTGTAACTCCAGATGGACCTGAAGGCCCGTGAATAGAGTAGAGTTTCAAGAGACCAACAAACTGAGGAGTATTTTATTTCTGGAGTGAGAACATGTTCCATGAATGACTAAATAAGTATAGTCATTTTGGGAAGACCACACTAATTATATGTCCTGGACCCACACATGTTATTGTTCAAAACAGAACTCCTTTGGTATTTTTCCACATACTTATCAGACTGTTGGTGACCAGAAACTACATAGAATTCCCTGATGTCTCACTCGATGGTGTCTGTATATTTTTCAGCCATAGACCACTCTTTGTTGAGACTTTTGTTAAATTTCCTTTTGTAGGCCCCCAATGCTATGATACTTTGTTTATAAACATAGGATGATTCATTTCTTTATTATGGGAAACCAAGTGATTAAGCATTTGTGCATGTTTTCCATGGCCTTGAGTCATGACAGTAACCATCACATGAAGAGAAAAATGAAATAATTTGTCACCCAGCAACATTTGAAACATTTAATTTTTGCCCCCAATTTTATGTTGGTATTTATACACAGGGAGGGGCCGTTTTATTGAATCTGTAACACACGAGCTTCTACTGCTCTTAGTGTGTGCCCCAGGGATGATAACAAAGGGGTAAAACACTATTCCCACTGTCACTCAGTTGTGGGAAAAACAATCTCTTAATTACTACTGTCTTTGCCAGAAATGAGAAGTAAAGATGCAAAGCTGATTGGATTTCTACAAAAAGAAATTTCATCATGAAATGGTTGAGACAAGTTTGGGTAATATTTGAATGTAGTACACTCTTTTCAGTAGGGCATTGAACAGGCATTTGGAAGTCCTTTAATCAGATTCTGTCCCTTGGTGTCCTGAAATGTCCTCATAGCCCTTAGAGGGATCAATTAAATAAGGCCCATCAAGGGGAAAAAAACCTGCCAAAGTCTAAATCCCAAGACAGACATAGAACTTCATTTTGACTTTTGTTCTTTCTTTCATTTGTTTATCCCTTCATTATTAAACAAGTTTTGTTAGGGGTGACTTAATGGGACTGTCCCTGGGGAAACACAATCTGTCCTTGAGGAATTCCAAGTATATTGGAGGATCACTGATTTTGGGAGGTCAGAGAAGCCAGCCACACCATGCCTCTGTAACAACTATATAATTCTGTTAGGCTTTGATTTGTCAACCGTAATCCCTTCCCACATTCTGATGCCTGAATTGTCGCACTGGCCAGTACATTTTCTGTCACAGTTACATACTTCTAAGTCACCAATCCTGAAAGCTTTTTATCACTAAATTGGCCTAGTATGTCAGATTTTTAAAAAATGTCCTGCATGTGGTTAAAAATGATGTGCTTTCTTCCACGTGTCTGACACAGTGTTCTCTGTACATGTTATAGATTAAGTCGCATTGGGAGTATTTTCTTTCTCCTTACTGATTTAGTTACTTCTTCTACCAACTAAAGAGGCATGTCACAGTGTGCCACTGTGGTCGACACTCCTACGTTTCCCTGTGATTCGGTCAATAACTTCTGGACATATTTTCAGCTATATTATTGGACGCCTGCAGGTTTAGAATTGTCATATCTTCCTGGAGAATTGAATGTTTTCTCATTATAATATAACTACATAAATTTCCTTTAGAGTCAGTATTATTTTGGAGTGTTTTTTTCCTTCTTCTTATGTTTAGCCTTTCCATACCCTTATGATTCAGATGTATCTACACTGAGGAGTGCTGTGGAGAGAGAATAAATCAGGGCAGCAGTGTTGTGGTTGGGTCCCATTTTAAAGAGGTTGATTTGGGAGGATCTCATGGAGAAGATGCTCCTTGGGCAAAGGGACATAAGGGAGTTAGAGTTTTCTGAGAGCGTAGTCCGTGTTCAGGGAAAAATCAAAGGCAGTAGCTGTGAGATGAGAACATGGCTGGTGGAGGTGAGAAAGAGCAAAGCAGCCGCATGGCTGAACAGGAGTGAACCAGGGGATGTATTGTAAAAATGTACATATTTTGAGTTTGGCTTCCACAGTGAAAGGGATAGGGTGCTATGGAAGTATTTTGAGCAGGGGAAAGGAAGGTAGGAAAAAGAATTTTGGGGATTATGGGAATTATCCAATGAGAGAAGAAAGTAATTTGGATCAGAGGGTTAGCTTAGTAAACGTGACAATTTTTTTTAACACTCACCTGAGAATGTTTTATTGACTTTATTTTAAAAAAATAAGATTTTAGTCATTTATTTTTAGACAGAGGGAAAGGGAGGGAGCAAGAGATGGAGAGAAATATCAATCGGTTGCCTCTCACACACCCCTAATGGGGACTGAACCAGCAGCTCTGGCATGTGCCCTGACTGGGAATCAAACTGGAACTTTTACATTGTGGAATGATGCCCAACCAAGTGAGCCACACCAGTCAGGGTTGTTTTATTGATTTTGGAGACAGAGGAAGGGAGTGGAGAAGGGGGATAAGAACATCAGGAGAAAAAGAGAGAGAAACATCCATTGGCTGCCTCCCATACATGTCCTGACTGGGGATAGAAATAGCAACCTTTTGGTGTGCGGGACAATGCCCCAAACAACTGAGCAACCTGGCCATGGGTAGGAAAGGTGAGAATTTTTAACACTGTATTTTAAAAAATATATATTTATTGTTTATGCTATTACAGTTGTAGCATTTCCCCCTTCACTCCATCCTGCCTACCGCCTCCCTATATTCACCCCTATAGTTCATGTCCATGGGTCATACTTATAGGTTGTTTGGCTTCCACATTTCCTACACTATTCTTAACCTCCCCCTGTCTATTTTCTACCTACCATTTATGCTACTTATTCTCTGCACCTTCCCTCCCTCTATCCCCCTCCCACTCCCCTGTTGATAACCCTCGATGTGATCTCTATTTCTGTGGTTGTGTTCCTGTTCTAGTTGTTTGCTTAGTTTGCTTTTGTTTTTGTTTTAGGCGTGGTTGTTAATAACTGTGAGTTTGCTGTCATTTTTGGTGTTCATATTTTTTATGTTGTTTTTCTTAGATAAATCCCCTTAACATTTCATATATATAATAAGGGCTTGGTGATGATGAACTCCTTTAACTAGTTAGACCTTATCTGAGAAGCACTTTATCTGCCCTTCCATTCTAAATGATAGCTTTGCTGGATACAGTAATCTTGGATGTAGGTCCTTGCCTTTCATGACTTCAGATACTTCTTTCCAGCCCCTTCTTGCCTGTAAGGTCTCTTTGGAGGAATCAGCTGACAGTCTTATGGGAACTCCTTTGTAGACAACTGTGTCCTTTCCTCTTGCTGCTTCTAAGATTCTCTCCTTTGTTTAATCTTGGGTAATGTAATTATGATGTGCCTTGGTGTGTTCCTCCTTGGGTCCAGCTTCTTTGGGACTCTCTGAGCTTCCTGGACTTCCCGGAAGTCTATTTCCTTTGCCAGACTGGGGAAGTTCTCCTTCATTATTTGTTCAAATAAGTTTTCAATTTTTTGTTCTTCCTCTTCTCCTTCTGCTACCCCTATAATTCATATGTTGGAACGTTTCAAGATGTCCTGGAGGTTCCTAAGCCTCTCCTCATTTTTCCGAATTCTTGTTTCTTCATTCTTTTCTGGTTGGATGTTTCTTTCTTCCTTCTTGTCCACACCATTGATTTGAGTTCCGGTTTCCTTCGCATCACTATTGGTTCCTTGTACATTTTCCTTTGTTTCTCTTAGCATAGGCTTCATTTTTTCATCTAGTTTTTGAACAAATTCAACCAATTCTGTGAGCGTCTTAATAACCAGTATTTTGAACTGTACATCCGATAGGTTGGCTATCTCTTCCTCGATTAGTTGTATTTTTTCTGGAGCTTTGAAGTGTTCTGTCACTTGGGCCTTTTTTTTTTTTTTTTTTTTTGTCTTGGCACGTCTGTTACTTAAAGGGGCGGAGCCTTAGGTGTTCACCGTGCGGGGTAACGCAGGTTGCTGCGCTGTGACGCTGTATGTGGGGGAGGGGCCGAGAGGGAGTAATGGCGCCCCCTCCACTCTCCAACCGATTTCAGTCTTTCACTCCACTACCCACACTCAAATTGGGCCCCTCTGGTGCTGGTTCCCGAGTGGGTGGGCTTGTGCACACACTAGGCCCCTGTGGGTCTCTCCAACGACCTCTCCTGTGAGGCTGGGAGTCTCTCCTGCTGCCGCCCCAACCCCCACGGGCTCTTTCGATCAAAGGTCTGAGGCTTTATTTCCCGGAGCTGGAGCCCTGGGTTGCGAGGTCTGTTTCTTTCCCCCGCTGATCCTCCCATTTTATATATGTGGGAATGTGGGCTCTGGGGTCTACCTTGTGGGATCTGCCAGCCACCACCTTGTGGGGTCTGCAAGCTGCAGCCTGGCCTGCCCCTCAATCCGCCACCTGGCTAGGTCCACCAGCCCCCGCCTTGCCAGGAGTCCTCTCCGACCCCTGCTACCCATCTCTGCCCCTCCTGCTGGTCTGGATGAATGTTTCTTCTTTATCTCCTTGGTAGTCGGACTTCCATACAGTTCGATTTTCTGTCAGTTCGGGTTGTTTTTTGTTTTTAAATTGTTGTTGTCCTCCTTTTGGTTGTGCGAGGAGACTCAGTGTGTCTACCTATGCCTCCATCTTGGGCAGAAGCCAACACTGTATTTTGAAGAGGGAGCCACAGACAGGTCACAAGTTTGATATGCTTTGGGAGGAAAAATGGATTCAAGGATGACTACTTGGCTTATGGCCTGTGAAACTGGAAGCTTTATACTGCTGATACCTTGGATGAGGAATGCAGAAGGTGGAGCAGGATTTAGGAAAAGACCAGGAGCTCATTTTGGACACATTAATAAGTGCAAATGTGTTTGCTTAATTCAAAATGTTTTTATTAGTAGCCTATATTTCATTTCTGACTTCCTGTTAACGTGAGAGATACTTGCAGATTACATAAACATTTGTAAGACTTTAGCTTTCTTTTTCCACATGTGGTTGTTGTTTTGCAGTTTTATTGCAAAGTATGTTATGTATATGATTGCCAAGTATTTAACTTTATTAATATTTTATTTCTGACAAGTACATAATCAATTTTTATAACTATTCCACAAATATTTTGGGAAAAATATAGAGTTAGCAGCATAAAAAGTTATGTTTCTGTCTTATATTTACTGTCATTATCATCTGGTAACTCAGAATTTATTATTAAAGTCTTACCATCTGTGTGTCTTTTTGTCTATTTTGTGTGTCAATCATTGAGGAAGAAGTGTTAAACTTTCTACATTTTGATTTTTGTTTTATCAATTTAGTACTATTGGCTAGGAATTACAGTTTCATTATAATAATACTCCTTCCTTTTTAACCCATTACATGTATCTGAAGTTTTTCTCTACGCTTTTCATTGAAGTCCGATCCACACATAGGAAAGTGTAAAAATTGTGACTGTACACCCTGTTGACTTCTCACAGAGCACACATCACTGCATTGCCATTACTGACCAACAAATACAACACAGCAGTATGATCCAAGTGCTCATGAGGTTTCATGGGGCCTGGATCATGGGCAGCATTTCCCACACCTGGTGCAGGTGACTAGTTTACACATGGGGTGTTATCTGACCATTGTGAGTGCTATGGGAAGGGTCATTGGATTAGAATCTGTGAATGGAAACCTCCTTTCCTCAGGGTAATTGGTATGTTTTTCATGGACACAGATCACATAGAAAGAAGCCTTACTGCTGCCTGGTGGGGTTCATTTCCTTGGGAACACATCCTACTGTAGGCATGTGGCAATGATAAGTAGACAAAGGTAATCTGGCCACATCACCCAGTTCTGGAGAAAGCCAAGCCTGCAGACTCATTTATCTCTTCACTCTGTGGGAACTGAGCCAATGGCTTACTGATTGTTCAAGCCAGTTTGGACTAATCCCTGAGTCCTTGGCTCTCACATATATTCCATAACATTAATGATGTTATGTTTATTTATGGACAAAGTACCAGATTCAGAGGAGCTAAATGACTTCCTCTAATCACATGAACTTATCCAGATTGTTTGACTCCTAGTTTAAAATTTCTATCTATGAAAACAAGTGTAATGACTTTTTTTTCTCAAAAATTTTCAATGACTATATTTTCACTAGAAATGATCAGAAGTTCGTGCATGGGGGTGGGGTATCCAGGCTTTCTACAAAGGTTCCATAGACTGCCTTCACTTGATTCTGACCACAACCAAACTCTGAACCCACCTAATCAGATGCCCTGCCTCTAGCTCCCCTGCCTTTTTCACACCCTCACCCCTCATCTCTCCACTCTCTTCTTTCCCCATTTACAGCCTTTATTCAGCCTTTGCTCTCACCTCCTGTTGAGTGATATCAGTGTGAAACCCAGTCTCTTGAGGGAAGAGGCATTGTTCCCTGTAGGGATGTGAGGGAGGGATGACTCCTGGTTTGTGCTCTTCAGCTTTCTCCCAGGAGGGGCCAAGTTCAAGCCTCTTTAGTTATTATGTGAGAATATGGAAAAGTGTTTTTGATGTGATTTCATGTTCCCCATGGAGGGATTCTCCAGGGCATAGAACTCAATGTCATATAATGTTCTAGAATCAGTGCACTAAATCACTGAGTTGTATGTACAAGAAGGTGGCTTTGGCTAGAGGAAGAGCTCCTGATACAGTAGTGGGAAACTAAAAGAGATGGAGTCAGTAGGTAAGAAAGTGCAGCTTCTGCTTGTGTGCCTGATGGTGGGTTTTCCATGTACAGTTCTTCTCCCTGATAGTTGGAGATGCAGTTGAAGGGATTTCTGTGTGATCAGCAATCCATTCAGCTGTGTGACACAGCTGAACCATTTGAATCAATAGACTCTTGGTTTTAATGGCTTATGTTTTACTCTTCTTTTTAAACAAGAGTTCAGGCAATAATTAGAGTTTATGCAATAATTTTGCATGAACTAATCACCAAATTTTAGAGGTTTGCAACTGGAAGGGAACTTGGTAAATAAGTCTAATTGTTCTCTTTTTCAGTTGCAAGGATGAAATCTACAGAAGGGAGTGATCAGATGGCATAAGGGTCTTCTTCTAAGTTACAGAGAACATAGAGCATCTGCGGTCAGCTGCTCTTCACCACTCATGAATGTTCTGTTCCATAGCTTGCTCACAGTGAGTCCTAAAAGGTTTTCTTCATTATTTAAAGAAGTTTTCTGATTTAAAAAAATCTATACATCTATGAGTATAGGCCACTGAATATATATTATTACTTTTTTTCCCATTAGAAATGAGTTTTAAATGTTTGATCCTGTGACTACATTTTACTAATTTTAGGTGATTTTTTGATATCCAAATGATAATTATTGTGGTTAACACAGCCATTCAATTTTAATGGATGATCACGGTCAAGCAGAGAAATAAATCAGCCTGCCTTCTTCTGCCTGCTAATGTGGTAATGCTCTGCACTCAGACAACATTAAATGACTTCAGCTTACTTTGTCCTTACTGTGTTCTGGGTTTCTCACCTCCCAGGGTGTGTTTGCTGGTTTGGAAAACATCACACCAAGGACAGTAGGCCTCTATTGTAACAATAATGTGTCATCTGGTACCTCTACCTGTGCAGCTCATCCCTCCTTTTGACTTTCTGCTTCCAGATAATATGACTTCCACTGATGACACCTATGATTATGGTTGTTCACTGCCTCCCACCCCATTTAGAATTAATCTAACCCTCTTTGGAATGTCTAACACACTTGTTATTCCTTTGGCTTCTCAAAAGTTCCGAGTGCTGGTTTCACTTTTTTAAATACACTCTATTCCTTAAAGTTATCATGGATTTTCCTCATTTCTCCCCTTATCCATCAAATGTTGATCTAGCATTTATTATGGGTCAGGGACTGTTTTAGAAATTTTGAGTATAGCAAAGAACTAAAAGAAATCTTTGAATCCTGAAATTTATGTTCTAGTGAAAGAGTTAGATTTGACATATATTTTAAGTATATAAATATATTTAGTTACATATAAATATACTATTTAACTTATAGATGTAAATTAATTTATAGTTATATGTTAACTATGTAGTTAAAATGTCAGTTGGTGATAATGGAGAAATCAGAGCAAGATATTATGGGAGGTGTTAGAGGGTAGTGAGGGAAGGGTGGAATGCGAGTTTATGTAGCGGTTCCAGCTCTTGAGTTGTAGGATCAAATGTATGCTTGAAATTACTGAGCCTAGGAAACATTAGTTGCCTAATCAGTGTGTATTGAATAATTGATGATGAAACGAACTTCTTCATGAGAAGGCAAATTGGAGGAGAGAAAGGAGGAAGAGAAGGAGAGAGTGGAAACAATGAAATTGGTTTCAGAATGGCCAAAATTGGACTTTTCTTAAATCATCATGGTCACATGTGTGAGCCGGAGAGAATTGCCTCTTAAAATTTCCCATGTAGTCCAATTTAATGTAATTGGCTATGACCAGTCTATGCATAAACTAATAACCCCAGAGGCAATTCATATTATTTACAGATCACTTAAGATAGGTATATCTGAAGAACAGCCCCCTTTGTGTGTTCCTGTGTCATTTGCATATTCAGCCAAGTCACATACATGTATTTTGGACATGATAAACATTTGTAATAAATATAAAACAACTTTGATGTGACTTTGAACTGTTATAACAATGTGGTGGGTATCTATTCCCATTTGTCTATTTTTTAATATTTATTTTTTGCCTTCTTAAATTTCATAGTATTTAAAATGAAGAAAAATGAATGATACTGATCGAAATGTCATGAAGATGCAATGTAAGTTATAAAACATTTATTTTGTATTAAGGCTATGTTTAATTTTGAAACTACATAATGTAAAAGGTGCTAAAGAATTTTGATATATTTTGTACTTCACAGCCAATTCTGAGCCTGCATTCTTTACTTCCTCCTTTCTACTGGAAAGATTCATTAATCTGAGTAACTGGTCATTCTCCAAGTTGACACACTGAGTCCCTGTCCAGGAGAGTTCTTTTTTATACCATCAGCCAAGTATACCTGGGGTAAGTGTAGACACTGAGTCCGCTTTTGGACGGTGACTTCGTAACTCATATAGTATGTCCATAAATGAGAAACGTGCTCTACTACTGAAATGAAAAGGCAAAATCAAAGTTCTGTGGTTGAGTTCATCCTCCTGGGCTTTGCAAACTTTCCTGAACTGCAGGAGCAGCTCTTTGGAGTTTTCTTGGTTGTTTACCTGGTGACCCTGATAGGAAATGCCATGATCATAGTCATCATCTCCCTGGAACAGAGCCTCCACGTTCCCATGTACCTATTCCTCCTGAACTTGTCTGTGGTGGATGTGATCTTCAATGCAGTCATTATGCCTGAAATGCTGGTGGTTCTCTCCACTGAAAAAACTACAATTACTCTCTCAGGCTGTTTTGCACAAATGTATTTCATTCTACTTTTTGGTGGGACTGAATGCTTTCTCCTGGGGGCAATGGCTTGTGACAGATTTGCTGCAATCTGTCATCCTCTGAGCTACCCAATGATTATGAACAAAAGTGTTTTCATGAAATTAGTAATGTTCTCATGGGTCTCAGGAATCACGAGGGCTACTGTGCAGACACCATGGGTGTTTAGCTTTCCATTCTGCGGCCCCAGTGAAATCAACCATCTCTTCTGTGAGACTCCCCCCGTGTTAGAGCTTGTATGTGCAGACACGTTTTTGTTTGAAATCTATGCATTCACTGGCACTGTTTTGATCGTCATGGTTCCTTTCTTTCTGATACTCTTGTCTTACATTCGAATCCTCTCTGCCATCCTGAAGATGCCATCAACCACTGGGAGGCAGAAGGCCTTTTCCACCTGTGCCTCCCATCTCACATCTGTTACCCTCTTCTATGGCACAGCCAGTATGACCTATTTACAACCCAAATCTGGCTACTCCCCAGAAACCAAGAAACTGATGTCTTTGGCTTACACGCTGCTTATGCCTCTGTTGAATCCACTGATCTACAGCTTGCGAAACAGTGAGATGAAAAGAGCTTTGATGAAATTATGGCGAAGACAAGTAGACTTACACACTCTCTGACTGTGCTGGGAAGCCATGAAATATTCATTTGGTCGTTGTCTGACTAAACTCTTTTAATTTTAATAAATGGTGGGAAAGTTTGCAATTCTTAGCATGAGTGTGTTTCATTGGTTGAGTTTTTGAAGTCCAATAATCTATCAGGGCTCCCTTTTGATCGTGTACTGTTGTCATTCATTTCTCAGGGGTATATAAGTTTCTATAACATATAAAACAATTCCTTATGAATTCCTCTATTATGATCATCCAAGTCATAACTGAATTATTGTCACCAAGATGAAGCTCCAATAAACACGTCGTTTCATATGTCCTGATGTACTGTTGTTTTATTTCTGTATGACAGGTTCCTCAAAGTTGGCCTGATGGGATGGAGTACACGTGCTTCTACATTAATAGGTACTGTAGAATTACTCTTCCAAATGATTGTAACTCCAGATAGACCTGAAGGTCCGTGAATAGGGTAGAGTTTCAAGAGACCAACAAGTTGAGGAAATCTTTATTTCTGGAGTGAGAACATGTTCCATGAATGACTAAATAAGTATAGTCATTTTGGGAGGACCACACCAGTTCTACATCCTAGACTCACACATGTTATTGTTCAAAACAAGAATCTTTGGTATTTTTCTAGATACTCATCACAAGGTTGGTGACTAGAAACTACAGGATAGTTCCTTGATATCTCACTTGATGGTGTCTGCATATCTTTCAGCCATAGACCACTCTTTGTTGAGACTTTTGTTAAATGTCTCTTTGTAGGCCCCCCAATGCTATGATACTTTCTTTATAAACACAGGATTATTCATTTCTTTATTATGGGAAACTAAGTGATTAAGCATTTGTGTATGTTTTCCATGGCCTTGAATCATGTCAGTAACCATCACATGGAGAGAAAGAATGAAATAATTTCTCACCCAGCAACATTTGAAACATTTAATTTTTGCCCCCAATTTTATGTTGACATTTATACACAGGAAGGGGCCGTTTTATTGAATCCATAACACACGAGCTTCTACTGCTCTTAGTGTGTGCCCCAGGGATGATAACAAAGGGGTAAAACACTATTCCCACTGTCACTCATTTTTGGGAAAAACAAGCCTTTAATTACTACTGCCTTTGCCACAAATGGGAAGTAAAGATGCAAAGCTGATTGGATTTCTACAAAAGGAAATTTCATCATGAAATGGTTGAAACCAGTTTGGGTAATATTTGAATGTAGCACACTCTTTGCAGTAGAGCATTGAACAGGCATTTGGAAGTCCTTTAATCAGTTCTGTCCCTTGGTGTCCTGAAATATCCTCCTAGCCCTTAGAGGGATCATATAAAGAAGGCTAATCGAGGGGGAAAAAACCTGCCAAAGTCTAAATCCCAAGACAGACATAGAACTTCATTTTGACTTTTGTTCTTTCATTCATTTGTTTATCCCTTCATTGATTAAACAAGTTTTGTAAAAGGAAAAAGATTTATATGGTCTGAAGAGAAACCAGAGTATAATGATTAAACCTGTTTTGTTAGGGGTGAGTTAATGGGACTGTCCCTGGGGAAACAAGTGTCTGTCCTTGAGGAATTCCAAGTTCCTTGGAGGATCACTGATTTTGGCAGGTCACAGAAGCCAGCCACACCATGCCTCTGTCTGTAGCCCAGGTGAGGAACAGACGCTGAACTGGCAAGGTTGCTCACGTGATGACTTCAAAGTCACGATGCTTCTCCATTTAGTTATGAGGTTGACAAAACTCATAAGTAAATGTTGTGATTGTCCGCTAAAGAGCAGCTGTTCTGGCAACACCAGCTTTAGTTTCATAGCAGCTGATAGGACGGATACCTGACATCACGCCTTCATGGCTCTGAGGCTGACACAACTACTTCCAACTACAAGCAACGTGGACAATAAAAAGTGAACTTTTAAAATGTGAAAATTATGATGTCTCCCCTGGCTTTAATCATGTCAAAACATGCCCTTCTCGCTATCTGATATGTTTTTCACTGTATTTCAGCTGATTAATTGTTTTTCTTTCCTTAGACCTCCTCAAAGTGTCTTTCCTTAAGGCAACCATTCTTGACGCCCCCTACCCCATCTTCTTCTGCCAAATTATTCTCCCTCTGAACTCTCTTGTCCTTTCTTCACAGCCCTCTATTAAACTGCGCATCTTGTAGCAGTTGCCTGCTTGATATTTGACAGGTCCAGGCTGCTTGGTGACACAGTTCCTTTTTTCCTTGTCAGGCCCAGTGTGTCCCTGGGTGGGTTTTGTTGTGACTTAACCCTGTACATAGTCCTGGTGTCCAGGAGTGGAGGTGAAGGTTCTCAATGTGGTAGCTTTCCTATAGTTTTCTTGCTCTTAACGGGACACACTGGCCACTTCTGCACTTTCAGAAGGTTCAGAGATTCTTGGGAGTGAAAATCACTGGAGACACCCATCCAGACTTCCCATCATATGTGTCAAATCTTTAGATTTTCCCAACTCTGGTTTCAACCTGGCATAATAGAACTTCCTTGATTAAGCACTGAACTAACTACCTTTGACCCTCATTCATGGAACTCGAACTTCAGCTTTTTCTGCCTGGTCATTGCAAGACTTGAGGGTGCTTGTGAACCACTGAAATATTTTTGGCTCTCACACTTCATGTTCAGTGGTTCACTGATTGCACTCAGCGCTGTGGTGAACTCTCTGCAGGGATCAGTGGAACAGTATAATGGCTATATATTTCCATTATGCTTTGACTTATCAACCTGCATCCTTTCCCACCTTTCTGGCCATTGATCAAGGCCTGAATCGTTGCACTGGCTGGTACACTTTCTGCCATAGTTACATAATTCTAAGTCGCCAATCCTGAAAGCTTTTTATCACTAAATTGGCCTCGTATGGCAGATTTTTAAAAAATGTCCTGCATGTGATTAAAAGTGATGTGCTTTCTTCCATGTTTCTGACACAATGTTCTCTATACATGTTATAGACTAAGTTGCATTGGGAATATTATCTTTCTCCTTACTGATTTATTTACTTCTTCTACCAAATAAAGAGGCATGTCACAGTATGCCAGTGTGGTTGACACTCCTGTGTTTCCCTGTGTATCGGTCAATAACTTCTGGACATATTTTCAGCTATATTATTGGATGCCTGCAGATTTAGAATTGTTATATCTTGTTGGAGAATTGAACATTTTCTCATTGTAATATAATTACATAAATTTCCTTTTTTGTTAGTATTATTTTGGAGTGTCTTTTTCCTTCTTCTTATGTTTGGCCTTTCCATATCCTTATGATTCAGATGTATCTACACTGAGGAGTGCTGTGGAGAGAGAATAAATCAGGGCAGCAGCAGTGTTGTGGTTGGGTCCCATTTTAAAGAGGTTGATTTGGGAGGATCTCATGGAGAAGATGCTCCTTGGACAAAGGGACATAAGGGAGTTAGAGTTTTCTGAGAGCATAGTCCATGTTCAGGGAAAAAGCAAAGGCAGTAGCTGTGAGATGAGAACATGGCTGGTGGAGGTGAGAAAGAGCAACGCAGCCGCATGGATGAATAGGAGTGAACCAGGGGATGTATTGTACCACAGATGAGCCCAGAGATCCCATAGAGTTTCTGGGAAATGGATCTTCAATCTACATATTTTGAGTTTGGCTTCCACAGTGAAAGGTATAGGGTGCTATGGAAGTATTTTGAGCGGGGGAAAGGAAGAATGGAAGAGAAATTTGGAGAGTATGGCTATTATGCAATGAGAGAAGAATGTAATTTGGATCAGAATGTTAGCTTTATAAAAGGTGACTTTTTTTTAACCCTCAACTGAGAATGTTTTGTTGCTTTTTCTTTTTTAAAAAATAAGATTTTAGTTATTTATTTTTAGGCAGAGGTAAAGGGAGGGAGAAGGAGAGGGAGAGAAACATCAATTGGTTGCTTCTCGCACACACCCTTAATGGGGACCAGACCAGCATCTGTGGCATGTGCCCTGACTGAGAATGAAACCGGAAACATTTCACAATGTGGAATGATGCCCAACCAAGTGAGTCACACCAGTCAGGGCCGTTTTATTGATTTTGGAGGCAGAGGATAGGAGTGGGGGAGGTTGGGAGAAAGAGAGAGGAACATAATTGCATGCCTCCCATACACGCATGCCCTGACTGGGGATGGAATCAGCAACCTTTTGGTGTGCGGGACAATGCCCCAAACAACTGAGCAATCTGGCCATGCATAGGAAAGGTGAGAATTTTTAACACTGTCTTTAGTATAGCCCAGGACAGTATTAAAAATTCTCACTGGTTGTCTCTTGTGACTTTAACAGTGACACCCACTCCTCCACCTTCGATGATGGAGCTGGCACTGCCCTCAATGACCACTTGGTCAAGCTCATTTCCTGGTATGACAATGAATTCGGCTACAGCAACAGGGTGGTGGACCTTGTGGTCCACATGGCCTCCAAGGAGTAAAAGCCCCATGGACCACCAGCCCCAGTGACAGGAAGAGAGACCCTCAGCTGCTGGGGAGTCCTTACCCCAAACCGATCCCCCAACACACTGAGAATCTCCTAACCTCCATTTTCCATCCTAGACCCCCTGAAGAGGGGAGGGGCTCAGGGGGCCCAGCCTTGTCATGCACCATCAATAAAGTTCACTGCACCCAGCCAAAAAAAAAAAAAAAAAAAAGAATTTTTAACACTGTATTTCGAAGAGGGAGCCACAGACAGGTTACAGGTTTGATATGCTGTGGGAGGAAAAATGGATTGAAGGATGACACCTTAGCTTTAGGCCTGTGAAACCAAAGCTTTAAGCTGCTGTTACCAGAGATGAGGAACACAGCAGGTCAGCAGGTTTTAGGAAAAGAACAGGAGTTCATTTTGGACACATTAATAAGTGTAAATGTGTTACTTAATTTAAAGTGTTTTTATTAGTATTCTATATTTCATTTCTGACTTCCTGTTAACCTGAGAGATACTTGCAGATTACACAAACATTTTTAAGACTTTAGCTTTCTTTTTCCACATGTGGTTGTTGTTTTGCAGTTTTATTGAAAAGTCTGTCATGTATATGATTGCCAAGTATTTAACTTTATTAATATTTTCTTTCTGACAAGTACATAATCAATTTTTATAAATATTACATAAATGTTTCGGGAAAAAATATAGAGTTAGCAGCATAAAAAGTTGTTTTTGTCTTATATTTACTCTCATAATCATCTGGTAACTCAGAATTTATTATTAAAGTCTTACCATCTATGTGTCTTTTTATCTATTTTGTGTGTCAATCATTGAGGAAGAAGTGAAAATTTGCACATTTTGATTTTTGTTTTGTCAATTCAGTACTATTGGGTAGGAATTCCAGTTTCATACTCCTTCCTTTTTACCCCCATTACCATGTATCTGAAGTTTTTCTCTACGCTTTTCATTGAAGTCTGATCCACACATAGGAAAGTGTAAAAATTGTGACTGTACACCCTGTTGACTTCTCACAGAGCACACATCACTGCATTGCCATTACTGACCAACAAATACAACACAGCAGTATGATCCAAGCGCTCATGAGGTTTCATGGGGCCTGGATCATGGGCAGCATTTCCCACACCTGGTGCAGGTGACTAGTTCACACATGGGGTGTTATCTGACCATAGAGAGTGTTATGGGAAGGGTCATTGGATTAGATCTGTGATTGGAAACCTCCTTTCCTCAGGATAGTTGGTACGTTTTCCACTGGACACAGATCACATAGAAAGAAGCCTTATTGCTGCCTGGCAGGGTTCATTTCCTTGGGAACGCATCCTACTGCAGGCATGTGGCAATGATAAGTAGACAAAGGTAATCTGGCCACATCACCCAGTTCTGGAGAAAGCCAAGCCTGCAGACTCATTTGTCTCTTCACTCTGCTGGGACTGAGCCAATGGCTTACCGATTGTTCCAGCCAGTTTGGACCTATCCCTGAGTCCTTGGATCTCACATGTATTCATGATATTAATTATGTTATGTTTATGTTATTGACAAAATAACAGATTCAGAAGAGCTAAATGACTTCCTTTAATCACATGAACTTATCCAGACTGTTTGACTCCTAGTTTAAAATTGCTATCTATGAAAACAAGTGTAATGACTTCTTTTTCCTGAAAAGTTTTCAGTTACTCTATATTTCTACTAGAAATGATGAAAAGTTCTTGCATGGGGGTGGGGTATCCAGGCTTTCTACAAAGGTTCCATAGACTGCCTTCACTTGATTCTGACCACAACCAAACTCTGAACCCACCTAATCAGATGCCCTATCTCTAGCTCCCCTGCCTTTGTCACACCCTCACCTCTCATTCCTCCACTCTCTTCTTTCCCCATTTACAGCCTTTATTCAGCCTCTGCTCTCACCTCCTGTTGAGTGATGTCAATGAGAAACTGAGTCTGTTGAGGGAAGAGGCATTGTTCCCTGTAGGGATGTGAGGGAGGGATGACTCCTGGCTTGTGCTCTTGAGCTTTCTCCTTGGAGGGGCCAAGTTCAGGCCTCTTTAGTTATTATGTGAGAATATGGAAAAGTGTTTTTGATGTGATTTCATGTTCCCCATGGAGGGATTCTCCAGGGCATAGAGCTCAATGTCATATAATCTTCTAGAATCAGTGCACTAAATCACTGAGTTGTATGTACAAGAAGGTGGCTTTGGCTAGAGGAAGAGCTCCTGATACAGTAGTGGGAAACTAAAAGAGATGGAGTCAGTAGGCAAGAAAGTGCAGCTTCTGCTTGTGTTCCTGATGGTGGGTTTTCCATGTATAGTTCTTCTCCCTGATAGTTGGAGAGGCAGTTGAAGGGATTTCTCTGTGATCAGGAATCACGAGACACAGCTGAACCATTTGAATCAGTAGACTCTTGATTTCGATGGCTTTTGTCTTCCTCTTCTTTTAGGACAAGAGTTCAGGCAATAATTAGAGTTTATGCAATAATTTTGCCTGAGCCAATCACCAAATTTTAGAGGTTTGCAACTGGAAGGGAACTTGGTAAATAAGTCTAATTGTTTTCTTTTTCAGTTGCAAGGATGAAATCTACAGAATGGAATGATCAGATGGCCTGAGGGTCTTCTTCTAAGTTACAGGGAACATAGAGCATCTGTGGTCAGCTGCTCTTCACCACTCGTGAACATTCTGTTCCATAGCTTGCTCACAGTGAGTCCTAAAAGGTTTTCTTCTGTATTTATATGATACCCCGAATTCTCTGATTTAAAAAAATCTATCCATTTTTAAATATTAGCCACTGAATATGTGTCATTCTTTTTTCTCCATTAGATATGGATTTTAAATGTTTGATCCTGTGACTACATTTTACTAATTTTAGGTGATTTTTTGATGTCCAAATGATAATTAATGTGGTTAACACAGCCATTTAATTTTAATGGATGATCGTGGTCAAGCAGAGAAATAAATCAGCCTGCCTTCTTCTGCCTGCTAATGTGGTAATGCTCTGCACTCAGACAACATTAAATGACTTCAGCTTACTTTGTCCTTAGGGTGTTCTGGGTTTCTCACCTCCCAGGGTGTGTTTGCTGGTTTGGAAAACATCACACCAAGGACAGTAGGCCTCTATTGTAACAATAATGTGTCATCTTGTACCTCTACCTGTGCAAGTCATCCCTCCTATTGAGTTTCTGCTTCCAGCTAAAATGACTTCCACTGATGACACCTATGGTTATGGTTTACACCCCCCCCACCCCACAACCCATTCAGAATTTATCTGATCCTCTTTGGAATGTCTAACACACTTGTTATTCCTTGTGCTTCTGAAAAGTTGTGAGTGCTGGTTTCATTTTTTTAAAGACACTCTGTTCCTTTAAGTTATCATGGACTCCCCTCCTTTAGCACTCTTATTCATCAAATATCGATCCGGCATTAATTAAGGGTCAGGGACTCTTTTAGACATTGTAAGTGTAGCAAAGAACAGAAAAAATCTTTGAATCCTGGAGTGTTTGTTGTAGTGAGAGAGTTAGATTTTATATATACTATATATATGAATATATTTACTTACATTTAAGTTATACCATTTAACATATAGATGTAAATTAATTTATAGTTATATGTTAATTATATATTTATAGTTATAATGTCAGTTGGTGATAATGGAGAAAACAGAGCAAGGTATTACGGGAGGAGTTAGAGGGCAGTGAGGGAAGGTGGAATGCGAGTTTTTGTAGCGTTTCCAGCTCTCTGTTGAGTTGTAGGAGCAAATGTGTGCCTGAGATTACTGAGCCTAGCAAACATTAGTTGCTTAATCAGTGTGTGTTGTATAATTGATGATGAAATGAACATTTAATGAGAAGTCAAATTGGAGGAGAGAATGGAGAAAGAGAAGGAGAGAGTGGAAACAATGAAATTGGTTTCAGAATGGCCCAAATTGAACTTTTCTTAAATAATCATGGTTACATGTATGAGCCATAGAGAATTGGCTTTTAAAATTTCCCATGTAGTCCAATGTTAATTTACTTGGTTATGACCAGTCTTTGCATAAGCTAATAAGCCCAGAGGCAAGTCACATTATTTACAGATCACTTAAGATAGGTATATCTGAAGTACAACCCCCTTTGTGTGTTCCTGTGGCATTTTCACATTTAGCCGTGTCAGACACGTGTATTTTGAAGATGACAAATATTTGCAATAAGTATAAAACAACTTTGATGTAACCTTGACCTATTAACTTGTTATCACAGTTTTGTGGGTATCTTTTTCCATTTTTCTACTTTTTAATACTTAATTTCTGCCGTCTTAAATTTCATAGTATTTAAACTTGAGAAAAATGAATGATACTGATAGCAATTTCATGGAAACTAAGTTATAAAATGTTTATTTTGTTTTAAGGTTATGCTTAATTTTCAAACTACATAATATAAAAGGTGCTAAAGAATTTTGATGTATTTTGTACTTCACAGACAAATGTGAGCTAGCTGTCTTTACTTCCTCCTTTCTATTTGAAAGATTCATTAATGAGTAACTGGCCATTCTCTAAAGTTGCCACACTGAGTCCCTGTCCGGGAGAGTTCTTTTTCACATCATCAGCCAAGTATACCTGGGGTAAGTGTAGACACTGACTCCGCTGTTGGACAGTGACTTCGTAACTCATATAGTATGTCCATAAATGAGAAACGTGCTCTACTACTGAAATGAAAAGGCAAAATCAAAGTTCTGTGGTTGAGTTCATCCTCCTGGGCTTTGCAAACTTTCCGGAACTGCAAGAGCAGCTCTTTGGGGTGTTCTTGGTTGTTTACCTGGTGACCCTGATAGGAAATGCCATGATCATAGTCATCATCTTCCTGGAACAGAGCCTCCACGTTCCCATGTACCTATTCCTCCTGAACTTGTCTGTGGTGGATGTGAGTTTCAGTGCAGTCATTATGCCTGAAATGCTGGTGGTTCTCTCCACTGAAAAAACTACAATTACTCTCTCAGGCTGTTTTGCACAAATGTATTTCATTCTTCTTTTTGGAGTGACTGAATGCTTTCTCCTGGGGACAATGGCATATGACAGATTTGCTGCAATCTGTCATCCTCTGAGCTACCCAATGATTATGAACAAAAGTGTTTTCATGAAATTAGTAATGTTCTCATGGGTCTCTGGAATCATGGTGGCTACTGTGCAGACACCATGGGTGTTTAGCTTTCCATTCTGTGGCCCCAGTGAAATCAACCATCTCTTCTGTGAGACTCCCCCCGTGTTAGAGCTTGTATGTGCAGACACGTTTTTGTTTGAAATCTATGCATTCACTGGCACTGTTTTGGCCGTCCTGGTTCCTTTCTTTCTGATAATCTTGTCTTACATTCGAATCCTCTCTGCCATCCTGAAGATGCCATCAACCACTGGGAGGCAGAAGGCCTTTTCCACCTGTGCCTCCCATCTCTCTTCTGTTACCCTCTTCTATGGCACAGCCAGTATGACCTATTTACAACCCAAATCTGGCTACTCCCCAGAAACCAAGAAACTGATGTCTTTGGCTTACACGCTGCTTACGCCTCTGTTGAATCCACTGATCTACAGCTTGCGAAACAGTGAGATGAAAAGAGTTTTGATTAAATTATGGCGACGAGAAGTAGACTTACACACTCTCTGACTGTGCTGGGAAGCCATGAAATATTCATTTGGTCATTGTCTGACTGAACTCTTTTAATTTTAATAAATGGTGCAAAAGTTTGCAATTCTTAGCTTGAGTGTGTTTCATTGGTTGAATTTTTGAAGTCCAATAATCTATCAGGGCTCCCTTTTGATCGTGTACTGTTGTCATTCATTTCTCAGGGGTATATAAGTTTCCATAACATATAAAACAGTTCCTTATGAATTCCTCTATTATGATCATCCAGGTCATTACTGAATTATTGTCACCAAGACGAAGCTCCAATTAACACGTCGTTTCATATGTCCTGATGTACTGATGTTTTATTTCTGTATGACAGGTTCCTCAAAGTTGGCCTGATGGGATGGAGTGCATGCACTTATACATTTAATAGCAACTGTAGAATTACTCTTCCAAATGATTGTAACTCCAGATGGACCTGAAGGCCCTTGAATAGGGTAGAGTTTCAAGAGACCAACAAATTGAGGAGCATTTTATATCTGGAGTGAAAAGCTGTTGCATGAATGACTAAATAAATATAGTCGTTTTGGGAAGACCACACTAGCTCTACATCCTGGACTCACACATGTTATTGTTCAAAACAAAAATCTTTGGTGTTTTTTAGATACTCATCACAAGGTTGGTGACCAGAAACTACAAGGAACTTCCCTGAGGTCTCACTTGATGGTGTCTGTATATCTTTCAGCCATAGACCACTCTTTGTTGAGACTTTTGTTAAATGTCCCTTTGTAGGCCCCCAATGCTATGATACTTTCTTTATAAACACAGGATGATTCATTTCTTTATTATGGGAAACTAAGTGATTAAGTACTTGTGCATGTTTCCATGGCCTTGAGTCATGTCAGTAACCATCACATGAGTGAAAAAATGAAATAATTTGTCACCCAGCAACATTTGAAACATTTAATTTTTGCCCCCAATTTTATGTTGGTATTTATACACAGGGAGGGGCCCTTTATTGAATCCATAACACATGAGCTTCTACTGCTCTTAGTGTCTGCCCCAGGGGTGATAACAGAGGGGTAAAACACTGTTCCCACTGTCACTCAGTTGTGGGAAAAACAATCCTTTAATTACTGCTGCCTTTGCCGCAAATGAGAAGTAAAGATGCAAAGCTGATTGGATTTCTACGAAAGGAAATTTCATCATGAAATGGTTGAGACAAGTTTGGGTAATATTTGAATGTAGTACTCTTTTCAGTAGGGCATTGAACAGGCATTTGGAAGTCCTTTAATCAGATTCTGTCCCTTGGTGTCCTGAAATGTCCTCATAGCCCTTAGAGGGATCATATAAAGAAGGCCCATCAAGGGGGAAAAAACCTGCCAATGTCTAAATCCCAAGACAGACATAGAAGTTCATTTTGACTTTTGTTCTTTCTTTCATTTGTTTATCCCTTCATTATTAAACAAGTTTTGTTAGGGGTGACTTAATGGGACTGTCCCTGGGGAAACACAATCTGTCCTTGAGGAATTCCAAGTATATTGGAGGATCACTGATTTTGGGAGGTCAGAGAAGCCAGCCACACCATGCCTCTGTAACAACTATATAATTCTGTTAGGCTTTGATTTGTCAACCGTAATCCCTTCCCACATTCTGATGCCTGAATTGTCGCACTGGCCAGTACATTTTCTGTCACAGTTACATACTTCTAAGTCACCAATCCTGAAAGCTTTTTATCACTAAATTGGCCTAGTATGTCAGATTTTAAAAAAATGTCCTGCATGTGGTTAAAAATGATGTGCTTTCTTCCACGTGTCTGACACAATGTTCTCTGTACATGTTATAGACTAAGTCGCATTGGGAATATTTTCTTTCTCCTTACTGATTTAGTTACTTCTTCTACCAACTAAAGAGGCATGTCACAGTGTGCCACTGTGGTCGACACTCCTACGTTTCCCTGTGATTCGGTCAATAACTTCTGGACATATTTTCAGCTATATTATTGGATGCCTGCAGATTTAGAATTGTCATATCTTCTTGGAGAATTGAATGCTTTCTCATTATAATATAACTACATAAATTTCCTTTAGAGTCAGTGTTATTTTGGAGTGTCATTTTCCTTCTTCTTATGTTTAGCCTTTCCATACCCTTATGATTTAGATGTATCTACACTGAGGAGTGCTGTGGAGAGAGAATAAATCAGGGCAGCAGTGTTGTGGTTGGGGTCCCATTTTAAAGAGGTTGATTTGGGAGGATCTCATGGAGAAGATGCTCCTTGGGCAAAGGGACATAAGGGAGTTAGAGGTTTCTGAGAGTGTAGTCCGCATCCAGGGAAAAATCAAAGGCAGTAGCTGTGAGATGAGAACATGGCTGGTGGAGGTGAGAAAGAGCAAAGCAGCCACATGGCTGAATAGGAGTGAACCGGGGGTTATATTGTACCAAAGATGAGCCCAGAGAGCCCAGATAGTAATAGGGAAATAGATGTTCAATCTACATATTTTGAGTTTGGCTTCCACAGTGAATGGGATAGGGTGCTATGGAAGTATTTTGAGCAGGGGAAAGGAAGGAAGGAAAAAGAAATTTGGAGATTATGGCAATTATCCAATGAGAGAAGAAAGTAATTTGGATCAGAGGGTTAGCTTAGTAAACGTGACAATTTTTTTTAACACTCACCTGAGAATGTTTTATTGATTTTATTTTAAAAATATAGGATTTTAGTCATTTATTTTTAGACAGAGGGAAAGGGAGGGAGCAAGAGATGGAGAGAAATATCAATCGGTTGCCTCTCACACACCCCTAATGGGGACTGAACCAGCAGCTCTGGCATGTGCCCTGACTGGGAATCAAACTGGAACTTTTACATTGTGGAATGATGCCCAACCAAGTGAGCCACACCAGTCAGGGTTGTTTTATTGATTTTGGAGACAGAGGAAGGGAGTGGAGAAGGGGGATAAGAACATCAGTTGAAAAAGAGAGAGAAACATCCATTGGCTGCCTCCCATACATGTCCTGACTGGGGATAGAAATAGCAACCTTTTGGTGTGCGGGACAATGCCCCAAACAACTGAACAACCTGGCCATGGGTAGGAAAGGTGAGAATTTTTAACACTGTATTTTAAAAAATATATATTTATTGTTTATGCTATTACAGTTGCAGCATTTGCCCCCTTCACTCCATCCTGCCTACCGCCTCCCTATATTCACCCCTATAGTTCATGTCCATGGGTCATACTTATAGGTTGTTAGGCTTCCACATTTCCTACACTATTCTTAACCTCCCCCTGTCTATTTTTCACCTATCATTTATTCTCTGTACCTTTCCCCCCTCTCTCCCCCTCCCAGTCCCCTGTTGATAACCCTCCATGTGATCTCCATTTCTGTGGTTCTGTTTCTGTTCTAGTTGTTTGCTTAGTTTTCTTTTGTTTTGGTTTTAGGTGTTGTTGTTAATAACTGTGAGTTTGCTGTCATTTTTGGTGTTCATATTTTTTATCTTCTTTTTCTTAGATGAGTCCCTTTAACATTTCATATAATAATGGCTTGGTGATGATGAACTCCTTTAATTTGACCTTATCTGAGAAGCACTTTATCTGCCCTTCCATTCTAAATGATAGCTTTGCTGGATACAGTAATCTTGGATGTAGGTCCTTGCCTTTCATGACTTCAGATACTTCTTTCCAGCCCCTTCTTGCCTGTAAGGTCTCTTTGGAGGAATCAGCTGACAGTCTTATGGGAACTCCTTTGTAGACAACTGTGTCCTTTCCTCTTGCTGCTTCTAAGATTCTCTCCTTTGTTTAATCTTGGGTAATGTAATTATGATGTGCCTTGGTGTGTTCCTCCTTGGGTCCAGCTTCTTTGGGAATCTCTGAGCTTCCTGGACTTCCTGGAAGTCTATTTCCTTTGCCAGACTGGGGAAGTTCTCCTTCATTATTTGTTCAAATAAGTTTTCAATTTTTTGTTCTTCCTCTTCTCCTTCTGCTACCCCTATAATTCGTATGTTGGAACGTTTCAAGATGTCCTGGAGGTTCCTAAGCCTCTCCTCATTTTTCCGAATTCCTGTTTCTTCATTCTTTTCTGGTTGGATGTTTCTTTCTTCCTTCTTGTCCACACCATTGATTTGAGTTCCGGTTTCCTTCGCATCACTATTGGTTCCTTGTACATTTTCCTTTGTTTCTCTTAGCATAGGCTTCATTTTTTCATCTAGTTTTTGAACAAATTCAACCAATTCTGTGAGCGTCTTAATAACCAGTGTTTGAACTGTACATCCGATAGGTTGGCTATCTCTTCCTCGCTTAGTTGTATTTTTTCTGGAGCTTTGAAGTGTTCTGTCATTTGGGCCTTTTTTTTTTTTTTTTTTTTTTTTTTTTTTTGGTCTTTGCACGTCTGTTACTTAAAGGGGCGGAGCCTTAGGTGTTTCCGGGGCGGGGTAACGCAGGTTGCTGCGCTGTGACGCTGTATGTGGGGGAGGGGCCAAGAGGGAGTAATGGCGCCCGCTCAACTCTCCACCAGGTTTCAGTCTTTCACTCCACTACCCACAATCAAATTGAGCTCCTCTGGTGCTGGTTCCCGAGTGGGTGGGCTTGTGCACACCCTAGGCCCCTGTGGGTCTCTCCAACGACCTCTCCTGTGAGGCTGGGAGTCTCTCCTGCTGCCGCCCCAACCCCCACGGGCTCTTTCGATCAAAGGTCTGAGGCTTTATTTCCCGGAGCTGGAGCCCTGGGTTGCGAGGTCTGTTTCTTTCCCCCGCTGATCCTCCCATTTTATATATGTGGGAATGTGGGCTCTGGGGTCTACCTTGTGGGATCTGCCAGCCACCACCTTGTGGGGTCTGCAAGCTGCAGCCTGGCCTGCCCCTCAATCCGCCACCTGGCTAGGTCCACCAGCCCCTGCCTTGCCAGGAGTCCTCTCCGACCCCTGCTACCCATCTCTGCCCCTCCTGCTGGTCTGGATGAATGTTTCTTCTTTATCTCCTTGGTAGTCGGACTTCCATACAGTTCGATTTTCTGTCAGTTCGGGTTGTTTTTTGTTTTTAAATTGTTGTTGTCCTCCTTTTGGTTGTGCGAGGAGACTCAGTGTGTCTACCTATGCCTCCATCTTGGGCAGAAGCCAACACTGTATTTTGAAGAGGGAGCCACAGACAGGTCACAAGTTTGATATGCTTTGGGAGGAAAAATGGATTCAAGGATGACTACTTGGCTTATGGCCTGTGAAACTGGAAGCTTTATACTGCTGATACCTTGGATGAGGAATGCAGAAGGTGGAGCAGGATTTAGGAAAAGACCAGGAGCTCATTTTGGACACATTAATAAGTGCAAATGTGTTTGCTTAATTCAAAATGTTTTTATTAGTAGCCTATATTTCATTTCTGACTTCCTGTTAACGTGAGAGATACTTGCAGATTACATAAACATTTGTAAGACTTTAGCTTTCTTTTTCCACATGTGGTTGTTGTTTTGCAGTTTTATTGCAAAGTATGTTATGTATATGATTGCCAAGTATTTAACTTTATTAATATTTTATTTCTGACAAGTACATAATCAATTTTTATAACTATTCCACAAATATTTTGGGAAAAATATAGAGTTAGCAGCATAAAAAGTTATGTTTCTGTCTTGTATTTACTGTCATTATCATCTGGTAACTCAGAATTTATTATTAAAGTCTTACCATCTGTGTGTCTTTTTATCTATTTTGTGTGTCAATCATTGAGGAAGAAGTGTTAAACTTTCTACATTTTGATTTTTGTTTTATCAATTTAGTACTATTGGCTAGGAATTACGGTTTCATTATAATAATACTCCTTCCTTTTTAACCCATTACATGTATCTGAAGTTTTTCTATACGCTTTTTATTTAAGTCCGATACACACACAGGAAAGTGTAAAAATTGTGACTGTACACCCTGATGACTTCTCAGAGAGCACACATCACTGCATTGCCATCCCTGACCAATAAATACAACACAGCAGTATGATCAAAGCCCTCATGAGGTTTCATGGGGCCTGGATCATGGGCAGCATTTCCCACACCTGGTGCAGGTGACTAGTTCACACATGGGGTGTTATCTGACCATTGTGAGTGCTATGGGAAGGGTCATTGGATTAGAATCTGTGAATGGAAACCTCCTTTCCTCAGGATAATTAGTATGTTTTTCATGGACACAGATCACATAGAAAGAAGCCTTATTGCTGCCTGGCAGGGTTCATTTCCTTGGGAACACATCCTACTGTAGGCATGTGGCAATGATAAGTAGACAAAGGTAATCTGGCCACATCACCCAGTTCTGGAGAAAGCCAAGCCTGCAGACTCATTTATCTCTTCACTCTGTGGGAACTGAGCCAATGGCTTACTGATTGTTCAAGCCAGTTTGGACTAATCCCTGAGTCCTTGGCTCTCACATATATTCCATAACATTAATGATGTTATGTTTATTTATGGACAAAGTACCAGATTCAGAGGAGCTAAATGACTTCCTCTAATCACATGAACTTATCCAGATTGTTTGACTCCTAGTTTAAAATTTCTATCTATGAAAACAAGTGTAATGACTTTTTTTTCTCAAATATTTTCAATGACTATATTTTCACTAGAAATGATCAGAAGTTCATGTTGGGGGTGGGGTATCCAGGCTTTCTACAAAGGTTCCATAGACTGCCTTCACTTGATTCTGAACACAACCAAACTCTGAACCCACCTAATCAGATGCCCTATCTCTAGCTCCCCTGCCTTTTTCACACCCTCACCTCTCATTCCTCCACTCTCTTCTTTCCCCATTTACAGCCTTTATTCAGCCTCTGCTCTCACCTCCTGTTCAGTGATGTCAATGTGAAACTTAGTCTCTTGAGGGAAGAGGCATTGTTCCCTGTAGGGATGTGAGGGAGGGATGGCTCCAGGTTTGTGCTCTTGAGCTTTCTCCCTGGAGGGGCCAAGTTCAAGCCTCTTTAGTTATTATGTGAGAATATGGAAAAGTGTTTTTGATGTGATTTCATGTTCCCCATGGAGGGATTCTCCAGGGCATAGAACTCAATGTCATATAATGTTCTAGAATCAGTGCACTAAATCACTGAGTTGTATGTACAAGAAGGTGGCTTTGGCTAGAGGAAGAGCTCCTGATACAGTAGTGGGAAACTAAAAGAGATGGAGTCAGTAGGTAAGAAAGTGCAGCTTCTGCTTGTGTTCCTGATGGTGGGTTTTCCATGTACAGTTCTTCTCCCTGATAGTTGGAGATGCAGTTGAAGGGATTTCTGTGTGATCAGCAATCCATTCAGCTGTGTGACACAGCTGAACCATTTGAATCAATAGACTCTTGGTTTTAATGGCTTATGTTTTACTCTTCTTTTTAAACAAGAGTTCAGGCAATAGTTAGAGTTTATGCAATAATTTTGCATGAACTAATCACCAAATTTTAGAGGTTTGCAACTGGAAGGGAACTTGGTAAATAAGTCTAATTGTTCTCTTTTTCAGTTGCAAGGATGAAATCTACAGAAGGGAGTGATCAGATGGCATAAGGGTCTTCTTCTAAGTTACAGAGAACATAGAGCATCTGCGGTCAGCTGCTCTTCACCACTCATGAATGTTCTGTTCCATAGCTTGCTCACAGTGAGTCCTAAAAGGTTTTCTTCATTATTTAAAGAAGTTTTCTGATTAAAAAAAATCTATACATCTATGAGTATAGGCCACTGAATATATATTATTCCTTTTTTTCCCATTAGAAATGGGTTTTAAATGTTTGATCCTGTGACTACATTTTACTAATTTTAGGTGATTTTTTGATATCCAAATGATAAATACTGTGGTTAACACAGCCATCTAATTTTTCTGGATGATCACGGTCAAGCAGAGAAATAAATCAGCCTGCCTTCTTCTGCCTGCTAATGTGGTAATGATCTACACTCAGACAACATTAAATGACTTCAGCTTACTTTGTCCTTACTGTGTTCTGGGTTTCTCACCTCCCAGGGTGTGTTTGCTGGTTTGGAAAACATCACACCAAGGACAGTAGGCCTCTATTGTAACAATAATGTGTCATCTGGTACCTCTACCTGTGCAGCTCATCCCTCCTTTTGACTTTCTGCTTCCAGATAATATGACTTCCACTGATGACACCTATGATTATGGTTGTTCACTGCCTCCCACCCCATTTAGAATTAATCTAACCCTCTTTGGAATGTCTAACACACTTGTTATTCCTTTGGCTTCTCAAAAGTTCCAAGTGCTGGTTTCACTTTTTTAAATACACTCTATTCCTTAAAGTTATCATGGATTTTCCTCATTTCTCCCCTTATCCATCAAATGTTGATCTAGCATTTATTATGGGTCAGGGACTGTTTTAGAAATTTTGAGTATAGCAAAGAACTAAAAGAAATCTTTGAATCCTGAAATTTATGTTCTAGTGAAAGAGTTAGATTTGACATATATTTTAAGTATATAAATATATTTAGTTACATATAAATATACTATTTAACTTATAGATGTAAATTAATTTATAGTTATATGTTAACTATGTAGTTAAAATGTCAGTTGGTGATAATGGAGAAATCAGAGCAAGATATTATGGGAGGTGTTAGAGGGTAGTGAGGGAAGGGTGGAATGCGAGTTTATGTAGCGGTTCCAGCTCTTGAGTTGTAGGATCAAATGTGTGCTTGAAATTACTGAGCCTAGGAAACATTAGTTGCCTAATCAGTGTGTCTTGAATATTTGATGATGAAACGAACTTCTTCATGAGAAGGCAAATTGGAGGAGAGAAAGGAGGAAGAGAAGGAGAGAGTGGAAACAATGAAATTGGTTTCAGAATGGCCAAAATTGGACTTTTCTTAAATCATCATGGTCACATGTATGAGCCAGAGAGAATTGCCTCTTAAAATTTCCCATGTAGTCCAATTTAATGTAATAGGCTATGACCAGTCTATGCATAAACTAATAACCCCAGAGTCAATTCATATTATTTACAGATCACTTAAGATAGGTATATCTGAAGAACAGCCCCCTTTGTGTGTTCCTGTGTCATTTGCATATTCAGCCAAGTCACATACATGTATTTTGGACATGATAAACATTTGCAATAAATATAAAACAACTTAGATGTGACTTTGAACTGTTATAACAATGTGGTGGGTATCTTTTCCCATTTGTCTATTTCTTAATATTTTTTTTTGCCTTCTTAAATTTCATAGTATTTAAAATTGAGAAAAATGAATGATACTGATTGAAATGGCATGAAGATGCAATGTAAGTTATAAAACATTTATTTTGTATTAAGGCTATGTTTAATTTTGAAACTACATAATGTAAAAGGTGCAAAACAATTTTGATATATTTTGTACTTCACAGCCAATTCTGAGCCTGCATTCTTTACTTCCTCCTTTCTATTTGAAAGATTCATTAATGAGTAACTGGCCATTCTCCAAAGTTGCCACACTGAGTCCCTGTCCAGGAGAGTTCTTTTTTACATCATCTGCCAAGTATACCTGGGGTAAGTGTAGACACTGAGTCCGCTTTTGGACGGTGACTTCGTAACTCATATAGTATGTCCATAAATGAGAAACGTGCTCTACTACTGAAATGAAAAGGCAAAATCAAAGTTCTGTGGTTGAGTTCATCCTCCTGGGCTTTGCAAACTTTCCTGAACTGCAGGAGCAGCTCTTTGGAGTTTTCTTGGTTGTTTACCTGGTGACCCTGATAGGAAATGCCATGATCATAGTCATCATCTCCCTGGAACAGAGCCTCCACATTCCCATGTACCTATTCCTCCTGAACTTGTCTGTGGTGGATGTGATCTTCAATGCAGTCATTATGCCTGAAATGCTGGTGGTTCTCTCCACTGAAAAAACTACAATTACTCTCTCAGGCTGTTTTTCACAAATGTATTTCATTCTTCTTTTTGCTGTGACTGAATGCTTTCTCCTGGGGACAATGGCATATGACAGATTTGCTGCAATCTGTCATCCTCTGAGCTACCCAATGATTATGAACAAAAGTGTTTTCATGAAATTAGTAATGTTCTCATGGGTCTCAGGAATCACGATGGCTACTGTGCAGACACCATGGGTGTTTAGCTTTCCATTCTGTGGCCCCAGTGAAGTGAACAATCTCTTCTGTGAGACTCCCCCCATGTTAGAACTTGTATGTGCAGACACGTTTTTGTTTGAAATCTATGCATTCACTGGCACTGTTTTGGCCGTCCTGGTTCCTTTCTTTCTGATAATCTTGTCTTACATTCGAATCCTCTCTGCCATCCTGAAGATGCCATCAACCACTGGGAGGCAGAAGGCCTTTTCCACCTGTGCTTCCCATCTTACATCTGTTGCCCTTTTCTATGGCACAGCCAGTATGACCTATTTACAACCCAAATCTGGCTACTCGCCAGAAACGAAGAAACTGATGTCTTTGGCTTACACGCTGCTTACGCCTCTGCTGAATCCACTGATCTACAGCTTGTGAAACAGTGAGATGAAAAGGGCTTTGATGAAATTATGGCAAAGAAAAGTAGACGTACACACTCTCTGACAGTGCTGGGAAGCTATGCAATATTCATTTGGTCATTGTCTGACTCAATTCTTTTAATTTTAATAAACGGTGGGAAAGTTTGCAATTCTTAGCTTGAGTGTGTTTCATTAGTTGAGTTTTTGAAGTCCAATAATCTATCAGGGCTCCCTTTTGATCGTGTACTGTTGTCATTCATTTCTCAGGGGTATATAAGTTTCTATAACATATAAAACAATTCCTTATGAATTCCTCTATTATGATCATCCAGGTCATTACTGAATTATTGTCACAAAGATGAAGCTCCAATAAACACGTCGTTTCATATGTCCTGATGTCCCGATGTTTTATTTCTGTATGACAGGTTCCTCAAATTTCCGATGTACTCCGTCCCATCAGTTCCTCCGGCCTGATGGGATGGAGTACACGTACTTCTACATTTTGATAGGTACTGTAGAATTACTCTTCCAAATGATTGTAACTCCAGATGGACCTGAAGGTCCGTGAATAGCGTAGACTTTCAAGAGACCAGCAAGTTGAGGAAATCTTTATTTCTGGAGTGAAAACCTGTTCCATGAATGACTAAATAAGTATAGTCATTTTGGGAGGACCACACTAGTTCTACATCCTAGACTCACACGTTATTGTTCAAAAAAAGAATCTTTGGTATTTTTCTAGATACTCATGACAAAGTTGGTGACCAGAAACTACAAGGAACTTCCCTGATGTCTCACTTGATGGTGTCTGTATATTTTTCAGCCATAGACCACTCTTTGTTGAGACTTTTGTTAAATGTCCCTTGGTAGGCCCCCCAATGCTCTGATACTTTGTTTATAAACATAGGATGATTCATTTATTAATTATGGAAAAATAAGTGATTAAGTACTTGTGTATGTTTTCCATGGCCTTGAGTCATGACAGTAACCATCACATGAAGAGAAAAATGAAATAATTTGTCACCCAGCAACATTTGAAACATTTAATTTTTGCCCCCAATTTTATGTTGGTATTTATACACAGGGAGGGGCCGTTTTATTGAATCTGTAACACATGAGCTTCTACTGCTCTTAGTGTGTGCCCCAGGGATGATAACAAAGGGGTAAAACACTATTCCCACTGTCACTCAGTTGTGGGAAAAACAATCTCTTAATTACTACTGTCTTTGCCAGAAACGAGAAGTAAAGATGCAAAGCTGATTGGATTTCTACAAAAGGAAATTTCATCATGAAATGGTTGAGACCAGTTTGGGTAATATTTGAATGTAGTACACTCTTTTCAGTAGGGCATTGAACAGGCATTTGGAAGTCCTTTAATCAGATTCTGTCCCTTGGTGTCCTGAAATGTCCTCATAGCCCTTAGAGGGATCAATTAAATAAGGCCCATCGAGGGGGAAAAAACCTGCCAAAGCCTAAATCCCAAGACAGACATAGAAGTTCATTTTGACTTTTGTTCTTTCTTTCATTTGTTTATCCCTTCATTGATTAGACAAGTTTTGTTAGGGGTGACTTAATGGCACTGTCCCTGGGGAAACAAGTGTCTGTCCTTGAGGAATTCCAAGTTCCTTGGAGGATCACTGATTTTGGCAGGTCACAGAAGCCAGCCACACCATGCCTCTGTCTGTAGCCCAGGTGAGGAACAGACGCTGAACTGGCAAGGTTGCTCACGTGACGATTTCAAAGTCACGATGCTTCTCCATTTAGTTATGAGGTTGACAAAACTCATAAGTAAATGTCGTGATTGTCCACTAAAGAGCAGCCGTTCTGGCAACACCAGCTTTAGTTTCATAGCAGCTGATAGGACGGATACCTGACATCACGCCTTCATGGCTCTGAGGCTGACACAACTGCTTCCAACCACAAGCAACGTGGACAATAAAAAAGTGAACTTTTAAAATGTAAAACTTATACAACCAGAACTGACAGAAAATTGAACGGCAAGGAGGTCCGACACCAAAGAGATAAAAAAGAAACATTCATCCAGACCGGTAGGAGGGGCGGAGATGGGCACCAGGGTGGAGAGGACTAGCGTGGCCGTGGCAGGGACCAAGACTAGCAGAGTGTGGGACAAACAGGGCAGGCAGTCTGACCACTAGCAGACCCTGCGGCCCCACATTGGCGCACAGATAAACCGAGAGGTCCAGACTCAGAGTGGTGGTTAAGGGGGCAGGCAGAGCGGCAGGTAGTACCCCTCGGGCCCACATTCGCGCACAGATACGAACGGAGGGGAGTGAGGCAGACCGTGTAACCCAGGGCTCCAGCTCCGGGAAATAAAACCTCAGACCTTTGATCGAAAGAGCCCGTGGGGGTTGGGGCGGCAGCAGGAGAGACTCCCAGCCTCACAGGAGAGGTCGTTGGAGAGACCCACAGGGGCCTAGTGTGTGCACAAGCCCACCCACTCGGGAACCAGCACCAGAGGGGCCCAATTTGATTGTGGGTAGTGGAGTGAAAGACTGAAACCTGGTGGAGAGTTGAGCGGGCGCCATTACCCCCTCTCGGCCCCTCCCCCACATACAGCGTCACAGCGCAGCAACCTGCGTTACCCCGCCCCGGGAACACCTAAGGCTCCGCCCCTTTAAGTAACAGACGTGCAAAGACAAAAAAAAAAAAAAAAAAATGGCCCAAATGACAGAACACTTCAAAGCTCCAGAAAAAATACAACTAAGCGAGGAAGAGATAGCCAACCTATCGGATGTACAGTTCAAAACACTGGTTATTAAGACGCTCACAGAATTGGTTGAATTTGTTCAAAAACTAGATGAAAAAATGAAGCCTATGCTAAGAGAAACAAAGGAAAATGTACAAGGAACCAACAGTGATGCGAAGGAAACCGGAACTCAAATCAATGGTGTGGACCAGAAGGAAGAAAGAAACATCCAACCAGAAAAGAATGAAGAAACAGGAATTCGGAAAAATGAGGAGAGGCTTAGGAACCTCCAGGACATCTTGAAACGTTCCAACATACGAATTATAGGGGTAGCAGAAGGAGAAGAGGAAGAACAAAAAATTGAAAACTTATTTGAACAAATAATGAAGGAGAACTTCCCCAGTCTGGCAAAGGAAATAGACTTCCAGGAAGTCCAGGAAGCTCAGAGATTCCCAAAGAAGCTGGACCCAAGGAGGAACACACCAAGGCACATCATAATTACATTACCCAAGATTAAACAAAGGAGAGAATCTTAGAAGCAGCAAGAGGAAAGGACACAGTTGTCTACAAAGGAGTTCCCATAAGACTGTCAGCTGATTCCTCCAAAGAGACCTTACAGGCAAGAAGGGGCTGGAAAGAAGTATCTGAAGTCATGAAAGGCAAGGACCTACATCCAAGATTACTGTATCCAGCAAAGCTATCATTTAGAATGGAAGGGCAGATAAAGTGCTTCTCAGATAAGGTCAAATTAAAGGAGTTCATCATCACCAAGCCATTATTATATGAAATGTTAAAGGGACTCATCTAAGAAAAAGAAGATAAAAAATATGAACACCAAAAATGACAGCAAACTCACAGTTATTAACAACAACACCTAAAACCAAAACAAAAGAAAACTAAGCAAACAACTAGAACAGAAACAGAACCACAGAAATGGAGATCACATGGAGGGTTATCAACAGGGGACTGGGAGGGGGAGAGAGGGGGGAAAGGTACAGAGAATAAATGATAGGTGAAAAATAGACAGGGGAAGGTTAAGAATAGTATAGGAAATGTAGAAGCCAAAGAACTTATAAGTATGACCCATGGACATGAACTATAGGGGGGGAATGTGGGAGGGAGGGGGTGGGCAGGATTGAGTTGAGTGAAGGGGCGGAAATGGGACAACTGTAATAGCATCATCAATAAATATATATATATATATAAAAAGAATAGTATAGGAAATGGAGTAGTCAAAGAACTTATATGCATGACCCCTGAACATGAACTAAGGGGCAGGGCAGTGCCAGAGGTAATGGGGGTTATCAGGTGGAGGGCAGCAAAGGGGGAAAAATTGGGACAACTGTAATAGCATAATCAATAAAATATATTTTAAAAATAAAACAAATGTAAAACTTATGATGTCTCCCCTGGCTTAAATCATGTCAAAACATGCCCTTCTCCCCATGATATGTTTTTCACTGTATTTCAGCTGATTAATTGCTTGTCTTTCCTTAGACCTCCTCAAAGTGTCTTTCCTTAAGGCAGCCATTCTTGACGCCCCCATCCCCATCTTCTTCTGCCAAATTATTCTCCCTCTGAACTCTCTTATCCTTTCTTCACAGCCCTCTATTAAACTGCACATCTTGTAGCAGTTGCCTGCTTGATATTTGACAGGTCCAGGCTGCTTGGTGACACAGTTCCTTTTTTCCTTATCAGGCCCAGTGTGTCCCTGGGTGGGTTTTGTTGTGACTTAACCCTGTACATAGTCCTGGTGTCCAGGAGTGGAGGTGAAGGTTCTCAATGTGGTAGCTTTCCTATAGTTTTCTTGCTCTTAACGGGACACACTGGCCAGTTCTGCACTTTCAGAAGGTTCAGAGATTCTTGGGAGTGAAAATCACTGGAGACACCCATCCAGACTTCCCATCATATGTGTCAAATCTTTAGATTTTCCCAACTCTGGTTTCAACCTGGCATAATAGAACTTCCTCGATTAAGCACTGAACTACCTTTGACCCTCATTCATGGAACTCGAACTTCAGCTTTTTCTGCCTGGTCATTGCAAGACTTGAGGGTGCTTGTGAACCACTGAAATATTTTTGGCTCTCGCACTTCATGTTCAGTGGTTCACTGATTGCACTCAGCGCTGTGGTGAACTCTCTGCAGGGATCAGTGCAACAGTATAATGGCTATATATTTCCATTATGCTTTGACTTATCAACCTGCATCCTTTCCCACCTTTCTGGCCACTGATCAAGGCCTGAATTGTTGCACTGGCTGGTACACTTTCTGCCACAGTTACATAATTCTCAGTCGCCATTCCTGAAAGTTTTTATCGCTAAATTGGTGGCCTAAGATGCCATCAGATTTTTAATAATGTCCTGCATGTGATTAAAAGTGATGTGCTTTCTTCCATGTTTATGACCCAATGTTCTCTATATGTGTTATAGACCAAGTTGCATTGGGAGTATGTTCTTTCTCCTTACTGATTTAGTTACTTCTTCTACCAATTAAAGAGGCAAGTCACAGTATGCCACTGTGGTCGACACTCCTATGTTTCTGTGTGATTCGGTCAATAACTTCTGGACATATTTTCAGCTATATTATTGGACGCCTGCAGGTTTAGAATTGTCATATCTTCCTGGAGAATTGAACATTTTCTCATTGTAATATAATTACATAAATTTCCTTTTTTGTTAGTATTATTTTGGAGTATCTTTTTCCTTCTTCTTATGTTGAGCTGTTCCATACCCTTATGATTTAGATGTATCTACACTGAGGAGTGCTGTGGAGGAAGCGTAAATCAGGGCAGCAGTGTTGTGGTTGGGGTCCCATTTTAAAGAGGTTGATTTGGGAGGATCTCATGGAGAATATGCTCCTTGGACAAAGGGACATAAGGGAGTTAGAGTTTTCTGAGAGTGCAGTCCATGTTTAGGGAAAAAACAAAGGCAGTAGCTGTGAGAGGAGAACATGGCTGGTGGAGGTGAGAAAGAGCAAAGCAGCCGCATGGCTGAAAAGGAGTGAACCAGGGGATGTATTGTACCACAGATGAGCCCAGAGAGTCCAGAGAGTTTCGGGGAAATGGATGTTCAATCTACATATTTTGAGTTTGGCTTCCACAGTGAATGGGATAGGGTGCTATGGAAGTATTTTGAGCAGGGGAAAGGAAGAAGGAAAGAGAAATTTGGAGATTATGGCAATTATGCAATGAGAGAAGAATGTAATTTGGATCAGAATGTTAGCTTTATAAAAGGTGGCAATTTTTTTAACCCTCAACTGAGAATGTTTTGTTGCTTTTTCTTTTTTAAAAAATAAGATTTTAGTTATTTATTTTTAGGCAGAGGGAAAGGGAGGGAGAAGGAGAGGGAGGGCAACATCAATTGGTTGCCTCTAGCACACTCCCTTAATGGGGACCAAACCAGCATCTGTGGCATGTGCCCTGACTGAGAATGAAACCGGAAACCTTTCACATTGTGAATGATGCCCTACCAAGTGAGTCACACCAGTCAGGGCCGTTTTATTGATTTTGGAAGCAGAGGATAGGAGTGGGGGAGGTTGGGAGAAAGAGAGAGGAACATTAATTGGCTGCCTCCCATACACGCATGCCCTGACTGGGGATGGAATCAGCAACCTTTTGGTGTGCGGGACAATGTCCCAAACAACTGAGCAACCTGGCCATGCATAGGAAAGTGAGAATTTTTAACACTGTCTTCAGTATAGCCCAGGACAGTATTAAAAATTCTTACTGGTTGTCTCTTGTGACTTTAACAGTGACACCCACTCCTCCACCTTCGATGATGGAGCTGGCACTGCCCTCAGTGACCACTTTGTCAAGCTCATTTCCTGGTATGACAATGAATTCGGCTACAGCAACAGGGTGGTGGACCGTGTGGTCCACATGGCCTTCAGGGAGTAAGAGCCCCATGGGCCACCAGCCCCAGTGACAGGAAGAGAGACCCTCAGCTGCTGGGGAGTCCTTACCCCAAACCGATCCCCCAACACACTGAGAATCTCCTAACCTCCAGTTTCCATCCTAGACCCCCTGAAGAGGGGAGGGGCTTAGGGGGCCCAGCCTTGTCATGCACCATCAATAAAGTTCACTGCACCCAGCCAAAAAAAAAAAAAAAAAAAAAGAATTTTTAACACTGTATTTCGAAGAGGGAGCCACAGACAGGTTACAGGTTTGATATGCTTTGGGAGGAAAAATGGTTTGAAGGATGACACCTTAGCTTTAGGCCTGTGAAACCAAAGCTTTAAGCTGCTGTTACCAGAGATGAGGAACACAGCAGGTCAAGCAGGTTTTAGGAAAAGACCAGGAGTTCATTTTGGACACATTATAAGTGTAAATATGTTACTTAATTTAAAGTGTTTTTATTATTATTCTATATTTCATTTCTGACTTCCTGTTAACCTGAGAGATATTTGCAGATTACATAAACATTTTAAAGACTTTAGCTTTCTTTTTCTATAAGTGGTTGTTGTTTTGCAGTTTTATTGAAATGTCTGTCATGTATATGACTGCCAAGTATTTAACTTTATTAATATTTTCTTTCTGACAAGTACATAATCAATTTTTATGAATATTACATAAATGTATCAGGAAAATATACATTTAGCAGCATAAAAAGTTGTTTATGTCTTGTATTTACTGTCATTATCATCTGGTAACTCAGAATTTATTATTAAAGTCTTACCATCTGTGTGTCTTTTTATCTATTTTGTGTGTCAATCATTGAGGAAGAAGTGAAACTTTGCACACTTGGATTTTTGTTTTGTCAATTCACTAGTACTATTGGGTAGGAATTCCAGTTTCATACTCCTTCCTTTTTACCCCCATTACCATGTATCTGAAGTTTTTCTCTACGCTTTTCATTGAAGTCCGATCCACACATAGGAAAGTGTAAAAATTGTGACTGTACACCCTGATGACTTCTCAGAGAGCACACATCACTGCATTGCCATTACTGACCAACAAATACAACACAGCAGTATGATCCAAGCGCTCATGAGGTTTCATGGGGCCTGGATCATGGGCAGCATTTCTCACACCTGGTGCAGGTGACTAGTTCACACATGGGTGTTATCTGACCATGGAGAGTGTTATGGGAAGGGTCATTGGATTAGATCTGTGATTGGAAACCTCCTTTCCTCAGGATAATTGGTATGTTTTCCATTGGACACAGATCACATAGAAAGAAGCCTTATTGCTGCCTGGCAGGGTTCATTTCCTTGGGAACACATCCTACTGCAGGCATGTGGCAATGATAAGTAGACAAAGGTAATCTGGCCACATCACCCAGTTCTGGAGAAAGCCAAGCCTGCAGACTCATTTGTCTCTTCACTCTGCTGGGACTGAGCCAATGGCTTACTGATTGTTCCAGCCAGTTTGGACCAATCCCTGAGTTCTTGGCTCTCACATATAATCCATGACATTAATGACGTTATGTTTATTTACGGACAAAGTAACAGATTCAGAGGAACTAAATGACTTCCTCTAATCACTTGAACTTATCCAGATTGTTTGACTCCACTTTGAAATTGCTATCTATGAAAACAAGTGTAATGACCTCATTTTCCTGAAAAGTTTTCAGTTACTCTATATTTCTACTAGAAATGATGAAAAGTTTTTGCATGGGGGTGGGGTATCCAGGCTTTCTACAAAGCTTCCATAGACTGCCTTCACTTGATTCTGACCACAACCAAACTCTGAACCCACCTAATCAGATGCCCTATCTCTAGCTCCCCTGCCTGTGTCACACCCTCACCCCTCATCCCTCCACTCTCTTCTTTCCCCATTTACAGCCTTTATTCAGCCTTTGCTCTCACCTCTTGTTGAATGATATCAGTGTGAAACCCAGTCTGTTGAGGGAAGAGGCATTGTTCCCTGTAGGGATGTGAGGGAGGGATGGCTCCAGGTTTGTGCTCTTGAGCTTTCTCCTTGGAGGGGCCAAGTTCAAGCCTCTTTAGTTATTATGTGAGAATATGGAAAAGTGTTTTTGATGTGATTTCATGTTCCCCATGGAGGGATTCTCCAGGGCATAGAGCTCAATGTCATATAATCTTCTAGAATCAGTGCACTAAATCACTGAGTTGTATGTACAAGAAGGTGGCTTTGGCTAGAGGAAGAGCTCCTGATACAGTAGTGGGAAACTAAAAGAGATGGAGTCAGTAGGGAAGAAAGTGCAGCTTCTGCTTGTGTTCCTGATGGTGGGTTTTCCATGTATAGTTCTTCTCCCTGATAGTTGGAGAGGCAGTTGAAGGGATTTCTCTATGATCAGGATCACGAGACACAGCTGAACCTTTTGAATCAGTAGACTCTTGGTTTGGATGCCTTTTGTTTTCCTCTTGTTTTTAAACCAGAGTTCAGGCAATAATTAGGGGTAGAAGTATTTTGCATGAACTAATCACTAAATCTTATTGGTTTGCAACTGGATGGGAACTTGGTAAATAAGTCTAACTGTTCTCTTTTTCAGTTGCAAGGATGAAATCTAGAGAAGGGAGTGATCAGATGGCCTGAGGGTCTTGTTCTAACTTACAGAGAACATAGAGCATCTGTGGGCATCTGCTCTTCACCACTCATGAACGTTCTGTTCCATAGCTCGCTCACAGTGAGTCCTAAAAGGTTTCCTTCTGTATTTATATGATACCCCGAATTCTCTGATTTAAAAAAATCTATCCCTTTTTAAATATTAGCCACTGAATATGTGTTATTCTTTTTTTCCCATTAGAAATGGGTTTTAAATGTTTGATCCTGTGACTACATTTTACTAATTTTAGGTGATTTTTTGATATCCAAATGATAAATATTGTGGTTCACACAGCCATCTAATTTTACTGGATGATCGTGGTCAAGCAGAGAAATAAACCAGCCTGCCTTCTTCTGCCTGCTAATGTGGTAATGCTCTGCACTCAGAAAACATTAAATGACTTCAGCTTACTTTGTCCTTACTGTGTTCTGGGTTTCTCACCTCCCAGGGTGTGTTTGCTGGTTTGGAAAACATCACACAAAGGACAGTAGGCCTCTATTGTAAGAGTAATGTGTCATCTGGTACCTCTACCTGTGCAGCTCATCCCTCCTTTTGACTTTCTGCTTCCAGCAAAATGACATCCACTGATGACATCTATGGTTATGGTTATTCACCCCTCCCCACCCCACAACTTATTCAGAATTTATCTCATCCTCTTTGGAATGTCTAACACACTTGTTATTCCTTGTGCTTGTCGAAAGTTCTGAGTGCTGGCTTCACTTTTTTAAAGACACTCTAGTTAAGATTATGGATTTTCCTCATTTTTCCCCTTATTCATCAAATATTGATCTAGCATTTATTATGGGTCAGGGACTGTGTTAGACATTGTAAGTGTAGCAAAGAACAAAAATAATCATTGAGTCCTGGAATTTATGTTTTAATGATATAGTTAGATTTTATATTACTATATATAAAAATACATTTAGTTATATATAAATTATCCTATTTAACCTATAGATGTCAATAAATTTACAGTTATATGTTAACTACATATTTATAGGTATGATGTCATTTGGTGGTACTGGAGAAAATAGAGCAAGGTATCATGTGAGCAGTTAGAGGGTAGTGAGGGAAGGGTGGAATGCCTCACTAGTATATGTTGTACTTTTGGTCTCGATGAGTTGTAAGATCAAATGTGTGCCTGAGATTACTGAGCCTAGAAAACGCTAGTTGCTTAATCAGTGTGTCTTGAATAGTTGATGATGAAGCGAACTTCTTCATGAGAAGGCAAATTGGAGGAGAGAAAGGAGGAAGAGAAGGAGAGAGTGGAAACAATGAAAATGTTTTCAGAATGACCTATATTGGACTTTTCTTAAATCATCATGGTCACATGTATGAGCCAGAGAAAACTGGCTCTTAAAATTCCCATGTAGTCCAATCTTAATGTAATTGGCTATGACCAGTCTATGGATAAACTAATAATCCCAGAGGCAATTCACATTATTTACAGATCACTTAAGATAGGCATATCTGAAGTAGAACCCCCTTTGTGAGTTCCTGTGGCATTTTCATATTCAGCTTTGTCACACACATCTATTTTGAGCATGATAAGTATTTGCAATAAGTATAAAACAACTTTGATGTAACTTTGAACTATTAAGTTGTTATTTTGTGGGTATTTTTTTGCATTTGTCCAATTTTTATATTTATTCTTTTGTAGTCTTACATTTTATATTACTTCAACTTGAGAAAAATGAATGATACTCATAGAAATGGCATGAAGATGGAATGTAAGTTATAAAACACTTATTTTGTTTTAAGGCTATGTGTAATTTCAAACTACATAATGTAAAAGGTGCAAAAGAATTCTGACATATTTGTACTTCACAGACAAGATTTCTGAGGCAGTAATCTTTACTTCCTCCTTTCTATTTGAAAGATTCATTAATCTGAGTAACTGGCCATTCTCCAAGTTGCCACACTGAGTCCCTGTCCAGGAGAGTTCTTTTTTACATCATCTGCCAAATATACCTGGGGTAAGTGTAGACACTGACTCTGGGGTTGGACAATGACTTCGTAACTCGAATAGTATGTCCATAAATGAGAAACGTGCTCTACTACTGAAATGAAACGGCAAAATCAAAGTTCTGTGGTTGAGTTCATCCTCCTGGGCTTTGCAAACTTTCCCGAACTGCAAGAGCAGCTCTTTGGGGTGTTCTTGGTTGTTTACCTGGTGACCCTGATAGGAAATGCCATGATCATAGTCATCATCTCCCTGGAACAGAGCCTCCACGTTCCCATGTACCTATTCCTCCTGAACTTGTCTGTGGTGGAAGTGAGTTTCAGTGCAGTCATTATGCCTGAAATGCTGGTGGTTCTCTCCACTGAGAAATCGTCAATTTCATTTGTGAGTTGTTTTGCACAAATGTATTTCATTCTTCTTTTTGGTGTGACTGAATGCTTTCTCCTGGGGACAATGGCTTATGACAGATTTGCTGCAATCTGTCATCCTCTGAGCTACCCAATGATTATGAACAAAAGTGTTTTCATGAAATTAGTAATGTTCTCATGGGTCTCTGGAATCATGGTGGCTACTGTGCAGACATCCTGGGTGTTTAGCTTTCCATTCTGTGGCCCCAATGAAATTAATCATATCTCTTGTGAAACCCCAGCAGTGCTAGAGCTTGCATGTGAAGACACGTTTTTGTTTGAAATCTATGCAGTCACTGGCACTGTTTTGGCCGTCATGGTTCCTTTCTTTTTGATACTCTTGTCTTACATTCGAATCCTCTCTGCCATCCTGAAGATGCCATCAACCACTGGGAGGCAGAAGGCCTTTTCCACCTGTGCTTCCCATCTCACATCAGTTACCCTCTTCTATGGCACAGCCAGTATGACCTATTTACAACCCAAATCTGGCTACTCCCCAGAAACCAAGAAACTGATGTCCTTGGCTTACTCACTTCTTACACCTCTGCTGAATCCACTGATCTACAGCTTGCGAAACAGTGAGATGAAAAGAGCTTTGATGAAATTATGGCGAAGACAAGTAGACGTACACACTCTCTGACTGTGCTGGGAAGCCATGAAATATTCATTTGGTCATTGTCTGACTGAACTGTTTTAATTTTAATAAATGTTGGGAAAGTTTGCATTTCTTAGCTTGAGTGTGTTTCATTGGTTGAGTTTTTGAAGTCCAATAATCTATCAGGGCTCCCTTTTGATCGTGTACTGTTGTCACTCATTTCACAGGGGTATATAAGTTTCTATAACATATAAAACAATTCTTTATGAATTCCTCTATTATGATCATCCAGGTCATTACTGAATTATTGTCACCAAGATGAAGCTCCAACAAACACATCGTTTCAAATGTCCTGATACTGTTGTTTTATTTCTGTATGACAGGTTCCTCAAAGTTGGCCTAATTGGATGGAGTGCATGCACTTATACATTTAATAGCTACTGTAGAATTACTCTTCCAAATGATTGTAACTCCAGATGGACCTGAAGGCCCTTGAATAGGGTAGAGTTTCAAGAGACCAACAAGTTGAGGAAATCTTTATTTCTGGAGTTAGAACCTGTTCCATGAATGACTAAATAAGTATAGTCATTTTGGGAAGACCACACTAGTTCTACATCCTGGACTCACACATGTTATTGTTCAAAACAAAAATCTTTGGTGTTTTTTAGATACTCATCACAAGGTTGGTTACCAGAAACTACAGGATAGTTCCTTGATATCTCACTTGATGGTGTCTGTATATCTTTCAGCCATAGACCACTCTTTGTTGAGACTTTTGTTAAATGTCCCTTTGTAGGCTCCCCAATGCTATGATACTTTCTTTATAAACACAGGTCGATTCATTTCTTTATTATGGGAAACTAAGTGATTAATTACTTGTGCATGTTTTCCATGGCCTTGAGTCATGTCATTAACCATCACATGAGTGAAAAAATGAAATAATTTCTCACCCAGCAACATTTGAAACATTTAATTTTTGCCCCCAATTTTATGTTGGTATTTATACACAGGGAGGGGCCGTTTTATTGAATCCATAGCACACGAGCTTCTACTGCTCTTAGTGTCTGCCCCAGGGATGATAACAAAGGGGTAAAGCACTATTCCCACTGTTACTCATTTTTGGGAAAAACAATCCTTTAATTACTACTGCCTTTGCCACAAATGGGAAGTAAAGATGCAAAGCTGATTAGATTTCTATGAAAGGAAATTTCATCATCAAAATGTTGAAACCAGTTTGGGTAATATTTGAATGTAATATACTCTTTATAGTAGGGCATTGAACAAGCATTTGGAAGTCCTTTAATCAGATTCTGTCCCTTGGTGCCTGAAATGTCCTCATAGCCCTTAGAGGGATCATATAAAGAAGGCCCATCGAGGGGGAAAAAACCTGCCAAAGTCTAAATCCCAAGACAGACATAGAACTTCATTTTGACTTTTGTTCTTTCTTTCATTTGTTTATCCCTTCATTGATTAGACAAGTTTTGTTAGGGGTGACTTAATGGCACTGTCCCTGGGGAAACAAGTGTCTGTCCTTGAGGAATTCCAAGTTCCTTGGAGGTTCACTGAATTTGGCAGGTCACAGAAGCCATCCACACCATGCCTCTGTCCCTAGCCCAGGTGAGGAACAGACGCTGAACTGGCAAGGTTGCTCACGTGACGATTTCAAAGTCACGATGCTTCTCCATTTAGTTATGAGGTTGACAAAACTCATAAGTAAATGTCGTGATTGTCCACTAAAGAGCAGCCGTTCTGGCAACACCAGCTTTAGTTTCATAGCAGCTGATAGGACGGATACCTGACATCACGCCTTCATGGCTCTGAGGCTGACACAACTGCTTCCAACCACAAGCAACATGGACAATAAAAAAGTGAACTTTAAAATGTAAAACTTATGATGTCTCCCCTGGCTTAAATTATGTCAAAACATGCCCTTCTCACCATCTGATATGTTTTTCACAGTATTTCCGCTGATTAATTGCTTTTCTTTCCTTAGACATCCTCAAAGTGTCTTTCCTTAAGGCAACCATTCTTGACGCCCCCATCCCCATCTTCTTCTCCCAAATTACTCTCCCTCTGAACTCTCTGTCCTTTCTTCACAGCCCTCTATTAAACTGCGCATCTTGTAGCAGTTGCCTGCTTGATATTTGACAGGTCCAGGCTGCTTGGTGACACAGTTCCTTTTTTCCTTATCAGGCCCAGTGTGTCCCTGGGTGGGTTTTGTTGTGACTTAATCCTGTATATAGTCCTGGTGTCCAGGAGTGGAGGTGAAGGTTCTTAATGTGGTAGCTTTCCTATAGTTTTCCTGCTCTTAACGGGACACACTGGCCACTTCCGCACTTTCAGAAGGTTCAGAGATTCTTGGGAGTGAAAATCACTGGAGACACCCATCCAGACTTCCCATCATATGTGTCAAATCTTTAGATTTTCCCAACCTCGGTTTCAACCTGGCATAATAGAACTTCCTCGATTAAGCACTGAACTACCTTTGACCCTCATTCATGGAACTCGAACTTCAGCTTTTTCTGCCTGGTCATTGCAAGACTTGAGGGTGCTTGTGAACCACTGAAATATTTTTGGCTCTCACACTTCATGTTCAGTGGTTCACTGATTGCACTCAGCGCTGTGGTGAACTCTCTGCAGGAATCAGTGCAACAGTATAATGGCTATATATTTCCATTATGCTTTGACTTATCAACCTGCATCCTTTCCCACCTTTCTGGCCATTGATCAAGGCCTGAATCGTTGCACTGGCTGGTACACTTTCTGCCACAGTTACATAATTCTCAGTCGCCATTCCTGAAAGTCTTTATCGCTAAATTAGTGACCTAAGATGCCATCAGATTTTTAATAACGTTCTGCATGTGATTAAAAGTGATGTGCTTTCTTCCATGTTTCTGACCCAATGTTCTCTATATGTGTTATAGACTAAGTTGCAATGGGAGTATGTTCTTTCTCCTTACTGATTTGTTTACTTCTACCAACTAAAGAGGCAAGTCACAGTATGGCACTGTGGTCGACACTCCTATGTTTCTGTGTGATTCAGTCAATAACTTCTGGGTATATTTTCAGCTATATTATTGGACGCCTGCAGGTTTAGAATTGTTATATCTTCCTGGAGAATTGAATGTTTTCTCATTATAATATAACTACATAAATTTCCTTTAGAGTCTGTATTATTTTGGAGTGTCATTTTCCTTCTTCTTATGTTTAGCCTTTCCATACCCTTATGATTTAGATGTATCTACACTGAGGAGTGCTGTGGAGGAAGCGTAAATGAGGGCAGCAATGTTGTGGTTGGGGTCCCATTTTAAAGAGGTTGATTTGGGAGGATCTCATGGAGAAGATGCTCCTTGGGCAAAGGAACATAAGGGAGTTAGAGTTTTCTGAGAGCGCAGTCCGTGTTCAGGGAAAAAACATAGGCAGTAGCTGTGAGATGGGATCATGGCTGCTGGAGGTGAGAAAGAGCAAAGCAGTCGCATGCCTGAACAGGAGTGAACCAGGGGATGTATTGTACCAAAGAGGAGCCCAGAGAGCCCATAGAGTTTCGGGGAAATGGATGTTCAATCTACATATTTTGAGTTTGGCTTCGATAGTGAAAAGGATAGTGTGCTATGGAAGTATTTTGAGCATGCGAAAGGAAGGAAAGAAAGAGAAATTTGGAGATTATGGCAATTATCCAATGAGAGAAGAATGTAATTTGCATCAGAGTGTTAGCTATAGTAAAGGTGACAATTTTTTTAACACTCACTTGAGAATGTTTTATTGCTTTTACTTTTTAAAACAATAAGATTTTAGTTATTAAGACTATACTTTCGGTAGTACGGGGAAGATGGCGGTGAGATAGGTGGGCGGGGAGTCCACTTCCCCTCAGCACCAGTGAAACACCTAGCTGTTTTGAGGAACAGAGCAAACAGCCAACAGTATTCCAGCATATATGAAGATCGGAGACCAAAGATAGAGGACATTGAAAGATCTGACGGTAAGAAGAGTGCTTAAGGACAATAATGTCCCTTGGACCTGCATGGGGACCATGGCGGCTGAAACCTCAGTCCGGGCGCAGGGTCTGCTGCAGGATTCTTGGGAGAGAGCCAGGCTGGGCTGCGTGAGCAGCCAGGTGCTTGTTTGGACCAGTGGGACTTGAATAAGAAGAATTTCTCAAAAAGAAAAAGAGAAAATAGAGGCATTCAGCGGCTAGTTAGAGAACTCTCCACAGCAGCCACCTCTGGCGCCCCTCCCCCCTCAGCCCCTGGACTATGAATGCGGGATAAGCAGCCCCAGTGCTCACCTGAAGCCTGGTTGCACACACTCAGATTAGCGGACTGGGGGCCCACAACTGAAACTCCGGCTGGGCGCCCATACCTGAAACCTTGGGTGGGTGCACACCGGGAGCAGAGGCTAGCTGCCCCAGGCACAGGCCCAAAGCGGCGGATCCGCTGATCAACGGCCTGGCTGCCTGTGAGCAACCACACCTAAAAGCACAGGTTCTGAACAACTCCTACCTAGCCCCTGCGCACAGAGCCCTGCAGAGCCTACTGGCTCTCTAGGAAGAAGGCAGAACACCCAGCAGAGGGGAGCTGCAGAGCTAGGGGAGACTGCATTCCCCAGAAAGACTAGACCCAGTAGGGGGCTGAACTGCCCTATAGCAGCACCTAGAGCCCCTAGCATCTAAGACAGCAAAGAGCAAGAAGGGGGAGTGTGAGTTGCCCCTAATTGGTGCAACTCAAGGATGGCACAACTGGTGAACTAAAGGCCTAGTGGGGAGCGGAAGGACCCTGAGGAACTGGACTGCAGGCTGAACAACAGCAAAGAGTGTGGCTCAGGAAGGGAGAAAAGTGAAACGAATCCTTCCAACCACCCCCTCCCATTTCACAGACAGGAAGACCAGCAGAACTAACATGACTGGTTTAAAGCCAGCAGAAGACTTTTTTTTTTTCCTCCTTTCCCCCTGAATTCCTTCTTCCTTTCTGTCCTTCTTTCTTCTTTTATTCCTCCTTCCTTCCATCGTTTACCTTTTTTATTCCTTCTTCCTGACTTCTTTTATTTATTGTTTTGTTTTAATTTTTGTTAAAATTCTTTCTTATCTTGCCTCTGATCTTTCTTTATTCCTTCTTCCTTCCTTCCTTTCCTTTTCTATTCCCTTTTTCCCTCCTTCCCTTCTCCTCCCCCCCCCCATCCCTTTCTCTTTTTCCCACAGGTGAGACAATTAAACCTGGAGTGCTGAAAAGACCAGAGTTAGACCGTGTTAGACCCATAAACATCAGCTCAAGACCAGTGAGCACAGGAGATTAAGGAGACAGCACCACTGAATCCCATTGGCATTCTACCATAGAAGTTCATACCATAAACCCAGGGAGTCAGAATAGATCAATTTAAGAAAGAGAGGCTAACAAGAAGAGTCTCAGAAACGATGGGAAGACAAAGAAACAATCCCCAAATGAAAGGAAAGGAGGAAGCCTCAGAAAGAATGCTAACTGAAAAAGAGGCAAGTGAACTATCAGATACTGAGTTCAAAGCAATGGTTATCAGTAAGCTCACTGAGCTCACAGAGAACTACCAGAAACTACAGGGAAACTACAATGAACTCACTGCAAACTATATCAACATGAAAAAGGAAATAGAAACTATCAAGAAGGGCCAAGAGGAAATGAAGAATACAATTTCTGAATTGAAGAACACAGTAGGAGGAATCAAAAGCAGACTTGATGAAGCAGAGGATTGGATCAGCGAGCTGGAGGACAAAGTAGAAAAAAACACCCAGAAAGAGCAAGAAAAGGAAAAGAGGCCCAGAAAGAATGAAGAGGGATTAAGGGAAATGCAGGACAACATGAAACGTAACAATATCCATATAATAGGAATACCAGAAGGAGAAGAAGAAGAGCAAGGGATAGAAAACCTGTTTGAAAAAGTAATGATGGAAAATTTCCCTAATCTGATGAGAGAAAAAGTCACCCAAATCCAGGAAACACAGAGAGTCCCAAGCAAGAGGAACCCAAAGAGACCCACTGCAAGACACATCATAATTAAAATGGCAAAATTCCAAGACAAAGAGAGGATCTTAAAGGCAGCAAGGGAGAACAGGAAGTAACATACAAGGGAGCCCCAATAAGGTTAGCAACTGACTTCTCAATGGAAACGCTCCAAGCCAGAAGAGAATGGCAAAAAATATTCCAAGTAATGAGAACCAGAGGCCTGCAATCAAAGCTACTTTACCCAGCAAGGCTCTCAATCAAGATAGAAGGCCAAATAAAGAGTTTCCCAGACAAAAGAAGTCTAAAAGAATACACTTCCACCAAACCAGCTCTGCAAGAGATGCTAAAGGGATTGCTTAAAGAAAGGAAGGAAAAGAGAAAGAGAGAGGAACACAGGTAGGAAGAAATGGCAATGAATAACTACCTATCGATAATAACCTTAAATGTAAATGGATTAAATGCTCCAATCAAAAGACATAGAATAGCTGAATGGATAAGAAAACATGACCCACACATATGCTACCTACAAGAGACCCATCTCAGGACAAAAGCCCTACACACACTGAAAGTGAAGGGCTGGAGACAAATTTTCCAAGCAAATGGACAGGAAAAAAAAAAAAGCAGGGGTAGCAATACTCACAGCAGACAAAATAGACTGCAAAAGAAGGGCCACAAAGAGAGACCCAGAAGGTCACTTCATAATACTCAAAGGAAGAATCCACCAAGAAGACATAAACATTGTAAATATATATGCACCCAACAAAGGAGCACCCAAATACATAAAGAAAATCTTGGAGGACTTCAAGAAAGATATTGACAGCAACACAATTATACTAGGGGACTTTAACACCCCACTGTCAAAAATGGACAGGTCTTCCAAACAAAATATCAAGAAGGATATTGTGTCACTTAACAATACCCTAGAGGAAATGGACTTAACTGATATATATAGAGCTTTTCATCCCAAAGAAGCAAAATACACATTCTTTTCAAGTGTACATGGAACTTTTTCAAAGATATACCACATGATAGGATACAAAGCAACCCTCAACAAATTCAAGAAAATTGAAATCATAGCAAGCATTTTCTCTGACCACAAGGGTCTGAAACTAGAAACCAACCCCAAAGGAAAAAACCCAAAACACTCAAAATAATGGAGACTGAATAGCATGCTATTAAACAATGAATGGGTCAAGAGCGAGATTAGGGAAGAAATCAAAAACCTTCTGGAAACAAATGAAAATGAACTAACAACAACCCAAAACCTATGGGACACAGCAAAGGCAGTCCTGAGAGGGAAGTTCATAGCAATACAGGCCTACCTTAAAAAGACAGAAACATTTCAAACAAACAACCTAACCCTACGCCTACAAGAACTCGAGGAACAACAACAAAGACAGCCTAGAGCAAGCAGAAGGAAGGAAATAACCAAGATCAGAGCAGAGTTAAATGACATAGAGACTAAAAGCACAATTCAAAGGATTAATGAATCCAGTAGCTGGTTCTTCGAAAAGATAAACAAAATCGACAAGCCTTTAAGTAGGCTCATCAAGACAAAAAGAGAGAGGATCCAAATAAACACAATTAGAAATGAAAGAGGAGAGATTACAACTGATACCACAGAAATACAAAGGATTGTAAGAAATTACTACGAAGAACCGTATGCCAAGAAATTTGAAAACCTAGGTGAAATGGACACATTTCTAGAAAAATATAATCTTCCAATACTGAATGAAGAAGAAGCAGAAAACCTCAACAGACCAATAACAGCAGACGAAATTGAAGCAGTAATCAAAAAACTCCCAACACACAAAAGCCCTGGACCAGATGGTTTCACAGGAGAATTCTACAAAGCATTTAAGGAAGAGATAACCCCTGTCCTTCACAGACTATTTGAAAAAATCCAAACTGATGGAAGACTCCCAAACTCTTTTTATGAAGCCAGCATCATCCTAATCCCAAAACCAGATAGAGACACAAAGAAGAAAGAAAACTTCAGGCCAATATCGCTAATGAACATAGACGCTAAAATTCTCAACAAAATATTGGCAAACCGCATCCAGCAATACATTAAAAAGGTCACACACCATGACCAAGTGGGATTCATCCCAGGGATGCAAGGATGGTACAATATTCGCAAATCAATAAACATAATACATCACATCAACAACAGCAAAGACAAAAATCACATGATCATATCAATAGATGCGGAAAAAGCATTTGATAAGATACAGCACCCATTTCTGATAAAAACACTCAGCAAAGTGGTAATAAAGGGAGCATTCCTCAACATCATAAAGGTCATATATGAGAGACCTACAGCCAACATCATACTCAATGGAGAAAAACTTAGAGCTTTCCCACTAAGATCAGGAACAAGACAAGGATGCCCTCTCTCACCACTCCTGTTCAACATAGTATTGGAAGTCCTAGCCACAGCAATCAGACAAGAAAAAAGAAATAAAAGGCATCCAAATTGGAAAGGAGGAAATGAAACTGTCACTGTTTGCAGATGACATGATAGTGTCCATGGAAAATCCTATAGACTCCACCAAAAAACTACTCGACCTAATAAATGAATTTGGCAAAACAGCTGGATACAAAGTCAATACTCAGAAATCAAACGCATTCCTGTATACCAACAACGAAACTGCAGAAACAGAAATCAGGGAAAAAATCCCATTTGATAGAGCAACAAGAAAAATAAAGTACCTAGGAATAAACCTAACCAAGGAGGTAAAAGACCTGTACTCAGAAAACTACACAACACTGAAGAAAGAAATTAAGGAAGACACAAACAAATGGAAGCATGTACCATGCTCATCGATTGGAAGAATTAACATCATCAAAATGGCCATACTACCCATAGCAATTTATAGATTCAACGCAATCCCTATTAGAGTATCCATGACATATTTCACAGATATAGAACAAACATTTCAGAAATTCATATGGAACCATAAACGACCCCGAATAGCTGCAGCAATTTTGAGAAAGAACAAAGCAGGAGGGATCACAATACCTGATATCAAACTGTATTACAAGGCCACGGTAATCAAAACAGTCTGGTACTGGCATAAAAACAGGTACATAGACCAATGGAACAGAACAGAGAGCCCAGAAATAAACTCAAGTCTTTACGGTCAATCAATATTTGACAAAGGAAGCAGGAGCATAAAATGGAGCAAAAACAGCCTCTTCAACAGATGGTGTTGGGAGTTGGACAGCTACGTGCAAAAATATGAAACTCGATCACCAACTTACGCCATACACAAAAATAAACTCAAGATGGATAAAAGACTTAAATATATGTTGTAACACCATAAAAGTCCTAGAGGAAAACATTGGAAGGAAAATCTCAGACATTTCACGCAGCAACATCCTCACAGACATGTCCCCTAAAGCAAGGGACATAAAGGAAAGAATAAACAAATGGGACCTCATCAAAATAAAAAGCTTCTCATGGCTAAAGAAAACAGCACCAAGTTACAAAGAGAACCAACAGTATGGGAAAACATATTTGCTAATGATACCTCAGGCAAGGGCCTGATCTCCAAAATATATAAAGAACTCACACGACTCTACTCCAGGAAGACAAGCAACCCAATTAAAAAATGGGCACAGGACTTGAACAGACACTTCTCCAAGGAAGACATACAGAGGGCCCAGAGACATATGAAAAGATGCTCAGCATCACTAGCCATCAGAGAGATGCAAATTAAAACCACAATGAGGTACCATCTCACACCAGTCAGAGTGGCCAACATAAACAAATCAACAAACAAATGTTGGAGAGGATGCGGAGAAAAGGGAACCCTAGCGCACTGGTGGTGGGAATGAAGACTGGTGCAGCCACTGTGGAAAATTCCATACTGCAGCAGTATGGAATTTCCTCAGAAAACTAAAAATGGAACTGCCCTTTGACCCAGCAATTCCACTGCTGGGATTTTACCGAATCCTGAAACACCAATCCAAAAGAACCTGTGCACCCCAATGTTCATAGCAGCACAATTTACAATAGCCAAGTACTAGAAGCAACCTAAGTGCCCATCAGCAAACGAGTGGATCCAAAAACTATGGTATATTTATACAATGGAATTCTATGCAGCAGAGAGAAAGAAGGAGCTCCTACCGTTTGCAACAGCATGGATGGAACTGGAGAGCATTATGCTAAATGAAATAAGCCAGGTGGTGAGGGACAAATACCATATGATCTCACCTTTAACTGGAACATAATGAATAGAAGAAAAAAGGAAACAAAATATAACCAGAGACATTGAAGTTAAGAACAATCTAACAATGGTCAGGGGGGAGTGGGGAGGGGACAGTGAGGAGAGGGGATTACAGGAACTACTATAAAGGACACATGGAAAAAATCAAGGGGAAGGGTGGAGGTGGGGGAGGGAGGGGGTTCAGCTAGGGTGAGGTGGAGGGATGGGGATAAAAGGCACACAACTGTAATAGAATAACAATAAAAAATTAAAATTAAAAAAAAGACTATACTTTCAGGGATCATTTCTATAGTTCGTTATTTTTAGACAGAGGGAAAGGGAGGGAGAAAGAGAGGGAGAGAAACATTAATTGGTTGCCTCTCACACACAGCCCTAATGGTGAACCATCAGCCCTGGCATGTGCCCTGGCTGGTAAAGAAACCAGAAACTTTTCACATTGTGGAATGATGCCCAACCAAGTGAGCCACACCAGTCAGGGCTGTTTTATTGATTTTTAGAGACAGAGGAAGGGAGTGGAGAAGGGAGGTAAGAAAGTCGGGAGAAAAAAGAGAGCAACATCCATTGGCTGCCTCCCATACATGCCCTGACTGGGGATGGAACCAGCAGTCATTGGTGTGCAGGGAAACACCCCTGAGAACTGAGCAACCTGGCCATGGGTAGGAAAATTGAGAATATTTAACACTGTATTTTGAAGAGGGAGCCACAGACAGGTTACAGGTTTGATATGCTTTGGGAGGAAAAATGGATTGAAGGATGACTCCTTGGCTTTTGGCCTGTGAAACTAGATGCTTTAAGCTGTTGTTACCTGATATGAGGAACACAGCAGGTCAAGCAGGTTTAGGAAAAGACCAGGAGTTCATTTTGGACACATTAATAAGTGCAAATGTGTTTGCTTAATTCAAAATGTTTTTATTAGTAGCCTATATTTCATTTCTGACTTCCTGTTAATGTGAGAGATACTTGCAGATTACATAAACATTTCTAAGACTTTAGCTTTCTTTTTCTATAAGTGGTTGTTGTTTTGCAGTTTTATTGCATAGTATGTTATGTATATGATTGCCAAGTATTTAACTTTATTAATATTTTATTTCTGACAAGTACATAATCAATTTTTATAAATATTCCATAAATATTTTGGGAAAAATATAGAGTTAGCAGCATAAAAAGTTATGTTTCTGTCTTATATTTACTGTCATTATCATCTGGTAACTCAGAATTTATTATTAAAATCTTACCATCTATGTGTCTTTTTGTCTATTTTGTGTGTCAATCATTGAGGAAGAAGTGTTAAACTTTCTACATTTTGATTTGTGTTTTGTCAATTTAGTACTATTGGTTAGGAATTACAGTTTCATAGTAATAATACTCCTTCTTTTTACCCCCATTACCATATATCTGAAGTTTTTCTATACGCTTTTCATTGAAGTCTGATACACACACAGGAAAGTGTAAAAATTGTGACTGTACACCCTGTTGACTTCTCACAGAGCACACATCACTGCATTGCCATTACTGACCAACAAATACAACACAGCAGTATGATCCAAGCGCTCATGAGGTTTCATGGGGCCTGGATCATGGGCAGCATTTCCCACACCTGGTGCAGGTGACTAGTTCACACATGGGTGTTATCTGACCATTGTGAGTGCTATGGGAAGGGTCATTGGATTAGAATCTGTGAATGGAAACCTCCTTTCCTCAGGATAATTAGTATGTTTTCTACTGGACACAGATCACATAGAAAGAAGCCTTATTGCTGCCTGGCGGGGTTCATTTCCTTGGGAACACATCCTACTGCAGGCATGTGGCAATGATAAGTAGACAAAGGTAATCTGGCCACATCACCCAGTTCTGGAGAAAGCCAAGCCTGCAGACTCATTTGTCTCTTCACTCTGCTGGGACTGAGCCAATGGCTTACCGATTGTTCCAGCCAGTTTGGACCTATCCCTGAGTCCTTGGATCTCACATGTATTCATGATATTAATTATGTTATGTTTATGTTATTGACAAAATAACAGATTCAGAAGAGCTAAATGACTTCCTTTAATCACATGAACTTATCCAGACTGTTTGACTCCTAGTTTAAAATTGCTATCTATGAAAACAAGTGTAATGACTTCTTTTTCCTGAAAAGTTTTCAGTTACTCTATATTTCTACTAGAAATGATGAAAAGTTCTTGCATGGGGGTGGGGTATCCAGGCTTTCTACAAAGCTTCCATAGACTGCCTTCACTTGATTCTGAACACAACCAAACTCTGAACCCACCTAATCAGATGCCCTATCTCTAGCTCCCCTGCCTTTGTCACACCCTCACCCCTCATCCCTCCACTCTCTTCTTTCCCCATTTACAGCCTTTATTCAGCCTCTGCTCTCACCACCTGTTGAGTGATGTCAATGAGAAACTGAGTCTGTTGAGGGAAGAGGCATTGTTCCCTGTAGGGATGTGAGGGAGGGATTACTCCTGGCTTGTGCTCTTGAGCTTTCTCCTTGGAGGGGCCAAGTTCAAGCCTCTTTAGTTATTATGTGAGAATATGGAAAAGTGTTTTTGATGTGATTTCATGTTCCCCATGGAGGGATTCTCCAGGGCATAGAGCTCAATGTCATATAATCTTCTAGAATCAGTGCACTAAGTCACTGAGTTGTATGTACAAGAAGGTGGCTTTGGCTAGAGGAAGAGCTCCTGATACAGTAGTGGGAAACTAAAAGAGATGGAGTCAGTAGGGAAGAAAGTGCAGCTTCTGCTTGTGTTCCTGATGGTGGGTTTTCCATGTATAGTTCTTCTCCCTGATAGTTGGAGAGGCAGTTGAAGGGATTTCTCTGTGATCAGGAATCACGAGACACAGCTGAACCATTTGAATCAGTAGACTCTTGATTTCGATGGCTTTTGTCTTCCTCTTCTTTTAGGACAAGAGTTCAGGCAATAATTAGAGTTTATGCAATAATTTTGCCTGAGCCAATCACCAAATTTTAGAGGTTTGCAACTGGAAGGGATTGGTAAATAAGTCTAATTGTTCTCCTTTTCAGTTGGAAGGATGATATCTACAGGAGGGAGTGATCAGATGGCCTGAGGGTCTTCTTCTAAGTTACAGAGAACATAGAGCATCTGTGGTCAGCTGCTCTTCACCACTCATGAATGTTCTGTTCCATAGCTTGCTCACAGTGAGTCCTAAAAGGTTTTCTTCTGTATTTATATGATACCCCAAATTCTCTGATTTAAAAAATCTATCCATTTTTAAATATTAGCCACTGAATATGTGTTATTCTTTTTTTCCCATTAGAAATGGGTTTTAAATGTTTGATCCTGTGACTACATTTTACTAATTTTAGGTGATTTTTTGATATCCAAATGATATTATTGTGGTTAACACAGCCATTTAATTTTACTGGATGATCGTGGTCAAGTAGAGAAATAAATCAGCCTGCCTTCTTCTGCCTGCTAATGTGGTAATGCTCTGCACTCAGACAACATTAAATGACTTCAGCTTACTTTGTCCTTAGGGTGTTCTGGGTTTCTCACCTCCCAGGGTGTGTTTGCTGGTTTGGAAAACATCACACCAAGGACAGTAGGCCTCTATTATAATAGTAATGTGTCATCTGGTACCTCTACCTTCACACGTCCTCCCTCCTTTTGACTTTCTGCTTCCAGCTAATATGACTTCCACTGATGACACTTATGATTATGGTTATTCACCACCCCCTCCCCCATTTGGAATTAATCTGACTCTCTTTGGAATGTCTAACATACTTGTTATTCCTTCTGCTTCTCAAAAGTTCTGAGTGCTGGTTTCACTTTTCAAAAGACACTCTGTTCCTTTAAGTTATCATGGATTTCCCTAATTTAGCACTCTTATTTACCAAATATTGATCCAGCATTTAGTATGGGTCAGGGACTCTTTTAGACATTGTAAGTATAGCAAAGAACAGAAAAAAATCTTCGAATCCTGAAACATTTGTTTTAGTGAGAGATTTTGATTTTATGTATACTATATATATGAATATATTTACTTATATATAAATTATACCATTTAACATATAGATGTAAATTAATTTATAGTTATATGTTAACTGTATATTTATAGTTATAATCTCAGTTGGGATAATGGAGAGAACAGAGCAGGGTGTTACAGGTGGAGTTTGAGGGCAGTGAGGGAAGGGTGCAATGAGAGTTTATGTAGCATTTCCAGCTCTCTGTTGAGTTGTAGGAGCAAATGTGTGCCTGATATTACTGAGACTGGAAAACATTAGTTGTTTAATCAGTGTGTGTTGTATAATTGATGATGAAATGAACTTTATAAAGAGAAGTCAAATTGGAGGAGAGAATGGAGAAAGAGAAGGAGAGAGTGGAAACAATGAAATTGGTTTCAGAATGACCTATATTGGACGTTTCTTAAATCATCATGGTCGCAGGTATGAGCCAGAGAGAATTGGCTCTTAGAATTTGCCATGTAGTCCAATCTTAATGTAATTGGCTATGACCACTCTTTGCATAAACTAATAAGCCCAGAGGCAAGTCACATTATTTACAGAACAGTTAAGATAGGTATATGTGAAGAACAGCCCCCTTTGTGTGTTCCTCTCGCATTTTCACATTAGGCATGTCACATACATGTATTTTGAACATGACAAATATTTGCAATAAATATAAAACATCTTTGATGTAACTTTGAACTATTAAGTTGTTATCACAATTTGGTGGGTATCTTTTTCCATTTGTCTGTCTACTTTTTAATATTTAATTTTTGTTATCTTAAATTTCATAGTATTTAAAATTGAGAAAAATGAATGATACTCATAGGAATTTCGTGAAGGTGAAATCTAAGTTATAAAAGATTTATTTTGTATTAAGGCTATGTTTAATTTTCAAACTACATAATGTGAAAGGTGCTAAAGAATTTTGATACATTTTATACTTTACAGACAAGGTTCTGAGCCAGCATTCTTTACTTCCTCCTTTCTACTTGAAAGATTCATTAATCTGAGTAACTGGCCATCTCCATTATTGCCACACTGAGTTCCTCTCTGGGAGAGTTCTTTTTTATATCATCTGCCAAGTATACCTGGGGTAAGTGTAGACACTGAGTCCGCTGTTGGATGGTGACTTCGTAACTCATATAGTATGTCCATAAATGAGAAACGTGCTCTACTACTGAAATGAAAAGGCAAAATCAAAGTTCTGTGGTTGAGTTCATCCTCCTGGGCTTTGCAAACTTTCCTGAACTGCAAGAGCAGCTCTTTGGGGTGTTCTTGGTTGTTTACCTGGTGATCCTGATAGGAAATGCCATGATCATAGTCATCATCTCCCTGGAACAGAGCCTCCACGTTCCCATGTACCTATTCCTCCTGAACTTGTCTGTGGTGGAAGTGAGTTTCAGTGCAGTCATTATGCCTGAAATGCTGGTGGTTCTCTCCACTGAAAAAACTACAATTACTCTCTCAGGCTGTTTTGCACAAATGTATTTCATTCTTCTTTTTGGCATGACTGAATGCTTTCTCCTGTGGGCAATGGCATATGACAGATTTGCTGCAATCTGTCATCCTCTGAGCTACCCAATGATTATGAACAAAAGTGTTTTCATGAAATTAGTAATGTTTTCATGGGTCTCAGGAATCATGGTGGCTACTGTGCAGACAACATGGGTGTTTAGCTTTCCATTCTGCGGCCCCAGTGAAATCAACCATCTCTTCTGTGAGACTCCCCCCGTGTTAGAGCTTGTATGTGCAGACACATTTTTGTTTGAAATCTATGCATTCACTGGCACTGTTTTGGCCGTCATGGTTCCTTTCTTTTTGATACTCTTGTCTTACATTCGAATCCTCTCTGCCATCCTGAAGATGCCATCAACCACTGGGAGGCAGAAGGCCTTTTCCACCTGTGCTTCCCATCTCACATCTGTTACCCTCTTCTATGGCACAGCCAGTATGACCTATTTACAACCCAAATCTGGCTACTCCCCAGAAACCAAGAAACTGATGTCCTTGGCTTACTCACTTCTTACACCTCTGCTGAATCCACTGATCTACAGCTTGCGAAACAGTGAGATGAAAAGAGCTTTGATGAAATTATGGCGAAGACAAGTAGACTTACACACTCTCTGACTGTGCTGGGAAGCCATGAAATATTCATTTGGTCATTGCCTGACTGAACTGTTTTAATTTTAATAAATGGTGGGAAAGTTTGCATTTCTTAGCTTGAGTGTGTTTCATTGGTTGAGTTTTTGAAGTCCAATAATCTATCAGGGCTCCCTTTTGATCGTGTACTGTTGTCATTCATTTCTCAGGGGTATATAAGTTTCTATAACATATAAAACAATTCCTTATGAATTCCTCTATTATGATCATCCATGTCATTACTGAATTATTGTCACCAAGACGAAGCTCCAATAAACACGTCTTTTCATATGTCCTGATGTACTGATGTTTTATTTCTGTATGACAGGTTCCTCAAAGTTGTCCTGATGGGACTGAGTGCATGCACTTATATATTTAGTAGCTACTGTAGAATTACTCTTCCAAATGATTGTAACTTCAGATGGACCTAAAGGCCCTTGAATAGGGTAGAGTTTCAAGAGACCAACAAACTGAGGAGTATTTTATTTCTGGAGTGAGAACCTGTTCCATGAATGACTAAATAAGTATAGTCATTTTGGGGGGACCACACCAGTTCTACATCCTGGACTCACACATGTTATTTTCAAAACAATAATCTTTGGTGTTTTTTAGATACTCATCACAAGGTTGGTGACCAGAAACTACAGGATAGTTCCTTGATATCTCACTTGATGGTGTCTGTATATCTTTCAGCCATAGACCACTCTTTGTCAAGACTTTTGTTAAATGTCCCTTTGTAGGCCCCCCAATGCTATGATACTTTCTTTATAAACACAGGACGATTCATTTCTTTATTATGGGAAACTAAGTGATTAAGCATTTGTGCATGTTTTCCATGGCCTTGAGTCATGTCAGTAACCATCACATGAGAGAAAAAATGAAATAATTACTCATCCAGCAACATTTGAAACATTTAATTTTTGCCCCCAAATTTATGTTGGTATTTATACACAGGAAGGGGCCGTTTTATTGAATCCATAACACATGAGCTTCTACTGCTCTTAGTGTGTGCCCCAGGGATGATAACAAAGGGGTAAAACACTGTTCCCACAGTCACTCATTTTTGGGAAAAACAATCCTTTAATTACTACTGCCTTTGCCACAAATGGGAAGTAAAAATGCAAAGCTGATTGGATTTCTACGAAAGGATATTTCATCATCAAATGGTTGAAACCAGTTTGGGTAATATTTGAATGTAGTACAATCTTTGCAGTAGGGCATTGAACAGGCATTTGGAAGTCCTTTAATCAGATTCTGTCCCTTGATGTCCTGAAATGTCCTCATAGCCCTTAGAGGGCTCAATTAAATAAGGCCCATTGAGGGGGAAAAAACCTGCCAAAGTCTAAATCCCAAGACAGACATAGAACTTCATTTTGACTTTTGTTCTTTCATTTGTTTATCCCTTCGATGATTAAACCTGTTTTGCTAGGGCTGACTTAATGGCACTGTCCCTGGGGAAACAAGTGTCTGTCCTTGAAAATTCCAAGTTCCTTGGAGGATCACTGATTTTGGCAGGTCACAGAAGCCAGCCACACCATGCCTCTGCCTGTAGCCCAGGTGAGGAACAGACGCTGAACTGGCAAGGTTGCTCATGTGACGATTTCAAAGTCACGATGCTTCTCCATTTAGTTATGAGGTTGACAAAACTCATAAGTAAATGTCGTGATTGTCCGCTAAAGAGCAGCTGTTCTGCAACACCAGCTTTAGTTTCATAGCAGCTGATAGGACGGATACCTGACATCACGCCTTCATGGCTCTGAGGCTGACACAACTACTTCCAACCACAAGCAACGTGGGCAATAAAAAAGTGAACTTTAAAAATGTAAAACTTATGATGTCTCCCCTGGCTTAAATTATGTCAAAACATGCCCTTCTCGCCATCTGATATGTTTTTCACCGTATTTCCGCTGATTAATTGCTTTTCTTTCCTTAGACGTCCTCAAAGTGTCTTTCCTTAAGGCAACCATTCTTGACGCCCCCATCCCCATCTTCTTCTCCCAAATTATTCTCCCTCTGAACTCTCTTGTCCTTTCTTCACAGCCCTCTATTAAACTGCGCATCTTGTAGCAGTTGCCTGCTTGTTATTTGACAGGTCCAGGCTGCTTGGTGACACAGTTCCTTTTTCCTTGTCAGGCCCAGTGTGTCCCGGGGTGGGTTTTGTTGTGACTTAACCCTGTACATAGTCCTGGTGTCCAGGAGTGGAGGTGAAGGTTCTCAATGTGATAGCTTTCCTATAGTTTTCTTGCTCCTAATGGGACACACTGGCCACTTCTGCAGTTACAGAAATTTCAGAGATTCTTGGGAGTGAAAATCACTGGAGACACCCATCCAGACTTCCCATCATATGTGTCAAATCTTTAGATTTTCCCAACCTCGGTTTCAACCTGGCATAATAGAACTTCCTCGATTAAGCACTGAACTACCTTTGACCCTCATTCATGGAACTCGAACTTCAGCTTTTTCTGCCTGGTCATTGCAAGACTTGAGGGTGCTTGTGAACCACTGAAATATTTTTGGCTATCGCACTGCATGTTCAGTGGTTCACTGATTGCACTCAGCGCTGTGGTGAACTCTCTGCAGGGATCAGTGCAACAGTATAATGGCTATATATTTCCATTATGCTTTGACTTATCAACCTGCATCCTTTCCCACCTTTCAGGCCACTGATCAAGGTTGAATCGTTGCACTGGCTGGTACACTTTCTGCCACAGTTACATAATTCTCAGTCGCCATTCCTGAAAGTTTTTATCACTAAATTGGTGGCCTAAGATGCCATCAGATTTTTAGTAATGTTCTGCATGTGATTAAAAGTGATGTGCTTTCTTCCATGTTTCTGACACAATGTTCTCTATACATGTTATAGACTAAGTTGCATTGGGAATATTATCTTTCTCCTTACTGATTTATTTACTTCTTCTACCAAATAAAGAGGCATGTCACAGTATGCCAGTGTGGTTGACACTCCTATGTTTCCCTGTGTATCGGTCAATAACTTCTGGACATATTTTCAGCTATATTATTGGACGCCTGCAGGTTTAGAATTGTTATATCTTGTTGGAGAATTGAACATTTTCTCATTGTAATATAATGACATAAACTTCCTTTTTTGTTAGTATTATTTTGGAGTGTCATTTTCCTTCTTCTTATGTTTGGCCTTTCCATATCCTTATGATTCAGATGTATCTACACTGAGGAGTGCTGTGGAGAGAGAATAAATCAGGGCAGTAGTGTTGTGGTTGGGGTCCAATTTTAAAGAGGTGGATTTGGGAGGATCTCATGGAGAAGATGCTCCTTGGACAAAGGGACATAAGGGAGTTAGAGTTTTCTGAGAGCATAGTCCGTGTTCAGGGAAAAAGCAAAGGCAGTAGCTGTGAGATGAGAACATGGCTGGTGGAGGTGAGAAAGAGCAACGCAGCCGCATGGATGAATTGGAGTGAACCAGGGGATGTATTGTACCAAAGATGAGCCCAGAGATCCCATAGAGTTTCTGGGAAATGGATCTTCAATCTACATATTTTGAGTTTGGCTTCCACAGTGAAAGGTATAGGGTGCTATGGAAGTATTTTGAGCAGGGGAAAGGAAGAATGGAAGAGAAATTTGGAGAGTATGGCTATTATGCAATGAGAGAAGAATGTAATTTGGATCAGAATGTTAGCTTTATAAAAGGAGACTTTTTTTTAACCCTCAACTGAGAATGTTTTGTTGCTTTTTCTTTTTTAAAAAATAAGATTTTAGTTATTTATTTTTAGGCAGAGGTAAAGGGAGGGAGAAGGAGAGGGAGAGAAACATCAATTGGTTGCTTCTCGCACACACCCTTAATGGGGACCAAACCAGCATCTGTGGCATGTGCCCTGACTGAGAATGAAACCGGAAACCTTTCACAATGTGGAATGATGCCCAACCAAGTGAGTCACACCAGTCAGGGCCGTTTTATTGATTTTGGAGGCAGAGGATAGGAGTGGGGGAGGTTGGGAGAAAGAGAGAGGAACATAATTGGCTGCCTCCCATACACGCATGCCCTGACTGGGGATGGAATCAGCAACCTTTTGGTGTGCGGGACAATGCCCCAAACAACTGAGCAATCTGGCCATGCATAGGAAAGGTGAGAATTTTTAACACTGTCTTTAGTATAGCCCAGGACAGTATTAAAAATTCTCACTGGTTGTCTCTTGTGACTTTAACAGTGACACCCACTCCTCCACCTTCGATGATGGAGCTGGCACTGCCCTCAATGACCACTTGGTCAAGCTCATTTCCTGGTATGACAATGAATTCGGCTACAGCAACAGGGTGGTGGACCTTGTGGTCCACATGGCCTCCAAGGAGTAAAAGCCCCATGGACCACCAGCCCCAGTGACAGGAAGAGAGACCCTCAGCTGCTGGGGAGTCCTTACCCCAAACCGATCCCCCAACACACTGAGAATCTCCTAACCTCCATTTTCCATCCTAGACCCCCTGAAGAGGGGAGGGGCTTAGGGGGCCCAGCCTTGTCATGCACCATCAATAAAGTTCACTGCACCCAGCCAAAAAAAAAAAAAAAAAGAATTTTTAACACTGTATTTCGAAGAGGGAGCCACAGACAGGTTACAGGTTTGATATGCTGTGGGAGGAAAAATGGATTGAAGGATGACACCTTAGCTTTAGGCCTGTGAAACCAAAGCTTTAAGCTGCTGTTACCAGAGATGAGGAACACAGCAGGTCAAGCAGGTTTTAGGAAAAGAACAGGAGTTCATTTGGGACACATTAATAAGTGTAAATGTGTTACTTAATTTAAAGTGTTTTCATTAGTATTCTATATTTCATTTCTGACTTCCTGTTAACCTGAGAGATACTTGCAGATTACACAAACATTTTTAAGACTTTAGCTTTCTTTTTCCACATGTGGTTGTTGTTTTGCAGTTTTATTGAAAAGTCTGTCATGTATATGATTGCCAAGTATTTAACTTTATTAATATTTTCTTTCTGACAAGTACATAATCAATTTTTATGAATATTACATAAATGTTTCAGGAAAAAATATAGAGTTAGCAGCATAAAAAGTTGTTTTTGTCTTCTATTTACTCTCATAATCATCTGGTAACTCAGAATTTATTATTAAAGTCTTACCATCTATGTGTCTTTTTATCTATTTTGTGTGTCAATCATTGAGGAAGAAGTGAAAATTTGCACATTTTGATTTTTGTTTTGTCAATTCAGTACTATTGGGTAGGAATTCCAGTTTCATACTCCTTCCTTTTTACCCCCATTACCATGTATCTGAAGTTTTTCTCTACGCTTTTCATTGAAGTCCGATCCACACATAGGAAAGTGTAAAAATTGTGACTGTACACCCTGATGACTTCTCAGAGAGCACACATCACTGCATTGCCATTACTGACCAACAAATACAACACAGCAGTATGATCAAAGCGCTCATGAGGTTTCATGGGGCCTGGATCATGGGCAGCATTTCCCACACCTGGTGCAGGTGACTAGTTCACACATGGGGTGTTATCTGACCATAGAGAGTGTTATGGGAAGGGTCATTGGATTAGATCTGTGATTGGAAACCTCCTTTCCTCAGGATAATTGGTATGTTTTCCACTGGACACAGATCACATAGAAAGAAGCCTTACTGCTGCCTGGCGGGGTTCATTTCCTTGAAACACATCCTACTGCAGGCATGTGGCAATGATAAGTAGACAAAGGTAATCTGGCCACATCACCCAGTTCTGGAGAAAGCCAAGCCTGCAGACTCATTTGTCTCTTCACTCTGCTGGGACTGAGCCAATGGCTTACCAATTGTTCCAGCCAGTTTGGACCTATCCCTGAGTCCTTGGATCTCACATGTATTCATGATATTAATTATGTTATGTTTATGTTATTGACAAAATAACAGATTCAGAAGAGCTAAATGACTTCCTTTAATCACATGAACTTATCCAGACTGTTTGACTCCTAGTTTAAAATTGCTATCTATGAAAACAAGTGTAATGACTTCTTTTTCCTGAAAAGTTTTCAGTTACTCTATATTTCTACTAGAAATGATGAAAAATTCTTGCATGGGGGTGGGGTATCCAGGCTTTCTACAAAGCTTCCATAGACTGCCTTCACTTGATTCTGAACACAACCAAACTCTGAACCCACCTAATCAGATGCCCTATCTCTAGCTCCCCTGCCTTTGTCACACCCTCACCCCTCATCCCTCCACTCTCTTCTTTCCCCATTTACAGCCTTTATTCAGCCTCTGCTCTCACCACCTGTTGAGTGATGTCAATGAGAAACTGAGTCTGTTGAGGGAAGAGGCATTGTTCCCTGTAGGGATGTGAGGGAGGGATGACTCCTGGCTTGTGCTCTTGAGCTTTCTCCTTGGAGGGGCCAAGTTCAAGCCTCTTTAGTTATTATGTGAGAATATGGAAAAGTGTTTTTGATGTGATTTCATGTTCCCCATGGAGGGATTCTCCAGGGCATAGAGCTCAATGTCATATAATCTTCTAGAATCAGTGCACTAAATCACTGAGTTGTATGTACAAGAAGGTGGCTTTGGCTAGAGGAAGAGCTCCTGATACAGTAGTGGGAAACTAAAAGAGATGGAGTCAGTAGGGAAGAAAGTGCAGCTTCTGCTTGTGTTCCTGATGGTGGGTTTTCCATGTATAGTTCTTCTCCCTGATAGTTGGAGAGGCAGTTGAAGGGATTTCTCTGTGATCAGGAATCACGAGACACAGCTGAACCATTTGAATCAGTAGACTCTTGATTTCGATGGCTTTTGTCTTCCTCTTCTTTTAGGACAAGAGTTCAGGCAATAATTAGAGTTTATGCAATAATTTTGCCTGAGCCAATCACCAAATTTTAGAGGTTTGCAACTGGAAGGGATTGGTAAATAAGTCTAATTGTTCTCCTTTTCAGTTGGAAGGATGATATCTACAGGAGGGAGTGATCAGATGGCCTGAGGGTCTTCTTCTAAGTTACAGAGAACATAGAGCATCTGTGGTCAGCTGCTCTTCACCACTCATGAATGTTCTGTTCCATAGCTTGCTCACAGTGAGTCCTAAAAGGTTTTCTTCTGTATTTATATGATACCCCAAATTCTCTGATTTAAAAAATCTATCCATTTTTAAATATTAGCCACTGAATATGTGTTATTCTTTTTTTCCCATTAGAAATGGGTTTTAAATGTTTGATCCTGTGACTACATTTTACTAATTTTAGGTGATTTTTTGATGTCCAAATGATAATTATTGTGGTTAACACAGCCATTTAATTTTAATGGATGATCGTGGTCAAGCAGAGAAATAAATTAGCCTGCCTTCTTCTGCCTGCTAATGTGGTAATGCTCTGCACTCAGAAAACATTAAATGACTTCAGCTTACTTTGTCCTTACTGTGTTCTGGGTTTCTCACCTCCCAGGGTGTGTTTGCTGGTTTGGAAAACATCACACCAAGGACAGTAGGCCTCTATTATAACAGTAATGTGTCATCTGGTACCTCTACCTGTGCAAGTCATCCCTCCTATTGAGTTTCTGCTTCCAGCTAAAATGACTTCCACTGATGACACCTATGGTTATGGTTTACACCCCCCTCCACCCCACAACCCATTCAGAATTTATCTGATCCTCTTTGGAATGTCCTACACACTTGTTATTCCTTGTGCTTCTCAAACGTTCTGAGTGCTGGTTTCACTTTTTTAAAGACACTCCAGTTAAGGTTATGGATTTTCCTCAATTTTCCCCTTATTCATCAAGTATTGATCTAGCATTTATTATGGGTCAGCGACTGTGTTAGACATTGTAAGTGTAGCAAAGAACAAAAATAATCATTTAGTCCTGGAATTTATGTTTTAATGATATAGTTAGATTTTATGTTACTATATATAAAAATACATTTAGTTATATATAAATTATCCTATTTAACCTATAGATGTCAATAAATTTACAGTTATATGTTAACTACATATTTATAGGTATGATGTCATTTGGTGGTACTGGAGAAAATAGAGCAAGGAATCATGTGAGCAGTTAGAGGGTAGTGAGGGAAGGGTGGAATGCCTCACTAGTATATGTTGTACTTTTGGTCTCGTTGAGTTGTAAGATCAAATGTGTGCCTGAGATTACTGAGCCTAGAAAACGTTAGCTGCTTAATCAGTATGTGTTGAATAGTTGATGATGAAGCGAACTTCTTCATGAGAAGGCAAATTGGAGGAGAGAAAGGAGGAAGAGAAGGAGAGAGTGGAAACAATGAAAATGTTTTCAGAATGACCTATATTGGACTTTTCTTAAATCATCATGGTCACATGTATGAGCCAGAGAGAATTGGCTCTTAGAATTTGCCATGTAGTCCAATCTTAATGTAATTGGCTATGACCAGTCTATGGATAAACTAATAATCCCAGAGGCAATTCACATTATTTACAGATTACTTAAGATAGGTATATCTGAAGTAGAACCCCCTTTGTGAGTTCCTGTGGCATTTTCATATTCAGCTTTGTCACACACATCTATTTTGAGCATGATAAGTATTTGCAATAAGTATAAAACAACTTTGATGTAACTTTGAACTATTAAATTGTTATTCTGTGGGTATTTTTTTGCATTTGTCCACTTTTTATATTTATTCTTTTGTAGTCTTACATTTTATATTACTTCAACTTGAGAAAAATGAATGATACTCATAGAAATGGCATGAAGATGGAATGTAAGTTATAAAACACTTATTTTGTGTTAAGGCTATGTTTAATTTTCAAACTACATAATGTAAAAGGTGCAAAAGAATTCTGACATATTTGTACTTCACAGACAAGATTTCTGAGCCAGTAATCTTTACTTCCTCCTTTCCATTTGAAAGATTCATTAATCTGAGTAACTGGCCATTCTCCAAGTTGACACACTGAGTCCCTTTCTGGGAGAGTTCTTTTTTATATCTTCTGCCAAGTATACCTGGGGTAAGTGTAGACACTGACTGTGCTGTTGGACGGTGACTTCATAACTCATATAGTATGTCCATAAATGAGAAACGTGCTCACTACTGAAATGAAAAGGCAAAATCAAAGTTCTGTGGTTGAGTTCATCCTCCTGGGCTTTGCAAACTTTCCCGAACTGCAAGAGCAGCTCTTTGGGGTGTTCTTGGTTGTTTACCTGGTGACCCTGATAGGAAATGCCATGATCATAGTCATCATCTCCCTGGAACAGAGCCTCCACGTTCCCATGTACCTATTCCTCCTGAACTTGTCTGTGGTGGAAGTGAGTTTCAGTGCAGTCATTATGCCTGAAATGCTGGTGGTTCTCTCCACTGAGAAATCGTCAATTTCATTTGTGAGTTGTTTTGCACAAATGTATTTCATTCTTCTTTTTGGTGTGACTGAATGCTTTCTCCTGGGGACAATGGCATATGACAGATTTGCTGCAATCTGTCATCCTCTGAGCTACCCAATGATTATGAACAAAAGTGTTTTCATGAAATTAGTAATGTTCTCATGGGTCTCAGGAATCATAGTGGCTACTGTACAGACATCCTGGGTGTTTAGCTTTCCATTCTGTGGCCCCAATGAAATTAATCATATCTCTTGTGAAACCCCAGCAGTGCTAGAGCTTGCATGTGAAGACACGTTTTTGTTTGAAATCTATGCATTCACTGGCACTGTTTTGCTTATTATGGTTCCTTTCTTTTTGATACTCTTGTCTTACATTCGAGTCCTCTTTGCAATCCTGAAGATGCCATCAACCACTGGGAGGCAGAAGGCCTTTTCCACCTGTGCCTCCCATCTCACATCTGTTACCCTCTTCTATGGCACAGCCAGTATGACCTATTTACAACCCAAATCTGGCTACTCCCCAGAAACCAAGAAACTGATGTCCTTGGCTTACTCACTTCTTACACCTCTGCTGAATCCACTGATCTACAGCTTGCGAAACAGTGAGATGAAAAGAGCTTTGATGAAATTATGGCGAAGACAAGTAGACTTACACACTCTCTGACTGTGCTGGGAAGCCATGAAATATTCATTTGGTCATTGTCTGACTGAACTGTTTTAATTTTAATAAATGGTGGGAAAGTTTGCATTTCTTAGCTTGAGTGTGTTTCATTGGTTGAGTTTTTGAAGTCCAATAATCTATCAGGGCTCCCTTTTGATCGTGTACTGTTGTCATTCATTTCTCAGGCGTATATAAGTTTCTATAACATATAAAACAATTCCTTATGAATTCCTCTATTATGATCATCCAGGTCATTACTGAATTATTGTCACCAAGACGAAGCTCCAACAAACACATCGTTTCAAATGTCCTCATACTGTTGTTTTATTTCTGTATGACAGCTTCCTCAAAGTTGGCCTAATCGGATGGAGTGCATGCACTTATACATTTAATGGCTACTGTAGAATTACTCTTCCAAATGATTGTAACTCCAGATGGACCTGAAGGCCCGTGAATAGGGTAGCGTTTCAAGAGACCACAAGTTGAGGAAATCTTTATTTCTGGAGTTAGAACCTGTTCCATGAATGACTAAATAAGTATAGTCATTTTGGGAAGACCACACTAGTTCTATGTCCTGGACTCACACATGTTATTGTTCAAAACAAGAATCTTTGGTGTTTTTCTAAATACTCATCACAAGGTTGGTGACCAGAAACTGCAGGATAGTTCCTTGATATCTCACTTGATGGTGTCTGCATATCTTTCAGCCATAGACCACTCTTTGTTGAGACTTTTGTTAAATGTCCCTATGTAGGCCCCAATGCTATGATACTTTCTTTATAAACACAGGACGATTCATTTCTTTATTATGGGAAACTAAGTGATTAAGCATTTGTGCATGTTTTCCATGGCCTTGAGTCCTGTCAGTAACCATCACATGGAGAGAAAGAATGAAATAATTTCTCACCCAGCAACATTTGAAACATTTAATTTTTGCCCCCAATTTTATATTGGCATTTATACACAGGAAGGGGCCGTTTTATTGAATCCATAACACACGAGCTTCTACTGCTCTGAGTGTGTGCCCCAGGGATGATAACAAAGGGGTAAAACACTCTTCCCACTGTCACTCATTTTTGGGAAAAACAAGCCTTTAATTACTACTGCCTTTGCCACAAATGGGAAGTAAAGATGCAAAGCTGATTGGATTTCTACGAAAGGAAATTTCATCATCAAAATGTTGAAACCAGTTTGGGTAATATTTGAATGTAGTACACTCTTTACAGTAGGGCATTGAACAAGCATTTGGAAGTCCTTTAATCAGATTCTGTCCCTTGGTGCCTGAAATGTCCTCCTAGCCTTAGAGGGATCATATAATGAAGGCCCATCAAGGGGGAAAAAACCTGCCAAAGTCTAAATCCCAAGACAGACATAGAACTTCATTTTGACTTTTGTTCGTTCTTTCATTTGTTTATCCATTCATTGATTAAACAAGTTTTGTAAAAGGAAAAAGGTTTATATGGTCTGAAGAGAAACCAGAGTATAATGATTAAACCTGTTTTGCTAGGGCTGACTTAATGGCACTGTCCCTGGGGAAACAAGTGTCTGTCCTTGAGGAATTCCAAGTTCCTTGGAGGATCACTGATTTTGGCAGGTCACAGAAGCCAGCCACACCATGCCTCTGTCTGTAGCCCAGGTGAGGAACAGACGCTGAACTGGCAAGGTTGCTCACGTGACGATTTCAAAGTCACGATGCTTCTCCATTTAGTTATGAGGTTGACAAAACTCATAAGTAAATGTCGTGATTGTCCGCTAAAGAGCAGCCGTTCTGGCAACACCAGCTTTAGTTTCATAGCAGCTGATAGGACGGATACCTGACATCACGCCTTCATGGCTCTGAGGCTGACACAACTACTTCCAACCACAAGCAACGTGGGCAATAAAAAAGTGAACTTTTAAAATGTAAAACTTATGATGTCTCCCCTGGCTTAAATTATGTCAAAACATGCCCTTCTCGCCATCTGATATGTTTTTCACCGTATTTCCGCTGATTAATTGCTTTTCTTTCCTTAGACGTCCTCAAAGTGTCTTTCCTTAAGGCAACCATTCTTGACGCCCCCATCCCCATCTTCTTCTCCCAAATTATTCTCCCTCTGAACTCTCTGTCCTTTCTTGACAGCCCTCTATTAAACTGCGCATCTTGTAGCAGTTGCCTGCTTGATATTTGACAGGTCCAGGCTGCTTGGTGACACAGTTCCTTTTTTCCTTGTCAGGCCCAGTGTGTCCCCGGGTGGGTTTTGTTGTGACTTAACCCTGTACATAGTCCTGGTGTCCAGGAGTAGAGGTGAAGGTTCTCAATGTGGTAGCTTTCCTATAGTTTTCTTGCTCCTAATGGGACACACTGGCCACTTCTGCAGTTACAGAAAGTTCAGAGATTCTTGGGAGTGAAAATCACTGGAGACACCCATCCAGACTTCCCATATGTGTCAAATCTTTAGATTTTCCCAACTCTGGTTTCAACCTGGCATAATAGAACTTCCTCGATTAAGCACTGAACTACCTTTGACCCTCATTCATGGAACTCGAACTTCAGCTTTTTCTGCCTGGTCATTGCAAGACTTGAGGGTGCTTGTGAACCACTGAAATATTTTTGGCTCTCGCACTGCATGTTCAGTGGTTCACTGATTGCACTCAACGCTGTGGTGAACTCTCTGCAGGGATCAGTGCAACAGTATAATGGCTATATATTTCCATTATGCTTTGACTTATCAACCTGCATCCTTTCCCACCTTTCAGGCCACTGATCAAGGCCTGAATCGTTGCACTGGCTGGTACACTTTCTGCCACAGTTACATAATTCTAAGTCGCCATTCCTGAAAGTTTTTATCGCTAAATTGGTGGCCTAAGATGCCATCAGATTTTTAGTAATGTTCTGCATGTGATTAAAAGTGATGTGCTTTCTTCCATGTTTCTGACACAATGTTCTCTATATGTGTTATCGACTAAGTCGCATTGGGAGTATTTTCTTTCTCCTTACTGATTTATTTACTTCTTCTACCAATTAAAGAGGCATGTCACAGTATGCCAGTGTGGTTGACACTCCTATGTTCCCTGTGTATCGGTCAATAACTTCTGGACATATTTTCAGCTATATTATTGGACGCCTGCAGGTTTAGAATTGTTATATCTTGTTGGAGAATTGAACATTTTCTCATTGTAATATAATTACATAAATTTCCTTTTTTGTTAGTATTATTTTGGAGTGTCTTTTTCCTTCTTCTTATGTTTAGTCAGTCTTTCCATACCCTTATGATTTAGATGTATCTACCCTGAGGAGTGCTGCTAGGAAGCGTAAATTAGGGCAGCAGTGTTGTGGTTGGTGTCCCATTTTAAAGAGGTTGATTTGGGAGGATCTCATGGAGAAGATGCTCCTTGGGCAAAGGGACATAAGGGAGTTAGAGTTTTCTGCGAGCGTAGTCCGTGTTCAGGGAAAAATCAAAGGCAGTAGCTGTGAGATGAGAACATGGCTGGTGGAGGTGAGAAAGAGCAACGCAGCCGCATGGCTGAACAGGATTGAACCAGGGGACGTATTGTACCAAAGTTGAGCCAGTGAGCCCACAAAGTAATGCGGAAATGGATGTTCAATCTACATATTTTGAGTTTGGCTTCCACAGTGAAAGGGATAGGGTGCTATGGAAGTATTTTGAGCAGGGGAAAGGAAGGTAGGAAAAAGAATTTTGGGGATTATGGCAATTATCCAATGAGAGCAGAATGTAGTTTGCATCAGAGTGTTAGCTTTAGTAAAGGTGACAATTTTTTCAGTCCTCAACTGAGAATGTTTTATTACTTTTCCCTTTTAAAAACATAAGATTTTACGTATTTATTTTTGGATAGAGGAAAAGGGAGGGAGCAAGAGAAGGAGAGATACATAAATCGGTTGGCTCTCTTACACAATCCAAACGGGGATGGAACCAGCAACCCTTGAATGTGCCCTGACTGGGAATCAAACCAGCAACCTTTCACATTGTGGAATGATGCCCAACCAAGAGAGCCACACCAGTCAGGGCCGTTTTTAGTGATTTTGGAGAGAGAGGACAGGGGTGCGGGAGGTTGGGAGAGAAACAGAGAGAAACCTCCATTGGCTGCCTCCCATACATGCATGCCCCGACTTGGGATTGAACCTCAACCTTTTGGTGTGCGGGACAATGCCCCAAACAACTGAGCAAACTGGCCATGGGTAGGAAAGGTGAGAGTTTTTAACACTGTATTTTGAAGAGGGAGCCACAGACTGGTTACAGGTTTGATATGCTTTGGGAGGAAAAATGGATTGAAGGATGACTCCTTGGCTTTTGGCCTGTGAAACTAGATGCTTTAAGCTGTTGTTACCTGAGATGAGGAACACAGCAGGTAGAGCAGGTTTAGGAAAAGACCAGGAGTTCATTTTGGACACATTAATAAGTGCAACTGTGTTTGGTTAATTCAAAATGTTTTTATTAGTAGCGTATATTTCATTTCTGATTTCCTTTAATATGAGTAATTCTTGCAGATTACTTAAAATTTTCTAAGAATTTAGCTTTCTTTTTCTATATGTGATTGTTGTTTTGCAGTTTTATTGGAAACTATGTTATGTATATGATAGCCAAGTATTTAACTTTATTAATATTTTCTTTTTGACAAGTACATAGTCAATTTTTATAAATATTACATAAATGTTTCTGAAAAATATATATACTTAGGAGCATAAAAAGTGTTGATCTGTCTTATATTTACTGTCATTATCATCTGGTAACTCAGAATTTATTATTAAAGTCTTACCATCTGTGTGTCTTTTTGTCTATTTTGTGTGTCAATCATTGAGGAAGAAGTGTTAAACTTCGCACATTTTGATTTTTGTTTTGTCAATTTAGTACTATTGGTTAGGAATTACAGTTTCATCATTATAATATTCCTTCCTTTTACCCCCATTAACATGTATCTGAAGTTTTTCTATACACTTTCCTGTGAGTGCGATACACACATAGGAAAGTGTAAAAATGGTGAGTGTACATCCTGATGACTTCTCACAGAGCCCACATCACCTGCATTACCATCGCTGACCAATAAATAAACAATATGATCAATACATCAATACATCAATACAGGATGCTATGGGAAGCATCCTTGGATTACAATCTGTGAATGGAAACCTCCTTTCCTCAGGATAGTTGGTACGTTTTCCACTGGACACAGATCACATAGAAAGAAGCCTTATTGCTGCCTGGCAGGGTTCATTTCCTTGGGAACGCATCCTACTGCAGGCATGTGGCAATGATAAGTAGACAAAGGTAATCTGGCCACATCACCCAGTTCTGGAGAAAGCCAAGCCTGCAGACTCATTTGTCTCTTCACTCTGCTGGGACTGAGCCAATGGCTTACTGATTGTTCCAGCCAGTTTGGACCTATCCCTGAGTCCTTGGCTCTCACATGTATTCTGTGACATTAATGATGTTATGTTTATTTATGGATGAAGTAACAGATTCAGAGGAGCTAAATGACTTCCTCTAATCACATGAACTTATCCAGATTGTTTGACTCCTACTTTGGAATTGCTATCTATGAAAATAAGTGTAATGACTTTTTTTTTCTCAAAAGTTTTCAATGACTGTATTTCCACTAGAAATGATGAAAAGTTTTTGCATGGGGGTGGGGTATCCAGGCTTTCTACAAAGCTTCCATAGACTGCCTTCACTTGATTCTGACCACAACCAAACTCTGAACCCATCTAATCAGATGTCCTACCTCTAGCTCCCCTGCCTTTGTCACACCCTCACCCCTCATCCCTCCACTCTCTTCTTTCCCCATTTACAGCCTTTATTCAGCCTTTGCTCTCACCTCTTGTGTAGTGATATCAGTGTGAAACCCAGTCTCTTGAGGGAAGAGGCATTGTTCCCTGTAGGGATGTGAGGGAGGGATGACTCCTGGTTTGTGCTCTTCAGCTTTCTCCCTGGAGGGGCCAAGTTCAAGCCTCTTTAGTTATTATGTGAGAATATGGAAAAGTGTTTTTGATGTGATTTCATGTTCCCCATAGTGGGATTCTCCCGGGCATAGAACTCAATGTCATATAATGTTCTAGAATCAGTGCACTAAATCACTGAGTTGTATGTACAAGAAGGTGGCTTTGGCTAGAGGAAGAGCTCCTGATACAGTAGTGGGAAACTAAAAGAGACAGAGTCAGTAGGGAAGAAAGTGCAGCTTCTGCTTGTGTTCCTGATGGTGGGTTTTCCATGTACAGTTCTTCTCCCTGATAGTTGGAGAGGCAGTTGAAGGGATTTCTCTGTGATCAGCAATCACGAGACACAGCTGAACCATTTGAATCAGTAGACTCTTGGTTTGGATGTCTTTTGTCTTCCTCTTGGTTTTAAACAAGAGTTCAGGCAATAATTAGAGTTTATGCAATAATTTTGCCTGAGCCAATCACCAAATTTTAGAGGTTTGCAACTGGAAGGGAACTTGGTAAATAAGTCTAATTGTTTTCTTTTTCAGTTGCAGGGATGAAATCTACAGAGGGGAGTGATCAGATGGCCTGAGGGTCTTCTTCTAAGTTACATAGAACATAGAGCATCTTGGTCAGCTGCTCTTCACCACTCGTGAATGTTCTGTTCCATAGCTTGCTCACAGTGAGTCCTAAAAGGTTTTCTTTTGTATTTATATGATACCCCAAATTCTCTGATTTAAAAAATCTATCCATTTTTAAATATTAGCAAACTGAATATATATTATTCTATGTTTCCCACTAGAAATGGATTTTAAATGTTTGATCCTGTGACTACATTTTACTAATTTTAGGTGATTTTTTGATATCCGAATGATATTATTGTGGTTAACACAGCCATTTAACTTTAATGGATGATCGTGGTCAAATAAATCAGCCTGCCTTCTTCTGCCTGCTAATGTGGTAATGCTCTGCACTCAGACAACATTAAATGACTTCAGCTTACTTTGTCCTTACTGTGTTCTGGGTTTCTCACCTCCCAGGGTGTGTTTGCTGGTTTGCAAAACATCACACAAAGGACAGTAGGCCTCTATTGTAACCATAATGTGTCATCTGGTACCTCTACCTGTGCAGCTCATCCCTCCTTTTGACTTTCTGTTTCCAGATAATATGACTTCCACTGATGACACCTATGGTTATGGTTGTTCACCACCCCCCACCCCACAACCCATTCAGAATTCATCTGATCCTCTTTGGAATGTCTAACACACTTGTTATTCCTTCTGCTTCTGAAAAGTTGTGAGTGGTGGCTTCATTTTTTTAAAGACACTCTGTTCCTTTAAGTTATCATGGACTCCCCTCCTTTAGCACTCTTATTCATCAAATATCGATCCAGCATTAATTAAGGGTCAGGGACTCTTTTAGACATTGTAAGTGTAGCAAAGAACAGAAAAAATCTTTGAATCCTGGAGTGTTTGTTTTAGTGAGAGAGTTAGATTTTATATATAGTATATATATGAATATATTTACTTACATTTGTTATACCAGTTAACATATAGATGTAAATTAATTTATAGTTATATGTTAACTATATATTTATAGTTATAATGTCAGTTGGTGATAATGGAGAAAACAGAGCAAGGCATTACGGGAGGAGTTAGAGGGCAGTGAGGGAAGGGTGGAATGCGAGTGTTTGTAGCGTTTCCAGCTCTCTGTTGAGTTGTAGGAGCAAATGTGTGCCTGAGATTACTGAGCCTAGGAAACATTAGTTGCTTAATCACTGTGTATTGAACAGTTGATGATGAAATGAACTTCTTCATGAGAAGGCAAATTGGAGGAGAGAATGGAGAAAGAGAAGGAGAGAGCGGAAACAATGAAATTGGTTTCAGAATGGCCCAAATTGAACTTTTCTTAAATCATCATGGTCACATGTATGAGCCAGAGAGAATTGCCTCTTAGAATTTGCCATGTAGTCCAATGTTAATGTAATTGGCTATGAGCACTCTATGCATAAACTAATAAGCCCAGAGGCACGTCACATTATTTACAGATCACTTAAGATAGGTATATCTGAAGAACAGCCCCCTTTGTGAGTTCCTGTGGCATTTTCACATTTAGTCATGTCAGACACGTGTATTTTGAAGATGACAAATATTTGCAATAAATATAAAACACCTTTGATGTAACTTCGAACTACTAAGTTGTTATCACATTTTGGTGGGTATCTTTTTCCCTTCGTCTACTTTTTAATAGTTTATTTTTTTGTAGTCTTACATTTTATATTACTTGAACTTGAGAAAAATGAATGATACTGATAACAATATCATGAAGATGAAATCTAAATTATAAAACATTTATTTTGTTTTAAGGTTATGGTTAATTTTCAAACTACATAATGTAAAAGGTGCAAAAGAATTTTAATATATTTTGTACTTCACAGCCAATTCTGAGCCAGCATTCTTTACTTCCTCCTTTCTACTTGAAAGATTCATTAATCTGAGTAACTGGCCATTCTCCAAAGTTGCCACACTGAGTCGCTGTCTGGGAGAGTTCTTTTTTACATCATCTGCCAAGTATACCTGGGGTAAGTGTAGACACTGACTCCGCTGTTGGACGGTGACTTCGTAACTCATATAGTATGTCCATAAATGAGAAACGTGCTCTACTACTGAAATGAAAAGGCAAAATCAAAGTTCTGTGGTTGAGTTCATCCTCCTGGGCTTTGCAAACTTTCCTGAACTGCAGGAGCAGCTCTTTGGAGTTTTCTTGGTTGTTTACCTGGTGACCCTGATAGGAAATGCCATGATCATAGTCATCATCTCCCTGGAACAGAGCCTCCACGTTCCCATGTACCTATTCCTCCTGAACTTGTCTGTGGTGGATGTGATCTTCAATGCAGTCATTATGCCTGAAATGCTGGTGGTTCTCTCCACTGAAAAAACTACAATTACTCTCTCAGGCTGTTTTGCACAAATGTATTTCATTCTACTTTTTGGTGTGACTGAATGCTTTCTCCTGGGGGCAATGGCTTGTGACAGATTTGCTGCAATCTGTCATCCTCTGAGCTACCCAATGATTATGAACAAAAGTGTTTTCATGAAATTAGTAATGTTCTCATGGGTCTCAGGAATCACGAGGGCTACTGTGCAGACACCATGGGTGTTTAGCTTTCCATTCTGCGGCCCCAGTGAAATCAACCATCTCTTCTGTGAGACTCCCCCCGTGTTAGAGCTTGTATGTGCAGACACGTTTTTGTTTGAAATCTATGCATTCACTGGCACTGTTTTGATCGTCATGGTTCCTTTCTTTCTGATACTCTTGTCTTACATTCGAATCCTCTCTGCCATCCTGAAGATGCCATCAACCACTGGGAGGCAGAAGGCCTTTTCCACCTGTGCCTCCCATCTCACATCTGTTACCCTCTTCTATGGCACAGCCAGTATGACCTATTTACAACCCAAATCTGGCTACTCCCCAGAAACCAAGAAACTGATGTCTTTGGCTTACACGCTGCTTATGCCTCTGCTGAATCCACTGATCTACAGCTTGCGAAACAGTGAGATGAAAAGAGCTTTGATGAAATTATGGCGAAGACAAGTAGACTTACACACTCTCTGACTGTGCTGGGAAGCCATGAAATATTCATTTGGTCGTTGTCTGACTAAACTCTTTTAATTTTAATAAATGGTGGGAAAGTTTGCAATTCTTAGCATGAGTGTGTTTCATTGGTTGAGTTTTTGAAGTCCAATAATCTATCAGGGCTCCCTTTTGATCGTGTACTGTTGTCATTCATTTCTCAGGGGTATATAAGTTTCTATAACATATAAAACAATTCCTTATGAATTCCTCTATTATGATCATCCAAGTCATAACTGAATTATTGTCACCAAGATGAAGCTCCAATAAACACGTCGTTTCATATGTCCTGATGTACTGTTGTTTTATTTCTGTATGACAGGTTCCTCAAAGTTGGCCTGATGGGATGGAGTACACGTGCTTCTACATTAATAGGTACTGTAGAATTACTCTTCCAAATGATTGTAACTCCAGATAGACCTGAAGGTCCGTGAATAGGGTAGAGTTTCAAGAGACCAACAAGTTGAGGAAATCTTTATTTCTGGAGTGAGAACATGTTCCATGAATGACTAAATAAGTATAGTCATTTTGGGAGGACCACACCAGTTCTACATCCTAGACTCACACATGTTATTGTTCAAAACAAGAATCTTTGGTATTTTTCTAGATACTCATCACAAGGTTGGTGACTAGAAACTACAGGATAGTTCCTTGATATCTCACTTGATGGTGTCTGCATATCTTTCAGCCATAGACCACTCTTTGTTGAGACTTTTGTTAAATGTCTCTTTGTAGGCCCCCCAATGCTATGATACTTTCTTTATAAACACAGGATTATTCATTTCTTTATTATGGGAAACTAAGTGATTAAGCATTTGTGTATGTTTTCCATGGCCTTGAATCATGTCAGTAACCATCACATGGAGAGAAAGAATGAAATAATTTCTCACCCAGCAACATTTGAAACATTTAATTTTTGCCCCCAATTTTATGTTGACATTTATACACAGGAAGGGGCCGTTTTATTGAATCCATAACACACGAGCTTCTACTGCTCTTAGTGTGTGCCCCAGGGATGATAACAAAGGGGTAAAACACTCTTCCCACTGTCACTCAGTTGTGGGAAAAACAATCTCTTAATTACTACTGCCTTTGCCAGAAATGGGAAGTAAAGATGCAAAGCTGATTGGATTTCTACAAAAGGAAATTTCATCATGAAATGGTTGAAACCAGTTTGGGTAATATTTGAATGTAGCACACTCTTTGCAGTAGAGCATTGAACAGGCATTTGGAAGTCCTTTAATCAGTTCTGTCCCTTGGTGTCCTGAAATGTCCTCCTAGCCCTTAGAGGGATCATATAAAGAAGGCTAATCGAGGGGGAAAAAACCTGCCAAAGTCTAAATCCCAAGACAGACATAGAACTTCATTTTGACTTTTGTTCTTTCATTCATTTGTTTATCCCTTCATTGATTAAACAAGTTTTGTAAAAGGAAAAAGATTTATATGGTCTGAAGAGAAACCAGAGTATAATGATTAAACCTGTTTTGTTAGGGGTGAGTTAATGGGACTGTCCCTGGGGAAACAAGTGTCTGTCCTTGAGGAATTCCAAGTTCCTTGGAGGATCACTGATTTTGGCAGGTCACAGAAGCCAGCCACACCATGCCTCTGTCTGTAGCCCAGGTGAGGAACAGACGCTGAACTGGCAAGGTTGCTCACGTGATGACTTCAAAGTCACGATGCTTCTCCATTTAGTTATGAGGTTGACAAAACTCATAAGTAAATGTTGTGATTGTCCGCTAAAGAGCAGCTGTTCTGGCAACACCAGCTTTAGTTTCATAGCAGCTGATAGGACGGATACCTGACATCACGCCTTCATGGCTCTGAGGCTGACACAACTACTTCCAACTACAAGCAACGTGGACAATAAAAAGTGAACTTTTAAAATGTGAAAATTATGATGTCTCCCCTGGCTTTAATCATGTCAAAACATGCCCTTCTCGCCATCTGATATGTTTTTCACTGTATTTCAGCTGATTAATTGTTTTTCTTTCCTTAGACCTCCTCAAAGTGTCGTTCCTTAAGGCAACCATTCTTGACGCCCCCTACCCCATCTTCTTCTGCCAAATTATTCTCCCTCTGAACTCTCTTGTCCTTTCTTCACAGCCCTCTATTAAACTGCGCATCTTGTAGCAGTTGCCTGCTTGATATTTGACAGGTCCAGGCTGCTTGGTGACACAGTTCCTTTTTTCCTTGTCAGGCCCAGTGTGTCCCTGGGTGGGTTTTGTTGTGACTTAACCCTGTACATAGTCCTGGTGTCCAGGAGTGGAGGTGAAGGTTCTCAATGTGGTAGCTTTCCTATAGTTTTCTTGCTCTTAACGGGACACACTGGCCACTTCTGCACTTTCAGAAGGTTCAGAGATTCTTGGGAGTGAAAATCACTGGAGACACCCATCCAGACTTCCCATCATATGTGTCAAATCTTTAGATTTTCCCAACTCTGGTTTCAACCTGGCATAATAGAACTTCCTTGATTAAGCACTGAACTAACTACCTTTGACCCTCATTCATGGAACTCGAACTTCAGCTTTTTCTGCCTGGTCATTGCAAGACTTGAGGGTGCTTGTGAACCACTGAAATATTTTTGGCTCTCACACTTCATGTTCAGTGGTTCACTGATTGCACTCAGCGCTGTGGTGAACTCTCTGCAGGGATCAGTGCAACAGTATAATGGCTATATATTTCCATTATGCTTTGACTTATCAACCTGCATCCTTTCCCACCTTTCTGGCCATTGATCAAGGCCTGAATCGTTGCACTGGCTGGTACACTTTCTGCCATAGTTACATAATTCTAAGTCGCCAATCCTGAAAGCTTTTTATCACTAAATTGGCCTCGTATGGCAGATTTTTAAAAAATGTCCTGCATGTGATTAAAAGTGATGTGCTTTCTTCCATGTTTCTGACACAATGTTCTCTATACATGTTATAGACTAAGTTGCATTGGGAATATTATCTTTCTCCTTACTGATTTATTTACTTCTTCTACCAAATAAAGAGGCATGTCACAGTATGCCAGTGTGGTTGACACTCCTATGTTTCCCTGTGTATCGGTCAATAACTTCTGGACATATTTTCAGCTATATTATTGGATGCCTGCAGATTTAGAATTGTTATATCTTGTTGGAGAATTGAACATTTTCTCATTGTAATATAATTACATAAATTTCCTTTTTTGTTAGTATTATTTTGGAGTGTCTTTTTCCTTCTTCTTATGTTTGGCCTTTCCATATCCTTATGATTCAGATGTATCTACACTGAGGAGTGCTGTGGAGAGAGAATAAATCAGGGCAGCAGCAGTGTTGTGGTTGGGTCCCATTTTAAAGAGGTTGATTTGGGAGGATCTCATGGAGAAGATGCTCCTTGGACAAAGGGACATAAGGGAGTTAGAGTTTTCTGAGAGCATAGTCCATGTTCAGGGAAAAAGCAAAGGCAGTAGCTGTGAGATGAGAACATGGCTGGTGGAGGTGAGAAAGAGCAACGCAGCCGCATGGATGAATAGGAGTGAACCAGGGGATGTATTGTACCACAGATGAGCCCAGAGATCCCATAGAGTTTCTGGGAAATGGATCTTCAATCTACATATTTTGAGTTTGGCTTCCACAGTGAAAGGTATAGGGTGCTATGGAAGTATTTTGAGCGGGGGAAAGGAAGAATGGAAGAGAAATTTGGAGAGTATGGCTATTATGCAATGAGAGAAGAATGTAATTTGGATCAGAATGTTAGCTTTATAAAAGGTGACTTTTTTTTAACCCTCAACTGAGAATGTTTTGTTGCTTTTTCTTTTTTAAAAAATAAGATTTTAGTTATTTATTTTTAGGCAGAGGTAAAGGGAGGGAGAAGGAGAGGGAGAGAAACATCAATTGGTTGCTTCTCGCACACACCCTTAATGGGGACCAGACCAGCATCTGTGGCATGTGCCCTGACTGAGAATGAAACCGGAAACATTTCACAATGTGGAATGATGCCCAACCAAGTGAGTCACACCAGTCAGGGCCGTTTTATTGATTTTGGAGGCAGAGGATAGGAGTGGGGGAGGTTGGGAGAAAGAGAGAGGAACATAATTGCATGCCTCCCATACACGCATGCCCTGACTGGGGATGGAATCAGCAACCTTTTGGTGTGCGGGACAATGCCCCAAACAACTGAGCAATCTGGCCATGCATAGGAAAGTGAGAATTTTTAACACTGTCTTTAGTATAGCCCAGGACAGTATTAAAAATTCTCACTGGTTGTCTCTTGTGACTTTAACAGTGACACCCACTCCTCCACCTTCGATGATGGAGCTGGCACTGCCCTCAATGACCACTTGGTCAAGCTCATTTCCTGGTATGACAATGAATTCGGCTACAGCAACAGGGTGGTGGACCTTGTGGTCCACATGGCCTCCAAGGAGTAAAAGCCCCATGGACCACCAGCCCCAGTGACAGGAAGAGAGACCCTCAGCTGCTGGGGAGTCCTTACCCCAAACCGATCCCCCAACACACTGAGAATCTCCTAACCTCCATTTTCCATCCTAGACCCCCTGAAGAGGGGAGGGGCTCAGGGGGCCCAGCCTTGTCATGCACCATCAATAAAGTTCACTGCACCCAGCCAAAAAAAAAAAAAAAAAAAGAATTTTTAACACTGTATTTCGAAGAGGGAGCCACAGACAGGTTACAGGTTTGATATGCTGTGGGAGGAAAAATGGATTGAAGGATGACACCTTAGCTTTAGGCCTGTGAAACCAAAGCTTTAAGCTGCTGTTACCAGAGATGAGGAACACAGCAGGTCAGCAGGTTTTAGGAAAAGAACAGGAGTTCATTTTGGACACATTAATAAGTGTAAATGTGTTACTTAATTTAAAGTGTTTTTATTAGTATTCTATATTTCATTTCTGACTTCCTGTTAACCTGAGAGATACTTGCAGATTACACAAACATTTTTAAGACTTTAGCTTTCTTTTTCCACATGTGGTTGTTGTTTTGCAGTTTTATTGAAAAGTCTGTCATGTATATGATTGCCAAGTATTTAACTTTATTAATATTTTCTTTCTGACAAGTACATAATCAATTTTTATAAATATTACATAAATGTTTCGGGAAAAAATATAGAGTTAGCAGCATAAAAAGTTGTTTTTGTCTTCTATTTACTCTCATAATCATCTGGTAACTCAGAATTTATTATTAAAGTCTTACCATCTATGTGTCTTTTTATCTATTTTGTGTGTCAATCATTGAGGAAGAAGTGAAAATTTGCACATTTTGATTTTTGTTTTGTCAATTCAGTACTATTGGGTAGGAATTCCAGTTTCATACTCCTTCCTTTTTACCCCCATTACCATGTATCTGAAGTTTTTCTCTACGCTTTTCATTGAAGTCCGATACACACACAGGAAAGTGTAAAAATTGTGACTGTACACCCTGATGACTTCTCAGAGAGCACACATCACTGCATTGCCATTACTGACCAACAAATACAACACAGCAGTATGATCCAAGCGCTCATGAGGTTTCATGGGGCATGGATCATGGGCAGCATTTCTCACACCTGGTGCAGGTGACTAGTTCACACATGGGGTGTTATCTGACCATAGAGAGTGTTATGGGAAGGGTCATTGGATTAGATCTGTGATTGGAAACCTCCTTTCCTCAGGATAATTGGTATGTTTTCCACTGGACACAGATCACATAGAAAGAAGCCTTACTGCTGCCTGGCAGGGTTCATTTCCTTGGGAACGCATCCTACTGCAGGCATGTGGCAATGATAAGTAGACAAAGGTAATCTGGCCACATCACCCAGTTCTGGAGAAAGCCAAGCCTGCAGACTCATTTGTCTCTTCACTCTGCTGGGACTGAGCCAATGGCTTACCGATTGTTCCAGCCAGTTTGGACCTATCCCTGAGTCCTTGGATCTCACATGTATTCATGATATTAATTATGTTATGTTTATGTTATTGACAAAATAACAGATTCAGAAGAGCTAAATGACTTCCTTTAATCACATGAACTTATCCAGACTGTTTGACTCCTAGTTTAAAATTGCTATCTATGAAAACAAGTGTAATGACTTCTTTTTCCTGAAAAGTTTTCAGTTACTCTATATTTCTACTAGAAATGATGAAAAGTTCTTGCATGGGGGTGGGGTATCCAGGCTTTCTACAAAGGTTCCATAGACTGCCTTCACTTGATTCTGACCACAACCAAACTCTGAACCCACCTAATCAGATGCCCTATCTCTAGCTCCCCTGCCTTTGTCACACCCTCACCTCTCATTCCTCCACTCTCTTCTTTCCCCATTTACAGCCTTTATTCAGCCTCTGCTCTCACCTCCTGTTGAGTGATGTCAATGAGAAACTGAGTCTGTTGAGGGAAGAGGCATTGTTCCCTGTAGGGATGTGAGGGAGGGATGACTCCTGGCTTGTGCTCTTGAGCTTTCTCCTTGGAGGGGCCAAGTTCAGGCCTCTTTAGTTATTATGTGAGAATATGGAAAAGTGTTTTTGATGTGATTTCATGTTCCCCATGGAGGGATTCTCCAGGGCATAGAGCTCAATGTCATATAATCTTCTAGAATCAGTGCACTAAATCACTGAGTTGTATGTACAAGAAGGTGGCTTTGGCTAGAGGAAGAGCTCCTGATACAGTAGTGGGAAACTAAAAGAGATGGAGTCAGTAGGCAAGAAAGTGCAGCTTCTGCTTGTGTTCCTGATGGTGGGTTTTCCATGTATAGTTCTTCTCCCTGATAGTTGGAGAGGCAGTTGAAGGGATTTCTCTGTGATCAGGAATCACGAGACACAGCTGAACCATTTGAATCAGTAGACTCTTGATTTCGATGGCTTTTGTCTTCCTCTTCTTTTAGGACAAGAGTTCAGGCAATAATTAGAGTTTATGCAATAATTTTGCCTGAGCCAATCACCAAATTTTAGAGGTTTGCAACTGGAAGGGAACTTGGTAAATAAGTCTAATTGTTTTCTTTTTCAGTTGCAAGGATGAAATCTACAGAATGGAATGATCAGATGGCCTGAGGGTCTTCTTCTAAGTTACAGGGAACATAGAGCATCTGTGGTCAGCTGCTCTTCACCACTCGTGAACATTCTGTTCCATAGCTTGCTCACAGTGAGTCCTAAAAGGTTTTATTCTGTATTTATATGATACCCCGAATTCTCTGATTTAAAAAAATCTATCCATTTTTAAATATTAGCCACTGAATATGTGTCATTCTTTTTTCTCCATTAGATATGGATTTTAAATGTTTGATCCTGTGACTACATTTTACTAATTTTAGGTGATTTTTTGATGTCCAAATGATAATTAATGTGGTTAACACAGCCATTTAATTTTAATGGATGATCGTGGTCAAGCAGAGAAATAAATCAGCCTGCCTTCTTCTGCCTGCTAATGTGGTAATGCTCTGCACTCAGACAACATTAAATGACTTCAGCTTACTTTGTCCTTACTGTGTTCTGGGTTTCTCACCTCCCAGGGTGTGTTTGCTGGTTTGGAAAACATCACACCAAGGACAGTAGGCCTCTATTGTAACAATAATGTGTCATCTTGTACCTCTACCTGTGCAAGTCATCCCTCCTATTGAGTTTCTGCTTCCAGCTAAAATGACTTCCACTGATGACACCTATGGTTATGGTTTACACCCCCCCCACCCCACAACCCATTCAGAATTTATCTGATCCTCTTTGGAATGTCTAACACACTTGTTATTCCTTGTGCTTCTGAAAAGTTGTGAGTGCTGGTTTCATTTTTTTAAAGACACTCTGTTCCTTTAAGTTATCATGGACTCCCCTCCTTTAGCACTCTTATTCATCAAATATCGATCCGGCATTAATTAAGGGTCAGGGACTCTTTTAGACATTGTAAGTGTAGCAAAGAACAGAAAAAATCTTTGAATCCTGGAGTGTTTGTTGTAGTGAGAGAGTTAGATTTTATATATACTATATATATGAATATATTTACTTACATTTAAGTTATACCATTTAACATATAGATGTAAATTAATTTATAGTTATATGTTAATTATATATTTATAGTTATAATGTCAGTTGGTGATAATGGAGAAAACAGAGCAAGGTATTACGGGAGGAGTTAGAGGGCAGTGAGGGAAGGTGGAATGCGAGTTTTTGTAGCGTTTCCAGCTCTCTGTTGAGTTGTAGGAGCAAATGTGTGCCTGAGATTACTGAGCCTAGCAAACATTAGTTGCTTAATCAGTGTGTGTTGTATAATTGATGATGAAATGAACATTTAATGAGAAGTCAAATTGGAGGAGAGAATGGAGAAAGAGAAGGAGAGAGTGGAAACAATGAAATTGGTTTCAGAATGGCCCAAATTGAACTTTTCTTAAATCATCATGGTCACATGTATGAGCCATAGAGAATTGGCTTTTAAAATTTCCCATGTAGTCCAATGTTAATTTACTTGGTTATGACCAGTCTTTGCATAAGTTAATAAGCCCAGAGGCAAGTCACATTATTTACAGATCACTTAAGATAGGTATATCTGAAGTACAACCCCCTTTGTGTGTTCCTGTGGCATTTTCACATTTAGCCGTGTCAGACACGTGTATTTTGAAGATGACAAATATTTGCAATAAGTATAAAACAACTTTGATGTAACCTTGACCTATTAACTTGTTATCACAGTTTTGTGGGTATCTTTTTCCATTTTTCTACTTTTTAATACTTAATTTCTGCCGTCTTAAATTTCATAGTATTTAAACTTGAGAAAAATGAATGATACTGATAGCAATTTCATGGAAACTAAGTTATAAAATGTTTATTTTGTTTTAAGGTTATGCTTAATTTTCAAACTACATAATATAAAAGGTGCTAAAGAATTTTGATGTATTTTGTACTTCACAGACAAATGTGAGCTAGCTGTCTTTACTTCCTCCTTTCTATTTGAAAGATTCATTAATGAGTAACTGGCCATTCTCTAAAGTTGCCACACTGAGTCCCTGTCCGGGAGAGTTCTTTTTTACATCATCTGCCAAGTATACCTGGGGTAAGTGTAGACACTGACTCCGCTGTTGGACAGTGACTTCGTAACTCATATAGTATGTCCATAAATGAGAAACGTGCTCTACTACTGAAATGAAAAGGCAAAATCAAAGTTCTGTGGTTGAGTTCATCCTCCTGGGCTTTGCAAACTTTCCTGAACTGCAAGAGCAGCTCTTTGGGGTGTTCTTGGTTGTTTACCTGGTGACCCTGATAGGAAATGCCATGATCATAGTCATCATCTTCCTGGAACAGAGCCTCCACGTTCCCATGTACCTATTCCTCCTGAACTTGTCTGTGGTGGATGTGAGTTTCAGTTCAGTCATTATGCCTGAAATGCTGGTGGTTCTCTCCACTGAAAAAACTACAATTACTCTCTCAGGCTGTTTTGCACAAATGTATTTCATTCTTCTTTTTGGCGTGACTGAATGCTTTCTCCTGGGGACAATGGCATATGACAGATTTGCTGCAATCTGTCATCCTCTGAGCTACCCAATGATTATGAACAAAAGTGTTTTCATGAAATTAGTAATGTTCTCATGGGTCTCTGGAATCATGGTGGCTACTGTGCAGACACCATGGGTGTTTAGCTTTCCATTCTGTGGCCCCAGTGAAATCAACCATCTCTTCTGTGAGACTCCCCCCGTGTTAGAGCTTGTATGTGCAGACACGTTTTTGTTTGAAATCTATGCATTCACTGGCACTGTTTTGGCCGTCATGGTTCCTTTCTTTCTGATAATCTTGTCTTACATTCGAATCCTCTCTGCCATCCTGAAGATGCCATCAACCACTGGGAGGCAGAAGGCCTTTTCCACCTGTGCCTCCCATCTCTCTTCTGTTACCCTCTTCTATGGCACAGCCAGTATGACCTATTTACAACCCAAATCTGGCTACTCCCCAGAAACCAAGAAACTGATGTCTTTGGCTTACACGCTGCTTACGCCTCTGTTGAATCCACTGATCTACAGCTTGCGAAACAGTGAGATGAAAAGAGTTTTGATTAAATTATGGCGACGAGAAGTAGACTTACACACTCTCTGACTGTGCTGGGAAGCCATGAAATATTCATTTGGTCATTGTCTGACTGAACTCTTTTAATTTTAATAAATGGTGCAAAAGTTTGCAATTCTTAGCTTGAGTGTGTTTCATTGGTTGAATTTTTGAAGTCCAATAATCTATCAGGGCTCCCTTTTGATCGTGTACTGTTGTCATTCATTTCTCAGGGGTATATAAGTTTCCATAACATATAAAACAGTTCCTTATGAATTCCTCTATTATGATCATCCAGGTCATTACTGAATTATTGTCACCAAGACGAAGCTCCAATTAACACGTCGTTTCATATGTCCTGATGTACTCATGTTTTATTTCTGTATGACAGGTTCCTCAAAGTTGGCCTGATGGGATGGAGTGCATGCACTTATACATTTAATAGCAACTGTAGAATTACTCTTCCAAATGATTGTAACTCCAGATGGACCTGAAGGCCCTTGAATAGGGTAGAGTTTCAAGAGACCAACAAATTGAGGAGCATTTTATATCTGGAGTGAAAAGCTGTTGCATGAATGACTAAATAAATATAGTCGTTTTGGGAAGACCACACTAGCTCTACATCCTGGACTCACACATGTTATTGTTCAAAACAAAAATCTTTGGTGTTTTTTAGATACTCATCACAAGGTTGGTGACCAGAAACTACAAGGAACTTCCCTGAGGTCTCACTTGATGGTGTCTGTATATCTTTCAGCCATAGACCACTCTTTGTTGAGACTTTTGTTAAATGTCCCTTTGTAGGCCCCCAATGCTATGATACTTTCTTTATAAACACAGGATGATTCATTTCTTTATTATGGGAAACTAAGTGATTAAGTACTTGTGCATGTTTCCATGGCCTTGAGTCATGTCAGTAACCATCACATGAGTGAAAAAATGAAATAATTTGTCACCCAGCAACATTTGAAACATTTAATTTTTGCCCCCAATTTTATGTTGGTATTTATACACAGGGAGGGGCCCTTTATTGAATCCATAACACATGAGCTTCTACTGCTCTTAGTGTCTGCCCCAGGGGTGATAACAGAGGGGTAAACACTGTTCCCACTGTCACTCAGTTGTGGGAAAAACAATCCTTTAATTACTGCTGCCTTTGCCGCAAATGAGAAGTAAAGATGCAAAGCTGATTGGATTTCTACGAAAGGAAATTTCATCATGAAATTGTTGAGACAAGTTTGGGTAATATTTGAATGTAGTACTCTTTTCAGTAGGGCATTGAACAGGCATTTGGAAGTCCTTTAATCAGATTCTGTCCCTTGGTGTCCTGAAATGTCCTCATAGCCCTTAGAGGGATCATATAAAGAAGGCCCATCAAGGGGGAAAAAACCTGCCAATGTCTAAATCCCAAGACAGACATAGAAGTTCATTTTGACTTTTGTTCTTTCTTTCATTTGTTTATCCCTTCATTATTAAACAAGTTTTGTTAGGGGTGACTTAATGGGACTGTCCCTGGGGAAACACAATCTGTCCTTGAGGAATTCCAAGTATATTGGAGGATCACTGATTTTGGGAGGTCAGAGAAGCCAGCCACACCATGCCTCTGTAACAACTATATAATTCTGTTAGGCTTTGATTTGTCAACCGTAATCCCTTCCCACATTCTGATGCCTGAATTGTCGCACTGGCCAGTACATTTTCTGTCACAGTTACATACTTCTAAGTCACCAATCCTGAAAGCTTTTTATCACTAAATTGGCCTAGTATGTCAGATTTTAAAAAAATGTCCTGCATGTGGTTAAAAATGATGTGCTTTCTTCCACGTGTCTGACACAATGTTCTCTGTACATGTTATAGACTAAGTCGCATTGGGAATATTTTCTTTCTCCTTACTGATTTAGTTACTTCTTCTACCAACTAAAGAGGCATGTCACAGTGTGCCACTGTGGTCGACACTCCTACGTTTCCCTGTGATTCGGTCAATAACTTCTGGACATATTTTCAGCTATATTATTGGATGCCTGCAGATTTAGAATTGTCATATCTTCTTGGAGAATTGAATGCTTTCTCATTATAATATAACTACATAAATTTCCTTTAGAGTCAGTGTTATTTTGGAGTGTCATTTTCCTTCTTCTTATGTTTAGCCTTTCCATACCCTTATGATTTAGATGTATCTACACTGAGGAGTGCTGTGGAGAGAGAATAAATCAGGGCAGCAGTGTTGTGGTTGGGGTCCCATTTTAAAGAGGTTGATTTGGGAGGATCTCATGGAGAAGATGCTCCTTGGGCAAAGGGACATAAGGGAGTTAGAGGTTTCTGAGAGTGTAGTCCGCATCCAGGGAAAAATCAAAGGCAGTAGCTGTGAGATGAGAACATGGCTGGTGGAGGTGAGAAAGAGCAAAGCAGCCACATGGCTGAATAGGAGTGAACCGGGGGTTATATTGTACCAAAGATGAGCCCAGAGAGCCCAGATAGTAATAGGGAAATAGATGTTCAATCTACATATTTTGAGTTTGGCTTCCACAGTGAATGGGATAGGGTGCTATGGAAGTATTTTGAGCAGGGGAAAGGAAGGAAGGAAAAAGAAATTTGGAGATTATGGCAATTATCCAATGAGAGAAGAAAGTAATTTGGATCAGAGGGTTAGCTTAGTAAACGTGACAATTTTTTTTAACACTCACCTGAGAATGTTTTATTGATTTTATTTTAAAAATATAGGATTTTAGTCATTTATTTTTAGACAGAGGGAAAGGGAGGGAGCAAGAGATGGAGAGAAATATCAATCGGTTGCCTCTCACACACCCCTAATGGGGACTGAACCAGCAGCTCTGGCATGTGCCCTGACTGGGAATCAAACTGGAACTTTTACATTGTGGAATGATGCCCAACCAAGTGAGCCACACCAGTCAGGGTTGTTTTATTGATTTTGGAGACAGAGGAAGGGAGTGGAGAAGGGGGATAAGAACATCAGTTGAAAAAGAGAGAGAAACATCCATTGGCTGCCTCCCATACATGTCCTGACTGGGGATAGAAATAGCAACCTTTTGGTGTGCGGGACAATGCCCCAAACAACTGAACAACCTGGCCATGGGTAGGAAAGGTGAGAATTTTTAACACTGTATTTTAAAAAATATATATTTATTGTTTATGCTATTACAGTTGCAGCATTTGCCCCCTTCACTCCATCCTGCCTACCGCCTCCCTATATTCACCCCTATAGTTCATGTCCATGGGTCATACTTATAGGTTGTTAGGCTTCCACATTTCCTACACTATTCTTAACCTCCCCCTGTCTATTTTTCACCTATCATTTATTCTCTGTACCTTTCCCCCCTCTCTCCCCCTCCCAGTCCCCTGTTGATAACCCTCCATGTGATCTCCATTTCTGTGGTTCTGTTTCTGTTCTAGTTGTTTGCTTAGTTTTCTTTTGTTTTGGTTTTAGGTGTTGTTGTTAATAACTGTGAGTTTGCTGTCATTTTTGGTGTTCATATTTTTTATCTTCTTTTTCTTAGATGAGTCCCTTTAACATTTCATATAATAATGGCTTGGTGATGATGAACTCCTTTAATTTGACCTTATCTGAGAAGCACTTTATCTGCCCTTCCATTCTAAATGATAGCTTTGCTGGATACAGTAATCTTGGATGTAGGTCCTTGCCTTTCATGACTTCAGATACTTCTTTCCAGCCCCTTCTTGCCTGTAAGGTCTCTTTGGAGGAATCAGCTGACAGTCTTATGGGAACTCCTTTGTAGACAACTGTGTCCTTTCCTCTTGCTGCTTCTAAGATTCTCTCCTTTGTTTAATCTTGGGTAATGTAATTATGATGTGCCTTGGTGTGTTCCTCCTTGGGTCCAGCTTCTTTGGGAATCTCTGAGCTTCCTGGACTTCCTGGAAGTCTATTTCCTTTGCCAGACTGGGGAAGTTCTCCTTCATTATTTGTTCAAATAAGTTTTCAATTTTTTGTTCTTCCTCTTCTCCTTCTGCTACCCCTATAATTCGTATGTTGGAACGTTTCAAGATGTCCTGGAGGTTCCTAAGCCTCTCCTCATTTTTCCGAATTCTTGTTTCTTCATTCTTTTCTGGTTGGATGTTTCTTTCTTCCTTCTGGTCCACACCATTGATTTGAGTTCCGGTTTCCTTCGCATCACTATTGGTTCCTTGTACATTTTCCTTTGTTTCTCTTAGCATAGGCTTCATTTTTTCATCTAGTTTTTGAACAAATTCAACCAATTCTGTGAGCGTCTTAATAACCAGTGTTTGAACTGTACATCCGATAGGTTGGCTATCTCTTCCTCGCTTAGTTGTATTTTTTCTGGAGCTTTGAAGTGTTCTGTCATTTGGGCCATTTTTTTTTTTTTTTTTTTTTTTTTTTTTTTTTGGTCTTTGCACGTCTGTTACTTAAAGGGGCGGAGCCTTAGGTGTTCCCGGGGCGGGGTAACGCAGGTTGCTGCGCTGTGACGCTGTATGTGGGGGAGGGGCCAAGAGGGAGTAATGGCGCCCGCTCAACTCTCCACCAGGTTTCAGTCTTTCACTCCACTACCCACAATCAAATTGAGCCCCTCTGGTGCTGGTTCCCGAGTGGGTGGGCTTGTGCACACCCTAGGCCCCTGTGGGTCTCTCCAACGACCTCTCCTGTGAGGCTGGGAGTCTCTCCTGCTGCCGCCCCAACCCCCACGGGCTCTTTCGATCAAAGGTCTGAGGCTTTATTTCCCGGAGCTGGAGCCCTGGGTTGCGAGGTCTGTTTCTTTCCCCCGCTGATCCTCCCATTTTATATATGTGGGAATGTGGGCTCTGGGGTCTACCTTGTGGGATCTGCCAGCCACCACCTTGTGGGGTCTGCAAGCTGCAGCCTGGCCTGCCCCTCAATCCGCCACCTGGCTAGGTCCACCAGCCCCCGCCTTTCCAGGAGTCCTCTCCGACCCCTGCTACCCATCTCTGCCCCTCCTGCTGGTCTGGATGAATGTTTCTTCTTTATCTCCTTGGTAGTCGGACTTCCATACAGTTCGATTTTCTGTCAGTTCGGGTTGTTTTTTGTTTTTAAATTGTTGTTGTCCTCCTTTTGGTTGTGCGAGGAGACTCAGTGTGTCTACCTATGCCTCCATCTTGGGCAGAAGCCAACACTGTATTTTGAAGAGGGAGCCACAGACAGGTCACAAGTTTGATATGCTTTGGGAGGAAAAATGGATTCAAGGATGACTACTTGGCTTATGGCCTGTGAAACTGGAAGCTTTATACTGCTGATACCTTGGATGAGGAATGCAGAAGGTGGAGCAGGATTTAGGAAAAGACCAGGAGTTCATTTTGGACACATTAATAAGTGCAAATGTGTTTGCTTAATTCAAAATGTTTTTATTAGTAGCCTATATTTCATTTCTGACTTCCTGTTAACGTGAGAGATACTTGCAGATTACATAAACATTTGTAAGACTTTAGCTTTCTTTTTCCACATGTGGTTGTTGTTTTGCAGTTTTATTGCAAAGTATGTTATGTATATGATTGCCAAGTATTTAACTTTATTAATATTTTATTTCTGACAAGTACATAATCAATTTTTATAAATATTCCACAAATATTTTGGGAAAAATATAGAGTTAGCAGCATAAAAAGTTATGTTTCTGTCTTGTATTTACTGTCATTATCATCTGGTAACTCAGAATTTATTATTAAAGTCTTACCATCTGTGTGTCTTTTTATCTATTTTGTGTGTCAATCATTGAGGAAGAAGTGTTAAACTTTCTACATTTTGATTTTTGTTTTATCAATTTAGTACTATTGGCTAGGAATTACGGTTTCATTATAATAATACTCCTTCCTTTTTAACCCATTACATGTATCTGAAGTTTTTCTATACGCTTTTTATTTAAGTCCGATACACACACAGGAAAGTGTAAAAATTTTGACTGTACACCCTGATGACTTCTCATACAGCACACATCACTGCATTGCCATCCCTGACCAATAAATACAACACAGCAGTATGATCCAAGCGCTCATGAGGTTTCATGGGGCCTGGATCATGGGCAGCATTTCCCACACCTGGTGCAGGTGACTAGTTCACACATGGGGTGTTATCTGACCATTGTGAGTGCTATGGGAAGGGTCATTGGATTAGAATCTGTGAATGGAAACCTCCTTTCCTCAGGATAATTAGTATGTTTTTCATGGACACAGATCACATAGAAAGAAGCCTTATTGCTGCCTGGCAGGGTTCATTTCCTTGGGAACACATCCTACTGTAGGCATGTGGCAATGATAAGTAGACAAAGGTAATCTGGCCACATCACCCAGTTCTGGAGAAAGCCAAGCCTGCAGACTCATTTATCTCTTCACTCTGTGGGAACTGAGCCAATGGCTTACTGATTGTTCAAGCCAGTTTGGACCTATCCCTGAGTCCTTGGCTCTCACATATATTCCATAACATTAATGATGTTATGTTTATTTATGGACAAAGTACCAGATTCAGAGGAGCTAAATGACTTCCTCTAATCACATGAACTTATCCAGATTGTTTGACTCCTAGTTTAAAATTTCTATCTATGAAAACAAGTGTAATGACTTTTTTTTCTCAAATATTTTCAATGACTATATTTTCACTAGAAATGATCAGAAGTTCATGTTGGGGGTGGGGTATCCAGGCTTTCTACAAAGGTTCCATAGACTGCCTTCACTTGATTCTGAACACAACCAAACTCTGAACCCACCTAATCAGATGCCCTATCTCTAGCTCCCCTGCCTTTTTCACACCCTCACCTCTCATTCCTCCACTCTCTTCTTTCCCCATTTACAGCCTTTATTCAGCCTCTGCTCTCACCTCCTGTTCAGTGATGTCAATGTGAAACTTAGTCTCTTGAGGGAAGAGGCATTGTTCCCTGTAGGGATGTGAGGGAGGGATGGCTCCAGGTTTGTGCTCTTGAGCTTTCTCCCTGGAGGGGCCAAGTTCAAGCCTCTTTAGTTATTATGTGAGAATATGGAAAAGTGTTTTTGATGTGATTTCATGTTCCCCATGGAGGGATTCTCCAGGGCATAGAACTCAATGTCATATAATGTTCTAGAATCAGTGCACTAAATCACTGAGTTGTATGTACAAGAAGGTGGCTTTGGCTAGAGGAAGAACTCCTGATACAGTAGTGGGAAACTAAAAGAGATGGAGTCAGTAGGTAAGAAAGTGCAGCTTCTGCTTGTGTGCCTGATGGTGGGTTTTCCATGTACAGTTCTTCTCCCTGATAGTTGGAGATGCAGTTGAAGGGATTTCTGTGTGATCAGCAATCCATTCAGCTGTGTGACACAGCTGAACCATTTGAATCAATAGACTCTTGGTTTTAATGGCTTATGTTTTACTCTTCTTTTTAAACAAGAGTTCAGGCAATAGTTAGAGTTTATGCAATAATTTTGCATGAACTAATCACCAAATTTTAGAGGTTTGCAACTGGAAGGGAACTTGGTAAATAAGTCTAATTGTTCTCTTTTTCAGTTGCAAGGATGAAATCTACAGAAGGGAGTGATCAGATGGCATAAGGGTCTTCTTCTAAGTTACAGAGAACATAGAGCATCTGCGGTCAGCTGCTCTTCACCACTCATGAATGTTCTGTTCCATAGCTTGCTCACAGTGAGTCCTAAAAGGTTTTCTTCATTATTTAAAGAAGTTTTCTGATTAAAAAAAATCTATACATCTATGAGTATAGGCCACTGAATATATATTATTCCTTTTTTTCCCATTAGAAATGGGTTTTAAATGTTTGATCCTGTGACTACATTTTACTAATTTTAGGTGATTTTTTGATATCCAAATGATAAATACTGTGGTTAACACAGCCATCTAATTTTTCTGGATGATCACGGTCAAGCAGAGAAATAAATCAGCCTGCCTTCTTCTGCCTGCTAATGTGGTAATGATCTACACTCAGACAACATTAAATGACTTCAGCTTACTTTGTCCTTACTGTGTTCTGGGTTTCTCACCTCCCAGGGTGTGTTTGCTGGTTTGGAAAACATCACACCAAGGACAGTAGGCCTCTATAGTAACAATAATGTGTCATCTGGTACCTCTACCTGTGCAGCTCATCCCTCCTTTTGACTTTCTGCTTCCAGATAATATGACTTCCACTGATGACACCTATGATTATGGTTGTTCACTGCCTCCCACCCCATTTAGAATTAATCTAACCCTCTTTGGAATGTCTAACACACTTGTTATTCCTTTGGCTTCTCAAAAGTTCCAAGTGCTGGTTTCACTTTTTTAAATACACTCTATTCCTTAAAGTTATCATGGATTTTCCTCATTTCTCCCCTTATCCATCAAATGTTGATCTAGCATTTATTATGGGTCAGGGACTGTTTTAGAAATTTTGAGTATAGCAAAGAACTAAAAGAAATCTTTGAATCCTGAAATTTATGTTCTAGTGAAAGAGTTAGATTTGACATATATTTTAAGTATATAAATATATTTAGTTACATATAAATATACTATTTAACTTATAGATGTAAATTAATTTATAGTTATATGTTAACTATGTAGTTAAAATGTCAGTTGGTGATAATGGAGAAATCAGAGCAAGATATTATGGGAGGTGTTAGAGGGTAGTGAGGGAAGGGTGGAATGCGAGTTTATGTAGCGGTTCCAGCTCTTGAGTTGTAGGATCAAATGTGTGCTTGAAATTACTGAGCCTAGGAAACATTAGTTGCCTAATCAGTGTGTCTTGAATAATTGATGATGAAACGAACTTCTTCATGAGAAGGCAAATTGGAGGAGAGAAAGGAGGAAGAGAAGGAGAGAGTGGAAACAATGAAATTGGTTTCAGAATGGCCAAAATTGGACTTTTCTTAAATCATCATGGTCACATGTATGAGCCAGAGAGAATTGCCTCTTAAAATTTCCCATGTAGTCCAATTTAATGTAATAGGCTATGACCAGTCTATGCATAAACTAATAACCCCAGAGTCAATTCATATTATTTACAGATCACTTAAGATAGGTATATCTGAAGAACAGCCCCCTTTGTGTGTTCCTGTGTCATTTGCATATTCAGCCAAGTCACATACATGTATTTTGGACATGATAAACATTTGCAATAAATATAAAACAACTTAGATGTGACTTTGAACTGTTATAACAATGTGGTGGGTATCTTTTCCCATTTGTCTATTTCTTAATATTTTTTTTTGCCTTCTTAAATTTCATAGTATTTAAAATTGAGAAAAATGAATGATACTGATTGAAATGGCATGAAGATGCAATGTAAGTTATAAAACATTTATTTTGTATTAAGGCTATGTTTAATTTTGAAACTACATAATGTAAAAGGTGCAAAACAATTTTGATATATTTTGTACTTCACAGCCAGTTCTGAGCCTGCATTCTTTACTTCCTCCTTTCTATTTGAAAGATTCATTAATGAGTAACTGGCCATTCTCCAAAGTTGCCACACTGAGTCCCTGTCCAGGAGAGTTCTTTTTTACATCATCTGCCAAGTATACCTGGGGTAAGTGTAGACACTGAGTCCGCTTTTGGACGGTGACTTCGTAACTCATATAGTATGTCCATAAATGAGAAACGTGCTCTACTACTGAAATGAAAAGGCAAAATCAAAGTTCTGTGGTTGAGTTCATCCTCCTGGGCTTTGCAAACTTTCCTGAACTGCAGGAGCAGCTCTTTGGAGTTTTCTTGGTTGTTTACCTGGTGACCCTGATAGGAAATGCCATGATCATAGTCATCATCTCCCTGGAACAGAGCCTCCACATTCCCATGTACCTATTCCTCCTGAACTTGTCTGTGGTGGATGTGATCTTCAATGCAGTCATTATGCCTGAAATGCTGGTGGTTCTCTCCACTGAAAAAACTACAATTACTCTCTCAGGCTGTTTTTCACAAATGTATTTCATTCTTCTTTTTGCTGTGACTGAATGCTTTCTCCTGGGGACAATGGCATATGACAGATTTGCTGCAATCTGTCATCCTCTGAGCTACCCAATGATTATGAACAAAAGTGTTTTCATGAAATTAGTAATGTTCTCATGGGTCTCAGGAATCACGATGGCTACTGTGCAGACACCATGGGTGTTTAGCTTTCCATTCTGTGGCCCCAGTGAAGTGAACAATCTCTTCTGTGAGACTCCCCCCATGTTAGAACTTGTATGTGCAGACACGTTTTTGTTTGAAATCTATGCATTCACTGGCACTGTTTTGATAGTCATGGTTCCTTTCTCATTGATACTCTTGTCTTACATTCGAATCCTCTCTGCCATCCTGAAGATGCCATCAACCACTGGGAGGCAGAAGGCCTTTTCCACCTGTGCTTCCCATCTTACATCTGTTGCCCTTTTCTATGGCACAGCCAGTATGACCTATTTACAACCCAAATCTGGCTACTCCCCAGAAACGAAGAAACTGATGTCTTTGGCTTACACGCTGCTTACGCCTCTGCTGAATCCACTGATCTACAGCTTGTGAAACAGTGAGATGAAAAGGGCTTTGATGAAATTATGGCAAAGAAAAGTAGACGTACACACTCTCTGACAGTGCTGGGAAGCTATGCAATATTCATTTGGTCATTGTCTGACTCAATTCTTTTAATTTTAATAAACGGTGGGAAAGTTTGCAATTCTTAGCTTGAGTGTGTTTCATTAGTTGAGTTTTTGAAGTCCAATAATCTATCAGGGCTCCCTTTTGATCGTGTACTGTTGTCATTCATTTCTCAGGGGTATATAAGTTTCTATAACATATAAAACAATTCCTTATGAATTCCTCTATTATGATCATCCAGGTCATTACTGAATTATTGTCACAAAGATGAAGCTCCAATAAACACGTCGTTTCATATGTCCTGATGTCCCGATGTTTTATTTCTGTATGACAGGTTCCTCAAATTTCCGATGTACTCCGTCCCATCAGTTCCTCCGGCCTGATGGGATGGAGTACACGTACTTCTACATTTTGATAGGTACTGTAGAATTACTCTTCCAAATGATTGTAACTCCAGATGGACCTGAAGGTCCGTGAATAGCGTAGACTTTCAAGAGACCAGCAAGTTGAGGAAATCTTTATTTCTGGAGTGAAAACCTGTTCCATGAATGACTAAATAAGTATAGTCATTTTGGGAGGACCACACTAGTTCTACATCCTAGACTCACACGTTATTGTTCAAAAAAAGAATCTTTGGTATTTTTCTAGATACTCATGACAAAGTTGGTGACCAGAAACTACAAGGAACTTCCCTGATGTCTCACTTGATGGTGTCTGTATATTTTTCAGCCATAGACCACTCTTTGTTGAGACTTTTGTTAAATGTCCCTTTGTAGGCCCCCCAATGCTCTGATACTTTGTTTATAAACATAGGATGATTCATTTATTAATTATGGAAAAATAAGTGATTAAGTACTTGTGTATGTTTTCCATGGCCTTGAGTCATGACAGTAACCATCACATGAAGAGAAAAATGAAATAATTTGTCACCCAGCAACATTTGAAACATTTAATTTTTGCCCCCAATTTTATGTTGGTATTTATACACAGGGAGGGGCCGTTTTATTGAATCTGTAACACATGAGCTTCTACTGCTCTTAGTGTGTGCCCCAGGGATGATAACAAAGGGGTAAAACACTATTCCCACTGTCACTCAGTTGTGGGAAAAACAATCTCTTAATTACTACTGTCTTTGCCAGAAACGAGAAGTAAAGATGCAAAGCTGATTGGATTTCTACAAAAGGAAATTTCATCATGAAATGGTTGAGACCAGTTTGGGTAATATTTGAATGTAGTACACTCTTTTCAGTAGGGCATTGAACAGGCATTTGGAAGTCCTTTAATCAGATTCTGTCCCTTGGTGTCCTGAAATGTCCTCATAGCCCTTAGAGGGATCAATTAAATAAGGCCCATCGAGGGGGAAAAAACCTGCCAAAGCCTAAATCCCAAGACAGACATAGAAGTTCATTTTGACTTTTGTTCTTTCTTTCATTTGTTTATCCCTTCATTGATTAGACAAGTTTTGTTAGGGGTGACTTAATGGCACTGTCCCTGGGGAAACAAGTGTCTGTCCTTGAGGAATTCCAAGTTCCTTGGAGGATCACTGATTTTGGCAGGTCACAGAAGCCAGCCACACCATGCCTCTGTCTGTAGCCCAGGTGAGGAACAGACGCTGAACTGGCAAGGTTGCTCACGTGACGATTTCAAAGTCACGATGCTTCTCCATTTAGTTATGAGGTTGACAAAACTCATAAGTAAATGTCGTGATTGTCCGCTAAAGAGCAGCCGTTCTGGCAACACCAGCTTTAGTTTCATGGCAGCTGATAGGACGGATACCTGACATCACGCCTTCATGGCTCTGAGGCTGACACAACTGCTTCCAACCACAAGCAACGTGGACAATAAAAAAGTGAACTTTTAAAATGTAAAACTTATACAACCAGAACTGACAGAAAATTGAACGGCAAGGAGGTCCGACACCAAAGAGATAAAAAAGAAACATTCATCCAGACCGGTAGGAGGGGCGGAGATGGGCACCAGGGTGGAGAGGACTAGCGTGGCCGTGGCAGGGACCAAGACTAGCAGAGTGTGGGACAAACAGGGCAGGCAGTCTGACCACTAGCAGACCCTGCGGCCCCACATTGGCGCACAGATAAACCGAGAGGTCCAGACTCAGAGTGGTGGAGAAGGGGGCAGGCAGAGCGGCAGGTAGTACCCCTCGGGCCCACATTCGCGCACAGATACGAACGGAGGGGAGTGAGGCAGACCGTGTAACCCAGGGCTCCAGCTCCGGGAAATAAAACCTCAGACCTTTGATCGAAAGAGCCCGTGGGGGTTGGGGCGGCAGCAGGAGAGACTCCCAGCCTCACAGGAGAGGTCGTTGGAGAGACCCACAGGGGCCTAGTGTGTGCACAAGCCCACCCACTCGGGAACCAGCACCAGAGGGGCCCAATTTGATTGTGGGTAGTGGAGTGAAAGACTGAAACCGGGTGGAGAGTTGAGCGGGCGCCATTACTCCCTCTCGGCCCCTCCCCCACATACAGCGTCACAGCGCAGCAACCTGCGTTACCCCGCCCCGGGAACACCTAAGGCTCCGCCCCTTTAAGTAACAGACGTGCAAAGACAAAAAAAAAAAAAAAAAAAAATGGCCCAAATGACAGAACACTTCAAAGCTCCAGAAAAAATACAACTAAGCGAGGAAGAGATAGCCAACCTATCGGATGTACAGTTCAAACACTGGTTATTAAGACGCTCACAGAATTGGTTGAATTTGTTCAAAAACTAGATGAAAAAATGAAGCCTATGCTAAGAGAAACAAAGGAAAATGTACAAGGAACCAACAGTGATGCGAAGGAAACCGGAACTCAAATCAATGGTGTGGACCAGAAGGAAGAAAGAAACATCCAACCAGAAAAGAATGAAGAAACAGGAATTCGGAAAAATGAGGAGAGGCTTAGGAACCTCCAGGACATCTTGAAACGTTCCAACATACGAATTATAGGGGTAGCAGAAGGAGAAGAGGAAGAACAAAAAATTGAAAACTTATTTGAACAAATAATGAAGGAGAACTTCCCCAGTCTGGCAAAGGAAATAGACTTCCAGGAAGTCCAGGAAGCTCAGAGAGTCCCAAAGAAGCTGGACCCAAGGAGGAACACACCAAGGCACATCATAATTACATTACCCAAGATTAAACAAAGGAGAGAATCTTAGAAGCAGCAAGAGGAAAGGACACAGTTGTCTACAAAGGAGTTCCCATAAGACTGTCAGCTGATTCCTCCAAAGAGACCTTACAGGCAAGAAGGGGCTGGAAAGAAGTATCTGAAGTCATGAAAGGCAAGGACCTACATCCAAGATTACTGTATCCAGCAAAGCTATCATTTAGAATGGAAGGGCAGATAAAGTGCTTCTCAGATAAGGTCAAATTAAAGGAGTTCATCATCACCAAGCCATTATTATATGAAATGTTAAAGGGACTCATCTAAGAAAAAGAAGATAAAAAATATGAACACCAAAAATGACAGCAAACTCACAGTTATTAACAACAACACCTAAAACCAAAACAAAAGAAAACTAAGCAAACAACTAGAACAGAAACAGAACCACAGAAATGGAGATCACATGGAGGGTTATCAACAGGGGACTGGGAGGGGGAGAGAGGGGGGAAAGGTACAGAGAATAAATGATAGGTGAAAAATAGACAGGGGGAGGTTAAGAATAGTATAGGAAATGTAGAAGCCAAAGAACTTATAAGTATGACCCATGGACATGAACTATAGGGGGGGAATGTGGGAGGGAGGGGGTGGGCAGGATTGAGTTGAGTGAAGGGGCGGAAATGGGACAACTGTAATAGCATCATCAATAAATATATATATATATAAAAAGAATAGTATAGGAAATGGAGTAGTCAAAGAACTTATATGCATGACCCCTGAACATGAACTAAGGGGCAGGGCAGTGCCAGAGGTAATGGGGGTTATCAGGTGGAGGGCAGCAAAGGGGGAAAAATTGGGACAACTGTAATAGCATAATCAATAAAATATATTTTAAAAATAAAACAAATGTAAAACTTATGATGTCTCCCCTGGCTTAAATCATGTCAAAACATGCCCTTCTCCCCATGATATGTTTTTCACTGTATTTCAGCTGATTAATTGCTTGTCTTTCCTTAGACCTCCTCAAAGTGTCTTTCCTTAAGGCAGCCATTCTTGACGCCCCCATCCCCATCTTCTTCTGCCAAATTATTCTCCCTCTGAACTCTCTTATCCTTTCTTCACAGCCCTCTATTAAACTGCACATCTTGTAGCAGTTGCCTGCTTGATATTTGACAGGTCCAGGCTGCTTGGTGACACAGTTCCTTTTTTCCTTATCAGGCCCAGTGTGTCCCTGGGTGGGTTTTGTTGTGACTTAACCCTGTACATAGTCCTGGTGTCCAGGAGTGGAGGTGAAGGTTCTCAATGTGGTAGCTTTCCTATAGTTTTCTTGCTCTTAACGGGACACACTGGCCAGTTCTGCACTTTCAGAAGGTTCAGAGATTCTTGGGAGTGAAAATCACTGGAGACACCCATCCAGACTTCCCATCATATGTGTCAAATCTTTAGATTTTCCCAACTCTGGTTTCAACCTGGCATAATAGAACTTCCTCGATTAAGCACTGAACTACCTTTGACCCTCATTCATGGAACTCGAACTTCAGCTTTTTCTGCCTGGTCATTGCAAGACTTGAGGGTGCTTGTGAACCACTGAAATATTTTTGGCTCTCGCACTTCATGTTCAGTGGTTCACTGATTGCACTCAGCGCTGTGGTGAACTCTCTGCAGGGATCAGTGCAACAGTATAATGGCTATATATTTCCATTATGCTTTGACTTATCAACCTGCATCCTTTCCCACCTTTCTGGCCACTGATCAAGGCCTGAATTGTTGCACTGGCTGGTACACTTTCTGCCACAGTTACATAATTCTCAGTCGCCATTCCTGAAAGTTTTTATCGCTAAATTGGTGGCCTAAGATGCCATCAGATTTTTAATAATGTCCTGCATGTGATTAAAAGTGATGTGCTTTCTACCATGTTTATGACCCAATGTTCTCGATATGTGTTATAGACCAAGTTGCATTGGGAGTATGTTCTTTCTCCTTACTGATTTAGTTACTTCTTCTACCAATTAAAGAGGCAAGTCACAGTATGCCACTGTGGTCGACACTCCTATGTTTCTGTGTGATTCGGTCAATAACTTCTGGACATATTTTCAGCTATATTATTGGACGCCTGCAGGTTTAGAATTGTCATATCTTCCTGGAGAATTGAACATTTTCTCATTGTAATATAATTACATAAATTTCCTTTTTTGTTAGTATTATTTTGGAGTATCTTTTTCCTTCTTCTTATGTTGAGCTGTTCCATACCCTTATGATTTAGATGTATCTACACTGAGGAGTGCTGTGGAGGAAGCGTAAATCAGGGCAGCAGTGTTGTGGTTGGGGTCCCATTTTAAAGAGGTTGATTTGGGAGGATCTCATGGAGAATATGCTCCTTGGACAAAGGGACATAAGGGAGTTAGAGTTTTCTGAGAGTGCAGTCCATGTTTAGGGAAAAAACAAAGGCAGTAGCTGTGAGAGGAGAACATGGCTGGTGGAGGTGAGAAAGAGCAAAGCAGCCGCATGGCTGAAAAGGAGTGAACCAGGGGATGTATTGTACCACAGATGAGCCCAGAGAGTCCAGAGAGTTTCGGGGAAATGGATGTTCAATCTACATATTTTGAGTTTGGCTTCCACAGTGAATGGGATAGGGTGCTATGGAAGTATTTTGAGCAGGGGAAAGGAAGAAGGAAAGAGAAATTTGGAGATTATGGCAATTATGCAATGAGAGAAGAATGTAATTTGGATCAGAATGTTAGCTTTATAAAAGGTGGCAATTTTTTTAACCCTCAACTGAGAATGTTTTGTTGCTTTTTCTTTTTTAAAAAATAAGATTTTAGTTATTTATTTTTAGGCAGAGGGAAAGGGAGGGAGAAGGAGAGGGAGGGCAACATCAATTGGTTGCCTCTAGCACACTCCCTTAATGGGGACCAAACCAGCATCTGTGGCATGTGCCCTGACTGAGAATGAAACCGGAAACCTTTCACATTGTGAATGATGCCCTACCAAGTGAGTCACACCAGTCAGGGCCGTTTTATTGATTTTGGAAGCAGAGGATAGGAGTGGGGGAGGTTGGGAGAAAGAGAGAGGAACATTAATTGGCTGCCTCCCATACACGCATGCCCTGACTGGGGATGGAATCAGCAACCTTTTGGTGTGCGGGACAATGTCCCAAACAACTGAGCAACCTGGCCATGCATAGGAAAGGTGAGAATTTTTAACACTGTCTTCAGTATAGCCCAGGACAGTATTAAAAATTCTTACTGGTTGTCTCTTGTGACTTTAACAGTGACACCCACTCCTCCACCTTCGATGATGGAGCTGGCACTGCCCTCAGTGACCACTTTGTCAAGCTCATTTCCTGGTATGACAATGAATTCGGCTACAGCAACAGGGTGGTGGACCGTGTGGTCCACATGGCCTTCAGGGAGTAAGAGCCCCATGGGCCACCAGCCCCAGTGACAGGAAGAGAGACCCTCAGCTGCTGGGGAGTCCTTACCCCAAACCGATCCCCCAACACACTGAGAATCTCCTAACCTCCAGTTTCCATCCTAGACCCCCTGAAGAGGGGAGGGGCTTAGGGGGCCCAGCCTTGTCATGCACCATCAATAAAGTTCACTGCACCCAGCCAAAAAAAAAAAAAAAAAAAAAAAGAATTTTTAACACTGTATTTCGAAGAGGGAGCCACAGACAGGTTACAGGTTTGATATGCTTTGGGAGGAAAAATGGTTTGAAGGATGACACCTTAGCTTTAGGCCTGTGAAACCAAAGCTTTAAGCTGCTGTTACCAGAGATGAGGAACACAGCAGGTCAAGCAGGTTTTAGGAAAAGACCAGGAGTTCATTTTGGACACATTATAAGTGTAAATATGTTACTTAATTTAAAGTGTTTTTATTATTATTCTATATTTCATTTCTGACTTCCTGTTAACCTGAGAGATATTTGCAGATTACATAAACATTTTAAAGACTTTAGCTTTCTTTTTCTATAAGTGGTTGTTGTTTTGCAGTTTTATTGAAATGTCTGTCATGTATATGACTGCCAAGTATTTAACTTTATTAATATTTTCTTTCTGACAAGTACATAATCAATTTTTATGAATATTACATAAATGTATCAGGAAAATATACATTTAGCAGCATAAAAAGTTGTTTATGTCTTATATTTACTCTCATAATCATCTGGTAAATCAGAATTTATTAATAAAGTCTTACCATCTGTGTGTCTTTTTATCTATTTTGTGTGTCAATCATTGAGGAAGAAGTGAAACTTTGCACACTTGGATTTTTGTTTTGTCAATTCACTAGTACTATTGGGTAGGAATTCCAGTTTCATACTCCTTCCTTTTTTACCCCATTACCATGTATCTGAAGTTTTTCTCTACGCTTTTCATTGAAGTCCGATCCACACATAGGAAAGTGTAAAAATTGTGACTGTACACCCTGATGACTTCTCAGAGAGCACACATCACTGCATTGCCATTACTGACCAACAAATACAACACAGCAGTATGATCCAAGCGCTCATGAGGTTTCATGGGGCCTGGATCATGGGCAGCATTTCTCACACCTGGTGCAGGTGACTAGTTCACACATGGGTGTTATCTGACCATGGAGAGTGTTATGGGAAGGGTCATTGGATTAGATCTGTGATTGGAAACCTCCTTTCCTCAGGATAATTGGTATGTTTTCCATTGGACACAGATCACATAGAAAGAAGCCTTATTGCTGCCTGGCAGGGTTCATTTCCTTGGGAACACATCCTACTGCAGGCATGTGGCAATGATAAGTAGACAAAGGTAATCTGGCCACATCACCCAGTTCTGGAGAAAGCCAAGCCTGCAGACTCATTTGTCTCTTCACTCTGCTGGGACTGAGCCAATGGCTTACCAATTGTTCCAGCCAGTTTGGACCAATCCCTGAGTTCTTGGCTCTCACATATAATCCATGACATTAATGACGTTATGTTTATTTACGGACAAAGTAACAGATTCAGAGGAACTAAATGACTTCCTCTAATCACTTGAACTTATCCAGATTGTTTGACTCCACTTTGAAATTGCTATCTATGAAAACAAGTGTAATGACCTCATTTTCCTGAAAAGTTTTCAGTTACTCTATATTTCTACTAGAAATGATGAAAAGTTTTTGCATGGGGGTGGGGTATCCAGGCTTTCTACAAAGCTTCCATAGACTGCCTTCACTTGATTCTGACCACAACCAAACTCTGAACCCACCTAATCAGATGCCCTATCTCTAGCTCCCCTGCCTGTGTCACACCCTCACCCCTCATCCCTCCACTCTCTTCTTTCCCCATTTACAGCCTTTATTCAGCCTTTGCTCTCACCTATTGTTGAATGATATCAGTGTGAAACCCAGTCTGTTGAGGGAAGAGGCATTGTTCCCTGTAGGGATGTGAGGGAGGGATGGCTCCAGGTTTGTGCTCTTGAGCTTTCTCCTTGGAGGGGCCAAGTTCAAGCCTCTTTAGTTATTATGTGAGAATATGGAAAAGTGTTTTTGATGTGATTTCATGTTCCCCATGGAGGGATTCTCCAGGGCATAGAGCTCAATGTCATATAATCTTCTAGAATCAGTGCACTAAATCACTGAGTTGTATGTACAAGAAGGTGGCTTTGGCTAGAGGAAGAGCTCCTGATACAGTAGTGGGAAACTAAAAGAGATGGAGTCAGTAGGGAAGAAAGTGCAGCTTCTGCTTGTGTGCCTGATGGTGGGTTTTCCATGTATAGTTCTTCTCCCTGATAGTTGGAGAGGCAGTTGAAGGGATTTCTCTATGATCAGGATCACGAGACACAGCTGAACCTTTTGAATCAGTAGACTCTTGGTTTGGATGCCTTTTGTTTTCCTCTTGTTTTTAAACCAGAGTTCAGGCAATAATTAGGGGTAGAAGTATTTTGCATGAACTAATCACTAAATCTTATTGGTTTGCAACTGGATGGGAACTTGGTAAATAAGTCTAACTGTTCTCTTTTTCAGTTGCAAGGATGAAATCTAGAGAAGGGAGTGATCAGATGGCCTGAGGGTCTTGTTCTAACTTACAGAGAACATAGAGCATCTGTGGGCATCTGCTCTTCACCACTCATGAACGTTCTGTTCCATAGCTCGCTCACAGTGAGTCCTAAAAGGTTTCCTTCTGTATTTATATGATACCCCGAATTCTCTGATTTAAAAAAATCTATCCCTTTTTAAATATTAGCCACTGAATATGTGTTATTCTTTTTTTCCCATTAGAAATGGGTTTTAAATGTTTGATCCTGTGACTACATTTTACTAATTTTAGGTGATTTTTTGATATCCAAATGATAAATATTGTGGTTCACACAGCCATCTAATTTTACTGGATGATCGTGGTCAAGCAGAGAAATAAACCAGCCTGCCTTCTTCTGCCTGCTAATGTGGTAATGCTCTGCACTCAGAAAACATTAAATGACTTCAGCTTACTTTGTCCTTACTGTGTTCTGGGTTTCTCACCTCCCAGGGTGTGTTTGCTGGTTTGGAAAACATCACACAAAGGACAGTAGGCCTCTATTGTAAGAGTAATGTGTCATCTGGTACCTCTACCTGTGCAGCTCATCCCTCCTTTTGACTTTCTGCTTCCAGCAAAATGACATCCACTGATGACATCTATGGTTATGGTTATTCACCCCTCCCCACCCCACAACTTATTCAGAATTTATCTCATCCTCTTTGGAATGTCTAACACACTTGTTATTCCTTGTGCTTGTCGAAAGTTCTGAGTGCTGGCTTCACTTTTTTAAAGACACTCTAGTTAAGATTATGGATTTTCCTCATTTTTCCCCTTATTCATCAAATATTGATCTAGCATTTATTATGGGTCAGGGACTGTGTTAGACATTGTAAGTGTAGCAAAGAACAAAAATAATCATTGAGTCCTGGAATTTATGTTTTAATGATATAGTTAGATTTTATATTACTATATATAAAAATACATTTAGTTATATATAAATTATCCTATTTAACCTATAGATGTCAATAAATTTACAGTTATATGTTAACTACATATTTATAGGTATGATGTCATTTGGTGGTACTGGAGAAAATAGAGCAAGGTATCATGTGAGCAGTTAGAGGGTAGTGAGGGAAGGGTGGAATGCCTCACTAGTATATGTTGTACTTTTGGTCTCGATGAGTTGTAAGATCAAATGTGTGCCTGAGATTACTGAGCCTAGAAAACGCTAGTTGCTTAATCAGTGTGTGTTGAATAGTTGATGATGAAGCGAACTTCTTCATGAGAAGGCAAATTGGAGGAGAGAAAGGAGGAAGAGAAGGAGAGAGTGGAAACAATGAAAATGTTTTCAGAATGACCTATATTGGACTTTTCTTAAATCATCATGGTCACATGTATGAGCCAGAGAAAACTGGCTCTTAAAATTCCCATGTAGTCCAATCTTAATGTAATTGGCTATGACCAGTCTATGGATAAACTAATAATCCCAGAGGCAATTCACATTATTTACAGATCACTTAAGATAGGCATATCTGAAGTAGAACCCCCTTTGTGAGTTCCTGTGGCATTTTCATATTCAGCTTTGTCACACACATCTATTTTGAGCATGATAAGTATTTGCAATAAGTATAAAACAACTTTGATGTAACTTTGAACTATTAAGTTGTTATTTTGTGGGTATTTTTTTGCATTTGTCCACTTTTTATATTTATTCTTTTGTAGTCTTACATTTTATATTACTTCAACTTGAGAAAAATGAATGATACTCATAGAAATGGCATGAAGATGGAATGTAAGTTATAAAACACTTATTTTGTTTTAAGGCTATGTGTAATTTCAAACTACATAATGTAAAAGGTGCAAAAGAATTCTGACATATTTGTACTTCACAGACAAGATTTCTGAGGCAGTAATCTTTACTTCCTCCTTTCTATTTGAAAGATTCATTAATCTGAGTAACTGGCCATTCTCCAAGTTGACACACTGAGTCCCTGTCCAGGAGAGTTCTTTTTTACATCATCTGCCAAATATACCTGGGGTAAGTGTAGACACTGACTCTGGGGTTGGACAATGACTTCGTAACTCGAATAGTATGTCCATAAATGAGAAACGTGCTCTACTACTGAAATGAAACGGCAAAATCAAAGTTCTGTGGTTGAGTTCATCCTCCTGGGCTTTGCAAACTTTCCCGAACTGCAAGAGCAGCTCTTTGGGGTGTTCTTGGTTGTTTACCTGGTGACCCTGATAGGAAATGCCATGATCATAGTCATCATCTCCCTGGAACAGAGCCTCCACGTTCCCATGTACCTATTCCTCCTGAACTTGTCTGTGGTGGAAGTGAGTTTCAGTGCAGTCATTATGCCTGAAATGCTGGTGGTTCTCTCCACTGAGACATCGTCAATTTCATTTGTGAGTTGTTTTGCACAAATGTATTTCATTCTTCTTTTTGGTGTGACTGAATGCTTTCTCCTGGGGACAATGGCTTATGACAGATTTGCTGCAATCTGTCATCCTCTGAGCTACCCAATGATTATGAACAAAAGTGTTTTCATGAAATTAGTAATGTTCTCATGGGTCTCTGGAATCATGGTGGCTACTGTGCAGACATCCTGGGTGTTTAGCTTTCCATTCTGTGGCCCCAATGAAATTAATCATATCTCTTGTGAAACCCCAGCAGTGCTAGAGCTTGCATGTGAAGACACGTTTTTGTTTGAAATCTATGCAGTCACTGGCACTGTTTTGGCCGTCATGGTTCCTTTCTTTTTGATACTCTTGTCTTACATTCGAATCCTCTCTGCCATCCTGAAGATGCCATCAACCACTGGGAGGCAGAAGGCCTTTTCCACCTGTGCTTCCCATCTCACATCAGTTACCCTCTTCTATGGCACAGCCAGTATGACCTATTTACAACCCAAATCTGGCTACTCCCCAGAAACCAAGAAACTGATGTCCTTGGCTTACTCACTTCTTACACCTCTGCTGAATCCACTGATCTACAGCTTGCGAAACAGTGAGATGAAAAGAGCTTTGATGAAATTATGGCGAAGACAAGTAGACGTACACACTCTCTGACTGTGCTGGGAAGCCATGAAATATTCATTTGGTCATTGTCTGACTGAACTGTTTTAATTTTAATAAATGTTGGGAAAGTTTGCATTTCTTAGCTTGAGTGTGTTTCATTGGTTGAGTTTTTGAAGTCCAATAATCTATCAGGGCTCCCTTTTGATCGTGTACTGTTGTCACTCATTTCACAGGGGTATATAAGTTTCTATAACATATAAAACAATTCTTTATGAATTCCTCTATTATGATCATCCAGGTCATTACTGAATTATTGTCACCAAGATGAAGCTCCAACAAACACATCGTTTCAAATGTCCTGATACTGTTGTTTTATTTCTGTATGACAGGTTCCTCAAAGTTGGCCTAATCGGATGGAGTGCATGCACTTATACATTTAATAGCTACTGTAGAATTACTCTTCCAAATGATTGTAACTCCAGATGGACCTGAAGGCCCTTGAATAGGGTAGAGTTTCAAGAGACCAACAAGTTGAGGAAATCTTTATTTCTGGAGTTAGAACCTGTTCCATGAATGACTAAATAAGTATAGTCATTTTGGGAAGACCACACTAGTTCTACATCCTGGACTCACACATGTTATTGTTCAAAACAAAAATCTTTGGTGTTTTTTAGATACTCATCACAAGGTTGGTTACCAGAAACTACAGGATAGTTCCTTGATATCTCACTTGATGGTGTCTGTATATCTTTCAGCCATAGACCACTCTTTGTTGAGACTTTTGTTAAATGTCCCTTTGTAGGCTCCCCAATGCTATGATACTTTCTTTATAAACACAGGTCGATTCATTTCTTTATTATGGGAAACTAAGTGATTAATTACTTGTGCATGTTTTCCATGGCCTTGAGTCATGTCATTAACCATCACATGAGTGAAAAAATGAAATAATTTCTCACCCAGCAACATTTGAAACATTTAATTTTTGCCCCCAATTTTATGTTGGTATTTATACACAGGGAGGGGCCGTTTTATTGAATCCATAGCACACGAGCTTCTACTGCTCTTAGTGTCTGCCCCAGGGATGATAACAAAGGGGTAAAGCACTATTCCCACTGTTACTCATTTTTGGGAAAAACAATCCTTTAATTACTACTGCCTTTGCCACAAATGGGAAGTAAAGATGCAAAGCTGATTAGATTTCTATGAAAGGAAATTTCATCATCAAAATGTTGAAACCAGTTTGGGTAATATTTGAATGTAATATACTCTTTATAGTAGGGCATTGAACAAGCATTTGGAAGTCCTTTAATCAGATTCTGTCCCTTGGTGCCTGAAATGTCCTCATAGCCCTTAGAGGGATCATATAAAGAAGGCCCATCGAGGGGGAAAAAACCTGCCAAAGTCTAAATCCCAAGACAGACATAGAACTTCATTTTGACTTTTGTTCTTTCTTTCATTTGTTTATCCCTTCATTGATTAGACAAGTTTTGTTAGGGGTGACTTAATGGCACTGTCCCTGGGGAAACAAGTGTCTGTCCTTGAGGAATTCCAAGTTCCTTGGAGGTTCACTGAATTTGGCAGGTCACAGAAGCCATCCACACCATGCCTCTGTCCCTAGCCCAGGTGAGGAACAGACGCTGAACTGGCAAGGTTGCTCACGTGACGATTTCAAAGTCACGATGCTTCTCCATTTAGTTATGAGGTTGACAAAACTCATAAGTAAATGTCGTGATTGTCCACTAAAGAGCAGCCGTTCTGGCAACACCAGCTTTAGTTTCATAGCAGCTGATAGGACGGATACCTGACATCACGCCTTCATGGCTCTGAGGCTGACACAACTGCTTCCAACCACAAGCAACATGGACAATAAAAAAGTGAACTTTAAAATGTAAAACTTATGATGTCTCCCCTGGCTTAAATTATGTCAAAACATGCCCTTCTCACCATCTGATATGTTTTTCACAGTATTTCCGCTGATTAATTGCTTTTCTTTCCTTAGACATCCTCAAAGTGTCTTTCCTTAAGGCAACCATTCTTGACGCCCCCATCCCCATCTTCTTCTCCCAAATTACTCTCCCTCTGAACTCTCTGTCCTTTCTTCACAGCCCTCTATTAAACTGCGCATCTTGTAGCAGTTGCCTGCTTGATATTTGACAGGTCCAGGCTGCTTGGTGACACAGTTCCTTTTTTCCTTATCAGGCCCAGTGTGTCCCTGGGTGGGTTTTGTTGTGACTTAATCCTGTATATAGTCCTGGTGTCCAGGAGTGGAGGTGAATGTTCTTAATGTGGTAGCTTTCCTATAGTTTTCCTGCTCTTAACGGGACACACTGGCCACTTCCGCACTTTCAGAAGGTTCAGAGATTCTTGGGAGTGAAAATCACTGGAGACACCCATCCAGACTTCCCATCATATGTGTCAAATCTTTAGATTTTCCCAACCTCGGTTTCAACCTGGCATAATAGAACTTCCTCGATTAAGCACTGAACTACCTTTGACCCTCATTCATGGAACTCGAACTTCAGCTTTTTCTGCCTGGTCATTGCAAGACTTGAGGGTGCTTGTGAACCACTGAAATATTTTTGGCTCTCACACTTCATGTTCAGTGGTTCACTGATTGCACTCAGCGCTGTGGTGAACTCTCTGCAGGAATCAGTGCAACAGTATAATGGCTATATATTTCCATTATGCTTTGACTTATCAACCTGCATCCTTTCCCACCTTTCTGGCCATTGATGAAGGCCTGAATCGTTGCACTGGCTGGTACACTTTCTGCCACAGTTACATAATTCTCAGTCGCCATTCCTGAAAGTCTTTATCGCTAAATTAGTGACCTAAGATGCCATCAGATTTTTAATAACGTTCTGCATGTGATTAAAAGTGATGTGCTTTCTTCCATGTTTCTGACCCAATGTTCTCTATATGTGTTATAGACTAAGTTGCAATGGGAGTATGTTCTTTCTCCTTACTGATTTGTTTACTTCTACCAACTAAAGAGGCAAGTCACAGTATGGCACTGTGGTCGACACTCCTATGTTTCTGTGTGATTCAGTCAATAACTTCTGGGTATATTTTCAGCTATATTATTGGACGCCTGCAGGTTTAGAATTGTTATATCTTCCTGGAGAATTGAATGTTTTCTCATTATAATATAACTACATAAATTTCCTTTAGAGTCTGTATTATTTTGGAGTGTCATTTTCCTTCTTCTTATGTTTAGCCTTTCCATACCCTTATGATTTAGATGTATCTACACTGAGGAGTGCTGTGGAGGAAGCGTAAATGAGGGCAGCAATGTTGTGGTTGGGGTCCCATTTTAAAGAGGTTGATTTGGGAGGATCTCATGGAGAAGATGCTCCTTGGGCAAAGGAACATAAGGGAGTTAGAGTTTTCTGAGAGCGCAGTCCGTGTTCAGGGAAAAAACATAGGCAGTAGCTGTGAGATGGGAACATGGCTGCTGGAGGTGAGAAAGAGCAAAGCAGTCGCATGCCTGAACAGGAGTGAACCAGGGGATGTATTGTACCAAAGAGGAGCCCAGAGAGCCCATAGAGTTTCGGGGAAATGGATGTTCAATCTACATATTTTGAGTTTGGCTTCGATAGTGAAAAGGATAGTGTGCTATGGAAGTATTTTGAGCAGGCGAAAGGAAGGAAAGAAAGAGAAATTTGGAGATTATGGCAATTATCCAATGAGAGAAGAATGTAATTTGCATCAGAGTGTTAGCTATAGTAAAGGTGACAATTTTTTTAACACTCACTTGAGAATGTTTTATTGCTTTTACTTTTTAAAACAATAAGATTTTAGTTATTAAGACTATACTTTCGGTAGTACGGGGAAGATGGCGGTGAGATAGGTGGGCGGGGAGTCCACTTCCCCTCAGCACCAGTGAAACACCTAGCTGTTTTGAGGAACAGAGCAAACAGCCAACAGTATTCCAGCATATATGAAGATCGGAGACCAAAGATAGAGGACATTGAAAGATCTGACGGTAAGAAGAGTGCTTAAGGACAATAATGTCCCTTGGACCTGCATGGGGACCATGGCGGCTGAAACCTCAGTCCGGGCGCAGGGTCTGCTGCAGGATTCTTGGGAGAGAGCCAGGCTGGGCTGCGTGAGCAGCCAGGTGCTTGTTTGGACCAGTGGGACTTGAATAAGAAGAATTTCTCAAAAAGAAAAAGAGAAAATAGAGGCATTCAGCGGCTAGTTAGAGAACTCTCCACAGCAGCCACCTCTGGCGCCCCTCCCCCCTCAGCCCCTGGACTATGAATGCGGGATAAGCAGCCCCAGTGCTCACCTGAAGCCTGGTTGCACACACTCAGATTAGCGGACTGGGGGCCCACAACTGAAACTCCGGCTGGGCGCCCATACCTGAAACCTTGGGTGGGTGCACACCGGGAGCAGAGGCTAGCTGCCCCAGGCACAGGCCCAAAGCGGCGGATCCGCTGATCAACGGCCTGGCTGCCTGTGAGCAACCACACCTAAAAGCACAGGTTCTGAACAACTCCTACCTAGCCCCTGCGCACAGAGCCCTGCAGAGCCTACTGGCTCTCTAGGAAGAAGGCAGAACACCCAGCAGAGGGGAGCTGCAGAGCTAGGGGAGACTGCATTCCCCAGAAAGACTAGACCCAGTAGGGGGCTGAACTGCCCTATAGCAGCACCTAGAGCCCCTAGCATCTAAGACAGCAAAGAGCAAGAAGGGGGAGTGTGAGTTGCCCCTAATTGGTGCAACTCAAGGATGGCACAACTGGTGAACTAAAGGCCTAGTGGGGAGCGGAAGGACCCTGAGGAACTGGACTGCAGGCTGAACAACAGCAAAGAGTGTGGCTCAGGAAGGGAGAAAAGTGAAACGAATCCTTCCAACCACCCCCTCCCATTTCACAGACAGGAAGACCAGCAGAACTAACATGACTGGTTTAAAGCCAGCAGAAGACTTTTTTTTTTTCCTCCTTTCCCCCTGAATTCCTTCTTCCTTTCTGTCCTTCTTTCTTCTTTTATTCCTCCTTCCTTCCATCGTTTACCTTTTTTATTCCTTCTTCCTGACTTCTTTTATTTATTGTTTTGTTTTAATTTTTGTTAAAATTCTTTCTTATCTTGCCTCTGATCTTTCTTTATTCCTTCTTCCTTCCTTCCTTTCCTTTTCTATTCCCTTTTTCCCTCCTTCCCTTCTCCTCCCCCCCCCATCCCTTTCTCTTTTTCCCACAGGTGAGACAATTAAACCTGGAGTGCTGAAAAGACCAGAGTTAGACCGTGTTAGACCCATAAACATCAGCTCAAGACCAGTGAGCACAGGAGATTAAGGAGACAGCACCACTGAATCCCATTGGCATTCTACCATAGAAGTTCATACCATAAACCCAGGGAGTCAGAATAGATCAATTTAAGAAAGAGAGGCTAACAAGAAGAGTCTCAGAAACGATGGGAAGACAAAGAAACAATCCCCAAATGAAAGGAAAGGAGGAAGCCTCAGAAAGAATGCTAACTGAAAAAGAGGCAAGTGAACTATCAGATACTGAGTTCAAAGCAATGGTTATCAGTAAGCTCACTGAGCTCACAGAGAACTACCAGAAACTACAGGGAAACTACAATGAACTCACTGCAAACTATATCAACATGAAAAAGGAAATAGAAACTATCAAGAAGGGCCAAGAGGAAATGAAGAATACAATTTCTGAATTGAAGAACACAGTAGGAGGAATCAAAAGCAGACTTGATGAAGCAGAGGATTGGATCAGCGAGCTGGAGGACAAAGTAGAAAAAAACACCCAGAAAGAGCAAGAAAAGGAAAAGAGGCCCAGAAAGAATGAAGAGGGATTAAGGGAAATGCAGGACAACATGAAACGTAACAATATCCATATAATAGGAATACCAGAAGGAGAAGAAGAAGAGCAAGGGATAGAAAACCTGTTTGAAAAAGTAATGATGGAAAATTTCCCTAATCTGATGAGAGAAAAAGTCACCCAAATCCAGGAAACACAGAGAGTCCCAAGCAAGAGGAACCCAAAGAGACCCACTGCAAGACACATCATAATTAAAATGGCAAAATTCCAAGACAAAGAGAGGATCTTAAAGGCAGCAAGGGAGAACAGGAAGTAACATACAAGGGAGCCCCAATAAGGTTAGCAACTGACTTCTCAATGGAAACGCTCCAAGCCAGAAGAGAATGGCAAAAAATATTCCAAGTAATGAGAACCAGAGGCCTGCAATCAAAGCTACTTTACCCAGCAAGGCTCTCAATCAAGATAGAAGGCCAAATAAAGAGTTTCCCAGACAAAAGAAGTCTAAAAGAATACACTTCCACCAAACCAGCTCTGCAAGAGATGCTAAAGGGATTGCTTAAAGAAAGGAAGGAAAAGAGAAAGAGAGAGGAACACAGGTAGGAAGAAATGGCAATGAATAACTACCTATCGATAATAACCTTAAATGTAAATGGATTAAATGCTCCAATCAAAAGACATAGAATAGCTGAATGGATAAGAAAACATGACCCACACATATGCTACCTACAAGAGACCCATCTCAGGACAAAAGCCCTACACACACTGAAAGTGAAGGGCTGGAGACAAATTTTCCAAGCAAATGGACAGGAAAAAAAAAAAAGCAGGGGTAGCAATACTCACAGCAGACAAAATAGACTGCAAAAGAAGGGCCACAAAGAGAGACCCAGAAGGTCACTTCATAATACTCAAAGGAAGAATCCACCAAGAAGACATAAACATTGTAAATATATATGCACCCAACAAAGGAGCACCCAAATACATAAAGAAAATCTTGGAGGACTTCAAGAAAGATATTGACAGCAACACAATTATACTAGGGGACTTTAACACCCCACTGTCAAAAATGGACAGGTCTTCCAAACAAAATATCAAGAAGGATATTGTGTCACTTAACAATACCCTAGAGGAAATGGACTTAACTGATATATATAGAGCTTTTCATCCCAAAGAAGCAAAATACACATTCTTTTCAAGTGTACATGGAACTTTTTCAAAGATATACCACATGATAGGATACAAAGCAAGCCTCAACAAATTCAAGAAAATTGAAATCATAGCAAGCATTTTCTCTGACCACAAGGGTCTGAAACTAGAAACCAACCCCAAAGGAAAAAACCCAAAACACTCAAAATAATGGAGACTGAATAGCATGCTATTAAACAATGAATGGGTCAAGAGCGAGATTAGGGAAGAAATCAAAAACCTTCTGGAAACAAATGAAAATGAACTAACAACAACCCAAAACCTATGGGACACAGCAAAGGCAGTCCTGAGAGGGAAGTTCATAGCAATACAGGCCTACCTTAAAAAGACAGAAACATTTCAAACAAACAACCTAACCCTACGCCTACAAGAACTCGAGGAACAACAACAAAGACAGCCTAGAGCAAGCAGAAGGAAGGAAATAACCAAGATCAGAGCAGAGTTAAATGACATAGAGACTAAAAGCACAATTCAAAGGATTAATGAATCCAGTAGCTGGTTCTTCGAAAAGATAAACAAAATCGACAAGCCTTTAAGTAGGCTCATCAAGACAAAAAGAGAGAGGATCCAAATAAACACAATTAGAAATGAAAGAGGAGAGATTACAACTGATACCACAGAAATACAAAGGATTGTAAGAAATTACTACGAAGAACCGTATGCCAAGAAATTTGAAAACCTAGGTGAAATGGACACATTTCTAGAAAAATATAATCTTCCAATACTGAATGAAGAAGAAGCAGAAAACCTCAACAGACCAATAACAGCAGACGAAATTGAAGCAGTAATCAAAAAACTCCCAACACACAAAAGCCCTGGACCAGATGGTTTCACAGGAGAATTCTACAAAGCATTTAAGGAAGAGATAACCCCTGTCCTTCACAGACTATTTGAAAAAATCCAAACTGATGGAAGACTCCCAAACTCTTTTTATGAAGCCAGCATCATCCTAATCCCAAAACCAGATAGAGACACAAAGAAGAAAGAAAACTTCAGGCCAATATCGCTAATGAACATAGACGCTAAAATTCTCAACAAAATATTGGCAAACCGCATCCAGCAATACATTAAAAAGGTCACACACCATGACCAAGTGGGATTCATCCCAGGGATGCAAGGATGGTACAATATTCGCAAATCAATAAACATAATACATCACATCAACAACAGCAAAGACAAAAATCACATGATCATATCAATAGATGCGGAAAAAGCATTTGATAAGATACAGCACCCATTTCTGATAAAAACACTCAGCAAAGTGGTAATAAAGGGAGCATTCCTCAACATCATAAAGGTCATATATGAGAGACCTACAGCCAACATCATACTCAATGGAGAAAAACTTAGAGCTTTCCCACTAAGATCAGGAACAAGACAAGGATGCCCTCTCTCACCACTCCTGTTCAACATAGTATTGGAAGTCCTAGCCACAGCAATCAGACAAGAAAAAAGAAATAAAAGGCATCCAAATTGGAAAGGAGGAAATGAAACTGTCACTGTTTGCAGATGACATGATAATGTCCATGGAAAATCCTATAGACTCCACCAAAAAACTACTCGACCTAATAAATGAATTTGGCAAAACAGCTGGATACAAAGTCAATACTCAGAAATCAAACGCATTCCTGTATACCAACAACGAAACTGCAGAAACAGAAATCAGGGAAAAAATCCCATTTGATAGAGCAACAAGAAAAATAAAGTACCTAGGAATAAACCTAACCAAGGAGGTAAAAGACCTGTACTCAGAAAACTACACAACACTGAAGAAAGAAATTAAGGAAGACACAAACAAATGGAAGCATGTACCATGCTCATCGATTGGAAGAATTAACATCATCAAAATGGCCTTACTACCCATAGCAATTTATAGATTCAACGCAATCCCTATTAGAGTATCCATGACATATTTCACAGATATAGAACAAACATTTCAGAAATTCATATGGAACCATAAACGACCCTGAATAGCTGCAGCAATTTTGAGAAAGAAGAACAAAGCAGGAGGGATCACAATACCTGATATCAAACTGTATTACAAGGCCACGGTAATCAAAACAGTCTGGTACTGGCATAAAAACAGGTACATAGACCAATGGAACAGAACAGAGAGCCCAGAAATAAACTCAAGTCTTTACGGTCAATCAATATTTGACAAAGGAAGCAGGAGCATAAAATGGAGCAAAAACAGCCTCTTCAACAGATGGTGTTGGGAGTTGGACAGCTACGTGCAAAAATATGAAACTCGATCACCAACTTACGCCATACACAAAAATAAACTCAAGATGGATAAAAGACTTAAATATATGTTGTAACACCATAAAAGTCCTAGAGGAAAACATTGGAAGGAAAATCTCAGACATTTCACGCAGCAACATCCTCACAGACATGTCCCCTAAAGCAAGGGACATAAAGGAAAGAATAAACAAATGGGACCTCATCAAAATAAAAAGCTTCTCATGGCTAAAGAAAACAGCACCAAGTTACAAAGAGAACCAACAGTATGGGAAAACATATTTGCTAATGATACCTCAGGCAAGGGCCTGATCTCCAAAATATATAAAGAACTCACACGACTCTACTCCAGGAAGACAAGCAACCCAATTAAAAAATGGGCACAGGACTTGAACAGACACTTCTCCAAGGAAGACATACAGAGGGCCCAGAGACATATGAAAAGATGCTCAGCATCACTAGCCATCAGAGAGATGCAAATTAAAACCACAATGAGGTACCATCTCACACCAGTCAGAGTGGCCAACATAAACAAATCAACAAACAAATGTTGGAGAGGATGCGGAGAAAAGGGAACCCTAGCGCACTGGTGGTGGGAATGAAGACTGGTGCAGCCACTGTGGAAAATTCCATACTGCAGCAGTATGGAATTTCCTCAGAAAACTAAAAATGGAACTGCCCTTTGACCCAGCAATTCCACTGCTGGGATTTTACCGAATCCTGAAACACCAATCCAAAAGAACCTGTGCACCCCAATGTTCATAGCAGCACAATTTACAATAGCCAAGTACTGGAAACAACCTAAGTGCCCATCAGCAAACGAGTGGATCCAAAAACTATGGTATATTTATACAATGGAATTCTATGCAGCAGAGAGAAAGAAGGAGCTCCTACCGTTTGCAACAGCATGGATGGAACTGGAGAGCATTATGCTAAATGAAATAAGCCAGGTGGTGAGGGACAAATACCATATGATCTCACCTTTAACTGGAACATAATGAATAGAAGAAAAAAGGAAACAAAATATAACCAGAGACATTGAAGTTAAGAACAATCTAACAATGGTCAGGGGGGAGTGGGGAGGGGACAGTGAGGAGAGGGGATTACAGGAACTACTATAAAGGACACATGGAAAAAATCAAGGGGAAGGGTGGAGGTGGGGGAGGGAGGGGGTTCAGCTAGGGTGAGGTGGAGGGATGGGGATAAAAGGCACACAACTGTAATAGAATAACAATAAAAAATTAAAATTAAAAAAAAGACTATACTTTCAGGGATCATTTCTATAGTTCGTTATTTTTAGACAGAGGGAAAGGGAGGGAGAAAGAGAGGGAGAGAAACATTAATTGGTTGCCTCTCACACACAGCCCTAATGGTGAACCATCAGCCCTGGCATGTGCCCTGGCTGGTAAAGAAACCAGAAACTTTTCACATTGTGGAATGATGCCCAACCAAGTGAGCCACACCAGTCAGGGCTGTTTTATTGATTTTTAGAGACAGAGGAAGGGAGTGGAGAAGGGAGGTAAGAAAGTCGGGAGAAAAAAGAGAGCAACATCCATTGGCTGCCTCCCATACATGCCCTGACTGGGGATGGAACCAGCAGTCATTGGTGTGCAGGGAAACACCCCTGAGAACTGAGCAACCTGGCCATGGGTAGGAAAATTGAGAATATTTAACACTGTATTTTGAAGAGGGAGCCACAGACAGGTTACAGGTTTGATATGCTTTGGGAGGAAAAATGGATTGAAGGATGACTCCTTGGCTTTTGGCCTGTGAAACTAGATGCTTTAAGCTGTTGTTACCTGATATGAGGAACACAGCAGGTCAAGCAGGTTTAGGAAAAGACCAGGAGTTCATTTTGGACACATTAATAAGTGCAAATGTGTTTGCTTAATTCAAAATGTTTTTATTAGTAGCCTATATTTCATTTCTGACTTCCTGTTAATGTGAGAGATACTTGCAGATTACATAAACATTTCTAAGACTTTAGCTTTCTTTTTCTATAAGTGGTTGTTGTTTTGCAGTTTTATTGCATAGTATGTTATGTATATGATTGCCAAGTATTTAACTTTATTAATATTTTATTTCTGACAAGTACATAATCAATTTTTATAAATATTCCATAAATATTTTGGGAAAAATATAGAGTTAGCAGCATAAAAAGTTATGTTTCTGTCTTATATTTACTGTCATTATCATCTGGTAACTCAGAATTTATTATTAAAATCTTACCATCTATGTGTCTTTTTGTCTATTTTGTGTGTCAATCATTGAGGAAGAAGTGTTAAACTTTCTACATTTTGATTTGTGTTTTGTCAATTTAGTACTATTGGTTAGGAATTACAGTTTCATAGTAATAATACTCCTTCTTTTTACCCCCATTACCATATATCTGAAGTTTTTCTATACGCTTTTCATTGAAGTCTGATACACACACAGGAAAGTGTAAAAATTGTGACTGTACACCCTGTTGACTTCTCACAGAGCACACATCACTGCATTGCCATTACTGACCAACAAATACAACACAGCAGTATGATCCAAGCGCTCATGAGGTTTCATGGGGCCTGGATCATGGGCAGCATTTCCCACACCTGGTGCAGGTGACTAGTTCACACATGGGTGTTATCTGACCATTGTGAGTGCTATGGGAAGGGTCATTGGATTAGAATCTGTGAATGGAAACCTCCTTTCCTCAGGATAATTAGTATGTTTTCTACTGGACACAGATCACATAGAAAGAAGCCTTATTGCTGCCTGGCGGGGTTCATTTCCTTGGGAACACATCCTACTGCAGGCATGTGGCAATGATAAGTAGACAAAGGTAATCTGGCCACATCACCCAGTTCTGGAGAAAGCCAAGCCTGCAGACTCATTTGTCTCTTCACTCTGCTGGGACTGAGCCAATGGCTTACCAATTGTTCCAGCCAGTTTGGACCTATCCCTGAGTCCTTGGATCTCACATGTATTCATGATATTAATTATGTTATGTTTATGTTATTGACAAAATAACAGATTCAGAAGAGCTAAATGACTTCCTTTAATCACATGAACTTATCCAGACTGTTTGACTCCTAGTTTAAAATTGCTATCTATGAAAACAAGTGTAATGACTTCTTTTTCCTGAAAAGTTTTCAGTTACTCTATATTTCTACTAGAAATGATGAAAAATTCTTGCATGGGGGTGGGGTATCCAGGCTTTCTACAAAGCTTCCATAGACTGCCTTCACTTGATTCTGACCACAACCAAACTCTGAACCCACCTAATCAGATGCCCTATCTCTAGCTCCCCTGCCTTTGTCACACCCTCACCCCTCATCCCTCCACTCTCTTCTTTCCCCATTTACAGCCTTTATTCAGCCTCTGCTCTCACCACCTGTTGAGTGATGTCAATGAGAAACTGAGTCTGTTGAGGGAAGAGGCATTGTTCCCTGTAGGGATGTGAGGGAGGGATTACTCCTGGCTTGTGCTCTTGAGCTTTCTCCTTGGAGGGGCCAAGTTCAAGCCTCTTTAGTTATTATGTGAGAATATGGAAAAGTGTTTTTGATGTGATTTCATGTTCCCCATGGAGGGATTCTCCAGGGCATAGAGCTCAATGTCATATAATCTTCTAGAATCAGTGCACTAAATCACTGAGTTGTATGTACAAGAAGGTGGCTTTGGCTAGAGGAAGAGCTCCTGATACAGTAGTGGGAAACTAAAAGAGATGGAGTCAGTAGGGAAGAAAGTGCAGCTTCTGCTTGTGTTCCTGATGGTGGGTTTTCCATGTATAGTTCTTCTCCCTGATAGTTGGAGAGGCAGTTGAAGGGATTTCTCTGTGATCAGGAATCACGAGACACAGCTGAACCATTTGAATCAGTAGACTCTTGATTTCGATGGCTTTTGTCTTCCTCTTCTTTTAGGACAAGAGTTCAGGCAATAATTAGAGTTTATGCAATAATTTTGCCTGAGCCAATCACCAAATTTTAGAGGTTTGCAACTGGAAGGGATTGGTAAATAAGTCTAATTGTTCTCCTTTTCAGTTGGAAGGATGATATCTACAGGAGGGAGTGATCAGATGGCCTGAGGGTCTTCTTCTAAGTTACAGAGAACATAGAGCATCTGTGGTCAGCTGCTCTTCACCACTCATGAATGTTCTGTTCCATAGCTTGCTCACAGTGAGTCCTAAAAGGTTTTCTTCTGTATTTATATGATACCCCAAATTCTCTGATTTAAAAAATCTATCCATTTTTAAATATTAGCCACTGAATATGTGTTATTCTTTTTTTCCCATTAGAAATGGGTTTTAAATGTTTGATCCTGTGACTACATTTTACTAATTTTAGGTGATTTTTTGATATCCAAATGATATTATTGTGGTTAACACAGCCATTTAATTTTACTGGATGATCGTGGTCAAGTAGAGAAATAAATCAGCCTGCCTTCTTCTGCCTGCTAATGTGGTAATGCTCTGCACTCAGACAACATTAAATGACTTCAGCTTACTTTGTCCTTAGGGTGTTCTGGGTTTCTCACCTCCCAGGGTGTGTTTGCTGGTTTGGAAAACATCACACCAAGGACAGTAGGCCTCTATTATAATAGTAATGTGTCATCTGGTACCTCTACCTTCACACGTCCTCCCTCCTTTTGACTTTCTGCTTCCAGCTAATATGACTTCCACTGATGACACTTATGATTATGGTTATTCACCACCCCCTCCCCCATTTGGAATTAATCTGACTCTCTTTGGAATGTCTAACATACTTGTTATTCCTTCTGCTTCTCAAAAGTTCTGAGTGCTGGTTTCACTTTTCAAAAGACACTCTGTTCCTTTAAGTTATCATGGATTTCCCTAATTTAGCACTCTTATTTACCAAATATTGATCCAGCATTTAGTATGGGTCAGGGACTCTTTTAGACATTGTAAGTATAGCAAAGAACAGAAAAAAATCTTCGAATCCTGAAACATTTGTTTTAGTGAGAGATTTTGATTTTATGTATACTATATATATGAATATATTTACTTATATATAAATTATACCATTTAACATATAGATGTAAATTAATTTATAGTTATATGTTAACTGTATATTTATAGTTATAATCTCAGTTGGGATAATGGAGAGAACAGAGCAGGGTGTTACAGGTGGAGTTTGAGGGCAGTGAGGGAAGGGTGCAATGAGAGTTTATGTAGCATTTCCAGCTCTCTGTTGAGTTGTAGGAGCAAATGTGTGCCTGAGATTACTGAGACTGGAAAACATTAGTTGTTTAATCAGTGTGTGTTGTATAATTGATGATGAAATGAACTTTATAAAGAGAAGTCAAATTGGAGGAGAGAATGGAGAAAGAGAAGGAGAGAGTGGAAACAATGAAATTGGTTTCAGAATGACCTATATTGGACGTTTCTTAAATCATCATGGTCGCAGGTATGAGCCAGAGAGAATTGGCTCTTAGAATTTGCCATGTAGTCCAATCTTAATGTAATTGGCTATGACCACTCTTTGCATAAACTAATAAGCCCAGAGGCAAGTCACATTATTTACAGAACAGTTAAGATAGGTATATGTGAAGAACAGCCCCCTTTGTGTGTTCCTCTCGCATTTTCACATTAGGCATGTCACATACATGTATTTTGAACATGACAAATATTTGCAATAAATATAAAACATCTTTGATGTAACTTTGAACTATTAAGTTGTTATCACAATTTGGTGGGTATCTTTTTCCATTTGTCTGTCTACTTTTTAATATTTAATTTTTGTTATCTTAAATTTCATAGTATTTAAAATTGAGAAAAATGAATGATACTCATAGGAATTTCGTGAAGGTGAAATCTAAGTTATAAAAGATTTATTTTGTATTAAGGCTATGTTTAATTTTCAAACTACATAATGTGAAAGGTGCTAAAGAATTTTGATACATTTTATACTTTACAGACAAGGTTCTGAGCCAGCATTCTTTACTTCCTCCTTTCTACTTGAAAGATTCATTAATCTGAGTAACTGGCCATCTCCATTATTGCCACACTGAGTTCCTCTCTGGGAGAGTTCTTTTTTATATCATCTGCCAAGTATACCTGGGGTAAGTGTAGACACTGAGTCCGCTGTTGGATGGTGACTTCATAACTCATATAGTATGTCCATAAATGAGAAACGTGCTCTACTACTGAAATGAAAAGGCAAAATCAAAGTTCTGTGGTTGAGTTCATCCTCCTGGGCTTTGCAAACTTTCCTGAACTGCAAGAGCAGCTCTTTGGGGTGTTCTTGGTTGTTTACCTGGTGATCCTGATAGGAAATGCCATGATCATAGTCATCATCTCCCTGGAACAGAGCCTCCACGTTCCCATGTACCTATTCCTCCTGAACTTGTCTGTGGTGGAAGTGAGTTTCAGTGCAGTCATTATGCCTGAAATGCTGGTGGTTCTCTCCACTGAAAAAACTACAATTACTCTCTCAGGCTGTTTTGCACAAATGTATTTCATTCTTCTTTTTGGTATGACTGAATGCTTTCTCCTGTGGGCAATGGCATATGACAGATTTGCTGCAATCTGTCATCCTCTGAGCTACCCAATGATTATGAACAAAAGTGTTTTCATGAAATTAGTAATGTTTTCATGGGTCTCAGGAATCATGGTGGCTACTGTGCAGACAACATGGGTGTTTAGCTTTCCATTCTGCGGCCCCAGTGAAATCAACCATCTCTTCTGTGAGACTCCCCCCGTGTTAGAGCTTGTATGTGCAGACACATTTTTGTTTGAAATCTATGCATTCACTGGCACTGTTTTGGCCGTCATGGTTCCTTTCTTTTTGATACTCTTGTCTTACATTCGAATCCTCTCTGCCATCCTGAAGATGCCATCAACCACTGGGAGGCAGAAGGCCTTTTCCACCTGTGCTTCCCATCTCACATCAGTTACCCTCTTCTATGGCACAGCCAGTATGACCTATTTACAACCCAAATCTGGCTACTCCCCAGAAACCAAGAAACTGATGTCCTTGGCTTACTCACTTCTTACACCTCTGCTGAATCCACTGATCTACAGCTTGCGAAACAGTGAGATGAAAAGAGCTTTGATGAAATTATGGCGAAGACAAGTAGACTTACACACTCTCTGACTGTGCTGGGAAGCCATGAAATATTCATTTGGTCATTGCCTGACTGAAGTGTTTTAATTTTAATAAATGGTGGGAAAGTTTGCATTTCTTAGCTTGAGTGTGTTTCATTGGTTGAGTTTTTGAAGTCCAATAATCTATCAGGGCTCCCTTTTGATCGTGTACTGTTGTCATTCATTTCTCAGGGGTATATAAGTTTCTATAACATATAAAACAATTCCTTATGAATTCCTCTATTATGATCATCCATGTCATTACTGAATTATTGTCACCAAGACGAAGCTCCAATAAACACGTCTTTTCATATGTCCTGATGTACTGATGTTTTATTTCTGTATGACAGGTTCCTCAAAGTTGTCCTGATGGGACTGAGTGCATGCACTTATATATTTAGTAGCTACTGTAGAATTACTCTTCCAAATGATTGTAACTTCAGATGGACCTAAAGGCCCTTGAATAGGGTAGAGTTTCAAGAGACCAACAAACTGAGGAGTATTTTATTTCTGGAGTGAGAACCTGTTCCATGAATGACTAAATAAGTATAGTCATTTTGGGGGGACCACACCAGTTCTACATCCTGGACTCACACATGTTATTTTCAAAACAATAATCTTTGGTGTTTTTTAGATACTCATCACAAGGTTGGTGACCAGAAACTACAGGATAGTTCCTTGATATCTCACTTGATGGTGTCTGTATATCTTTCAGCCATAGACCACTCTTTGTCAAGACTTTTGTTAAATGTCCCTTTGTAGGCCCCCCAATGCTATGATACATTCTTTATAAACACAGGACGATTCATTTCTTTATTATGGGAAACTAAGTGATTAAGCATTTGTGCATGTTTTCCATGGCCTTGAGTCATGTCAGTAACCATCACATGAGAGAAAAAATGAAATAATTACTCATCCAGCAACATTTGAAACATTTAATTTTTGCCCCCAAATTTATGTTGGTATTTATACACAGGAAGGGGCCGTTTTATTGAATCCATAACACATGAGCTTCTACTGCTCTTAGTGTGTGCCCCAGGGATGATAACAAAGGGGTAAAACACTGTTCCCACAGTCACTCATTTTTGGGAAAAACAATCCTTTAATTACTACTGCCTTTGCCACAAATGGGAAGTAAAAATGCAAAGCTGATTGGATTTCTACGAAAGGATATTTCATCATCAAATGGTTGAAACCAGTTTGGGTAATATTTGAATGTAGTACAATCTTTGCAGTAGGGCATTGAACAGGCATTTGGAAGTCCTTTAATCAGATTCTGTCCCTTGATGTCCTGAAATGTCCTCATAGCCCTTAGAGGGCTCAATTAAATAAGGCCCATTGAGGGGGAAAAACCTGCCAAAGTCTAAATCCCAAGACAGACATAGAACTTCATTTTGACTTTTGTTCTTTCATTTGTTTATCCCTTCGATGATTAAACCTGTTTTGCTAGGGCTGACTTAATGGCACTGTCCCTGGGGAAACAAGTGTCTGTCCTTGAAAATTCCAAGTTCCTTGGAGGATCACTGATTTTGGCAGGTCACAGAAGCCAGCCACACCATGCCTCTGCCTGTAGCCCAGGTGAGGAACAGACGCTGAACTGGCAAGGTTGCTCATGTGACGATTTCAAAGTCACGATGCTTCTCCATTTAGTTATGAGGTTGACAAAACTCATAAGTAAATGTCGTGATTGTCCGCTAAAGAGCAGCTGTTCTGCAACACCAGCTTTAGTTTCATAGCAGCTGATAGGACGGATACCTGACATCACGCCTTCATGGCTCTGAGGCTGACACAACTACTTCCAACCACAAGCAACGTGGGCAATAAAAAAGTGAACTTTAAAAATGTAAAACTTATGATGTCTCCCCTGGCTTAAATTATGTCAAAACATGCCCTTCTCGCCATCTGATATGTTTTTCACCGTATTTCCGCTGATTAATTGCTTTTCTTTCCTTAGACGTCCTCAAAGTGTCTTTCCTTAAGGCAACCATTCTTGACGCCCCCATCCCCATCTTCTTCTCCCAAATTATTCTCCCTCTGAACTCTCTTGTCCTTTCTTCACAGCCCTCTATTAAACTGCGCATCTTGTAGCAGTTGCCTGCTTGTTATTTGACAGGTCCAGGCTGCTTGGTGACACAGTTCCTTTTTCCTTGTCAGGCCCAGTGTGTCCCGGGGTGGGTTTTGTTGTGACTTAACCCTGTACATAGTCCTGGTGTCCAGGAGTGGAGGTGAAGGTTCTCAATGTGATAGCTTTCCTATAGTTTTCTTGCTCCTAATGGGACACACTGGCCACTTCTGCAGTTACAGAAATTTCAGAGATTCTTGGGAGTGAAAATCACTGGAGACACCCATCCAGACTTCCCATCATATGTGTCAAATCTTTAGATTTTCCCAACCTCGGTTTCAACCTGGCATAATAGAACTTCCTCGATTAAGCACTGAACTACCTTTGACCCTCATTCATGGAACTCGAACTTCAGCTTTTTCTGCCTGGTCATTGCAAGACTTGAGGGTGCTTGTGAACCACTGAAATATTTTTGGCTATCGCACTGCATGTTCAGTGGTTCACTGATTGCACTCAGCGCTGTGGTGAACTCTCTGCAGGGATCAGTGCAACAGTATAATGGCTATATATTTCCATTATGCTTTGACTTATCAACCTGCATCCTTTCCCACCTTTCAGGCCACTGATCAAGGTTGAATCGTTGCACTGGCTGGTACACTTTCTGCCACAGTTACATAATTCTCAGTCGCCATTCCTGAAAGTTTTTATCACTAAATTGGTGGCCTAAGATGCCATCAGATTTTTAGTAATGTTCTGCATGTGATTAAAAGTGATGTGCTTTCTTCCATGTTTCTGACACAATGTTCTCTATACATGTTATAGACTAAGTTGCATTGGGAATATTATCTTTCTCCTTACTGATTTATTTACTTCTTCTACCAAATAAAGAGGCATGTCACAGTATGCCAGTGTGGTTGACACTCCTATGTTTCCCTGTGTATCGGTCAATAACTTCTGGGTATATTTTCAGCTATATTATTGGACGCCTGCAGGTTTAGAATTGTTATATCTTCCTGGAGAATTGAATGTTTTCTCATTATAATATAACTACATAAATTTCCTTTAGAGTCTGTATTATTTTGGAGTGTCATTTTCCTTCTTCTTATGTTTAGCCTTTCCATACCCTTATGATTTAGATGTATCTACACTGAGGAGTGCTGTGGAGGAAGCGTAAATGAGGGCAGCAATGTTGTGGTTGGGGTCCCATTTTAAAGAGGTTGATTTGGGAGGATCTCATGGAGAAGATGCTCCTTGGGCAAAGGAACATAAGGGAGTTAGAGTTTTCTGAGAGCGCAGTCCGTGTTCAGGGAAAAAACATAGGCAGTAGCTGTGAGATGGGAACATGGCTGCTGGAGGTGAGAAAGAGCAAAGCAGTCGCATGCCTGAACAGGAGTGAACCAGGGGATGTATTGTACCAAAGATGAGCCCAGAGATCCCATAGAGTTTCTGGGAAATGGATCTTCAATCTACATATTTTGAGTTTGGCTTCCACAGTGAAAGGTATAGGGTGCTATGGAAGTATTTTGAGCAGGGGAAAGGAAGAATGGAAGAGAAATTTGGAGAGTATGGCTATTATGCAATGAGAGAAGAATGTAATTTGGATCAGAATGTTAGCTTTATAAAAGGAGACTTTTTTTTAACCCTCAACTGAGAATGTTTTGTTGCTTTTTCTTTTTTAAAAAATAAGATTTTAGTTATTTATTTTTAGGCAGAGGTAAAGGGAGGGAGAAGGAGAGGGAGAGAAACATCAATTGGTTGCTTCTCGCACACACCCTTAATGGGGACCAAACCAGCATCTGTGGCATGTGCCCTGACTGAGAATGAAACCGGAAACCTTTCACAATGTGGAATGATGCCCAACCAAGTGAGTCACACCAGTCAGGGCCGTTTTATTGATTTTGGAGGCAGAGGATAGGAGTGGGGGAGGTTGGGAGAAAGAGAGAGGAACATAATTGGCTGCCTCCCATACACGCATGCCCTGACTGGGGATGGAATCAGCAACCTTTTGGTGTGCGGGACAATGCCCCAAACAACTGAGCAATCTGGCCATGCATAGGAAAGGTGAGAATTTTTAACACTGTCTTTAGTATAGCCCAGGACAGTATTAAAAATTCTCACTGGTTGTCTCTTGTGACTTTAACAGTGACACCCACTCCTCCACCTTCGATGATGGAGCTGGCACTGCCCTCAATGACCACTTGGTCAAGCTCATTTCCTGGTATGACAATGAATTCGCCTACAGCAACAGGGTGGTGGACCTTGTGGTCCACATGGCCTCCAAGGAGTAAAAGCCCCATGGACCACCAGCCCCAGTGACAGGAAGAGAGACCCTCAGCTGCTGGGGAGTCCTTACCCCAAACCGATCCCCCAACACACTGAGAATCTCCTAACCTCCATTTTCCATCCTAGACCCCCTGAAGAGGGGAGGGGCTTAGGGGGCCCAGCCTTGTCATGCACCATCAATAAAGTTCACTGCACCCAGCCAAAAAAAAAAAAAAAAAGAATTTTTAACACTGTATTTCGAAGAGGGAGCCACAGACAGGTTACAGGTTTGATATGCTGTGGGAGGAAAAATGGATTGAAGGATGACACCTTAGCTTTAGGCCTGTGAAACCAAAGCTTTAAGCTGCTGTTACCAGAGATGAGGAACACAGCAGGTCAAGCAGGTTTTAGGAAAAGAACAGGAGTTCATTTGGGACACATTAATAAGTGTAAATGTGTTACTTAATTTAAAGTGTTTTCATTAGTATTCTATATTTCATTTCTGACTTCCTGTTAACCTGAGAGATACTTGCAGATTACACAAACATTTTTAAGACTTTAGCTTTCTTTTTCCACATGTGGTTGTTGTTTTGCAGTTTTATTGAAAAGTCTGTCATGTATATGATTGCCAAGTATTTAACTTTATTAATATTTTCTTTCTGACAAGTACATAATCAATTTTTATGAATATTACATAAATGTTTCAGGAAAAAATATAGAGTTAGCAGCATAAAAAGTTGTTTTTGTCTTCTATTTACTCTCATAATCATCTGGTAACTCAGAATTTATTATTAAAGTCTTACCATCTATGTGTCTTTTTATCTATATTGTGTGTCAATCATTGAGGAAGAAGTGAAAATTTGCACATTTTGATTTTTGTTTTGTCAATTCAGTACTATTGGGTAGGAATTCCAGTTTCATACTCCTTCCTTTTTACCCCCATTACCATGTATCTGAAGTTTTTCTCTACGCTTTTCATTGAAGTCCGATCCACACATAGGAAAGTGTAAAAATTGTGACTGTACACCCTGATGACTTCTCACAGAGCACACATCACTGCATTGCCATTACTGACCAACAAATACAACACAGCAGTATGATCCAAGCGCTCATGAGGTTTCATGGGGCATGGATCATGGGCAGCATTTCCCACACCTGGTGCAGGTGACTAGTTCACACATGGGGTGTTATCTGACCATAGAGAGTGTTATGGGAAGGGTCATTGGATTAGATCTGTGATTGGAAACCTCCTTTCCTCAGGATAATTGGTATGTTTTCCACTGGACACAGATCACATAGAAAGAAGCCTTACTGCTGCCTGGCAGGGTTCATTTCCTTGAAACACATCCTACTGCAGGCATGTGGCAATGATAAGTAGACAAAGGTAATCTGGCCACATCACCCAGTTCTGGAGAAAGCCAAGCCTGCAGACTCATTTGTCTCTTCACTCTGCTGGGACTGAGCCAATGGCTTACCAATTGTTCCAGCCAGTTTGGACCTATCCCTGAGTCCTTGGATCTCACATGTATTCATGATATTAATTATGTTATGTTTATGTTATTGACAAAATAACAGATTCAGAAGAGCTAAATGACTTCCTTTAATCACATGAACTTATCCAGACTGTTTGACTCCTAGTTTAAAATTGCTATCTATGAAAACAAGTGTAATGACTTCTTTTTCCTGAAAAGTTTTCAGTTACTCTATATTTCTACTAGAAATGATGAAAAATTCTTGCATGGGGGTGGGGTATCCAGGCTTTCTACAAAGCTTCCATAGACTGCCTTCACTTGATTCTGAACACAACCAAACTCTGAACCCACCTAATCAGATGCCCTATCTCTAGCTCCCCTGCCTTTGTCACACCCTCACCCCTCATCCCTCCACTCTCTTCTTTCCCCATTTACAGCCTTTATTCAGCCTCTGCTCTCACCACCTGTTGAGTGATGTCAATGAGAAACTGAGTCTGTTGAGGGAAGAGGCATTGTTCCCTGTAGGGATGTGAGGGAGGGATGACTCCTGGCTTGTGCTCTTGAGCTTTCTCCTTGGAGGGGCCAAGTTCAAGCCTCTTTAGTTATTATGTGAGAATATGGAAAAGTGTTTTTGATGTGATTTCATGTTCCCCATGGAGGGATTCTCCAGGGCATAGAGCTCAATGTCATATAATCTTCTAGAATCAGTGCACTAAATCACTGAGTTGTATGTACAAGAAGGTGGCTTTGGCTAGAGGAAGAACTCCTGATACAGTAGTGGGAAACTAAAAGAGATGGAGTCAGTAGGGAAGAAAGTGCAGCTTCTGCTTGTGTTCCTGATGGTGGGTTTTCCATGTATAGTTCTTCTCCCTGATAGTTGGAGAGGCAGTTGAAGGGATTTCTCTGTGATCAGGAATCACGAGACACAGCTGAACCATTTGAATCAGTAGACTCTTGATTTCGATGGCTTTTGTCTTCCTCTTCTTTTAGGACAAGAGTTCAGGCAATAATTAGAGTTTATGCAATAATTTTGCCTGAGCCAATCACCAAATTTTAGAGGTTTGCAACTGGAAGGGATTGGTAAATAAGTCTAATTGTTCTCCTTTTCAGTTGGAAGGATGATATCTACAGGAGGGAGTGATCAGATGGCCTGAGGGTCTTCTTCTAAGTTACAGAGAACATAGAGCATCTGTGGTCAGCTGCTCTTCACCACTCATGAATGTTCTGTTCCATAGCTTGCTCACAGTGAGTCCTAAAAGGTTTTCTTCTGTATTTATATGATACCCCAAATTCTCTGATTTAAAAAATCTATCCATTTTTAAATATTAGCCACTGAATATGTGTTATTCTTTTTTTCCCATTAGAAATGGGTTTTAAATGTTTGATCCTGTGACTACATTTTACTAATTTTAGGTGATTTTTTGATATCCAAATGATATTATTGTGGTTAACACAGCCATTTAATTTTACTGGATGATCGTGGTCAAGTAGAGAAATAAATCAGCCTGCCATCTTCTGCCTGCTAATGTGGTAATGCTCTGCACTCAGACAACATTAAATGACTTCAGCTTACTTTGTCCTTAGGGTGTTCTGGGTTTCTCACCTCCCAGGGTGTGTTTGCTGGTTTGGAAAACATCACACCAAGGACAGTAGGCCTCTATTGTAACAATAATGTGTCATCTTGTACCTCTACCTGTGCAAGTCATCCCTCCTATTGAGTTTCTGCTTCCAGCTAAAATGACTTCCACTGATGACACCTATGGTTATGGTTTACACCCCCCCCACCCCACAACCCATTCAGAATTTATCTGATCCTCTTTGGAATGTCTAACACACTTGTTATTCCTTGTGCTTCTCAAACGTTCTGAGTGCTGGTTTCACTTTTTTAAAGACACTCCAGTTAAGGTTATGGATTTTCCTCAATTTTCCCCTTATTCATCAAATATTGATCTAGCATTTATTATGGGTCAGGGTCTGTATTAGACATTGTAAGTGTAGCAAAGAACAAAAATAATCATTTAGTCCTGGAATTTATGTTTTAATGATATAGTTAGATTTTATGTTACTATATATAAAAATACATTTAGTTATATATAAATTATCCTATTTAACCTATAGATGTCAATAAATTTACAGTTATATGTTAACTACATATTTATAGGTATGATGTCATTTGGTGGACCTGGAGAAAATAGAGCAAGGAATCATGTGAGCAGTTAGAGGGTAGTGAGGGAAGGGTGGAATGCCTCACTCGTATATGTTGTACTTTTGGTCTCGTTGAGTTGTAAGATCAAATGTGTGCCTGAGATTACTGAGCCTAGAAAACGTTAGCTGCTTAATCAGTGTGTGTTGAATAGTTGATGATGAAGCGAACTTCTTCATGAGAAGGCAAATTGGAGGAGAGAAAGGAGGAAGAGAAGGAGAGAGTGGAAACAATGAAAATGTTTTCAGAATGACCTATATTGGACTTTTCTTAAATCATCATGGTCACATGTATGAGCCAGAGAGAATTGGCTCTTAGAATTTGCCATGTAGTCCAATCTTAATGTAATTGGCTATGACCAGTCTATGGATAAACTAATAATCCCAGAGGCAATTCACATTATTTACAGATTACTTAAGATAGGTATATCTGAAGTAGAACCCCCTTTGTGAGTTCCTGTGGCATTTTCATATTCAGCTTTGTCACACACATCTATTTTGAGCATGATAAGTATTTGCAATAAGTATAAAACAACTTTGATGTAACTTTGAACTATTAAATTGTTATTTTGTGGGTATTTTTTTGCATTTGTCCACTTTTTATATTTATTCTTTTGTAGTCTTACATTTTATATTACTTCAACTTGAGAAAAATGAATGATACTCATAGAAATGGCATGAAGATGGAATGTAAGTTATAAAACACTTATTTTGTTTTAAGGCTATGTTTAATTTTCAAACTACATAATGTAAAAGGTGCAAAAGAATTCTGACATATTTGTACTTCACAGACAAGATTTCTGAGGCAGTAATCTTTACTTCCTCCTTTCCATTTGAAAGATTCATTAATCTGAGTAACTGGCCATTCTCCAAGTTGACACACTGAGTCCCTTTCTGGGAGAGTTCTTTTTTATATCATCAGCCAAGTATACCTGGGGTAAGTGTAGACACTGACTGTGCTGTTGGACGGTGACTTCATAACTCATATAGTATGTCCATAAATGAGAAACGTGCTCACTACTGAAATGAAAAGGCAAAATCAAAGTTCTGTGGTTGAGTTCATCCTCCTGGGCTTTGCAAACTTTCCCGAACTGCAAGAGCAGCTCTTTGGGGTGTTCTTGGTTGTTTACCTGGTGACCCTGATAGGAAATGCCATGATCATAGTCATCATCTCCCTGGAACAGAGCCTCCACGTTCCCATGTACCTATTCCTCCTGAACTTGTCTGTGGTGGAAGTGAGTTTCAGTGCAGTCATTATGCCTGAAATGCTGGTGGTTCTCTCCACTGAGAAATCGTCAATTTCATTTGTGAGTTGTTTTGCACAAATGTATTTCATTCTTCTTTTTGGTGTGACTGAATGCTTTCTCCTGGGGACAATGGCATATGACAGATTTGCTGCAATCTGTCATCCTCTGAGCTACCCAATGATTATGAACAAAAGTGTTTTCATGAAATTAGTAATGTTCTCATGGGTCTCAGGAATCATAGTGGCTACTGTGCAGACATCCTGGGTGTTTAGCTTTCCATTCTGCGGCCCCAGTGAAATCAACCATCTCTTCTGTGAGACTCCCCCCGTGTTAGAGCTTGTATGTGCAGACACGTTTTTGTTTGAAATCTATGCAGTCACTAGCACTGTTTTGCTTATTATGGTTCCTTCCTTTTTCATACTCTTGTCTTACATTCGAGTCCTCTCTGTCATCCTGAAGATGCCATCAACCACTGGGAGGCAGAATGCCTTTTCCACCTGTGCCTCCCATCTCACATCTGTTACCCTCTTCTATGGCACAGCCAGTATGACCTATTTACAACCCAAATCTGGCTACTCCCCAGAAACCAAGAAACTGATATCCTTGGTTTACTCACTTCTTACACCTGTGCTGAATCCACTGATCTACAGCTTGCGAAACAGTGAGATGAAAAGAGCTTTGATGAAATTATGGCGAAGACAAGTAGACTTACACACTCTCTGACTGTGCTGGGAAGCCATGAAATATTCATTTGGTCGTTGTCTGACTGAACTGTTTTAATTTTAATAAATGGTGGGAAAGTTTGCTATTCTTAGCATGAGTGTGTTTCATTGGTTGAGTTTTTGAAGTCCAATAATCTATCAGGGCTCCCTTTTGATCGTGTACTGTTGTCATTCATTTCTCAGGGGTATATAAGTTTCTGTAACATATAAAACAATTCCTTATGAATTCCTCTATTATGATCATCCAGGTCATTACTGAATTATTGTCACAAACACAAAGCTCCAATAAACACGTCATTTCAAATGTCCTGATACTGTTGTTTTATTTCTGTATGACAGGTTCCTCAAAGTTGGCCTGATGGGACGGAGTGCATGCGCTTACACATTTAATAGCTACTGTAGAATTACTCTTCCAAATGATTGTAACTCCAGATGGACCTGAAGGCCCGTCAATAGGGTAGAGTTTCAAGAGACCAACAAGTTGAGGAAATCTTTATTTCTGGAGTGAGAACCTGTTCCATGAATGACTAAATAAGTATAGTCATTTTGGGAGGACCACACCAGTTCTACATCCTGGACTCACACATGTTATTGTTCAAAACAAGAATCTTTGGTGTTTTTTAGATACTCATCACAAGGTTGGTGACCAGAAACTACAGGATAGTTCCTTGATATCTCACTTGATGGTGTCTGCATATCTTTCAGCCATAGACCACTCTTTGTTGAGACTTTTGTTAAATGTCCCTTTGTAGGCCCCCCAATGCTATGATACTTTCTTTATAAACCCAGACGATTCATTTCTTTATTATGGGAAACTAAGTGATTAAGCATTTGTGCATGTTTTCCATGGCTTTGAGTCATGTAAGTAACCATAACATGGAGAGAAAGAATGAAATAATTTCTCACCCAGCAACATTTGAAACATTTAATTTTTGCCCCCAATTTTATGTTGGCATTTATACACAGGAAGGGGCCGTTTTATTGAATCCATAACACACAAGCTTCTAATGCTCTTAGTGTGTGCCCCAGGGATGATAACAAAGGGGTAAAACACTCTTCCCACTGTCACTCATTTTTGGGAAAAACAAGCCTTTCATTACTACTGCCTTTGGCACAAATGGGAAGTAAAGATGCAAAGCTGATTGGATTTCTACGAAAGGAAATTTCATCATCAAATGTTTGAAACCAGTTTGGGTAATATTTGAATGTAGTACACTCTTTACAGTAGGGCATTGACAAGCATTTGGAAGTCCTTTAATCAGATTCTGTCCCTTGATGCCTGAAATGTCCTCCTAGCCCTTAGAGGGATCATATAATGAAGGCCCATCGAGCGGGAAAAAACCTGCCAAAGTCTAAATCCCAAGACAGACATAGAACTTCATTTTGACTTTTGTTCGTTCTTTCATTTGTTTATCCATTCATTGATTAAACAAGTTTTGTAAAAGGAAAAAGATTTATATGGTCTGAAGAGAAACCAGAGTATAATGATTAAACCTGTTTTGCTAGGGCTGACTTAATGGCACTGTCCCTGGGGAAACAAGTGTCTGTCCTTGAGGAATTCCAAGTTCCTTGGAGGATCACTGATTTTGGCAGGTCACAGAAGCCAGCCACACCATGCCTCTGTCTGTAGCCCAGGTGAGGAACAGACGCTGAACTGGCAAGGTTGCTCACATGACGATTTCAAAGTCACGATGCTTCTCCATTTAGTTATGAGGTTGACAAAGCTCATAAGTAAATGTCGTGATTGTCCGCTAAAGAGCAGCCGTTCTGGCAACACCAGCTTTAGTTTCATAGCAGCTGATAGGACGGATACCTGACATCACGCCTTCTTGGCTCCGAGGCTGACACAACTACTTCCAACCACAAGCAACGTGGGCAATAAAAAAGTGAACTTTAAAAATGTAAAACTTATGATGTCTCCCCTGGCTTAAATTATGTCAAAACATGCCCTTCTCGCCATCTGATATGTTTTTCACTGTATTTCAGCTGATTAATTGCTTTTCTTTCCTTAGACGTCCTCAAAGTGTCTTTCCTTAAGGCAACCATTCTTGATGCCCGCATCCCCATCTTCTTCTCCCAAATTATTCTCCCTCTGAACTCTCTGTCCTTTCTTCACAGCCCTCTATTAAACTGCGCATCTTGTAGCAGTTGCCTGCTTGATATCTGACAGGTCCAGGCTGCTTGGTGACACAGTTCCTTTTTTCCTTGTCAGGCCCAGTGTGTCCCTGGGTGGGTTTTGTTGTGACTTAACCCTGTACATAGTCCCGGTGTCCAGGAATGGAAGTGAAGGTTCTCAATGTGGTAGCTTTCCTATAGTTTTCTTGCTCTTAACGGGACACACTGGCCAGTTCTGCACTTTCAGAAGGTTCAGAGATTCTTGGGAGTGAAAATCACTGGAGACACCCATCCAGACTTCCCATCATATGTGTCAAATCTTTAGATTTTCCCAACTCTGGTTTCAACCTGGCATAATAGAACTTCCTCGATTAAGCACTGAACTACCTTTGACCCTCATTCATGGAACTCGAACTTCAGCTTTTTCTGCCTGGTCATTGCAAGACTTGAGGGTGCTTGTGAACCACTGAAATATTTTTGGCTCTCGCACTTCATGTTCAGTGGTTCACTGATTGCACTCAGCGCTGTGGTGAACTCTCTGCAGGGATCAGTGCAACAGTATAATGGCTATATATTTCCATTATGCTTTGACTTATCAACCTGCATCCTTTCCCACCTTTCAGGCCACTGATCAAGGTTGAATCGTTGCACTGGCTGGTACACTTTCTGCCACAGTTACATAATTCTCAGTCGCCATTCCTGAAAGTTTTTATCGCTAAATTGGTGGCCTAAGATGCCATCAGATTTTTAGTAATGTTCTGCATGTGATTAAAAGTGATGTGCTTTCCTCCATATTTCTGACACAATGTTCTCTATATGTGTTATAGACTAAGTCGCATTGGGAATATTATCTTTCTCCTTACTGATTTATTTACTTCTTCTACCAACTAAAGAGGCATGTCACAGTATGCCAGTGTGGTTGACACTCCTATGTTCCCTGTGTATCAGTCAATAACTTCTGGACATATTTTCAGCTATATTATTGGACGCCTGCAGGTTTAGAATTGTTATATCTCTTGGAGAATTGAACATTTTCTCATTGTAATATAATTACATAAATTTCCTTTTTTGTTAGTATTATTTTGTAGTGTCATTTTCCTTCTTTTTATGTTTAGCCTTTCCATACCCTTATGATTTAGATGTATCTACACTGAGGAGTGCTGTGGAGGAAGCGTAAATCAGGGCAGCAGTGTTGTGGTTGGGGTCCAATTTTAAAGAGGTTGATTTGGGAGGATCTCATGGAGAAGATGCTCCTTGGGCAAAGGGACATAAGGGAGTTAGAGTTTTCTGCGAGCGTAGTCCGTGTTCAGGGAAAAATCAAAGGCAGTAGCTGTGAGATGAGAACATGGCTGGTGGAGGTGAGAAAGAGCAACGCAGCCGCATGGCTGAACAGGAGTGAACCAGAGGACGTATTGTACCAAAGGTGAGCCAGTGAGCCCACAAAGTAATGCGGAAATGGATGTTCAATCTACATATTTTGAGTTTGGCTTCCACAGTGAAAGTGATAGGGTGCTATGGAGGTATTTTGAGCAGGGGAAAGGAAGGTAGGAAAAAGAATTTTGGGGAATATGGCAATTATCCAATGAGAGCAGAATGTAGTTTGCATCAGAGTGTTAGCTTTAGTAAAGGTGACAATTTTTTCAGTCCTCAACTGAGAATGTTTTATTACTTTTCCCTTTTAAAAACATAAGATTTTATGTATTTATTTTTGGATAGAGGAAAAGGGAGGGAGCAAGAGAAGGAGAGAAACATAAATCGGTTGGCTCTCTTACACAATCCAAACGGGGATGGAACCAGCAACCCTTGAATGTGCCCTGACTGGGAATCAAACCAGCAACCTTTCACATTGTGGAATGATGCCCAACCAAGAGAGCCACACCACTCAGGGCTGTTTTTAGTGATTTTGGAGAGAGAGGACAGGGGTGCGGGAGGTTGGGAGAGAAACAGAGAGAAACCTCCATTGGCTGCCTCCCATACATGCATGCCCCGACTTGGGATTGAACCTCAACCTTTTGGTGTGCGGGACAATGCCCCAAACAACTGAGCAAACTGGCCATGGGTAGGAAAGGTGAGAGTTTTTAACACTGTATTTTGAAGAGGGAGCCACAGACAGGTTACAGGTTTGATATGCTTTGGGAGGAAAAATGGATTGAAGGATGACTCCTTGGCTTTTGGCCTGTGAAACTAGATGCTTTAAGCTGTTGTTACCTGAGATGAGGAACACAGCAGGTCAAGCAGGTTTAGGAAAAGACCAGGAGTTCATTTTGGACACATTAATAAGTGCAACTGTGTTTGGTTAATTCAAAATGTTTTTATTAGTAGCCTATATTTCATTTCTGATTTCCTTTAATATGAGTAATTCTTGCAGATTACTTAAAATTTTCTAAGATTTTAGCTTTCTTTTTCTATATGTGATTGTTGTTTTGCAGTTTTATTGGAAACTATGTTATGTATATGATAGCCAAGTATTTAACTTTATTAATATTTTCATTTTGACAAGTACATAGTCAATTTTTATAAATATTACATAAATGTTTCTGAAAAATATATATACTTAGGAGCATAAAAAGTGTTGATCTGTCTTATATTTACTGTCATTATCATCTGGTAACTCAGAATTTATTATTAAAGTCTTACCATCTGTGTGTCTTTTTGTCTATTTTGTGTGTCAATCATTGAGGAAGAAGTGTTAAACTGTGCACATTTTGATTTTTGTTTTGTCAATTTAGTACTATTGATTAGGAATTACAGTTTCATCATTATAATATTCCTTCCTTTTTACCCCCATTAACATGTATCTGAAGTTTTTCTATACACTTTCCTGTGAGTGCGATACACACATAGGAAAGTGTAAAAATGGTGAGTGTACATCCTGATGACTTCTCACAGAGCCCACATCACCTGCATTACCATCGCTGACCAATAAATAAACAATATGATCAATACATCAATACATCAATACAGGATGCTATGGGAAGCATCCTTGGATTACAATCTGTGAATGGAAACCTCCTTTCCTCAGGATAGTTGGTACGTTTTCCACTGGACACAGATCACATAGAAAGAAGCCTTATTGCTGCCTGGCAGGGTTCATTTCCTTGGGAACGCATCCTACTGCAGGCATGTGGCAATGATAAGTAGACAAAGGTAATCTGGCCACATCACCCAGTTCTGGAGAAAGCCAAGCCTGCAGACTCATTTGTCTCTTCACTCTGCTGGGACTGAGCCAATGGCTTACTGATTGTTCCAGCCAGTTTGGACCTATCCCTGAGTCCTTGGCTCTCACATGTATTCCGTGACATTAATGATGTTTTGTTTATTTATGGATGAAGTAACAGATTCAGAGGAGCTAAATGACTTCCTCTAATCACATGAACTTATCCAGATTGTTTGACTCCTACCTTGGAATTGCTATCTATGAAAACAAGTGTAATGACTTTTTTTTTCAATGACTGTATTTCCACTAGAAATGATGAAAAGTTTTTGCATGGGGGTGGGGTATCCAGGCTTTCTACAAAGCTTCCATAGACTGCCTTCACTTGATTCTGACCACAACCAAACTCTGAACCCATCTAATCAGATGCCCTACCTCTAGCTCCCCTGCCTTTGTCACACCCTCACCCCTCATCCCTCCACTCTCTTCTTTCCCCATTTACAGCCTTTATTCAGCCTTTGCTCTCACCTCTTGTTGAGTGATATCAGTGTGAAACCCAGTCTCTTGAGGGAAGAGGCATTGTTCCCTGTAGGGATGTGAGGGAGGGATGTCTCCTGGTTTGTGCTCTTGAGCTATCTCCCTGGAGGGGCCAAGTTCAAGCCTCTTTAGTTATTATGTGAGAATTTGGAAAAGTGTTTTTGTTGTGATTTCATGTTCCCCATAGTGGGATTCTCCAGGGCATAGAACTCAATGTCATATAATGTTCTAGAATCAGTGCACTAAATCACTGAGTTGTATGTACAAGAAGGTGGCTTTGGCTAGAGGAAGAACTCCTGATACAGTAGTGGGAAACTAAAAGAGACAGAGTCAGTAGGGAAGAAAGTGCAGCTTCTGCTTGTGTTCCTGATGGTGGGTTTTCCATGTACAGTTCTTCTCCCTGATAGTTGGAGAGGCAGTTGAAGGGATTTCTCTGTGATCAGCAATCACGAGACACAGCTGAACCATTTGAATCAGTAGACTCTTGGTTTGGATGCCTTTTGTTTTCCTCTTGTTTTTAAACCAGAGTTCAGGCAATAATTAGGGGTAGAAGTATTTTGCATGAACTAATCACTAAATCTTATGGGTTTGCAACTGGAAGGGAACTTGGTAAATAAGTCTAATTGTTCTCTTTTTCAGTTGCAGGGATGAAATCTACAGAGGGGAGTGATCAGATGGCCTGAGGGTCTTCTTCTAAGTTACATAGAACATAGAGCATCTTGGTCAGCTGCTCTTCACCACTCGTGAATGTTCTGTGCCATAGCTCGCTCACAGTGAGTCCTAAAAGGTTTTCTTCTGTATTTATATGATACCCCAAATTCTCTGATTTAAAAAATCTATCCATTTTTAAATATTAGCAAACTGAATATATATTATTCTATGTTTCCCACTAGAAATGGGTTTTAAATGTTTGATCCTGTGACTACATTTTACTAATTTTAGGTGATTTTTTGATATCCAAATGATATTATTGTGGTTAACACAGCCATTCAATTTTAATGGATGATCGTGTCAAATCAATCAGCCTGCCTTCTCCTGCCTGCTAATGTGGTAATGATCTGCACTCAGAAAACATTAAATGAATTCAGCTTACTTTGTCCTTACTGTGTTCTGGGTTTCTCACCTCCCAGGGTGTGTTTGCTGGTTTGCAAAACATCACACCAAGGACAGTAGGCCTGTATTGTAACCATAATGTGTCATCAGATCCCTCTACCTGGGCAAGTCATCCCTCCTTTTGACTTTCTGCTTTCCAGCTAAAATGACTTCCACTGATGACACCTATGGTTATGGTTGTTCACCACCCCATACCCCACAACCCGTTCAGAATTCATCTGATCCTCTTTGGAATGTCTAACACACTTGTTATTCCTTCTGCTTCTGAAAAGTTGTGAGTGGTGGTTTCATTTTTTTAAAGACACTCTGTCCCTTTAAGTTATCATGGACTCCCCTCCTTTAGCACTCTTATTCATCAAATATCGATCCAGCATTAATTAAGGGTCAGGGACTCTTTTAGACATTGTAAGTGTAGCAAAGAACAGAAAAAATCTTTGAATCCTGGAGTGTTTGTTTTAGTGAGAGAGTTAGATTTTATATATAGTATATATATGAATATATTTACTTACATTTAAGTTATACCATTTAACATATAGATGTAAATTAATTTATAGTTATATGTTAACTATATATTTATAGTTATAATGTCAGTTGGTGATAATGGAGAAAACAGAGCAAGGCATTACGGGAGGAGTTAGAGGGCAGTGAGGGAAGGGTGGAATGTGAGTGTTTGTAGCGTTTCCAGCTCTCTGTTGAGTTGTAGGAGCAAATGTGTGCCTGAGATTACTGAGCCTAGGAAACATTAGTTGCTTAATCAGTGTGTATTGAACAGTTGATGATGAAATGAACTTTTTAATGAGAAGTCAAATTGGAGGAGAGAATGGAGAAAGAGAAGGAGAGAGTGGAAACAATGAAATTGGTTTCAGAATGGCCCAAATTGAACTTTTCTTAAATCATCATGGTCACATGTATGAGCCATAGAGAATTGGCTTTTAAAATTTCCCATGTAGTCCAATGTTAATTTACTTGGTTATGACCAGTCTTTGCATAAGCTAATAAGCCCAGAGGCAAGTCACATTATTTACAGATCACTTAAGATAGGTATATCTGAAGTAGAACCCCCTTTGTGAGTTCCTGTGGCATTTTCACATTTAGCCGTGTCAGACACGTGTATTTTGAAGATGACAAATATTTGCAATAAATATAAAACAACTTTGATGTAACTTTGACCTATTAACTTGTTATCACAATTTTGTGGGTATCTTTTTCCATTTTTCTACTTTTTAATACTTAATTTCTGCCGTCTTAAATTTCATAGTATTTAAACTTGAGAAAAATGAATGATACTGATAGCAATTTCATGGAAACTAAGTTATAAAATATTTATTTTGTTTTAAGGTTATGCTTAATTTTCAAACGACATAATATAAAAGGTGCTAAAGAATTTTGATGTATTTTGTACTTCACAGACAAATGTGAGCTAGCTGTCTTTACTTCCTCCTTTCTATTTGAAAGATTCATTAATGAGTAACTGGCCATTCTCCAAAGTTGCCACACTGAGTCCCTGTCTGGGAGAGTTCTTTTTTATACCATCAGCCAAGTATACCTGGGGTAAGTGTAGACACTGACTCCGCTGTTGGACGGTGACTTCGTAACTCGTATAGTATGTCCATAAATGAGAAACGTGCTCTACTACTGAAATGAAAAGGCAAAATCAAAGTTCTGTGGTTGAGTTCATCCTCCTGGGATTTGCAAACTTTCCGGAACTGCAAGAGCAGCTCTTTGGGGTTTTCTTGGTTGTTTACCTGGTGACCCTGATAGGAAATGCCATGATCATAGTCATCATCTCCCTGGAACAGAGCCTCCACGTTCCCATGTACCTATTCCTCCTGAACTTGTCTGTGGTGGATGTGATCTTCAATGCAGTCATTATGCCTGAAATGCTGGTGGTTCTCTCCACTGAAAAAACTACAATTACTCTCTCAGGCTGTTTTGCACAAATGTATTTCATTCTTCTTTTTGGCGTGACTGAATGCTTTCTCCTGGGGGCAATGGCTTGTGACAGATTTGCTGCAATCTGTCATCCTCTGAGCTACCCAATGATTATGAACAAAAGTGTTTTCATGAAATTAGTAATGTTCTCATGGGTCTCAGGAATCACGATGGCTACTGTGCAGACACCATGGGTGTTTAGCTTTCCATTCTGCGGCCCCAGTGAAATCAACCATCTCTTCTGTGAGACTCCCCCCGTGTTAGAGCTTGTATGTGCAGACACGTTTTTGTTTGAAATCTATGCATTCACTGGCACTGTTTTGATCGTCATGGTTCCTTTCTTTCTGATACTCTTGTCTTACATTCGAATCCTCTGTGCCATCCTGAAGATGCCATCAACCACTGGGAGGCAGAAGGCCTTTTCCACCTGTGCCTCCCATCTCACATCTGTTACCCTCTTCTATGGCACAGCCAGTATGACCTATTTACAACCCAAATCTGGCTACTCCCCAGAAACCAAGAAACTGATGTCTTTGGCTTACACGCTGCTTACGCCTCTGCTGAATCCACTGATCTACAGCTTGCGAAACAGTGAGATGAAAAGAGCTTTGATGAAATTAGGGCGAAGACAAGTAGACTTACACACTCTCTGACTGTGCTGGGAAGCCATGAAATATTCATTTGGTCGTTGTCTGACTAAACTCTTATAATTTTAATAAATGGTGGGAAAGTTTGCAATTCTTAGCATGAGTGTGTTTCATTGGTTGAGTTTTTGAAGTCCAATAATCTATCAGGGCTCCCTTTTGATCGTGTACTGTTGTCACTCATTTCACAGGGGTATATAAGTTTCTGTAACATATAAAACAATTCCTTATGAATTCCTCTATTATGATCATCCAAGTCATTACTGAATTATTGTCACCAAGATGAAGCTCCAACAAACACATCGTTTCAAATGTCCTGATACTGTTGTTTTATTTCTGTATGACAGCTTCCTCAAAGTTGGCCTAATCGGATGGAGTGCATGCACTTATACATTTAATGGCTACTGTAGAATTACTCTTCCAAATGATTGTAACTCCAGATGGACCTGAAGGCCCGTGAATAGGGTAGCGTTTCAAGAGACCACAAGTTGAGGAAATCTTTATTTCTGGAGTTAGAACCTGTTCCATGAATGACTAAATAAGTATAGTCATTTTGGGAAGACCACACTAGTTCTATGTCCTGCACTCACACATGTTATTGTTCAAAACAAGAATCTTTGGTGTTTTTCTAAATACTCATCACAAGGTTGGTGACCAGAAACTACAGGATAGTTCCTTGATATCTCACTTGATGGTGTCTGCATATCTTTCAGCCATAGACCACTCTTTGTTGAGACTTTTGTTAAATGTCCCTATGTAGGCCCCAATGCTATGATACTTTCTTTATAAACACAGGACGATTCATTTCTTTATTATGGGAAACTAAGTGATTAAGCATTTGTGCATGTTTTCCATGGCCTTGAGTCCTGTCAGTAACCATCACATGGAGAGAAAGAATGAAATAATTTCTCACCCAGCAACATTTGAAACATTTAATTTTTGCCCCCAATTTTATGTTGGCATTTATACACAGGAAGGGGCCGTTTTATTGAATCCATAACACACGAGCTTCTACTGCTCTGAGTGTGTGCCCCAGGGATGATAACAAAGGGGTAAAACACTCTTCCCACTGTCACTCATTTTTGGGAAAAACAAGCCTTTAATTACTACTGCCTTTGGCACAAATGGGAAGTAAAGATGCAAAGCTGATTGGATTTCTACTAAAGGAAATTTCATCATCAAATGGTTGAAACCAGTTTGGGTAATATTTGAATGTAGTACACTCTTTGCAGTAGAGCATTGAACAGGCAATTGGAAGTCCTTTAATCAGATTCTGTCCCTTGGTGTCCTGAAATGTCCTCATAGCCCTTAGAGGGATCAATTAAATAAGGCCCATCGAGGGGGAAAAAACCTGCCAAAGCCTAAATCCCAAGACAGACATAGAAGTTCATTTTGACTTTTGTTCTTTCTTTCATTTGTTTATCCCTTCATTGATTAGACAAGTTTTGTTAGGGGTGACTTAATGGCACTGTCCCTGGGGAAACAAGTGTCTGTCCTTGAGGAATTCCAAGTTCCTTGGAGGATCACTGATTTTGGCAGGTCACAGAAGCCAGCCACACCATGCCTCTGTCTGTAGCCCAGGTGAGGAACAGACGCTGAACTGGCAAGGTTGCTCACGTGACGATTTCAAAGTCACGATGCTTCTCCATTTAGTTATGAGGTTGACAAAACTCATAAGTAAATGTCGTGATTGTCCGCTAAAGAGCAGCCGTTCTGGCAACACCAGCTTTAGTTTCATGGCAGCTGATAGGACGGATACCTGACATCACGCCTTCATGGCTCTGAGGCTGACACAACTGCTTCCAACCACAGGCAACGTGGGCAATAAAAAAGTGAACTTTTAAAATGTAAAACTTATGATGTCTCCCCTGGCTTAAATTATGTCAAAACATGCCCTTCTCGCCATCTGATATGTTTTTCACCGTATTTCCGCTGATTAATTGCTTTTCTTTCCTTAGACGTCCTCAAAGTGTCTTTCCTTAAGGCAACCATTCTTGACGCCCCCATCCCCATCTTCTTCTCCCAAATTATTCTCCCTCTGAACTCTCTGTCCTTTCTTCACAGCCCTCTATTAAACTGCGCATCTTGTAGCAGTTGCCTGCTTGATATTTGACAGGTCCAGGCTGCTTGGTGACACAGTTCCTTTTTTCCTTGTCAGGCCCAGTGTGTCCCCGGGTGGGTTTTGTTGTGACTTAACCCTGTACATAGTCCTGGTGTCCAGGAGTGGAAGTGAAGGTTCTCAATGTGGTAGCTTTCCTATAGTTTTCTTGCTCTTAACAGGACACACTGGCCACTTCTGCACTTTCAGAAGGTTCAGAGATTCTTGGGAGTGAAAATCACTGGAGACACCCATCCAGACTTCCCATCATATGTGTCAAATCTTTAGATTTTCCGAACTCTGGTTTCAACCTGGCATAATAGAACTTCCTCGATTAAGCACTGAACTACCTTTGACCCTCATTCATGGAACTCGAACTTCAGCTTTTTCTGCCTGGTCATTGCAAGACTTGAGGGTGCTTGTGAACCACTGAAATATTTTTGGCTCTCGCACTTCATGTTCAGTGGTTCACTGATTGCACTCAGCGCTGTGGTGAACTCTCTGTAGGGATCAGTGCAACAGTATAATGGCTATATATTTCCATTATGCTTTGACTTATCAACCTGCATCCTTTCCCACCATTCTGGCCATTGATCAAGGCCTGAATCGTTGCACTGGCTGGTACACTTTCTGCCACAGTTACATAATTCTAAGTCGCCAATCCTGAAAGGTTTTTATCACTAAATTGGCCTCGTATGGCAGATTTTTAAAAAATGTCCTGCATGTAAGTAAAAGTGATGTGCTTTCTTCCATGTTTCTGACACAATATTCTCTATACATGTTATAGACTAAGTTGCATTGGGAATATTATCTTTCTCCTTACTGATTTATTTACTTCTTCTACCAAATAAAGAGGCATGTCACAGTATGCCAGTGTGGTTGACACTCCTATGTTTCCCTGTGTATCGGTCAATAACTTCTGGACATATTTTCAGCTATATTATTGGACGCCTGCAGGTTTAGAATTGTTATATCTTGTTGGAGAATTGAACATTTTCTCATTGTAATATAATTACATAAATTTCCTTTTTTGTTAGTATTATTTTGGAGTGTCTTTTTCCTTCTTCTTATGTTTGGCCTTTCCATATCCTTATGATTCAGATGTATCTACACTGAGGAGTGCTGTGGAGAGAGAATAAATCAGGGCAGCAGTGTTGTGGTTGGGGTCCAATTTTAAAGAGGTTGATATGGGAGGATCTCATGGAGATGATGCTCCTTGGACAAAGGGACATAAGGGAGTTAGAGTTTTCTGAGAGCATAGTCCGTGTTCAGGGAAAAAGGAAAGGCAGTAGCTGTGAGATGAGAACATGGCTGGTGGAGGTGAGAAAGAGCAACGCAGCCGCATGGATGAATTGGAGTGAACCAGGGGATGTATTGTACCAAAGATGAGCCCAGAGATCCCATAGAGTTTCTGGGAAATGGATCTTCAATCTACATATTTTGAGTTTGGCTTCCACAGTGAAAGGTATAGGGTGCTATGGAAGTATTTTGAGCAGGGGAAAGGAAGAATGGAAGAGAAATTTGGAGAGTATGGCTATTATGCAATGAGAGAAGAATGTAATTTGGATCAGAATGTTAGCTTTATAAAAGGTGACTTTTTTTAACCCTCAACTGAGAATGTTTTGTTGCTTTTTCTTTTTTAAAAAATAAGATTTTAGTTATTTATTTTTAGGCAGAGGTAAAGGGAGGAAGAAGGAGAGGGAGAGAAACATCAATTGGTTGCTTCTCGCACACTCCCTTAATGGGGACCAAACCAGCATCTGTGGCATGTGCCCTGACTGAGAATGAAACCGGAAACATTTCACAATGTGGAATGATGCCCAACCAAGTGAGTCACACCAGTCAGGGCCGTTTTATTGATTTTGGAGGCAGAGGATAGGAGTGTGGGAGGTTGGGAGAAAGAGAGAGGAACATAATTGGCTGCCTCCCATACACGCATGCCCTGACTGGGGATGGAATCAGCAACCTTTTGGTGTGCGGGACAATGCCCCAAACAACTGAGCAATCTGGCCATGCATAGGAAAGGTGAGAATTTTTAACACTGTCTTTAGTATAGCCCAGGACAGTATTAAAAATTCTCACTGGTTGTCTCTTGTGACTTTTACAGTGACACCCACTCCTCCACCTTCGATGATGGAGCTGGCACTGCCCTCAATGACCACTTGGTCAAGCTCATTTCCTGGTATGACAATGAATTCGGCTACAGCAACAGGGTGGTGGACCTTGTGGTCCACATGGCCTCCAAGGAGTAAAAGCCCCATGGACCACCAGCCCCAGTGACAGGAAGAGAGACCCTCAGCTGCTGGGGAGTCCTTACCCCAAACCGATCCCCCAACACACTGAGAATCTCCTAACCTCCATTTTCCATCCTAGACCCCCTGAAGAGGGGAGGGGCTTAGGGGGCCCAGCCTTGTCATGCACCATCAATAAAGTTCACTGCACCCAGCCAAAAAAAAAAAAAAAAAGAATTTTTAACACTGTATTTCGAAGAGGGAGCCACAGACAGGTTACAGGTTTGATATGCTGTGGGAGGAAAAATGGAATGAAGGATGACACCTTAGCTTTAGGCCTGTGAAACCAAAGCTTTAAGCTGCTGTTACCAGAGATGAGGAACACAGCAGGTCAAGCAGGTTTTAGGAAAAGAACAGGAGTTCATTTTGGACACATTAATAAGTGTAAATGTGTTACTTAATTTAAAGTGTTTTTATTAGTATTCTATATTTCATTTCTGACTTCCTGTTAACCTGAGAGATACTTGCAGATTACACAAACATTTTTAAGACTTTAGCTTTCTTTTTCCACATGTGGTTGTTGTTTTGCAGTTTTATTGAAAAGTCTGTCATGTATATGATTGCCAAGTATTTAACTTTATTAATATTTTCTTTCTGACAAGTACATAATCAATTTTTATGAATATTACATAAATGTTTCGGGAAAAAATATAGAGTTAGCAGCATAAAAAGTTGTTGTTGTCTTATATTTACTCCCATAATCATCTGGTAACTCAGAATTTATTATTAAAGTCTTACCATCTATGTGTCTTTTTATCTATTTTGTGTGTCAATCATTGAGGAAGAAGTGAAAATTTGCACATTTTGATTTTTGTTTTGTCAATTCAGTACTATTGGGTAGGAATTCCAGTTTCATACTCCTTCCTTTTTACCCCCATTACATGTATCTGAAGTTTTTCTCTACGCTTTTCATTGAAGTCCGATACACACATAGGAAAGTGTAAAAATTGTGACTGTACATCCTGATGACTTCTCACAGAGCACACATCACTGCATTGCCATTACTGACCAACAAATACAACACAGCAGTATGATCCAAGCGCTCATGAGGTTTCATGGGGCCTGGATCATGGGCAGCATTTCCCACACCTGGTGCAGGTGACTAGTTCACACATGGGGTGTTATCTGACCATAGAGAGTGTTATGGGAAGGGTCATTGGATTAGATCTGTGATTGGAAACCTCCTTTCCTCAGGATAATTGGTATGTTTTCCACTGGACACAGATCACATAGAAAGAAGCCTTACTGCTGCCTGGCGGGGTTCATTTCCTTGAAACACATCCTACTGCAGGCACGTGGCAATGATAAGTAGACAAAGGTAATCTGGCCACATCACCCAGTTCTGGAGAAAGCCAAGCCTGGAGACTCATTTGTCTCTTCACTCTGCTGGGACTGAGCCAATGGCTTACCAATTGTTCCAGCCAGTTTGGACCTATCCCTGAGTCCTTGGATCTCACATGTATTCATGATATTAATTATGTTATGTTTATGTTATTGACAAAATAACAGATTCAGAAGAGCTAAATGACTTCCTTTAATCACATGAACTTATCCAGACTGTTTGACTCCTAGTTTAAAATTGCTATCTATGAAAACAAGTGTAATGACTTCTTTTTCCTGAAAAGTTTTCAGTTACTCTATATTTCTACTAGAAATGATGAAAAATTCTTGCATGGGGGTGGGGTATCCAGGCTTTCTACAAAGCTTCCATAGACTGCCTTCACTTGATTCTGAACACAACCAAACTCTGAACCCACCTAATCAGATGCCCTATCTCTAGCTCCCCTGCCTTTGTCACACCCTCACCTCTCATTCCTCCACTCTCTTCTTTCCCCATTTACAGCCTTTATTCAGCCTCTGCTCTCACCTCCTGTTGAGTGATGTCAATGAGAAACTGAGTCTGTTGAGGGAAGAGGCATTGTTCCCTGTAGGGATGTGAGGGAGGGATGACTCCTGGCTTGTGCTCTTGAGCTTTCTCCTTGGAGGGGCCAAGTTCAGGCCTCTTTAGTTATTATGTGAGAATATGGAAAAGTGTTTTTGATGTGATTTCATGTTCCCCATGGAGGGATTCTCCAGGGCATAGAGCTCAATGTCATATAATCTTCTAGAATCAGTGCACTAAATCACTGAGTTGTATGTACAAGAAGGTGGCTTTGGCTAGAGGAAGAGCTCCTGATACAGTAGTGGGAAACTAAAAGAGATGGAGTCAGTAGGGAAGAAAGTGCAGCTTCTGCTTGTGTTCCTGATGGTGGGTTTTCCATGTATAGTTCTTCTCCCTGATAGTTGGAGAGGCAGTTGAAGGGATTTCTCTGTGATCAGCAATCACGAGACACAGCTGAACCATTTGAATCAGTAGACTCTTGGTTTGGATGTCTTTTGTCTTCCTCTTGGTTTTAAACAAGAGTTCAGGCAATAATTAGAGTTTATGCAATAATTTTGCCTGAGCCAATCACCAAATTTTAGAGGTTTGCAACTGGAAGGGAACTTGGTAAATAAGTCTAATTGTTTTCTTTTTCAGTTGCAAGGATGAAATCTACAGAGGGGAGTGATCAGATGGCCTGAGGGTCTTCTTCTAAGTTACAGGGAACATAGAGCATCTGTGGTCAGCTGCTCTTCACCACTTGTGAACGTTCTGTTCCATAGCTTGCTCACAGTGAGTCCTAAAAGGTTTTCTTCTGTATTTATATGATACTCCAAATTCTCTGATTTAAAAAAATCTATCCATTTTTAAATATTAGCCACTGAATATGTGTTATTCTTTTTTTCCCATTAGAAATGGGTTTTAAATGTTTGATCCTGTGACTACATTTTACTAATTTTAGGTGATTTTTTGATGTCCAAATGATAATTATTGTGGTTAACACAGCCATTTAATTTTAATGGATGATCGTGGTCAAGCAGAGAAATAAATTAGCCTGCCTTCTTCTGCCTGCTAATGTGGTAATGCTCTGCACTCAGAAAACATTAAATGACTTCAGCTTACTTTGTCCTTACTGTGTTCTGGGTTTCTCACCTCCCAGGGTGTGTTTGCTGGTTTGGAAAACATCACACCAAGGACAGTAGGCCTCTATTATAACAGTAATGTGTCATCTGGTACCTCTACCTGTGCAAGTCATCCCTCCTATTGAGTTTCTGCTTCCAGCTAAAATGACTTCCACTGATGACACCTATGGTTATGGTTTACACCCCCCTCCACCCCACAACCCATTCAGAATTTATCTGATCCTCTTTGGAATGTCCTACACACTTGTTATTCCTTGTGCTTCTCAAACGTTCTGAGTGCTGGTTTCACTTTTTTAAAGACACTCCAGTTAAGGTTATGGATTTTCCTCATTTTTCCCCTTATTCATCAAGTATTGATCTAGCATTTATTATGGGTCAGCGACTGTGTTAGACATTGTAAGTGTAGCAAAGAACAAAAATAATCATTTAGTCCTGGAATTTATGTTTTAATGATATAGTTAGATTTTATGTTACTATATATAAAAATACATTTAGTTATATATAAATTATCCTATTTAACCTATAGATGTCAATAAATTTACAGTTATATGTTAACTACATATTTATAGGTATGATGTCATTTGGTGGTACTGGAGAAAATAGAGCAAGGAATCATGTGAGCAGTTAGAGGGTAGTGAGGGAAGGGTGGAATGCCTCACTAGTATATGTTGTACTTTTGGTCTCGTTGAGTTGTAAGATCAAATGTGTGCCTGAGATTACTGAGCCTAGAAAACGTTAGCTGCTTAATCAGTATGTGTTGAATAGTTGATGATGAAGCGAACTTCTTCATGAGAAGGCAAATTGGAGGAGAGAAAGGAGGAAGAGAAGGAGAGAGTGGAAACAATGAAAATGTTTTCAGAATGACCTATATTGGACTTTTCTTAAATCATCATGGTCACATGTATGAGCCAGAGAGAATTGGCTCTTAGAATTTGCCATGTAGTCCAATCTTAATGTAATTGGCTATGACCAGTCTATGGATAAACTAATAATCCCAGAGGCAATTCACATTATTTACAGATTACTTAAGATAGGTATATCTGAAGTAGAACCCCCTTTGTGAGTTCCTGTGGCATTTTCATATTCAGCTTTGTCACACACATCTATTTTGAGCATGATAAGTATTTGCAATAAGTATAAAACAACTTTGATGTAACTTTGAACTATTAAATTGTTATTCTGTGGGTATTTTTTTGCATTTGTCCACTTTTTATATTTATTCTTTTGTAGTCTTACATTTTATATTACTTCAACTTGAGAAAAATGAATGATACTCATAGAAATGGCATGAAGATGGAATGTAAGTTATAAAACACTTATTTTGTTTTAAGGCTATGTTTAATTTTCAAACTACATAATGTAAAAGGTGCAAAAGAATTCTGACATATTTGTACTTCACAGACAAGATTTCTGAGCCAGTAATCTTTACTTCCTCCTTTCCATTTGAAAGATTCATTAATCTGAGTAACTGGCCATTCTCCAAGTTGACACACTGAGTCCCTTTCTGGGAGAGTTCTTTTTTATATCTTCTGCCAAGTATACCTGGGGTAAGTGTAGACACTGACTGTGCTGTTGGACGGTGACTTCATAACTCATATAGTATGTCCATAAATGAGAAACGTGCTCACTACTGAAATGAAAAGGCAAAATCAAAGTTCTGTGGTTGAGTTCATCCTCCTGGGCTTTGCAAACTTTCCCGAACTGCAAGAGCAGCTCTTTGGGGTGTTCTTGGTTGTTTACCTGGTGACCCTGATAGGAAATGCCATGATCATAGTCATCATCTCCCTGGAACAGAGCCTCCACGTTCCCATGTACCTATTCCTCCTGAACTTATCTGTGGTGGAAGTGAGTTTCAGTGCAGTCATTATGCCTGAAATGCTGGTGGTTCTCTCCACTGAGAAATCGTCAATTTCATTTGTGAGTTGTTTTGCACAAATGTATTTCATTCTACTTTTTGGTGTGACTGAATGCTTTCTCCTGGGGACAATGGCATATGACAGATTTGCTGCAATCTGTCATCCTCTGAGCTACCCAATGATTATGAACAAAAGTGTTTTCATGAAATTAGTAATGTTCTCATGGGTCTCAGGAATCATAGTGGCTACTGTACAGACATCCTGGGTGTTTAGCTTTCCATTCTGTGGGCCCAATGAAATTAATCATATCTCTTGTGAAACCCCAGCAGTGCTAGAGCTTGCATGTGAAGACACGTTTTTGTTTGAAATCTATGCAGTCACTGGCACTGTTTTGCTTATTATGGTTCCTTTCTTTTTGATACTCTTGTCTTACATTCGAGTCCTCTTTGCAATCCTGAAGATGCCATCAACCACTGGGAGGCAGAAGGCCTTTTCCACCTGTGCCTCCCATCTCACATCTGTTACCCTCTTCTATGGCACAGCCAGTATGACCTATTTACAACCCAAATCTGGCTACTCCCCAGAAACCAAGAAACTGATGTCCTTGGCTTACTCACTTCTTACACCTCTGCTGAATCCACTGATCTACAGCTTGCGAAACAGTGAGATGAAAAGAGCTTTGATGAAATTATGGCGAAGACAAGTAGACTTACACACTCTCTGACTGTGCTGGGAAGCCATGAAATATTCATTTGGTCATTGTCTGACTGAACTGTTTTAATTTTAATAAATGGTGGGAAAGTTTGCATTTCTTAGCTTGAGTGTGTTTCATTGGTTGAGTTTTTGAAGTCCAATAATCTATCAGGGCTCCCTTTTGATCGTGTACTGTTGTCATTCATTTCTCAGGGGTATATAAGTTTCTATAACATATAAAACAATTCCTTATGAATTCCTCTATTATGATCATCCAGGTCATTACTGAATTATTGTCACCAAGACGAAGCTCCAACAAACACATCGTTTCAAATGTCCTGATACTGTTGTTTTATTTCTGTATGACAGGTTCCTCAAAGTTGGCCTAATCGGATGGAGTGCATGCACTTATACATTTAATGGCTACTGTAGAATTACTCTTCCAAATGATTGTAACTCCAGATGGACCTGAAGGCCCGTGAATAGGGTAGAGTTTCAAGAGACCACAAGTTGAGGAAATCTTTATTTCTGGAGTTAGAACCTGTTCCATGAATGACTAAATAAGTATAGTCATTTTGGGAGGACCACACTAGTTCTATGTCCTGGACTCACACATGTTATTGTTCAAAACAAGAATCTTTGGTGTTTTTCTAAATACTCATCACAAGGTTGGTGACCAGAAACTACAGGATAGTTCCTTGATATCTCACTTGATGGTGTCTGCATATCTTTCAGCCATAGACCACTCTTTGTTGAGACTTTTGTTAAATGTCCCTATGTAGGCCCCAATGCTATGATACTTTCTTTATAAACACAGGACGATTCATTTCTTTATTATGGGAAACTAAGTGATTAAGCATTTGTGCATGTTTTCCATGGCCTTGAGTCCTGTCAGTAACCATCACATGGAGAGAAAGAATGAAATAATTTCTCACCCAGCAACATTTGAAACATTTAATTTTTGCCCCCAATTTTATGTTGGCATTTATACACAGGAAGGGGCCGTTTTATTGAATCCATAACACACGAGCTTCTACTGCTCTGAGTGTGTGCCCCAGGGATGATAACAAAGGGGTAAAACACTCTTCCCACTGTCACTCATTTTTGGGAAAAACAAGCCTTTAATTACTACTGCCTTTGCCACAAATGGGAAGTAAAGATGCAAAGCTGATTGGATTTCTACTAAAGGAAATTTCATCATCAAAATGTTGAAACCAGTTTGGGTAATATTTGAATGTAGTACACTCTTTACAGTAGGGCATTGAACAAGCATTTGGAAGTCCTTTAATCAGATTCTGTCCCTTGGTGCCTGAAATGTCCTCCTAGCCTTAGAGGGATCATATAATGAAGGCCCATCAAGGGGGAAAAAACCTGCCAAAGTCTAAATCCCAAGACAGACATAGAACTTCATTTTGACTTTTGTTCGTTCTTTCATTTGTTTATCCATTCATTGATTAAACAAGTTTTGTAAAAGGAAAAAGGTTTATATGGTCTGAAGAGAAACCAGAGTATAATGATTAAACCTGTTTTGCTAGGGCTGACTTAATGGCACTGTCCCTGGGGAAACAAGTGTCTGTCCTTGAGGAATTCCAAGTTCCTTGGAGGATCACTGATTTTGGCAGGTCACAGAAGCCAGCCACACCATGCCTCTGTCTGTAGCCCAGGTGAGGAACAGACGCTGAACTGGCAAGGTTGCTCACGTGACGATTTCAAAGTCACGATGCTTCTCCATTTAGTTATGAGGTTGACAAAACTCATAAGTAAATGTCGTGATTGTCCGCTAAAGAGCAGCCGTTCTGGCAACACCAGCTTTAGTTTCATAGCAGCTGATAGGACGGATACCTGACATCACGCCTTCATGGCTCTGAGGCTGACACAACTACTTCCAACCACAAGCAACGTGGGCAATAAAAAAGTGAACTTTTAAAATGTAAAACTTATGATGTCTCCCCTGGCTTAAATTATGTCAAAACATGCCCTTCTCGCCATCTGATATGTTTTTCACCGTATTTCCGCTGATTAATTGCTTTTCTTTCCTTAGACGTCCTCAAAGTGTCTTTCCTTAAGGCAACCATTCTTGACGCCCCCATCCCCATCTTCTTCTCCCAAATTATTCTCCCTCTGAACTCTCTGTCCTTTCTTCACAGCCCTCTATTAAACTGCGCATCTTGTAGCAGTTGCCTGCTTGATATTTGACAGGTCCAGGCTGCTTGGTGACACAGTTCCTTTTTTCCTTGTCAGGCCCAGTGTGTCCCCGGGTGGGTTTTGTTGTGACTTAACCCTGTACATAGTCCTGGTGTCCAGGAGTAGAGGTGAAGGTTCTCAATGTGGTAGCTTTCCTATAGTTTTCTTGCTCCTAATGGGACACACTGGCCACTTCTGCAGTTACAGAAAGTTCAGAGATTCTTGGGAGTGAAAATCACTGGAGACACCCATCCAGACTTCCCATCATATGTGTCAAATCTTTAGATTTTCCCAACTCTGGTTTCAACCTGGCATAATAGAACTTCCTCGATTAAGCACTGAACTACCTTTGACCCTCATTCATGGAACTCGAACTTCAGCTTTTTCTGCCTGGTCATTGCAAGACTTGAGGGTGCTTGTGAACCACTGAAATATTTTTGGCTATCGCACTGCATGTTCAGTGGTTCACTGATTGCACTCAGCGCTGTGGTGAACTCTCTGCAGGGATCAGTGCAACAGTATAATGGCTATATATTTCCATTATGCTTTGACTTATCAACCTGCATCCTTTCCCACCTTTCAGGCCACTGATCAAGGCCTGAATCGTTGCACTGGCTGGTACACTTTCTGCCACAGTTACATAATTCTAAGTCGCCATTCCTGAAAGTTTTTATCGCTAAATTGGTGGCCTAAGATGCCATCAGATTTTTAGTAATGTTCTGCATGTGATTAAAAGTGATGTGCTTTCTTCCATGTTTCTGACACAATGTTCTCTATATGTGTTATCGACTAAGTCGCATTGGGAGTATTTTCTTTCTCCTTACTGATTTATTTACTTCTTCTACCAATTAAAGAGGCATGTCACAGTATGCCAGTGTGGTTGACACTCCTATTTTTCCCAGTGTATCGGTCAATAACTTCTGGACATATTTTCAGCTATATTATTGGACGCCTGCAGGTTTAGAATTGTTATATCTTGTTGGAGAATTGAACATTTTCTCATTGTAATATAATTACATAAATTTCCTTTTTTGTTAGTATTATTTTGGAGTGTCTTTTTCCTTCTTCTTATGTTTAGCCTTTCCATACCCTTATGATTCAGATGTATCTACACTGAGGAGTGCTGTGGAGAGAGAATAAATCAGGGCAGCAGTGTTGTGGTTGGGTCCCATTTTAAAGAGGTTGATTTGGGAGGATCTCATGGAGAAGATGCTCCTTGGGCAAAGGGACATAAGGGAGTTAGAGTTTTCTGCGAGCGTAGTCCGTGTTCAGGGAAAAATCAAAGGCAGTAGCTGTGAGATGAGAACATGGCTGGTGGAGGTGAGAAAGAGCAACGCAGCCGCATGGCTGAACAGGATTGAACCAGGGGACGTATTGTACCAAAGTTGAGCCAGTGAGCCCACAAAGTAATGCGGAAATGGATGTTCAATCTACATATTTTGAGTTTGGCTTCCACAGTGAAAGGGATAGGGTGCTATGGAAGTATTTTGAGCAGGGGAAAGGAAGGTAGGAAAAAGAATTTTGGGGATTATGGCAATTATCCAATGAGAGCAGAATGTAGTTTGCATCAGAGTGTTAGCTTTAGTAAAGGTGACAATTTTTTCAGTCCTCAACTGAGAATGTTCTATTACCTTTCCCTTTTAAAAACATAAGATTTTACGTATTTATTTTTGGATAGAGGAAAAGGGAGGGAGCAAGAGAAGGAGAGATACATAAATCGGTTGGCTCTCTTACACAATCTAAACTGGGATGGAACCAGCAACCCTTGAATGTGCCCTGACTGGGAATCAAACCAGCAACCTTTCACATTGTGGAATGATGCCCAACCAAGAGAGCCACACCAGTCAGGGCCGTTTTTTAGTGATTTTGGAGAGAGAGGACAGGGGTGCGGGAGGTTGGGAGAGAAACAGAGAGAAACCTCCATTGGCTGCCTCCCATACATGCATGCCCCGACTTGGGATTGAACCTCAACCTTTTGGTGTGCGGGACAATGCCCCAAACAACTGAGCAAACTGGCCATGGGTAGGAAAGGTGAGAGTTTTTAACACTGTATTTTGAAGAGGGAGCCACAGACTGGTTACAGGTTTGATATGCTTTGGGAGGAAAAATGGATTGAAGGATGACTCCTTGGCTTTTGGCCTGTGAAACTAGATGCTTTAAGCTGTTGTTACCTGAGATGAGGAACACAGCAGGTAGAGCAGGTTTAGGAAAAGACCAGGAGTTCATTTTGGACACATTAATAAGTGCAACTGTGTTTGGTTAATTCAAAATGTTTTTATTAGTAGCGTATATTTCATTTCTGATTTCCTTTAATATGAGTAATTCTTGCAGATTACTTAAAATTTTCTAAGAATTTAGCTTTCTTTTTCTATATGTGATTGTTGTTTTGCAGTTTTATTGGAAACTATGTTATGTATATGATAGCCAAGTATTTAACTTTATTAATATTTTCTTTTTGACAAGTACATAGTCAATTTTTATAAATATTACATAAATGTTTGAGAAAAAAATATATAGTTAGGAGCATAAAAAGTGTTGATCTGTCTTATATTTACTGTCATTATCATCTGGTAACTCAGAATTTATTATTAAAGTCTTACCATCTGTGTGTCTTTTTGTCTATTTTGTGTGTCAATCATTGAGGAAGAAGTGTTAAACTTTGCACATTTTGATTTTTGTTTTGTCAATTTAGTACTATTGGTTAGGAATTACAGTTTCATCATTATAATATTCCTTCCTTTTACCCCCATTAACATGTATCTGAAGTTTTTCTATACACTTTCCTGTGAGTGCGATACACACATAGGAAAGTGTAAAAATGGTGAGTGTACATCCTGATGACTTCTCACAGAGCCCACATCACCTGCATTACCATCGCTGACCAATAAATAAACAATATGATCAATACATCAATACATCAATACAGGATGCTATGGGAAGCATCCTTGGATTACAATCTGTGAATGGAAACCTCCTTTCCTCAGGATAGTTGGTACGTTTTCCACTGGACACAGATCACATAGAAAGAAGCCTTATTGCTGCCTGGCAGGGTTCATTTCCTTGGGAACGCATCCTACTGCAGGCATGTGGCAATGATAAGTAGACAAAGGTAATCTGGCCACATCACCCAGTTCTGGAGAAAGCCAAGCCTGCAGACTCATTTGTCTCTTCACTCTGCTGGGACTGAGCCAATGGCTTACTGATTGTTCCAGCCAGTTTGGACCTATCCCTGAGTCCTTGGCTCTCACATGTATTCTGTGACATTAATGATGTTATGTTTATTTATGGATGAAGTAACAGATTCAGAGGAGCTAAATGACTTCCTCTAATCACATGAACTTATCCAGATTGTTTGACTCCTACTTTGGAATTGCTATCTATGAAAATAAGTGTAATGACTTTTTTTTTCTCAAAAGTTTTCAATGACTGTATTTCCACTAGAAATGATGAAAAGTTTTTGCATGGGGGTGGGGTATCCAGGCTTTCTACAAAGCTTCCATAGACTGCCTTCACTTGATTCTGACCACAACCAAACTCTGAACCCATCTAATCAGATGTCCTACCTCTAGCTCCCCTGCCTTTGTCACACCCTCACCCCTCATCCCTCCACTCTCTTCTTTCCCCATTTACAGCCTTTATTCAGCCTTTGCTCTCACCTCTTGTGTAGTGATATCAGTGTGAAACCCAGTCTCTTGAGGGAAGAGGCATTGTTCCCTGTAGGGATGTGAGGGAGGGATGACTCCTGGTTTGTGCTCTTCAGCTTTCTCCCTGGAGGGGCCAAGTTCAAGCCTCTTTAGTTATTATGTGAGAATATGGAAAAGTGTTTTTGATGTGATTTCATGTTCCCCATAGTGGGATTCTCCCGGGCATAGAACTCAATGTCATATAATGTTCTAGAATCAGTGCACTAAATCACTGAGTTGTATGTACAAGAAGGTGGCTTTGGCTAGAGGAAGAGCTCCTGATACAGTAGTGGGAAACTAAAAGAGACAGAGTCAGTAGGGAAGAAAGTGCAGCTTCTGCTTGTGTTCCTGATGGTGGGTTTTCCATGTACAGTTCTTCTCCCTGATAGTTGGAGAGGCAGTTGAAGGGATTTCTCTGTGATCAGCAATCACGAGACACAGCTGAACCATTTGAATCAGTAGACTCTTGGTTTGGATGTCTTTTGTCTTCCTCTTGGTTTTAAAGAAGAGTTCAGGCAATAATTAGAGTTTATGCAATAATTTTGCCTGAGCCAATCACCAAATTTTAGAGGTTTGCAACTGGAAGGGAACTTGGTAAATAAGTCTAATTGTTTTCTTTTTCAGTTGCAGGGATGAAATCTACAGAGGGGAGTGATCAGATGGCCTGAGGGTCTTCTTCTAAGTTACATAGAACATAGAGCATCTTGGTCAGCTGCTCTTCACCACTCGTGAATGTTCTGTGCCATAGCTTGCTCACAGTGAGTCCTAAAAGGTTTTCTTTTGTATTTATATGATACCCCAAATTCTCTGATTTAAAAAATCTATCCATTTTTAAATATTAGCAAACTGAATATATATTATTCTATGTTTCCCACTAGAAATGGATTTTAAATGTTTGATCCTGTGACTACATTTTACTAATTTTAGGTGATTTTTTGATATCCAAATGATATTATTGTGGTTAACACAGCCATTTAACTTTAATGGATGATCGTGGTCAAATAAATCAGCCTGCCTTCTTCTGCCTGCTAATGTGGTAATGCTCTGCACTCAGACAACATTAAATGACTTCAGCTTACTTTGTCCTTACTGTGTTCTGGGTTTCTCACCTCCCAGGGTGTGTTTGCTGGTTTGCAAAACATCACACAAAGGACAGTAGGCCTCTATTGTAACCATAATGTGTCATCAGATCCCTCTACCTGGGCAAGTCATCCCTCCTTTTGACTTTCTGTTTCCAGATAATATGACTTCCACTGATGACACCTATGGTTATGGTTGTTCACCACCCCCCACCCCACAACCCATTCAGAATTCATCTGATCCTCTTTGGAATGTCTAACACACTTGTTATTCCTTGTGCTTGTCGAAAGTTCTGAGTGCTGGCTTCACTTTTTTAAAGACACTCTGTTCCTTTAAGTTATCATGGACTCCCCTCCTTTAGCACTCTTATTCATCAAATATCGATCCAGCATTAATTAAGGGTCAGGGACTCTTTTAGACATTGTAAGTGTAGCAAAGAACAGAAAAAATCTTTGAATCCTGGAGTGTTTGTTTTAGTGAGAGAGTTAGATTTTATATATAGTATATATATGAATATATTTACTTACATTTGTTATACCAGTTAACATATAGATGTAAATTAATTTATAGTTATATGTTAACTATATATTTATAGTTATAATGTCAGTTGGTGATAATGGAGAAAACAGAGCAAGGCATTACGGGAGGAGTTAGAGGGCAGTGAGGGAAGGGTGGAATGCGAGTGTTTGTAGCGTTTCCAGCTCTCTGTTGAGTTGTAGGAGCAAATGTGTGCCTGAGATTACTGAGCCTAGGAAACATTAGTTGCTTAATCACTGTGTATTGAACAGTTGATGATGAAATGAACTTCTTCATGAGAAGGCAAATTGGAGGAGAGAATGGAGAAAGAGAAGGAGAGAGCGGAAACAATGAAATTGGTTTCAGAATGGCCCAAATTGAACTTTTCTTAAATCATCATGGTCACATGTATGAGCCAGAGAGAATTGCCTCTTAGAATTTGCCATGTAGTCCAATGTTAATGTAATTGGCTATGAGCACTCTATGCATAAACTAATAAGCCCAGAGGCACGTCACATTATTTACAGATCACTTAAGATAGGTATATCTGAAGAACAGCCCCCTTTGTGAGTTCCTGTGGCATTTTCACATTTAGTCATGTCAGACACGTGTATTTTGAAGATGACAAATATTTGCAATAAATATAAAACACCTTTGATGTAACTTCGAACTACTAAGTTGTTATCACATTTTGGTGGGTATCTTTTTCCCTTCGTCTACTTTTTAATAGTTTATTTTTTTGTAGTCTTACATTTTATATTACTTGAACTTGAGAAAAATGAATGATACTGATAACAATATCATGAAGATGAAATCTAAATTATAAAACATTTATTTTGTTTTAAGGTTATGGTTAATTTTCAAACTACATAATGTAAAAGGTGCAAAAGAATTTTAATATATTTTGTACTTCACAGCCAATTCTGAGCCAGCATTCTTTACTTCCTCCTTTCTACTTGAAAGATTCATTAATCTGAGTAACTGGCCATTCTCCAAAGTTGCCACACTGAGTCGCTGTCTGGGAGAGTTCTTTTTTACATCATCTGCCAAGTATACCTGGGGTAAGTGTAGACACTGACTCCGCTGTTGGACGGTGACTTCGTAACTCGAATAGTATGTCCATAAATGAGAAACGTGCTCTACTACTGAAATGAAAAGGCAAAATCAAAGTTCTGTGGTTGAGTTCATCCTCCTGGGCTTTGCAAACTTTCCCGAACTGCAAGAGCAGCTCTTTGGGGTGTTCTTGGTTGTTTACCTGGTGACCCTGATAGGAAATGCCATGATTATAGTCATCATCTCCCTGGAACAGAGCCTCCACGTTCCCATGTACCTATTCCTCCTGAACTTGTCTGTGGTGGATGTGAGTTTCAGTGCCGTCATTATGCCTGAAATGCTGGTGGTTCTCTCCACTGAGAAATCGTCAATTTCATTTGTGAGTTGTTTTGCACAAATGTATTTCATTCTACTTTTTGGTGTGACTGAATGCTTTCTCCTGGGGGCAATGGCTTATGACAGATTTGCTGCAATCTGTCATCCTCTGAGCTACCCAATGATTATGAACAAAAGTGTTTTCATGAAATTAGTAATGTTCTCATGGGTCTCAGGAATCATGGTGGCTACTGTGCAGACATCCTGGGTGTTTAGCTTTCCATTCTGTGGCCCCAATGAAATTAATCATATCTCTTGTGAAACCCCAGCAGTGCTAGAGCTTGTATGTGCAGACACGTTTTTGTTTGAAATCTATGCAGTCACTGGCACTGTTCTGATCATCATGGTTCCTTTCTTTTTGATACTCTTGTCTTACATTCGAATCCTCTCTGCCGTCCTGAAGATGCCATCAACCACTGGGAGGCAGAAGGCCTTTTCCACCTGTACCTCCCATCTCACATCTGTTACCCTCTTTTATGGCACAGCCAATATGACCTATTTACAACCCAAATCTGGCTACTCCCCAGATACCAAGAAACTGATGTCATTGGCTTACTCACTTCTTACGCCTCTGCTGAATCCACTGATCTACAGCTTGAGAAACAGTGAGATAAAAAGAGCTTTAACGAAATTATGGCAAAGAATAGTGGATTTACATGCGTTGTGACTCTGTTGGGAAGCCATGAAATATTTGTTTGGTCATTGTCTGACTGAACTCTTTAAATTTTGTAAATGGTGGAAATGTTTGCATGTCTTGGCACGAGTATGCTTAACTTTTTGAGTTCTACAAATGTGCTAATACAGTAGGGTTATGTGTATACATATTTTTTTCATAGATGCATTATATTCCTTTATTTTGGGTATAACACAGTTTCTTCAAAATACTGTTTATTGAAGGCCTTACAGGTGTTTGTCAGATTTTTGTACTTTCAGAGTATGCTAAATAAAACACCTGGTTTTATACATTCATAAATGTTAGTGCTTCAATTTCTGCACAGTAGGCTTTCAAACTTGAGTTTGATGGGTTACAGCAACTGTGAATTTGTAAACATTCATAAATGTTACCAAATTGCTTTTTAAAATTTCACAAAGAGACGACTGGAACTTGGGTAATAACTGAATGCTGGATAATACTGTTTTCAGTCAAACATCAAATTAGTATCGGCAAAAAGTTTGGTTGAACCCTAATCCTTGATATCTTGAAATTTCCTTCTCATGGCTCTTAAAGGAACCATAAAAATAAGGCTTATCTAAAACAAACCAGCAAACAAACAGGAAGCTAAACACAGAATTTCCTTTAAATCATTTTTTAGTTCATTTGTTCATTCATTGATTGTAGACACCAATTTTAATACTTTATTTATTTTTGCTGCTTTCATGAGACATAACTGACAATTAAAATGGATATATTTAGAGTACAATGTGATGGTTTGATATACATACATTGTGAAATGATTACCACAATCAGGTTAATTAACCCATCCTTCACTGTACATAGTTACCTTTTTTGATATTTGGTTGAGAACACTTGAGACCTATTAATCAATTTCAAGTATACAATACATTATTATTAGCTACAGTCACCATATAGAACATTAGATCCTCCAAACTTATTCATCTTATAACTGAAAGTTTGCGCCCTTTGACGGGTACCTCCCCACTTCCTCCACCACCGGCCCCTGGGAACCATCATCCCACTGTCTGTTTGTATGTTAGACTTGAAATTTTTATTTATATATATTTATTTAAATTTCCACATATAAGTCTTACCATACAGTATTTGTCTTTCTCTGTCTTGCTCATTTCACTTATCATAATGCCTCCAGGTTCATGCGTGTTGTCATGAATGGCAGGATTTCCTTCTTTTTTATGACTGAACAATATTTTACTGTGTTGTATATATATCACAGTGTTTAATCCATACCTCCATCGACATACATGTAGATTGTTTTCCTATCTTGGCTGTTGTGAACAATGCTGCCATAAACATGGGAGTGCAGATGCCTCTTCAAAATCCCTTCTTCATTTTCTCTGGGTATATACACAGAAGTGGGATTGCTGGATCACGTGGGAGTTCTATTTTTAACTTTTTAGGGAATCTCCTTTCTGTTTTCCAAAGTGGCTACACTAATTTATATTTCCACTAACAGTGCACAGGAGTTCTGTTTTTTCCACATTCTTGAGAACAGTTATCTCTTGTCTTCTTGATGATAAACATTCTAACAGGTGTGATGTGGTAGCTCATTGTGGTTTTGACTTTCATTTCCCTGATGATTAGTGATGTTGAGCATAATTTCATGTACCTGTTGACCATTTGTATGTCTTCTCTGAAAAAATGTCTATTCAGTTCCTCTGCTCAATTTTTAATTAGGTTATTTTTCTGTTATTGAGTTGTATGAGTTCTTCATATACTTGGATATTAATTCATTAACAAATATATGATTTGCAAATACTTTCTCCTTATTCTGTAAGTTGCCTTTTCATTTAGTTAATTATTTTTTTGCTGTGTAGTAACTTTTTAGTTTGATGTAGTTCCACATGTTGATTTTTGTCTCATGTCCGAAAAATCATTGCCATGACTAATGTCAAGGAGATTTCTTTCTATGTTTTCTTCTAGGAGTTTTATGGTATCAGGCCTTAGGTTTAAGTCTTTAATCCAGTTTAATTTTCATGAGTGGTGTAAGATTGAGGCCCAAATTTTATTTTTATGTATGTGGTTATTGAGCTTGCCCAGCACCATTTATTGAAGAGATTATCCTTTCCCCACTGAGTCTTCTTGGCTCTCTTGTCAAATATTACAGAACCATATATGTGAAGTTTTTTTTTTCTATGCTCAGTTTTTATGCCAGTACCATACTGTTTTAATTGCCGTACCTTTGTGATATAGTTTGAAATTAGAAAGTGTGATGTCTCCAGCTTTGTTTTTCTTTCTCAGCATTGTTTTCATTATTTAGGTCTTTTGTAGTTCGATAATTTTAGTATTTTTCCTATTTCTGTGAAAAATGCCATTGGGATTTTGATAGGGATTACATTGAATGTATAGGTGCTTTGGGTAATATCAACATTTTAACAATATTAATTTTTCCAATCTATGAGCAGGAAATATTTTTCCATTTATTAGTGTCTTCTTCAATACTTTTCATCAGAGTCTTTTAGTTTTCACTATACAGATCTTTCACTACCTGAGTTAAATTTACTCCTTTTTTTTATGCTGTCATGAACAGATTTGTAAAATTTCTTTTTTGTATTTATTTTGTTGTTAGTGTGTAGAAATGCAATTAATTTCTGAACGTAGTTTATATCCTGCAACTTTACTGAATTTGTTGGTTAGGTCTCACAGTTTTGTGGGGGTTTTTTTGAGTCTTTAGGATTTTCTATGTATAAGATCATATTGTCTGCCAACAGACACAGTCTTACTTCTTCTTTTCAAATTAGGATGGCTTTTGTTTCTTTGTCTTGCTTAATTGCTCTGACTAGGATATCCATTACTCTGCTGAATAGGAGGGGTGAGAGTGGCACTCTTGATTTGTTCCTGATTTTAGAGGAAAAGCTTCAACCTTTCACCTTTAGTATACTGTTAGTTGCGAGCTTGTCACATGTAGCCTTTTTTTATGGTGAAGTACATTCCTCCTATACCCACTTTGTTGAGATCGTTTATCACCAAAGGATATTGAATTTTGTCAATTTTTTCTATATCTGTTGAGATCATATAATTTTTAACTTTCATTTTTATTAATGTAGTGTGTCATGTTTTTTAAGTAAATTTTATTGATTATGCTATTACAGTTGTCCCAATTTTTCTTCCTTTGTTCCCCTCTGCCCAGTAATCCCCTTCCCTCTAGTAATCCCTCCACTTAGTTCATGTCCATGGGTTATACATATAAGTTTTTTGGCTTCTCCATTTCCCACACTATTCTTAACATCCCCCTGTCTATTTTGTACCTACCAATTAAGATTCTTAATCCCTGAGTGTTTTCCCCTATTCTCCCCTTTACCCCTCTCAGCTGTTAACCCTCCAAATGATCACCATACCTATGATTCTGTTCCTGTTCTGGTTGCTTGCTTTGTTTCTTTATTTGTTTTTAGATTCAGTTGTTGATAGTTGTGAATTTGTTGTCATTTTAATGTTCATAGTTCTGATCTTCTTTTCCTTTTTTGTTTTTTGACCTTCTTTTTCTTAAATAAGTCCCTTTAACATTTCATGTAATAATGACTTGGTGATGATGAACTCTTAGCTTTATCTCGTCTGGAAAGCACTTTATCTGCCCTTCCATTCTAAATGATAGCTTTGCTGGATGGAGTAATCTAATTTGTAGGTCCTTTCTTTTCATCATTGAATACTCCTTGCCTGCAAAGTTTTTTTTGAGAAATCATCTGACAGTCTTACGGGAACTCTTAACCTTTGAGATTTTAATTATGATGTGTCTTGGTGTGGTCCTCTTTGGGTCCAATTTGTTTGGGACTCTCTGTGCTTCCTGGACTTGTATGTATATTTCCTTTGCCAAATTATGCAAGTTTTCTTGCAGCATTTTTTGAAATAAGTTTTCAATTTCTTGCTCTTCCTCTTCTCCTTCTGACAGCCCTATGATTTGGATGTTGGCACATTTGGAGATGTCCCAGAGGCTTCTTATAGAATCCTCATTTTTTTGAATTCTCATTTCTTCTTTCTGTTCTTGTAGAACGCTTATTTCTTCCTTATGTTCCAAATCATTGATTTGAATCCTGGTTTCCTTCCCTTCACTGTTGATTCCCTGTGGATTTTTCTTTATTTCACTTAGTATAACCTTCATTTCTTCCTTTATGTTGTTGCCATACTCAATGAGTTCTCTGAGCATCCTGATCACCAGTGTTTGAACTCTGCATTTGATAGGTTGGCTATCTCTTTTTCATTTACATTTTTTTCTGTTCTTTCATTTGGGCCATATTTCTTTGTTTCCTCCATTTGGCAGCCTCCCTGTGTTTCCTTCTGTGTCTTAGATAGAGCTGCTGTGACTCCCTGTCATAACATACCTGTTAAGTTGTATGGGACAGAGCCTTAGGTATTCACTAGGGTGGAGCAACCTGCTTTATCACTTTGTGCCTCTGTTGGGGGAAGGGCTCAGAGAGGGGACAATGCTGCTGCCTGGCTTCTGGAGGTTTGCCTGGCACCTTCACCTTTTCCAGTCACTTCACCCACTTCCCATATGCAGCTGGTGCCCTTCCTGCTGTTACCTTGGCAGTGAATTCCAGGGTGGGTAGGTTTACATACATTCTAAGTCCATAAGGGCCTTTTAAATGGACTGTTCTGAAAAACCGGCAGTTTCTTCGACTGTCCCAGCCCTCACTGGTTTTTACAGCCAGAAGTTATGGGGTTATTTTCCAGTGCTGGAACCCTGGCCTGTGTGGTCTGGCCTGGGGCTGGGATTGCTCGTTCCCAAGGTGTTCCTCCCGGTTTTTAGCCACCACACATAAATGTAGGACTGCTCATTTGCCACAGCCACTTCCTCTCTGTGCCACACCATATCTCCTAGCCTCTCTGCCTGACTCCAGGTCTCCTTCCCTTCTACCCATCTGGATGAATGTGGCTTCTTTAAATCCTTGGTTGTCAGACTTCCATGCAGTTGGATTTTCTGACAGTTCTGGGTGTTACTTGTTTTGAGGTTTAGTTGTAATTCTTCTTGTGGTTGAGTGAGAAGACAAAGCATGTCTACCTATGCCTCCATTTTGACTGGAAGCCATCGTAGTGTGTCACGTTTGCTGATTTGCCTATGTGGAATCATCCTTGTTTTCCAGGGGTAAATCCCACTTGATCATCAATCATAATATTTTTAGAGTACAATATTTAAATTTTTAAAAGAATATATTGATTTGGGTGGGAGGAGAGGAACAACAATGTAGATTTATTGTTCCACTTATTCACACATTCATTGATTGATTCTTGTATGTGCCTTGATTGGGAATCAAACCCATAACCTTGGGTTTGATGCTCCAAACAATTGAGATACCCGGACAGGGGTGAGTACAATATTTAATGTGCTGTTGAGTTTAATATTATGTTGAGAATTTTAGCATCTGATATTCATCAGGGATCTGTGAGATAATAGAAAATATATATATTGGTCTCTGCCTCTGACACTGGGCTCCTGTAACCCTTGATTTTTCCTGGGTGATAGAGGAGTGTTTTTGTTCTAATGAGGTAATTCTGGGTAGACTCCCAGATGGCTCCTGAATGGTGGACTGGTCACTGGAAAGACTAAGCCATGAAAAGAAACTTGGAATTTTCAGCACCCACTCCCACCCTGCCCATTCTCTTGAGAAAGGAAAAGGGCTGAAACTGGAGTTAAGGATGGATCATGCCCAGGTGATGAAGCCTCCATAAAAATCCAAAGAGTATGGGGTTTGAAAGCTTCCAGGTTGGTGAACACATCCACGTACCAGGGATAGAAACTCCTGCACTTGGGAACCTCCAGACTTCATCTTATATATTTCTTAATCTGTGTCCTTTATCATATCTTTTAATAAACTGGTAAATATATTAATTAAACTTCAGGAGGGGTTATGGGAACTTGTGACTTTTAGCCAAGTTGGCCAGAAGTTTTGCATAACCTGGAGACCTCCTTCTTGCAACTGGCATCTGAAATGGAGTGGGAGACATCTTGCTGGACTGAGTCCTTAACCTGTGGCATCTAAAGCTATCTCCAAGTGTTACAGATAGTGTGAGAACTGAGTTCAATTGTACGACATCCAGCTGGTGATGTGGAGAACTGCTTGGTGTGGGGAAAAGCCCCACACATTTGCTGACCATAAGTGTTGTATATGTGGTAGTAGTTGGAGAGTAAAGAACAGTAACAGGTGGAAAACTGAGATTTTTCACCAATACAGGTTTCCCTTGCTATCCAAAAGCAGAGTTTTCCTATGAAGCCTTTCATATGCCAAAACGGTGAAGACACAATTACCATTAATTTATATGGAAAAAATTTGAGCATTTCCAGACCCCAAATTCAATGGAGGCAGAATATCTTTATGCCATTCCCCACAATTGAAACGTTCAATTACATCCAGTTTTACCCAAAGTATAATACCCTTAAGAGCTGTCTTAGCCCTTACTGATAACTTAGGACACATCACACTAATGGACACACAAAATAAATCGAGATAAAGCACAGAGGCTCACAGACGTGATTCAAAGCCAATAGGCTTGATGCTGGGATATTCCCAAGACAGGGGCTTAGCTGTGCCACTCTGCTGCCTGGGGAGCAGGCTGCCCCCTCAGAGGCTCACTACAACACAAACACCAATAGTTATTTTTGCTTTTGCCTTTTTATGTGTGTGTAAAAGCAAAACTCCTCTTCAGATTTTTTTGGTTAGCAGAAACAGGTAAAGGTACCCCTGCTTTTCAAAAGTTCTCTTTGTGCCACTTCACTTTTACAGAAGACCTACACTAGTACATGTTTTTTCTAATTAAAAGAAATCTGAAGAGGATTTTTGCTTTACAAAAAAAAGCCATTACTATAATAATGTAGCTCTTTCGTAAAAGAGGATTGGCAGAAAGTAAACTTTTGGAAAGCAGGGATACCTGCAAACAGCCCTAGCAAACTAATACAGCTTGTGACACATGAGCCCTGGGCTCCAATGCTGGAATCAGCTTCTTAACATAAGGAAGGAGCCTTTTGTGTTTCCAAAGTTCCTCAATTTGCTCCCTGCCAACAGGTCACAGACCTGCCCTTTGCTCTGCCTAGTTACATAGGATCTTGGAAATATCTGTGACTGTGAAGACTCCAGAGGATAAACAAACATACTTACTATGGAGACTGAGGATCCCAGGGGGTATTGCTGCTGGGCTAATTTCTTTTTTTCTCTAGGTTCCTTGTGGTAGACCATTTTTATTTGATCTTCCCATGCACAGGAGCAGCCTGCTGAGACAAAGATGTCATTTTACTTAGCATACTTCCTGGTTGAGGCTGTGCCAGTTGGCTGATTTCCAAGGACTCTCCTGGGGGAATCCCCTCACTGACTTATGAAGATGACCTTTTCATTTCCTTGAGGTGTAAACAGGATTGGTTTTTCAGTTTGCGAAATGTTGATTATGTGACACTGTTTAATGAGGTAGTGCAAGGCTGCACCCATAGCTTTTTCACAAGTATGTGTCTAGTTCCAGAGGAAGGAAAGGAAAAAAGCCTCTCTAAGCTGCCATTTGGGAGGTCACAGTGGCCAGCAAAAAAGGGCACGTTGGGCAAGGCTCATCTCCTATGACCTCCAGAGGGACTCCACATGCTATTGAGAAGGTCAGAGAAATGTCCTAACACTTTGCTCTCAGTCAGTGAGTGGTATTAGGGCAAATGCTTGGTGTCTTTGCCAAGCAAATAAAGTAAAACAACTAAAAACCCACAGGAGTTCTAGGAACAGGCTGCATTATATGTCCCATCAACATCTGTCAGCAGAGTCTACTGACATCACCCTGCAGCAGTGAGGCAGAACAGCTGCAAGGGACTAGAGACACTGACGGCCCAGCCCCTGACGTCCTGAATGAGCTACAGTGCCAGAGGCTGTCCTGAGGGAATAGCAAGATGATTGTTTCTTAATTCTGTGTCATCATTAACTTGGATCATTGGATTGCTTAGAATCGGAAGTACATGAATATCTTGTGTATTTCTACACTTATTATTAAATAGGGTTGAACTGTGTTCCTCCCCAAGTCACATGTTGAAGTCCTAACCCTCCCCACCCCCCCTCCCCATACCTCAGAATGGGACCTTATTTAGAGAGAGGATCATTACAAAGATGATGAACTCAAAGTGAAATCACCAGGGTGAGCCGCCATCCTATATGACTGGTGTCCTTATAAAAATGGAAATTTGGATAAAGTAAGATGCAGAGAGAGAAGACAGTGTGAAGAGACATAGGGACAAGATGGCCAAATACAAGCCAAGGAGAGAGGCCTGGAACGAATCCTTCCCTCAGCCCTCAGAAGGAAGCAACTCACTGACAACTTGATTTGGACTTCTGACCTGCAGAACTGTGAGATGATAAATGTCTGCTGTTTAACTTACCCGGGGTGTGGTACTTTGTTATGGTAGCCCTAGAAAACTAATACATGGATATTCTGGAGGGATATTTAAGTCTATTTTTCATTGAGAGGCAATATTTGTTCACTAAAGAAAATTTGTAGACGTTCCATGACCTGAAATTAACCAAACAAATTTGTTTGGTTAATTTCAGGTCATGGAACGTCTACAAATTTCAAGTCATGGAACTTCTACAATATCTATAACAGATATTTGATATGTCTGTTTGGTTAATTTAGATATAGATATTTTGTAGATATCAAACAAATGTAGATATTTTGGTATCTATAAGTATATATTTAAGAAGTACAATAATTGTACAATCCAGATTATGACCTCCAGAATGATTCTTTGAAAGGAATTTCTTCCATGCAATCACACAATTATTTTTATAATGAGGGATAAAAATCAATAGTTCAATAATTTGCCTTGAGCTTCATATAAATTCCATCATGAACATTAAAACACTCCAGGTGGCAGGTTCAATCCCTGGTTGAGGCAATGAATTTATGCATTCATTGGTTGATTCTTGAATCACATGTCCTAGTGACACTACTTTTGATCACAGTTTTCTTTAAAAGTCTGAAAATATTGTAATTGTATTCTGAGATTCGGTGTTAAGTAGACTGAGGCCAGACTCACTATTATTCATTTATTTCTGCAATAAGTATTTATTGGATATGACCCTAACATTCAAACCAAAATAGCCACAAATTTTGTTTGGGGATTTACTTCCCCCCTACACTCAGATAAATGCTTGCTGCTCATGATTTCTACTTGCCCACCACTGTGGTTGGCTCAAGTATGGAATATGATGCAGTCAGAGCCAATTCTACCCCGTCCCAGAAATTCTAGAAAAGAGAGTCATGTTCTCCTCTGATGAACTCAGTTGAGAAAGGATCTAAACCCTAAAGCTGATGGAGCCATTTTTAGAACCGCGAGGATAAAACATGCAGAATGGAGTGAGCACACCATGATTCAGAGCCGACAATTATAAATAAACAGAGAAACTGAATATACAATGGCCAGTCCATAAATGACAACAGCTCTGACCTATACCCTCTATAGCAATCAGCCCAGAAGTCAAAACTTGGTCAATGACTGCCAGTTTCCCTAATTTTTGATCAGTGATTGCCATTTCCTTATTTATTAGCACTCCTACTCCAACTCAGACAAACCAGAGAAAGCTGAGTATGATCCCCAGACCCATCCCATAAGATGCCCACTTCATGAGAAAGCCACCTCCAGCTTTCCCATGACATCAGCCTCCAAACAAAACATACTTGTAATCTTTCCTTTTTCCCACTCTTCAGCCTGCCTTTGAACTAGACCCAAGTGAGGGTGACTGACTCCCATTCTATAACCACTCTGAATAAACACTTTGTTCTCATTTGGATAGCATTTGTTTCTTTCTCCCAAATCAAGCCCTGGTTGGAACCCTTGCATCATGATGCATTTGGAACTACTATCAACCTTAAGTCCTTTTATGTGATTTTATATTATTTTTGTGTAAGTCAATGTGGGTGTGTTCTCTGTCACTTGCAACTAAAGGATCCTAACTGCTACAATTGATGTGTTTTTTGTTTGTTGTGAATTTAAAATAATGTGTCTATCCAGAGCAGGGTACTTTTTCTTATTATTCACCTTTTCCTTCCTGAGAGTATACAGGGATCTAGGTTTTGATCTCTACTCACTGATTTTTGCCTAGAATGTGAGTTCTTTTGATTGGAAAATTCAATTCTTTTTCTAACACATAAAAAGTTTATTCCCACCTGACTGGTGTGGATCGGTTGGTTGGATATCATCCAGCAAAGTGAAAGGTGGCCGTTTAGATTCCTGGCCGGGGCACATGCCTGGGTTGTGGGCTGTCCCGGGTTCGGGGCATGCGAGAGGCAACACGATTGATGTTTATCTCCCTCTCTTTCTCCCTCCCTTCCCCTCTCTCTAAAAATAATAAACAAAATCTTAAAAAAAAGTTTATTCAAATTTGTTTGTCATTATTGTTTCTGTTGCAATTATTTTGACATCATGAAATGCCTATAATCCTTCAGTGAATTTAAAATTATTTTAATAATTTAAAATAACCAGCTTCATTGCTGTTTCATTGTGTTACCATTACCCCTTCTTTGGGAGAGCTCCAACGCATACAGGGGTGGGTTTTGCTACCGATATACTCCCTACCTCACTTCCACTGTGCCTTGTAGCTGACTGATCCAGAAGTAGACACGTGCAGCAGTCAGAGTCTTGGCAGTGTCCTGGAAGGCACATTCACAAATGCTTACCACTCAATTCCTTCTCTATATTGTCCTGCTTTTTATTCAGCATCAATTCAGTGGGCTTAAGAGATAAGTCTATCATCAAACAGGGTGTGCTTGTCCCTGTGAAGGGAAGCTATCTAATGAGATCAGGGTAAACCATCCTGCCTGTACTTTTCCAGAGGCCAGGCTCTCATTGTCTATTATTGCACTTTCATATCTTTTTGAGATCAAGAGCCTCCAGAACAGCAGGCGAGTGGGACAAGGAGAGAGGGGGAAAAGGTACAGAGAATAAGTAGCATAAATGGTAGGTAGAAAATCACAGGGGGAGGGTAAGAATAGTATAGGAAATGCAGAAGCCAAAAATGTATATGTATGAGCCATGGACATGAACTAAAGGTGGAGAAAGCCAGTGGGAGGGGGTGTGCAGGGTGGAGGGAAATAAAGGGAGGGAAATGGGACAACTGTAATAGCATAATCAATAAAATATATTTTTTAAAAAATAGAGCCTCCAGAACAGATCAGAATTAAGTGAAGCTGTTATAGAACAGACCTGGGATGGGGGGATGGCAAATGATATATCACCACTGAAGGGACCCACCCTTGTGCTCCAGGGGTCCTCCCCACCGTACTAGGTTCACCTTGCCCACCAACAGGGAAAGATGTCTCTCAATGCCAGAGATTGGTGAAATGGAAAAGGATTATTTATTTAAAAAGTTATACAGACTTAGAGTAATGACTTAATGTCTTCATTAAAAATTCTAAAGTCCTTTAGAGCACCCACAAATGCACAGTCCTTCCTTCTCCCCTTTGCCCAGTCCGGGGTACCGTGTCTCAGGAAAAGAAGTAGAAGTCTGTGGTTCAGGCAGCCCCTTGGTTCCAGCACCATCCTCTGTGTGGCTGCCGCATTCTCCGGTTAATCCAAAACCATGTGGCACCTTTTCACAGCCCACCAGCAAGAATCCTCTCACACCTTTTCTTCCAGGCAAAGTCCCTCCTGCTTCCTAAGCCACACAGCAAAAAGGGTGCACCCTAAAGCTGCATGGTCCCAACTTCACCAAAGCCACATGGTTCCAAAAAGCCCCAGCACGGCTGCCGTGCCTGGGTTTAAATCCCAGCGTCAGTCTTCCTCTGCCTCATCGTTTCCGACTCCTCCCACAAGCAGTTACACCTGCCAGCATTCCTATATGCATCCAGCTTTACTGGGCTGCCATAGTAAGTCCGGGCAGGCATGGCCCTATAGTGTGGAGCCAATCATCTCCAAGTTCTCACGCAGGCGCTGTAACCAGGGGGAGTTGACTCCCAATTACATCCTGGGTTGAAGCCATCCCCCTGGCTCAAAGCAGGGCCACAGCTATTTAACATGTCTATGAAACCAGTTAAATGTTATAGATATGTTAAGTGACCATTCTAGAGGTTTTCTGCAAAACCGTTGCTATTCAAAACAACTCTCAATGGCCCTGCTCCATGTGTTCCATCCCCCAGCTCAGACTTGTGGGGGTGAGGACATCCTATAAATATATTTTTTCCTAATATTTCCTGGACACCCTGAGTTCTGGACCCAATTACAAATCCCCATTTGCCACTCCCCCATGGCTGCACCCTATTACAATGCCATTAGTTAAGACATTTCTTCACTGGGCTGAAAATTTACATCTATGTCCCAACTGAAATTGCACACCACCTAGTTCACCAAAAGCTTGTGCAATAAGGACAACAGCACAGCAGAGCCCAGATGATATAGCGCAGAAACGGAAAAATGCCTTCACGTTAAATATCATGAACACTCCAACCAGGATGGCCTTCGATGTCCCCTCAGCTTTAGTAAACTTTTCCTGATTATAGGCTCCTGACCTCACTCTTTGTAGAGCAATTTAGAAAACGGGTAAATGCAAATTCTTTCTCTGCTGCCTTTGCAGCTACCTCCTGCTATGGAGATATGAGGCAGTTTCCTTTTCCTTTGGAGGAGATTAGTTAGCAAACAAGTGGCTCATGATTTCCCTCATCCCAGCTCTCAAAATCTCGCCAGCCCTCTGTTTCAGCAGGGTTTGCGTTCAGTCTTTCCCCCGCACTGCATCTTGAGTAGTCTTTTGGCCAGTTTAGCTTTGTCCAGTGCAGTTCTTACTCCGACAGCTCTTTTAACGTTAATTTCATACAGAGTACTGAAAGAACCCAAAGTACCAACCCCGTGCAGTTCACTGTCTACGTGAACATGGCTTTACTACGTCATTGTCTTTATTAGCATAACTGTACTACTCCAGGAGACTCCTGCGTGGGCCTCCAGGCAAATAACTCGCCTGTACCTTTCAGTAACTTCCTTGCAGACCCATTAAGTCTTTAATAAGAGGCATCAACAGGGAATCGGGATCCAAGACCCTTCCAACCCTCCCTCCACACACGGAGACACCTCAGAGTGAGAGAACAGTCTGGAAGGTGCCAGTCACTCAAGGCCTGATCCCATAACCTGGTACAGTGTCAGTTCTATAGCATTCTGTCGAGCAAGCAGAGACAAAGGTTTGGACAAAGGGTTTTACAAGCTACGCCCTGGATTTGATCTTTGCCCATTTCTTTCTTTTAAAATTGTTTGCTGGGAGAGACTGAAAATGAAAAAGTTTTATTTCTGAATCTAGAAAGTCCTGCCTCCTTTAGATTTTCTCTAAATTCTGCTGAAAAACTTAATAGTTTGGTCTCTAGTTCATTTTTTCGTCCTAGTATTTTATTATATGCCACTAAAAGAAACCAGTTAACACTTCTAATATTCTGCCTGGAACACTCCTCAGATTTGCTTCTTTATGGGTAAGACTCTATTTTCTACATTGTTTCATGTGATGACTTTGATGTATAACCAGTACATCATATTGGTGCTCTTTTATCCAGCATCCAGTAACGATTTCCTGTCTGCCAGCCCTACATCAACAATCTCTTCCAAGTCCTTTGAGCTTACATTGGCATTTTCCTCCAGACACTTCCTGATTCTGCCCTTTGTTCTCATCCTAGGATCAATGTCAACTTTCGGTGTTCTATTATGGTTATATTGATGATGTTATATTTGAAGTAAGAACTGAAGGATGAGTGCTTCTTATTTGTATAGAATCCATAGAAAGCCTGTGTGTGTGTGTGTGTTGGGCTGTGTGTGTGGGAGGAAGAACGATCAGTTTGACAAAGGCAAAGCAAACCATTTAATCTTTACTCAGCAACATTTGTTGAGTGACTTCTACGTGCCAGATACTATGCTAGGTGCTGGGAACACAAAGATAAGTAAGATAGCCTAATGGGAGATACAACTATTAAACAAATAAAGACATAATAAAATATTATCATAATTGTATTTACTGTTGTAAAGAGATAGAACAAGATATCTTGTGTTTATAACAGAAAGACCTTAAATAGCCTGGAGTGGGTGGAGCAGAGAGAAAAGGCAATGGAGAGAATAGGGAAGGCCTCGCCAAACATTAAAGGCTGATAAGAGTTAGTTAGTCCCACCCACAGAGGGTGGAGCAGTTGAGAAGGAATGATGAATCTGAAGGCCTGAACCTGAAGGAGTTTGATGTCATTCCAGGAAAGGGAGAGGGAGGGGTGAGCTAAAGAAGTAGGCAGAAGCCAGACCATGCCTAGTCTTGTTGGTACAGTAAGAACTCTGAACTTTACCTACTAGGGAAAGGTAGTCAGTGAGGTGTAAAGCAAAGCAGTGATGTGGACACATTTGAACTTTTAAAATGCCCTTCTGACTGCTGAGTAGATCATTGGTGGGTGAGGTTCAAGAGTAGGAAAGGGCAAGGAAGAGGCAATTACTGTAGCCCAGGTGAGACTGATGTGGCTTGGGCTAGGATGGTGGCAGTGGAAATGGAGCAGCAAGAATGATTCTAGCCACATTTAATACATCAAACTGATAGGACTTGGTAATGAATTATATGTGGGAGGGGGTAGAAGAGGGAGAGGCGCTAAGTATGAACCCATATTTCTGGTAGGAGTAGAGAATGGTTGGGGTTCCATTTGCTGAGATGTGGAACCCTGGAAGGGAAGATTTTGAGGGGGTGAAATCCAGTCTGGGGTGAGTAAAGTTGGAGAAGTCTGTGTGGAATCAAAGTCAAGTGGATAGCTGGGATAAATTGACCAGGCTCAGAAGGAAGGTCTCAGTTAGGGGACTAGAGCTACAGGGCAATCGCTAGAGAAAGATGCAATATACAGAGACGGCCTTCTTAAGATGCGGAGACTGCAGAGGGTTTGAAGTTCCATGGTATGAATCCCACAAAGAAGGAGAGATGCTGAATTAGTGTGGTTCAGGCCCTGTGCTGATGAGTTTCTGTCTGACGAAGAGATAGACACTAATTGATGACGAGCTACATGAATAACAGAGATGGAGGAGAGAGCTGTGAAGTTATAGGGATTCTAGGGACTAAGGAACTCATATTAGGGGGCTATGGGACAGGGCACCTGGGACAGAGGAAGTGGATTGGGAAAGAGCTGCCAGACACTTGATGAATGAAAGTTCCAGAAGGGATTTGGTTAACTATCCCCAAAGATGGACTAGATTGTCACCGCCACCTAGTGGCTCAAGCATGTGATTGCTATACTCTCACTGCTCAAAGTCCAGGGGAGCTAAACTTGTTCCTGGGTTCACCAATGTCATCTCTGATGGATTCTCAGAAAATAATAGAATCAATCACATCGACTTTGGGCACAAAAAATTGGCAGTGTCAACTTCTATGCCCTTAATAGGTGTAGGTGGCCAGAAGGACTGAGGTGCACCCTCTATTCTTACCCCCTTCCATCTCCTTTCCCAGTTTTGCTCTCCTCTTTGCTGTGACTACCATCACCAGCATGTCATCACCATCAGCATAATCATCCTCCCACACCCCACACATTACACATTCACAAAAATGGACTATGTCTGTTATCTCATTGGAGTTTCCTTCACAGGTTCAAAACCATTTTGTTGGGTACCTACCATGTACCAGTTGCTGTGCTAGATGTTGGGCGCACAAGGATCAGGCACAGACATTCATTTCTAGGAGCTTACAATTGAATACTGCAGTGGATAAATAAACTCTTACAACACTGTGTGGTGAGTGCTATAGCTGTGGTTAACACTTGTGCTGTGAGACTTCACTGCGTGTCTTAAGAGTAGGAGTCAGGGCAGACTTCCTGGAGGAGGTGATTGTGGCCACAGGATGTAAGACTGGTAAGAGTTAGTTACATGGCAAAACCAGGAAAGAGGACTTTACATATAGAGAAAAGGTAGTGTCTGGAAAGCATGATGGATTCCGAGATTTCAAGGAGCACTGTGTGACAGCTGCATAGGTTACTTCAGGAGTGACAGAAAATGAGTTCAGGGTGTGAATAACTTTATGAGCTAAACAAAGGAGTTTGAATTTGATTTTGAAAGAATAGGGAGTCATTGAAGGGTCATACACAGGGGTGAAACAAAATCAAATTTATATTTTAAAAATAGCTGGTATTTAATAGACACTGGCTAAGCCCTGTACATGGATGAATTCATTTTATTCTCCACAACCCCATTTAACAGAGGAGTTTCACGATACCAAATAATTTGTCCAAGTATTCAAAATTGTTTTGTGGTTAGATGGGATTAGCACACAGTGTTCTTGGACCTCAGAGGTCATCTTTGGGCCAGCAGGCTCGCTCCATTTTCTCTCATGTGATAGAAGGCAAGCGTATGTGCCCCCAGAATTGCTGCAGTGGCTGTGCACTGAGCTGTGGTTTCCAATGTCACCCAGGCTGGAGCGCCCTCCCGGAGGCAGCTACACTGGGTAAAACCGTTTGCCTGGAATTAGTCATAAGCCGAGACCACGGGAAGAACTGGTTATCGGTACTGGCTGTTCTTGCAGGGAAGATACACCTGAGATCATCATGTGTCCTTGTGCAGCTTTTCTGGGATCAAAAGGATCCCATCAACGTGAGTGATTTGAGTATACATACAGTTGCTTGGGGGAAGTGAAAAAAGGCAATTCTTTTTAGAAAGGTCATGTTTCTCCATCCTTTGACTTCTCAGGCAGGCCTTAAGAAGGGAAAACCAGGCGTTCATTGCACATGAAAATTCTTTCAATCTTTGTTACTACTGTTTCTAAGCACTAAAGGATTTCCGCCCCCCCCGCCGCCAACAGTGCTGCTAATAAATTCTGTGACCTTGTGATATTTGGCAGTTTATAGAATATCAGGTTACTGTTTCAAAATAAGGTTATAGTAAAACTGTTTTTGGTGTTTGGGCTTCCAGAGGGGCTATTTCTGTTTGTTTTCTTCTTTTTTGTTTTTATCATCCAGAAACAAACAGGGGCAGACCACTCCAGATGTCACTATAAGCATGTCTCAGTGGAAGGCCAGCACCCCTCCCAGGCTGGACTGGCCTAACGCAGCGGGGATGGCAAGGGGAGGGCACAGGCGCTTCCACCTAATGACCGCATGCTCTCAGTCTATTGCTTCACTTCATGTTTCATCCAGACGTAAAGCTATTCAATGACCACCTTTTATTGCACTTCTGTTTAGAGTAGGGGTTCTCAGAGTTGGTTTAGGAACCCCTTGGAGAGCCTGAGACCCTTTCAGGGGTTCTGTGAGGTCAAAATTGTTTTCAGAGTAATATGAAGATATGATTTTCCTTTTATCTCTATTTCTCTCAGAAATGTACGGTGGAGTTTCCCAGAAGTTACATGGTGCATTATGCCACGACAGACTGAACACAGAAACAGCTCCGAGAATTCAGCTGCGTTCTATTAAGCCTGACATTAAAGAGAGTTGCAAAAATGTAACACAGTGCCATCCTTCCAAATATTTTTGAAAATACAATTATTTTCCATCACAACATGTTATTTCTGTTAACGTGTAATGGCTTATTATTGTTATTTTAAAATGAGTTATTAAATAAATAGTTTTAAATGCCTGATCTTTCACCCCCAGTACAGTAAATCTCAATGACTGCAATCCGTATTAACAAAAGTTCCTTGAGGTTCTCTATAAATTGTCAGAGTGCACAGGGGCTCTGAGACGAGAACGTCGGAGAAGGTGGTTTAGAGAATTCAACGGCAGGCAGTTTCTCAGCGATGTCAAGAGGAGGACGTATGTCCTGATTTTCTTGGCACCCCCTCCTCCTAAAAGAAAAAAAGCCGCAGAGACACATGCGTTTACAGGTCCCTGGCGTTCCCTATGCCTCTCTGCACAGCTGATCTGTTTTCTTGGTAACTACACTGCAGCCACCACCTGTGGCCTATTAACATCCTCTCCTGGCTGCTGCATTCCACAGTGTGGTGACTGTCTGGGAATAATTAGGGAACTTGGTAAGGAAGTTTCCTCAGGCAGGAAATTGGTTCCTCTGGAACTTGTTAAGCGTTAACTCCACAGCCAAGATCATGAAAACATTTACTGAAATTGGTAAGAGCGTTCAGGTCCCCTGAGAGGGCAGAGTCAGGAATCAGGGACTATGAGTTCATTCTGAAAGCTTTCGCCGTCAGTTTTACACTGTGATGAGGGAGCAATTAGGTTAAAATGATGCCTGTGTTTCTAATGAAGCCACACATTTAAGCCTCTCCCTGGGGTTGAACCCTGGTCTGGAGTCAGAGTGAGAGGTAAGGAAAGTCTACTTTAAATCCAGGTGCTCTTCACTGGGTCCCTTTTGCCACCAGACTTCAGTACGAGGGTCGAAGACCTGGCGGCAGCCAAACCCCTGATGGCCTCGGTCAGTCATGAATTTCTGACTTGAACAGTCTCGACGCTAAATGAAAAGCAGTACAGTTTTCCCTGGCTAATACTTTGAGGCTTTAAGACTTGGCTAATACAAGCACATAAATCTAAGGTTGAAACCAAACAAATCAATAAGCAAACACTAGATATTTTCCCTGAAAAAAAATATTGCCGAGAACTCAATAGAAGTGAAAGGAAAGACCAAAGGGCAGAGCACAGAGGCTTCCACGTCAGCGACACAGCCTGTCACCCCCTGGCGTCCCTGTCCCGGCTGCGGCCTGTGGGCCTCAGCGCTGCAGCAGGCGAAGCCCACCCTACACAGAAAGGCAGGTCGCCGGTGGGATGGCGGTGCTCTCTTCTCCCTTCCTGAAGGTCATTCAAGTGCCTGAGTGGTAGGTGGCCTGAAATGGAAAATAATTGCAGTAAGCCCCTAAGAGATCAAGTTATATGCAAAAGAGAATGCGCAGACAGAACATGTAAATATGAAAATTTTGTAATAACAGAAGAAAATTACAAAGCATAAAATATAATAAATAACCCTTTTGAGTGCCTGCTATGAGCTGACACGGTGCTGTATTGTGTTCTCCCAGTCACTGCTCGTAACAGCCCTGCAGCTTGGACACTCCTGCGACCCTCCTTTTACCCGGGAGATCGCCTGGCTGTGGAGAGCTGACGCACGCACTGTCCAAGCCTAGGCGGCAGACGTGGAGACAGAACACCTTTCCCTTCAACTCCTCGTCCCAAGTTTTTGACCACAGCCAATCAGCCTGCACTCATCACGCCCCATTTACTTCTCCACTCACCTCATGTTGGCTGAGGGGTCACTCCATGCCAAACCCTCAAACAGGGAGCCAACACAGACCCTGTTCCTGCCCGGGGTGGGGGGGTGGGAAGCTCATGGTAAAGAGCAAAAGGCATAAATAATGCCACAAACCAGCATATGTACAAGTCAAGATACATGTTGGAAGGAATACATAATGCAAACCAATTATAAATAATTATATATTTATCTTACTTATACTTCAGATAGATTGTATTTATATTATAAATCAAATATAATACAATAAATATATTAAATTTATATATATCAATAAATTTAAATATATTAAATTACAATAAATATATTGTATATTTACATATACCATATAATACATAATGATACACACACACACACACACACTTGCGTTAGGCTGGAGAGGTCAGGACAGACAGCTCCCAGAAAGTGGTATCTGCATTAAAAGTTGAAGTTTGAGTAGGAGTTAATGAGGGAGTTTGGGGAAGGTGGGCAGGGACGGTGCCACGGGCAGAAACAACAAATGTTCATTAGCAAAGAAGCAAATCCCAGGTGAAGAACCCAAAGCAGTTCAGCGTGTGACACAGGATTGGAGAAGTAGTAGGGACAGACATGTAGAATCTTAATGCTGTATTAGCAAGCTATTGAAAAGGCTCCGTTGCTGTATTTTATTTGGAATTGTTGTTGTTTTGAAATTTTTTGGCAGTTTTTCTGGTATGAGAACTATTTCACATATAGCGTGTAGAGAATAGTGTAAAGAATATTCATGGTAACCACTACCAAATTAAATAAACCATTATAATTAAATAATGCTTCTGAATAATATGGCTTCAATTATTATCAAGGCCTCTTGGATACCCCTAATGGCACTGAAAAAATTTAAGCCAAGGGTTGAAAGAACAGGTTTGTGTGATGAGTAGTCCTTTGAAAAGTTGTGGAGTAGAGAATGAATGATAAGGAAACCAGTGTGGATGATTCTGATTAGTTTACGACTAAAGCTGTCCAAGTGAGAGGTGTGGTGTGCCAGATTGGGGTGGTGGCGGACAGGACAGGGGGAACAGACCGGGGAGGTGTTGGGATGAAACTGGCAAGACTGTGAGTGCAGGGATGGAACGGGGGCTGAAGATAACTTCTGAAATACTCTCATGAAACAAAGTGTTATTTCTAAGAGGAAAATGATATATCCTTAACGATTATCTCCAGAATTAAGAAAAAAGACAATCAAATTTGAATGGAAACAAAACAAAGTGATTGGCAGTGCTGCTCTTGGTGTTTTCATGCAAATGATGAAGCAGAAGTGGAAACTGGCGGTCTTTCTGAGGCCGGTGATGGTGATCTTAGGGAGGGGAGTCCGGTCTTAAGGAAAATCACGATGCTCAGTTGCGATCATCGGACTCTAGTGCAGCTGACTGTATTCAAAGTTTGTTTTCACTTGAGAATCGGACTGGTTTGACCTGATAATATCAGATTGTCACTGCTTAGAATCATTTCAGCAGAGGTCTTGCAACTGAACATCTTCTCAAAAGATAGTGTTGAGGACTCAGAAACAGGGTAGGCCCCACTTGAAAAGCCCACCTATATAGCCACCTCCTGAGACTCAGTGGTTTGGCTGGACTAAATGGTTGAGTTGATAAAGTATGGGGTGGCCTATTGGTTTTTCTTTAAAGCTGCTTTCTTTTCTCCCTTAATAGTTTGGACAGAAAGGGTCCAAAAGTGTTAAAGGGTGGGGAGAACCTCAGGATATTCCCCTTAGCCTATATAAATAGAGTATAGCAGGCGGTAAGACTTCAGACAGGTGTGACGTGCCTTGCACACAGTCCTCCAAGAAAGCCATTTAATTCCTTAATCAGGGATACTATAGAACTAGTCCCTACTTTTGTTACTTAGTTGTTACAGTTTTGATTGTGCCTTCTAACTATCTTGCCAAATTTCTCACCTCCAGAACATGACAAGGATGCTAACTTGTCCAGTAATGCCATCCTTTGGACATTGTGCATCTGCTTTCCAGGGACAACCAACTGACCTAGACTTTGCAAGATCCTTTTCCCTCACATGAAGGCTCCCATACACGTCAGACCTCCTTCGTCAGGGACCTCAGCAACCACCCCAGTGTGTAGAATGAGCATTTATTGAGTGCTTATCAAGTGCCAGGCACTGCTGAGCTTTACATATATTATCTTATTTAATACTCAGTACACCTATACTTTTGGTACTACTTTTGACCCCATTTTATTAAGTTAAAACAGATAGATTACATAAGTGATAGATTCAAGATCCAAAGCCAGTCTGCTTGGCTCCTGAGCCTTTAACACCATCTGGTCCTGCCCTTATTCTGGCCAGTGGCCTGCGGCTGACTGATAGCCCTAGGCTTGATGGGGTGCTGTGGCCTTTTTCCAGTCAAAGGGAAGCTCTGTTGTTTTAGGGAAATAAATTTCTACGTTCATATTCTGCTGGGTCCTCCATTCACTTACTAAAGGAGGGGCCTCAAATATAAAAGCATTTGAAGACTCCAAAAGTGTATTTACCACCCATAAACCCCACCAATGTTTTCTGAGGTAATTTAAAGCATTTACCCGTGATCAGTCAGCCTTAAAAAACATTATTTGGCCAACAAAGTCCATCAGTCAACCTCGAGGTTCACTGATGTTTTCAGTGGCTCCCTATGTTTTCTTTAGTTGGCGCCTCCTCCTCCCATCTGCTCTCTAAAGAGCCCTGTCCCATTTGTAGAGGATGTTTATGGGAAACATACCTTTCTGCCCAGATGTACATAGCTCCTCTTCCACCCTCAGGCAGGACTGACGGTTCCCTTCTTTGCTCCTTTTGTGCCCATCCAATCTTCTACCACTGCACATGGGACCTATTCTCCCCCTTTCACATGCTAGATGGTGAGACTTGCAGTGACTATGTCTAATTCAGCCTTATCCACTCAGCATCCGACTTGCGGCTGAGAAAATGCAAAAGAGGATGCTTTTGGAGGTTGGTGGGTCATCCAAAAAGTACTGACTAATAAATTCACCATCATCCATGCATGAATAGAAACTCTATTCATCCCAGAATTGATCTGAGTCAGGGATTCTGAGTCACCCTCAGAAAGCTCACAAGAGACTTATGAATACGGTCAAGATGCCACTTTAATCAATTACGATAGGAAAAATTGGAAATCTAGTTCAAGTGACCTGGAAACTCCCTCACTCCTGCTGAACTAGTGAGCCTGAAATCAGAGGTGGGGAGTTCTGCTATGATGCAGCATTAAATGGCGGGAGGCTCTGGTATCTTCATATGTGCATTCTCCAAATCAGGAGTAACAGATATTTGGGTCTGACCCACAATGCCCCTCTCCCATGGATGGTTTTCAGATGGCACTGTATCTGTAGCTGTGCTAACATTCTTGCTTCCTTTGTTAATACATTCTCCTTTGAAATGGTACATTGTTCTGAAGTACAAAGACTCTATGCACTATTCTACAAGGAGGATGAAGTGAACACCAACAAAACTGAGAGAAGCTGAGCATCCAGAGATGACTAAGATGCATTTCCTGTCCTCAAGGAGCTTACAGTTCAGTGGGAGAAACAGGCATGTCCACAGCCATTTTCAGCATAGGTGGTGGATGTAGCGGAGGAAGCTTGTGGAGGAGAAAGTGGGCAGTTTTCTTTCGGCCTGGCCTAAAGTTTTGTTTTTGCATTATTTCTACTGGGCTTCTATAATAGTTTCAGGCTGTCACTGCTTTTATAACTAAGAAAGGAACACAAATAAAATCACCTACTGAAAGCAGAAATAACATGCAACTCACAGAGTTTCCAAAGGCTAGAAAAACAGATCGCACTGTGACCACGAAGCCCATGTTTTTCAAGGGAATACAAGAGCTGTGACTTTTCTAGTAACACACACATAATTTTCTCAATAGCAGGATTCGTATTAAGTCCCGGGGGAAAGTTGCAAGACCCATTTTCTCAAGTTATTTAAAACTCAGACCCAACACATTTTGACCACAGAATGAACCTGGTGACAAGACATTCCAGATAGCAAGGACATGCGAGTAAGTGCCTTCTAGCTGCTTTGCATCAGATATCTTTTTTGAAAAGGTATTTTAAAAGATTATATTTAACTTAAGGAAGTTTAAAAAGTTAGACTTTAATTCATCATAAGGTGTGTGTAATATAACTGACAGTTTAGTTCGACTCAAATTTTAAATCAATATTTTTATTAAAATATGCTTGAATTTGGCAAAGTTTTTAAAGGTATCATAGCTTGGAACACTATTTTTGAAAATGCTTTAAAGTCTCTTAGTTAAAATATTAAGTCTGCTTAATAATGCTTTTAAGCATTAAAGCTTAATAATGCTTTTAAGTCTCTTAGTTATATTATATGCAGGGGCTTATGAATTATTTGTTGCTCCTTTACTAATCAAGCAAAAGTTTATAAGACTTTAGAGGCTGTTCCTTTCTTTTCTTTTATTATTCTGGAATTTTAAAAATTATTAGGTCCTTGTACATCACTTCTTAAAAGTTGGTTTCACTACAAAATTGAGAGGTTCAAATAGGATTTAAATTGTCAGAAAAATTGGGTCTGCTCTAATGCTTTTTGAATCATGCCAGTAATTTGACCCACAGCCTCAGACTGGCTATCCAGAATAAGAAAGTAAAAGGGACTAGTGGGGCTGAGACATCTACTCTGATGTGAATGATTCACCAGAATGGCCCATGGGAGGAGAGCCACCTCTTATCATAAGGAGCCTCAAGTGTGTGTTCTTTGGAAGAGAACATGTAAAGCCTTCAGGAAGCCCTTGCCATATTTTTTGTTCCTGAGAATGCTTTGGACAAAAGCAAGCTAAGCTTCTGGTATAGATGGCAGACTGAGTGTGAAAAGCTTTGCGGTGCTGGGGTAATGGTTGAGAACAGTCTCACTTCCAGGACAGACAGTGCTCAGCTCCCTTGCAAACTCCAGCTCTGGGGTTTCCTGATGAGAACCGTAGGGAAGCAGCTGGGTCTTGGTGGGCATTGCAACAATAGGTTGTAGCCCACTGCTGTGCTCCCGAGAAGGAATCTGACACCTGAACCCAGCCCCATCATTCAGGCAGGTACCACGAACCACAGGGCTTTTGTGCTATATCCAGCCCCCTGTCCAATAACATACCAGCCAAGTCAAGATATTTTCTCATTTTTTCTTAAAAGGAAGGTGAAAAATTTAGTGAAAAAAGCTGTAGAGTTTCTCAGGAGGGACTCAGGCTTTGCAGCAGCACCTGCACCTCTGTAAGCAAGGGCAGGTGACCAGTCTCCCTACAATGGAATCTGACTTGCACGGTATGTACACTGTGTGTGTGACCTAGGATATGTCACTTAGCTTCCCTGAGTTCCACTTTACTTACCTCTTTTATGGTTAACCATGATAGGATCTGCTACTGTGATGAAGAAATGAGATATTCCCACGCATGCAAAGTGCTTAGTGTAGTGTTTGAAGTGGAGCAAGAGCCCAGTGCAGGGATTAAGACCTTTGATAGTGGCCCAGTTCTTCTGGGCTGATATATCTGGCTTTTCTGAGCAGACGCCTTGGAATATTCTTTATGTCAGTTAAGTTCAACACTCGAGGACACAAAATATGTCAGTGCTAAGTCTAGACAAGGAGGGCAGATTTGTGAGTTTCTCAGCTGAATTCTGACAAACAGATGAGTGAGAACAAGATCTGACTTCTTCCTTTTTCTTGAGACCTGAAGTCAGGGAAGACCTCTCTGACAAGGTGGTATTGAAGCCCCTGTGTAGACTCCTAGGCAGAGGACAGGGTAAGGAGACATATAGCTAGTTGGGTAAAACTGGTGTCCTTATTCCCATTTCGATGTTTCCTTTAATGCACTAGACTGCCTCTATTAGTGTCTTCTTGGAACCTCCAGCAAATATTTTGGATATGCCTCCGATATAGCTGGCTGTAATAAAAATCATGGGGAAGCACTTTCATCTATTAAAAAAACCCCATCAAATCAGTGCTATGTTCAAGGCTCCATGTTGCTGTCTAAATACCCAGCATCTTTCTGCTAACATCTTCCCTTTGCCAAAGGTCTCCTAGTCAGACAGATCTGGAACCCAGTGCCACCTTTTACTCCTCCATTGTCTCATTCTCCTCTCTTACCAGTATCCTTACGCACTCACTATACATCTCAATTGTAGTAGCATCCTTGTAACTTGGCCCCTTGCCTCTAGGTTTGGCACTGGGCAACCAGAATGTAATTTGGAGTTAAAAATATAGAATAGGATCTTGGCTGAGGGTTTAAAACTATATCTTGAATAGGACTGATGTCTTATTTTTTGTTTTTGCTTTTTCCTAAAAAAGGAAATCAGTATTCTATCACCTAGAAATGACCAACACCAATTGCTCACTACCAGCAATCTGTATATCCCTATATATTTCACATATATAATTAAAAAAAATAAAATGTCATATACATAATTTGAAATCCTTTCTACATATTTCATGAGTACTTTCATGAAAATAAAAAATATATATACATTATTTTAATTGATGTCTTATGACTATATATTATTATATCACTATTCTTTAATTTGTTTAGTCAATCCTTTATTGATATATCTTTATATGGCTACTGATGTTTTACTATTATAAACATTATTATAGTGATTTATGAAACATATATCTTTGTACATTTTTTAGAGTATTTTCAAACAAATAAATTCTTGTCAAAGAAATCGCTGGATCAAAAAGGTATTTAATGGTAAGGCTTTTGATGAATATTGTCAGATTGCCCTCTGGAAATTTTGTACCAATTTCCACTCTCAAAAGCTGCCTATAAGCGTGCCTCTTTTCCTACTCTGTCACCAGGCTAATATTCTTTACTATCTTTGCCAATCTGATAGGTGAAAAATGATCTCATTGTTGTACTAATTTGTATTTTCTTTTCTTAATGAGATTGAATATCTGTTGCATATTTTAGATCATTTATATTTCTTATTTTGTGAGTTTCCTGTTCATATCTGGTCCTGCCCTTTTATTGATTTATCTTTTTTTGTGCATATTAATTCTGTCACATATGCACCTGACTTCCGGCATTTGATGTTTGCCTCTATTTACTGATTATTAAAATATAAATTTAAAATTTTGATATCATCTAAACTGTCAAACTTTTCATTACAATTTCTGACCTCATTTATTTTCTTAGAAAGGTTTTTCCTATTTCCAGACTAGCAACTATTCATCTACATTTTATTCAAGTATTTTTAAGGTTCTAGTTATTACATTAAGATCAGATTAATGTTGAATTTATGTTGATATAAAGTGTCAGACATAATCTGGGAAGAGTGTTTGGGTTGCATTTGCAATAATTTACTGACAAATGCATTGTTTCCCCACTGGTCTGAAAAGCTGATATTATCATATACTATACTCGTACATATGCGAATCTACTGAGGATCTTTGAGAGGGGAGATTAGAAGCAAAGACACAGGGAGGTTTGGGAGCCTGAATGTAATGATAAGGGGGGTAATAAGACTGGAAAGAAAGGGGAGTGGTGCAAAAAATCTTGTGTTAATGAACAGATAAATAATGAATAATCTTATCTCTTCCGTGAAATGTGAAGATAAAAAAGGAGAGGTCAAAGGTAACTATGATTTTTTTGAACCAGGTGACTGAGGGAAAGTGCCATGTACAAAATTGTGAAAAGCAGAAGCTGGCTGTGAAGTAGAAGATGATGATCAATTTGATCGTTCAGATTTTGAGGTCATGGTCCCAAGAGAGCATTTATGTGATGATGATGATGACAGCTACGATGACAATGACGAGGGTGTGTGTGTGTGTGTGTGTCAGAGATGGAGAGCGAGATGGAGAGTAAAATTGAGAAAGATTAAAACAAGGTTCAGTTAACTCTTATTGAGCATCTACTACAGTATTCATCAGTACTTGAAAGATTTTACTCTCTTCTTCAAAGAAGTAAAGCAATAGCTAGCGCCTCCATGGAGTCTGAGAAAGGAGCCATCACCTTTTCCCTAGACTTCTCCTCTGCACTCTTTCCTCCCCTGCTGCCAGCTCTAGATCCTCACATCTCAGGCCCCTAGTGTGAGAGAGGAGGTGGGATTCCCATCCTGGAAGCCCGGTTGTGGGAGGGTGGAAAACAGTGGAGGGGAAAGCAGATAGGGAGGAGGCTTTTGCAGGACCTCATCTCTTGTGCTATTTCTTCTCAACTTCTTCCACGCCTATTGGTTACACAAGCAGAGGCCAAGAAAAAGGATCCCAGAGTGAATGAGACAGCCCCTTCCCCCACTGCCCCATCAACCAGCGCACTCCTAATTGCTCTGTGATATGCTTGGGGTGAGACCCGAGGAAGTTCAGAGCAGTCACTGCCCTGGGGAAAAGAATGCTACTTTTCACAGCTGTAGTTGTAAGAACTACAGAAGTTCCTAGTGGCTTGCCTTGGAACACCAGACCTTTGTTTTGTGAGAATGTGAGCTGTGGTGGTTCAAGGTCAAAAAAATGTCAGTGGAGAATTATAATGAATTCAGAAGACTTCGACTGTCTTCTCTGAGCAGATCATGTGCAACTGTGTTTGCAGGAGACATTGTGTTCCAAATGTTTGACTGGTGCAGATGTTGTTCCAATGTTCCAAATCACCGACTTACAGACACTGGGGCTGGAGCTCCTGTAAACTGGAAATGGGCTCAGTTTTCCAATCAGGCAGATGAAATGAAGGAAATTCAGTATTGGAGACATATGTAAACTTCCATATTTTGTAAAAAACAAAACAAAACAAAACAAAACAAACAAACAAACAAAAAACATTTTTCAGGCAAGAATTTTCCAAATATTTGCTTCAAATCAAAGACCCTGAACGTTTAATACTAGTCAGAAGTGGTAGAGCCTGGTTAATAAAATAAAAGCTTTAAACTTTTAAATGTTTATAGTATGCTTTGACATACCCTATACTCTTTTATCCTTTAACAGCCCTTCCAGATATTATGTTCTTCATATTCCAGGTGAAAAAGCTAAGGCTCGGATGGACCAGATATCATGGTTCGGAGCAGACCTAAGACTCAAGCTAAGACCTTGGGTTTCCTAACCAGTCTCCCCCCTTTCACCACAAGCACCGCTGCAGGCTTTGAAGCTCTGCTCTTTGAGGCCATGTTTTTAGTTTGTAAGCAAAATCTTCACCTCCCAGACCATACATTTTCCCAGGCTCAGCATGATTGACTTCACTTGCCTGGCATGCAGGCTTCTATTCCTTAGTCCCCAAATATGGATGTAAAGATGTTACTAGAAGTCAGTAATAGATTTAGTGAAGTGATTTCACAGGCTTAGCCTTCTTTTGATGAATCTAAAAATTTAATGTACATGGAAATATGAATAGGCCAGGAGATAAAAGCTTAGCAGACAGTGTTTTAACAGCTAGTTAGTCAAAGCAGACCGAGAACTGTACTCTTAGATTAAAGCCTTTAGAGTTGTTATTTTCTGCCTGTGAATACTTGAGGACGCATCTGTGATTTGTGGTAAATGTAAGGTGAGGATAGTCCAATGATTGTGAGAGATGTTTTTAATATTTCTTTATAAAAATGACTTCCTCAATATAAATCACATTAGAGTTTTCTTTTAATTTATTGCTCTATTATTACATTAATTTTTCTATCCTCACCTGAGGACACACGTATTGATATTAGAGTGATGGGAAGGAAGAGAAAGAGGGAGATAAATATGATGAGAGAAGGAAGCATCAGTCTGTTGCCTCTCTTACGCGCCCTGACCGGGACCAAACCCACAACCCAGGTGTGTGCCCTGACCAGGAATCCAGCCCATGATCTTTAAGTTTATGGCATGATGCTCTAACCACCTGAGCCACACCAGCCAGGGCAATTATTACATTAATTTTATATTAATTTAAGTTCTGCGTCTGAAAGAATTCCATGGGAAGTTCATTGCTACTTTTGCTAAGGCAGATGATAAGTAATATACTATTCATGATATTGGCTTTCGGATGAAACAGGAGATGACAGGGATAAGGAGAGTTAAAAATGGTTCTTTTAAAAAGAAAAGGCAATGAAAATGGAGTAAGAACCTTCTGTGGGAAACCCAGAGGTGGACTTAGGAGCTCTCCCTACGCTTGCCCAAGTCTGAGAAAACTGCAGTCGTGTGGCGTCCTAGTTGAGAGTGAACCCGAGGTGGGCTAGACAGTGCCCGAGCTTGGCTGGCTCACTCTTCCAGCTCTGCTCCTTGTACCAAGTCCATGTGGTCAGCAAATAGAATTGTCTGCAAGGGGGCCAGACGCTGCAGGTGGGTAGGTATTCAGGTACCAGAGTGGTCAATGCACCCAAGCAAAGACAGTGAGCTTGTAGGAGTAAAACATTTTCTTTCAGACAGCAAAATAAAGCCTAGAAACCGTCTCTGTTAGGACAGTTAAACTGTTGCAATGAGTAAGAGATGATTTATTTATTTTTAAATAAAGATTACAGTACTTTTGCCTTGTTTCAACTTGCCCTATCTTATCAGAGATGGAAGTTCTAGTTATTTGTAACATGTTTGTATTTCTACAGCAAAAGAAGAAGAAGAAGAAGAAGAGCTTAGAAGAATAGGCTAAGTCTGTTACTTGCCCAGGAGCCTAAACTCCCCAAGTTCTGACGTCAGGGGCTCCCTATCTCTCTGGTGGATGCATCACTTAATTGCAGGTGGGAGCCGCTCTTAATCGCTTAATTAAAATTGTCCTGTTCCACCTTGCTCTCCAAGAATGCTAGAATTATTTACACAGGGCAGACTTGAAAACTTGGGGGCACTCATTTGAAATTTTAAAAATTCTTAAGCTTATGGGGTGGGCAGAAAATGCAGACAACTGTAATTGAACAACAATAAAGTAATTTTAAAAATTCTTAAGTTTCTGAAATACTTACATACACCAAGTAGTATGAAAGAGAATGGATAGACATATGTGCTCTCACATTTCCTTTTCTGTGCCCGACATCATCAAAAATGCTTTTGGCATGTTTCTAAGCATGGCAAAACAAGAGTATTAAATAAGGAGAAATAAGACATTTAAATTTAAGCTGATTGAAAAAATCAGCATTTCATGTGCAAATGAGTATAAAGTTATGTAGAAATATATGTGCATATTTTATGTTTATCAGATCATTTTAATGACATTGTGTATGTGGTGAATGCTGGGAAACAACATCCATTTTTAGGATTACTTAAAGATGGGTTTACGTTTTATTTAAATGTGGAGTTGTTTTATTTTGCTTTTCAATGAAATGTTGGGCTTTTAAAATCTAATAAAGGTAAAATTTTTATTATTTTGGCAACATTGATTTATTCACAATATATTTTATTTATTTTGGGGTGAAAATTATTAAATTGTTATGAATATTGACAGAAACAGTCTCACTTTGTTAAGTGAACAAAGATGCATAATCATGTCGGTTTCTCTTATGGTTTAAATATTGTCATTTTAATACTATGCATGTATATAGGGTGCCATACAGTTTTTAAAATGTAAGTAATTGATTGGAGAATTTTCTTACTATAAGACCCAAATCAGGGGGATACATTTAGGACTAAGGAGCCTCACTCTGGCTGGTGTGGCTCACTTGGTTGGAGTGTCATTCTGTAGATTAGAAGGTCATGGGTTCGATTCCCAGTCAGGGCACATGCCTGGGTTGCAGGTTGGGTCCCTGGTTGGGGCATGAATGAGAGGCAACTGATTGATGTTTCTCTCTCACATCAATGCTTGTCTCCCTTCTCCTCTCTCTAAAATTAATAAGCATATCCTTGGGTAAGGATAAAAAAAAAAAGACTAAAGAGCCCCAGTGGGAAAGAAATAGAAAATATTAGCCTAAAATCTAGCTGATTCAGACCCATCCTCATACTTCTCTTCGCTCGTTGGTTCTTTGGGAAATTTAGAATAACATGGACTTATATCCTTCATAATCTATAAATACAATATTCTTAATTTTCTACTTTGCTTTATAGGAGATCAAGGAAGCACACAGAACAAAGCACACACATTCAACTTCTGGGTGGGTGTCTCGGAGGGCCCCTTGACATGTTTTATTCAGTTTCCTCTAAAAAGAACTGAAGAAATGATGAAATTACTCTTACACCAAATGTCTCGTTAGAAACATGGGTATAACTCATTTGCTGAGAGGCATGTATTAAAACGAGTAGTATCTACTGACTTTCTCTTTCTAAGCTAAACTGACATGGAAATAGTTGGAAAAGAATTTAAGTAATGGATGTGTCTTTTTATTGAAAACATAATTTCTCACCTCAATGTTGGTACCTGCTCGTTTTCTTTATCTCAGAAGAGTAATGGCCCCTTGCCTGTCGTGGTCCATCGACAAGTCAGGCCACCACCATCTTCCCGATGCACATACCAGCTTCCCACACGCACTCCTTTCACTGGTTTCACTGTAGTTGCCCTCACATGTCTCCCTGCCTTCAGTATGTTAATCTTGTTGTGGGGAGGGGAGTATTGAAACACAGTCCTCCTGTCATAACCCTAGTAACATACTTCTCTCAGTTACTTCCCAACCATGGGGCCATTACTGGGCATCTCATGCACCCATCCATTGGAATTAGGAATGAAAATAGAAGAGTTCAATTTGGGTCAGCAAACAGTTATGCCCTATCTGTTCTGTGGTGGGTCCTGGGGTGCAGAGTGATAACCTGCTGAGTCGCAAGGAGCTCTGGGTCTAATAATGTCTCACATTGTCCCTCTGACTTTGCTCTGCTGTTGTTCTTATCTGTGCAAACTCCCCGACCTCCTGGGCTTGTGTTATACCTTTCCTCACTCTGTGCCTCTGGTATTATCTTTCTTTTTAAACACAGACAGCACCCCATCCCCAGGTGTTTAGGAATACAGTTTGTAACTGACGTCTCCACAAAGGTTTCTGAGTTAAGTAAGAAAAGTTATAAATATTTAACTTTTTCTAAATTACTGGATCACAAGCAGCATGAAAACAATAAAATAAACCCCATATTTGGGAGTAAAAGGAACCCCTTAGTTTCTTGATTATTTTTTAAGTATCTTTTATTGATTTTGCTATTACATTTTCCCCCCTCTACCCCCCCTCTGCCCTGCCCCCAACCCTCCAGCATTCCGCCCCCCCCCCCTTAGTTCATGTCCATGGGTTGTACATGTAAGTTCTTTGAGTCCTCTGTTTCCTATACCATTTTTGACCTCTCCCCTTCTATTTTATGCCTACCAATTATGCTTCTTCTTCCCTGTACCTTTTCCCCATTCCTCACATCCCCTCTCCCCACTGAAATCCCTCTGTGTGATATCCATTTCTCTGATTCTGTTCCTATTCTAGTTGTTTGCTTAGTTTTTGTTTTTCTTTTCTTTTAGGTTCATTTGTTGATAGTTGTGAGTTTGTTGCCATTTTACTGTTCATATTTTTGATCTTCTTTTTCTTAGGTAAGTCCCTTTAATATTTCATATAATAAGGGCTTGGTGATGATGAACTCCTTTAACTTGATCTTATCTGGGAAGCACTTTATCTGCCCTTCCATTCTAAATGATAGGCTTGCTGGATTGAGTAATCTTGGATGTAGGTCCTTACCTTTCATAACTTCAAATATTTCTTTCCAGTCCCTTCTTGCCTGCAAGGTTTCTTTTGAGAAATCAGCTGATAGGCTAATGGGCACTCCTTTGTAGGTAACTCTCTGCTTTCCCCTGGCTTCTTTTAGGATTTTCTCTTTATCTTTAATCTTGGGTAACTTAATGATGATGTGCCTTGGTGTGTTCCTCTTTGGGTCCAACTTCTTTGGGACTCTCTGGGCTTTCTGGATGTTTATTTCCTTTGCCAGATTGGGGAAGTTTTCCTTCATTATTTGTTCAAATAAGTTTTCAATTTCTTGCTGTTGTCCTTCTCCTTCTGGCACCCCTATAATTCAGATATTGGAACGTTTCAGGTTGTCCCAGAGGTTTGTAAGAGTCTCTTCACTTTTTTGAATTTTTGTTTCTTAATTATGTTGTGGTTGGATGTTTATTTTTTTTCTTTTGTTCCAAATTGTTGCTTTGAGTCCTGGTTTCCTTCCTGTCACTGTTGGTTCCCTGAATATTTTGCTTTATTTCATTTTGGGTATCCTACATTTGTTTTTTAATTTTTCAACCAAGCTCAACTGATTGAGCATTTTGATTACCAGGGCTTTAAATTCTCAGTTAGATAGGTTGGTGATATCCTCCTCGCTTAGTTCTATTTCTGAGGCTTTGCTCTGTTCTTTCATTTGGGCCATGTTTCTTTGTCTTGGTACACTGGTCTGGTTGTTCTGGTTGATTTTTTTTTTTTTAATTCCTTGGTTGTTGGAGTTCCATGCAGTTTGATTTTCTGGTGTTTTTGGTTGTTTATTGATTTTACATTGGCTGTTATCCTCCTTTTGGTTGTACAAGGAAGCAAAGGGTTTCTACCTATGCCTCCATCTTGGCCGGGATTCCTCTTTATTAGTTTTGAACGTATTTGTAGTCGATTGGCGATATATGTTCTTAGCAATTAGAAAGAAAAAGTCAAAATGGTAATCACACTTTCAAACAATCTAATTTATTGTGGAAAAATATCAAATGATTTATGGCGAATGTGTGTGTCTTATGAATTATTTTCAAAAGAAGTATCAGAATTGAGACTTAGAAAAACCATGGAGTGTTTATATTTTTGCCTAAATTTAAAAAATTGAGATTTTTCTTTCACCTATCCCCACAAACAGCAAGAACTTATACAGAGTTATCTCCAAGAAAGTTGTCATAACGGATCTGAGAAAACAGAAATAAAATACATGGAAAATGTTACAAAACTAAAGTATTTCTCTAGGTCGTCCAAATTATTTATGACAATAATTTCATCTCAGAAACATGCATACTGTGCCTGGTTACTCAGGAAGCTCTCGGCTCTTTCCCTTTCTTTTGCTCCTTTACTTCTCTTTCCCTAAGTTCATGTATGACTCCCCTTCTCTCTCTCACCCCCTCCCCTAAAAGTCACTGTAGCTGCACTTTTCAGAGACTATAAAAACTAAAGCCTGGCTGTTGATTAAATGACCCTTTCAACATCTCTGAAAATAGCCTAAACCCTCTTTATCTATTCTAATTAAACTTCCTTTTGTAAACAAAGACATTTAACTGACTCACAGCTTTTAAGTTCTTCCCTCCCTTTTTTTGTTCTAATACTATTTTTTCTATTGTTTATTTTAAGCATGTGGTATTTCAACTACATTTAGATTAAATAAGCTTTTTATGAAATTTAACCACCATCTATAGCAGTATGTTTTTAAGACTAACAAAAGATTTGCTGCTACATAGTCTGTTTCAAGCTGGAAAACGTTTCTAACATCATAGATACTAATGTTTGGCTTTTGTACCCACCTTCATTAATTTATAGTTTCACCCAGAAAGTTGCTTTTAAAATATTTTTGATTTTAGAGCTCATATTATTACCTAACTTGGAGTAAGTCACTTCATTTTCAACATATGAAGGACATAGTTACTAATACTCTAGTTTATAAATTCTGATTAGTCTATGATAATTGACTGGATTAAACATTACTATGTCAAGCAAGTGGCCTAGTACTTTTTGGTCATTAAAAAATCCAAATGGGATTGACAGTTTGCTTCCTGATTGGATAACAACTGGGCTGCTAATTTCAATCACAGTGGTCACACCATGTCAGTTTATCCTACTTTCCCGATGGTAGATTCTGCGAACTCACTCACTGTAACTCTTTGCCCTCTATCATCTTTTTCAGGGCATCCTTTACTTCCGTGTTCCGCAGGCTATAGATTAGGGGGTTGAGCATGGGAATTACAAGACTATAAAACACAGAGACCACTTTGTTGTACTTCCGTGAATTCCTTGCTTTAGGTTGCCGCAGGTACATGAAAAACAATGTTCCATAGAAGATGATGACCACAGTGAGGTGAGAGGCACAGGTGGAAAATGCTTTGCACTTGCCTTCGGAAGACTGAATTTTTATGATGGAAGAGAGGATGCAAATGTAGGAGATGAGGACAGTCAGGAGGGACCCAGTGAGGTTCACTGCTGAGAAGATCAAGAGCTGCTTTTCTTTGTTCCGGGTGTCTGAGCAGGAGAGGGCAAGGAGAGGGGGGTCGGCACAGTAGAAATGATGGATGACGTTTGAGTCGCAGAAAGACAACTGGAAGGTCAGAACTGTCTGTATCACAGAGTTTAGCAAGCCATAGGTATAGACCCCTACCACCAACTCCTTGCAGACCCGCCGAGTCATAATGGCTGAGTAAATCAGGGGGTTGCAGATAGCCATATAGCGGTCATAGGCCATTGTGGCCAAGAGGAAGCATTCAGTAGTGGCAAAGGCACTAGAGAAGTACAGCTGGGCAAAACAGGCCAGAAAGGAAATGGTTTTTTTCTTCACCAATAAATTTTGCAGCATCTTGGGCCCAATGGAAGATGAGTAACAAAGGTCAATGAATGCCAGATGGCTGAGGAAATAGTACATGGGAGTGTGGAGCCTGGGATCCACCTTGATGAGCAGTATCAAGCCAAGGTTTCCGAGCAGGGTGATGAGATAAATGGACAGGAACACCACAAAGAGCGGAAGCTGAAGCTCAGGGCGGTCTGTGAATCCCATGAGGACAAATTCTGTCACTGTGGTATGATTGTCTCTGGCCATTTTGTTCTCCTTCTTGTTGGAAAAAGAAAAAAAAATATGCCTTCAAAATGAGTAGGTACTTAAAAACAAAAGCTCTTACCTCTTTGTTCCAGAACCAGGTGACAAAAAGTGGGCTTCACGCTCCCAGTGGTTAAAGGCTGCTGTTAGCCAATGGACTTTATTCTGCTAAGACAGACCCAGAAAAGTCTGAGTTCAGTCATTCTCTCTTTTGATGGAGATTGACATACTGACCTTCAAGTAAATTGCACAAAATTATACTCCCAACAATATTGTGCAAGAATACTGATTTTGTCACAAACCCAGGTTTATCAAATTTTAAACCTTTGCCACTGTGAGGGTGAATATTGGTAACTCATGTCCTCTTGATTTGTTTGTTTTTAAAAAATTATGAGTAATGGTTAGCATTTTGTCAAATAATTATTTGCATGTATATTTCTTTTTCTGTAATTAGTCAGTGCCTTTGCTAATCGTTTATTATGTTGTTGGTCTTCTGAGTACTTTATTTACAGGGGCTCTTTTTTATTGTATTTTTCTCATTACCATTTATCCCCCTAATATCCTCTTCCACCTCTACCCTTCCCTCCACAATCAACGCACTGTTGACCGTGTCAATGAGTTCTTTCTCTTTTTTGCTTGATCCCTCTACCCCCAACCCCACCACCAGAGCTGTCAGCCTGCTCTCTATCTATGAGTCTGTCTCTATTTTGCATGTTAGTTCAGTTTGTTCATTAGAGTCCACATATGAGTGAGATTATTTTGTTAAGGAAATCAGCCATTTTTTGGACCTATGCATTGCAAATTGTTTTGTTTTGTTACTTAATGTTGGTATGGTAATTTTTCTTTGTGCTATACAGTAAATTTTAAAATGGTCTGGTGTCAAGTATACCAGTCTTTTTCTTTTCAAATTTTGATCTTTGTGACATGGTTAGATAAGTCTTCAATTTAATATTATTTTAAAAATATTTCTTTTTCCATTCTAGAGGTTTACTGGATTTCATTTTTCACGTTACATCAGATCTTATGTAAATTTTTATATTTACATAAATCTTTGATCTATCTGGAGTTTAATTTTGAAATGAGGAATAAGGTAATCAACTTTTTAAATTTATTTCTTCAAATAACTTGCCAGGTATGCTAATGCCATTTAATGGTGAATTAATTTCCAGATGATTTGGTTGATTTAAAACTCCAGCCTTATTTTACAGTAAAACACAACCAGTTCCTTTTTGCTTGATCCCTCCATTCCCTAACCTCCCTGTCCCTGGCTACCTTCCTGTTATCTATGAGTCTGTCTCTATTTTGCTTGTTAGTTCAGTTTGTTCATTGGATTCCACATATGAGTGAGATCATATGGTGTTTGTCTTTTCCTGACTGGCTTATTTCACTTAGCATAATGTTCTCTATGTCCATCCATGCTGTTGCAAAGGGTAAAATTTTTCTTCTTTTTATGGCCTAGTAGTATTCCATTGTGTAAATGTCCCATAGTTGTTTTATCCACTCATCTACTGATGGATAAAACACAACTAGCTGGATCAATTTCTGATTCTTTTTCTTTGCAGTCTCTTCTAGAACAAGAGCCAAACATTTTATATATATATATATTTGATTTTTAAATCTGGTGGCAAATTTTATGATTATTTTGACATGTGTATTTTTCCAGATGACTGTTAGCATTTCATTGAATTACACCCCCTCCAAAAATCCTGTTTGTATTTAAAATGCTACTGCATTTAATATGTTAACTTAAGGAGAATTGACATCTTTACAACTGAATCTTTTTTTCTATAACTAACGCATGTATTTTATTTATTAAAGACTTTCCTAAATAGAGTTTTAAAGTTTTCTTTAAACTTTATGGATCAACATCCTTACATATTTCTTTAAAGTCTATTCACAGGCATTTTATCTTTTCATAACTATTGTAAATGAAATCTTTTTCTTTTAATTTTGTGTGTTAAGCATTATTTACATATGGTAGAGTTACTGACTTTTATAAATCAATTTTAAAAAATATTTTACTTATTTAATTTTAGAGAAACAGGAGAGAAGGAGAAAGAGTGGGAGAGAAAGATCAATGTGTGAGAGAAACACTGATTGTTTGCCTCTCTCATGCCCCCAGTGGGGGACCTGGCCCCCAATCCACACATTTGTCCTGACCAGGAATTGAACCAGCATCCTTTTGGTTTGTGGAAAGACACCCAATTCAATGAGCCACATTAGTCAGGCAGATTTTTATAAATTAATTTTGTAACTATTTTCCTATCATTTAGTGATTTTTAAAAGATGAGTCTCTTGGGTTTTTCAAATACAAATTCATATAATATAAAAGGGGTATGAATTTCCTCCCTTACTTCTATATAGTATCTTTCATTCCCTTTTCTTATCTATTAGTATTGGCTAGTACTTCCAGAGCAATATTAAAATAATGACGATGGTGGCAGTTTTTACCTTTCAACTTCTGAAAGGATTCTTCACGTACAAGGAGACTCTCAGGCATTATAAACAGAGAGGATATACACACGCTGTGCAACATAACTGGTATTTGGAAAGACAAGGCATTAAAGAAATACAAATATTTGGTGTAGTGAAGCATAGGCTCCCTAGGAGCAAGCCTACCTTTGACATTGGGCAAGAACAACAAATGGAGGCCCTCATATCGTATGCCTAATATGCACAGTTAAAAAAATAAAGATAATAAAATATGTTCTATCATCCCCCCCTTAGCAAATATACCTTATAATAATTTGGAAGGTGGAATACTCGGAGTACCTGGAGTTCATGCTGGAATGAGGTGGTGAAGAGAACGCGTCTCCAGCCCACACTCATGGCTGCAGACGTGGATATGGCAGCCTGCGGGTACTCACTCTGTTCAACCCCTGCCAACAGCTACCCCTTGGCTACTTTTACAGCTTAGGTGTGTGAACACCAGCGGTGTGGTTCTCCCTGACAAAGGTGATCTGGGAAAGAGACTCTCATAGACTCTGGGAGTAAGTGAGGGGCCATTTGGGCAGGAATTTTAGGGTCCTGTTTTATGGACGATGGTCTATAAAGGGTGGACATAAGGTACTGTAGGTGGGCACCTGTCCCATGGGGTGGGGTGCAGTAGAAATAGGCCCAGAATTGCCTTAAAGGATGTGGCCAAGGCAGGGTCCCTTTCTTCTGGATTTGAAGGTAGTACTGCCTGTGAGTGATAACGTGACTCGAAATGCATGTCTGTATTCGGTAGGGAGTAGGAAGCCTTTGAAATGAACTGAGATTGCCATTGGAAGATGGAAAGAACCTCAAAATGTGGGAGGTGGATTAGAGGAGAGCATTTTGGGAGGGGACAGTTGAGCAAGGAGTTGAGTCAAAACAGCTCAGAGCATGTTTGGGGGACTCTGAGCATCTTTTTGGGTAAAAGCAAGTATATATGAAAGATTAGTGCCAAACAAACTGGATGGGGATAGGCTACGCCATATTGTTAAGAGTTTTGTGTGCTAGGGAGATTTTAATAACTACTGAATGTAGACCCAATCAATAGACATTTGGGTAGTAGAATGACTTGACCAGTGCTCAGCTTTCAGGGAGTTAATTTGGCAGTACGTGCAAAATGGATTGAAGAGAGAAAGGTGTCAGTAGGAACACTGGCTAGGATGTAAAAGCTGTGGGAATTAGTGAGATCATTCAGGGGGAGAAAAATAGGTAACAGCAAGGGTTAAAAAGGACAGCTATTTGGGAAAAGTGTATCTTTAAGGCTGGGGATAGGAGCAGCCGTCTTAGGTGCCCAAAGATGTTCAGACTAACTCATGTCAGGAAGTGGTAAGAAGTCTTTTAAGTACAGGCATTTATGGCACACCTGGCTTATGAGAAATGAGATCTGTGTTGTTGTAGTCTTATCTCTTCCAGTAATAGCTTAGAACAAAACCAGACCTTGGGATCTTCAGGCACGGACATAATCTTACTCAGTAAAATATATGTTGTTCTGGATTCTTTGTTATCTATAGGCAAGAAAACATTCTTCTGAATTCAAGTCTTCCTGTTCCACATGCTCCTTGACTTACACTGGGGTTACATCCTGATAAGCCCATTTAAGTTGAAAATATCATCAGTTATAATGCATTTTATACACCTAACCTACCAAACATCATAGCTTAGCCCCTAGCCTACCTTAAATGTGCTTAGAACACTAGTAATTGCTTTCTTCTTACCAGAAGCAGGAGACAAGACGGGCATTCTGTAGACATGATGGAATACAAAACACAATATTCAAAAAACCCTGGCAACACAGTGTGCTGTGGAGTGCCCGCTGTTGACCCTGTGATCGCACGCGTGACTGGGAGCTGTGGCTTGCTGCCACTGCCTCACATCACAGGAGAATATCGTACCTCCTATTGCCAGCCTAGGAAAGATCAGTTTCCAAGTACTGTTTCTACTAAAGGCACATTGCTTTCCCACTATTGCAAAGTTGAAAAATTTTAAGTTGAATCATTGTAAGTCAGGGACTGTCTATACAACTGTTCTCACTTCAAGTTATAACCGGTCTAGGTTAGTAACTGGAATGGTTTAATAACTATGGAAGAACCCAAGAACCCAAGAACCCAGTGGGCAGACTCTAGCCTTATTGAGAGCTTTTTTTTTTTTTACACAATTGATTTTCTTTTTTAAAAAATTTATTTATTTATTTTTATTCAGTTACAATTGTCTGCATTTTCTCCCCTTCCCTCCACCCCACCCCAGCCAGTCCCACCTCCCTCCCCCAGAGCTTTTGCATGATAGATTTTTTCTAAGTTAGCTATAATGATACAATGACACATTTGCCTCCGAAATTTCTAAAACATGTTAATGCTCTCAAGTTTCTAGATTTAAAAAAATTTCTTTTCCATTAGCTAAATATTTATTCATCATTTATCCAAAGGAGATTTTTTCTGCCCTTTCCTCAAGGGCAATTAAGATGGAAGCTTATTGATAACAACAATGTTTGGTCTATTAGTTCTTAGAATATAACTAGACCTGATGACAAATCCCAGGAAAAACAAAAAAATAAATCTCTAATAATAAATATTTGATCTATAATTTTCTACCCGAGAGAAAACTAATGGCTCTTTTAAAAAAAACCAAATACTGAGTATTGTGATTTAATTATTCTCAAACTTAAGTACTGATTGAACATATTTAATGTGCCAAGGTTCTATTTTACATACATTATTTTATTTAATATAATTATTTCCCTAATTTTTTAGTGAGAAAACTGAGACATAGAAATATTCAGTAGTTTTTCTAAATTCACAAAGCAGATAAAGTAAATACGCCAGGATTTGAAACCAGGTAGGCTGATTCCAGAACCATCAGCTTAAACTATACTACCTCCCCATATATGATTCCTCAGAATGTATTCATTTCATGACTTTTTTCTCTATTTTCTAATTTTAACACCTATGAGAAAAGTTTAGGCATATTAGGGTGAGTTCAGTCATGCTTTTTTTTAGTTCTTTCAGGCACTTTTAACCTTTATTGTTGTTTAGCTGATATGGTCAACCTTCGATAGTTCAGAATGCTGTTTTGTGTTTTAGTATTCATTGCTTGAACAACTCCAACAACTTTGTTGACTAACTTAGGAAATGCTCTTAGCCCCGGGGAAGGGAGGGGCATATGAATACCTTGGAGAGTCTGATGAAAGGTAATCATCTGTTCCTAGGAAGTTTCACAAATACAAAATTTCGCATGAAATGTCAGAGGCTTCACGAGTTTATCAGGTTCCTGTTTCTGTTTCCTCATAGACTAATACAATGACCAAAAATCTCAGCTTTTTCAAATAAGAGTCAACCAACCCTTTCCCATTTACTTCTCTGAGAAGCAAAGCACACCCGTCCTAAAGCCCGGTCCTCTTCTAAAACTGAAAATCTTCTCTTGGCTGCCTTGTAGTTTTTATTATGACAGCCTTGTAAGTAGATACAACTTACCCACCCAATTGGACAGTCAGGATTCCCAATGCCAAGGAAGCATCCACTTAAGAGTATTTCCAACTGGACAAACAGGCCTCTTCATGTCTCGCTAGAAGACTTGGTTTCTGTGTTGCACACCAACAAACCTGTATTTATAACATTAAAGTGTAAGGAGTTTGTTTTCTCTTGTTATTCCATAGCTTCCTGGATACCAAGGAAGGTTCTGTGAGTATTTTACATCTGACTTACCCACCCTTGGGAATTAAAATCCCTGAGTCATCTTGGTAACTAATTATGCCTCAGGTTATGCTGCTTTGGGGTATGTTCTTTGGATGACTCTTAAGTCCCTGATGCTTGGAGACAGACTTCCTGCTCTTGGCAGGGCATCTGCAGTGGGTGGCCTTGAAGTTGTGGCTGGGGTGGGGGACCAGTTAATATTTTATAGGGAATTAGGCATTGTCATACAAAGATTGTATAACTAAGATATACCTATGGGATATTTTTGCTTGCAAAGAAAACAAGGCCTTGGCTAGCATATTTATTACAAAATATAGCATAAAAGTCGTCTTTGTTTCTTCTATTTTCATTTTCCCTATTGTTTCCTGTTAATCAAATTAAGTAATAAAATCATATTCAAAAGCAGGTCAGAGACTAAATGTTCTACTGGTCCCAGAGTTCTCCTTACTTTCACTCTCCCCCATTCACTTTCTATTGAAACTGGGGCAATCTGTACTACCTGACGTGGCCAGGTCAATTTTTCAGTGCACTGGGTCTTTCCTCATGGCCACGAGGGAAGAGATGAGAGCCTGGTTCTCTAGGCCATTAATTACGGTGATTTAGCACTGCCCGCACCTCAGCATTCAAAGCAAGGGCAAGCTAAGGTGACAGCATTCTCCAATTACAAAGTGCATTTTCTCTCTCCCAACATTTCCCAAGTTCAGTAATTCATACCAAAGAGGAGGACGCTGGAACAGAATTTGTTTGTGTCAGATCTGTAGTCATCGTTCTAATGGCCCTTCCTAGTCAATTGTGTCCTTTGAAGTAACTTGGGGCATGTAAATCTATGACTTTTCATTCTGGTGAGGGGGGAGAATTTCTAGGCGATATTTGGTGTAGAGTGAAATGTAAGTTTGATAGTAAAATATGGGGCATCACTGACTTCTTCATGCTAAATTTAAAGCCGACTAAGATAAAGACGTGTTAGTGGTAAGATAATGAGGTGTTGGTATGTGACGTGCACTGCAGGTGTGTCCTCCTTCCACATGGGTGGCCATTCAAAGAGCTTGCAGAATCCTCATGACCCTCTCTTTCCTGCTCTTTTAATTATGGCTTATGTGAAAATTGTACTTTATTGACCAACTGCATACCTAGAACCATAGCCATTAATGAACTAATTCATACTTCAAAGCTATTGTTACATGCTACGTTTTATAATTGCCTCCAGACATTTAAACTTATTTACAGGCAAATGTACTTGACTTTGAGGATCTTTCTGGTCCATGTTTACTCATGCCCAGTTTGAAATTTTAAACTCTTTATTTGCCCATATTTCATATTACCTTCGCATTTGTCATTGTACTATTATTATTTGTTTGCATATTCCTCCCCCAAGTACTTAACTTGTAAATGTACATGTTTAAAATACACTTTGTAAGTAACTTGAAAACAAAAATAAAAATTGAAATACTCATCTTCTTATTACAGAACTTTATATAATATAAGCTGGTTGAAAGTTAAAAGATGAAATAAGATGTAGCAAGTAAGCACTAACTGAAAGAAAGCAAGAGTGGCTGTATTAACGTGTAGTATTCAGTGCAAGGAAAATTGCTAGAGACATGTAGGGATATAACATAATAAAAAAATTCTTGAAATGCTATTGTACAATACTATAGTTTGGCAAGATGTTACCATTTGGAGAAACTCAGTAAAGGGTATATGGGATTTTTGTATTATTATTACTTACAACTGTATGTGAATCTATGATTATTTCAAAATAAAACGCTTAGTTTAAATGTAAAGGTGGCATCATCTAAAAATATGTAAAAAACATAAGCATTTATTTTGTCCCTGAAAAATTTCTATTTCAAAATGAAATGATACCTGGCAGACTCTGTTTATTCTTGTGAGTCCTAAAATAGTTAGAATGATTTAGCAATCCATCAAAAGTTTTCTTACGCAGTCATAAGAACGTTTAGATGTTCTTAGACAAGATGTGTATGCCTGTAACTTTCTCTGTCTTGACTTTTCAGTGGAATGTTCAAAAACAAGTAACGTACTCAAGGGGCTATATCCCCAAAGAGCCCAAATCTCATATATATAGCCTTGTTCTACAGTGACATTTACTTGGCAATTGTCCTTATTGTTAAGGTACCAGCATCTGCAGGTAACAGTTTTCTTTATACATTGATATAGAAATGCTTTTCCTAGTTTTTATATTTGAAGTTAAGGTTTGGTTATTCTAAGGAAATAATCGTTTGTTGAGCATCCACTTACCTCTGTGAGTGGTTTGCTGTTACCATGTACCTCATCTTATTTCACACAAGAAGCCTACCAGCTATATATATATATATATATTTAATAAATAAAGTAACGAAGGTGGAAGAGTTCATGTAAATTGTCTAAGATTCCACAGATAATGGCAAAGTTGTAATTTGAACCCAAGCCTGTATGGCTCCAAAGCTCACGGCATTTTGCACAATACTTTGTTTCCAGGCCATAATGGCACTCGTGACTAACTCCGAATTTGTCTCATACACATCTATTTTCTTTAAAATTTTAAGCTTTCAGTCTGTCTTGGGTCCATACTTAGTTAATAAAGTTCCATGTCTGTCCTGAACAAAGATAAGGAAACTAGAGCTTGGAAGTTCAGACTCACAGTTATAATGTGTTCATAACATGGCATACTATTGCTCGTTATTCAGAGGTAACATAATTCAGGAATTTCTGTTAAGGACAAAACTGTGACGTGTAGCTGGTTGAACACATGACTGTGATGGTGTGCATGTATGTTTGAATTCAATCTTCTTGACACTTACTACTTGAAGAAAAAATATTATTCTGAAGTTTTAGTTGGTCTTTCTGGCTCAGGAAACACCTGACACCTAACAGTGTAATGCAAGAATGAGGTAGGTTTGTTAAGTTAAAATTTTTTTTTAAATTCCTGGCCTACATCAATAAATATATGTACTATCAAGTTTTACATGAGGTATTGTGTATGAAAGCACTTTGTACCAAACTTACACTAGTGTGTCTATGTTTCTGTAATTTTTATTATACAGCCTCTATAAAATAAGTATGCAAAGTACAATATTTTCTTCTGTCCTAATATCCACTTGTTTTGCTTTCAGTGGGCAGCATTTCCAGTATAGATGGGGACTGGAAACCATACAGCTGTGAAAGAATTCATTATTTTGGGGTTAACAGAGAATGCTACAGCTTGTGTCATTTTATTTATTGTGTTTCTAGGAATCTATGTTGTCACCTTAATGGGCAACGTCAGCATAATCATGTTAATCAGAGGCAGCCCTCAGCTCCACACACCAATGTACCTTTTCCTCTGCCACTTGGCCTTTGTAGACATTGGTTACTCCTCATCAGTCACCCCTGTTATGCTCATGGGCTTCCTCAAGAAAGGAACCTCTCTCCATGTTGCTGGTTGTATAGCCCAGCTCTGTTCTGTGGTCACATTTGGGACAGCTGAGTGCTTCCTGCTGGCTGCCATGGCCTATGATCGCTATGAGGCCATCTGCTCCCCACTGCTCTACTCCACGCACATGTCCCCCAGAATCTGCATTCTCTTAGTGGGGACGTCCTATGTAGGAGGGTGTGTAAATGCTTGGACATTTACAGGCTGTATATTAAGTCTATCCTTCTGTGGACCAAATAAAGTCAATCACTTTTTCTGTGACTATTCACCACTTTTGAAGCTTTCCTGTTTTCATGATTTTACTTCTGAAATAGTTCCAGCCATCTCTTCTGGTTCCATCATTGTGGTCACTGTGTTTATCATTGTTCTGTCTTATGTCTACATCCTTTTCTCAATCCTGAAGATGTGCTCCACTGAGGGACGCCACAAAGCCTTCTCCACCTGCTCATCTCACCTCACGGCGGTCACCCTTTTCTATGGGACCATCACATTCATTTATGTCATGCCCAAGTCCAGCTACTCAACAGAACAAAACAAAGTGGTGTCTGTGTTCTACACGGTGGTGATCCCGATGCTGAACCCTCTCATCTACAGTCTGAGGAACAAAGAGGTGAAAGAGGCAATGCAAAAACTGATGGCTAGAACACACTGGTGGTCCTAAAGTAACTGATTTTAATAATAAACAGTATATAATGAGGACCTCTTCTGCAAATGAATGGATAATATACTAAGTAAATTTCATTGTATATTCATAGTATTCTAGATTCATAAATTTCATTGTTATCCTCAAGAAAATTTTCAGTGTAAAGAATAAATGTGCATGCACTAAAAGAGGGATATCTAGTAAAAAAAAATAATTGCTTTATCCTTACTTCACCTACCATTTGTTGCATCTACAAGTATTGTACAAATATTTTCAAGTAAGTTCTATGCTCATTGAATGCAGTCTTTGGAATTAACAGCTGGAAGCATCTGAAATTCCTTGACTGGGAAATAGAGAATAGTGTTGCTATCCAAGATCTCACCATCTGAAGAGGTGGAGTCTGTGCTGTACAGATAATGTAAGGACTGAAATCAATGATTCTGGTAGCTGTAAATCCTCTGTGCTTTGTGATCTGAGTGTGACCGATAGGATTCCCCCCACAGTACCACTGCAGGTGAGCCTCTTCAAGCACCTTCAAATCAGAAGGTACCTGAAAACTCTATTCAGCTACTAGTTTTTTCCTTTCAGGAATTTATTTGACAAAATATATTAAGGAGTCCCAAGAAGAAACCGTACCAGGGGCTAATTCACATGACCTGGATCCTTTTTAGATGAAGAAGACAGGTTACTTTTTTAAAAAGGTTGTTTCAATCTTTTCAAATGTATGCTACATACTTTAAAAAAAATTTACTAAATTTCTTGGCTGACATTGGTTAATAAGATTATGTAAGCTTCCAGTGTACAATTCTATGATACATCATCTGTATATTGTATTGTGTGCTCACCACCCAAAGTCAAGTCTCCCTATGTCACCATATTTTGACCCCCTTTACCCTCCTCTCCCTCCCCGCATCCTCCTTCCCCTTTGGTAACTACCATGCTGTTGTCTCTGTTGAAGAGTTTTTTAGTTTCTGTTGTATATCCCATGTATGAATGAAATGTTATGGTTCTTGTGTTTTTCTACCTGATTTGTTGTGCTTAGCAGGCTATTTTCAAGATCCATGTTGTTGCAAATGGCAGTAATTCATCTTTTCTTATGGCTGTGTAGTAGTACATTGTATATATATACACCACATCTTCTTTATCTAATCATCCATTGAAGAACACTTAGGTAGTTTCCATATCTTGGCCTCCATAGATAATGCTGCAAATGAGCCTACAGGTACATATACCTTCACAAATACATGTTTTCAAAATTTTTGAGTAAATACCCAGAAGAGGGATTGCTGAGGCATATGGTAACTCTATTCTTAATTTTTTGAGGAATCTCCATACTGTTTCCCATAGTGGTTGTACCAGTTTACATTCCCACCAGCAGAGAATGAGGGTTCCTTTTTCTCTGCAACCTCTCCAAAACTTATTTGTTGTCTTGTTGCTAATTGCCATTCCAACAGATGTAAGGTGGTATCTCATTGTGGTTTTTAAAAAATTATATTTTAATGTTTATTCAATTACAGTTGTCCCAGTTTTCCCCCTTTGCCCTCCTCCACCTCTCCCCTCCTTCATGCAATCCCCACACCATTGTCCATGTCCATGGGTCATGCATATATGTTCTTTGGCTAGTCCATTCCCTGTGCTGATTTGTCTAGTCTATTCCATGTTCATGATTATTCTGTAACTATCAATTTGTATTTCATAATCCCTTCACATTTTCCACTGATTCCCTGAACCCCTCTCCCATCTGGCAACCATCAAAATGTTCTCTGTTCTCTGTATCTACGCTTCCTTTCTACTTGTATGTCTATTTTGGTTATTATATTCCATTGGTGATAGATACGTATTTATTGCCATTTTGTTGTTCACATTTTTTATCTTCTCTTTCTTCTTCGAGAAGACCCTTTAACATTTCATATAATACTGGTTTGGTGGTGATGAACTCCTTTAGCTTTTTCTTGTCTGGAGAGCTCTTTATCTGTACTTTGATTCTTAGTGACAGCTTTGCTGGATAGAATAATCTTGGTTGTAGGTCTTCACTTTTCATTGCTTTGAATATTTCTTGTCAATCCTTTCTAGCCTGCGAAGATTCTTTTGAGATCAGCTGACAGTCTTATGGGAGTTCCCTTTAGGTAACTAACTTCTTTTCTCTTGCTGCTTTTAAGAGTCTTTGTCTTTAACCTTTAGCATTTTAATTATGATGTGTCTTGCTGTGGGCCTCTGTGTTCATGTTGTTTGGGACTCTTCACACTTGCTGGACTAGTCTGTCTATTTCTGTCTTCAAGTCAGGGCAAGAGCTGGGTGCAGCTTTCTCCTAGACAGAAATGTGGGCAGAGGCCATTGTTCCTTTTCTGAACCCTCCCTTTACAGAGCTACAGAGAGTCAGAGCTGGTAGGTGGGCGCCATATCTGAGACTCCATCAACCTGGCTCACACTGTTTTCCCCACCCTAGTGATTCCATGAGACCTGTACCACCCAACTTTCAGGCCCACCCAAGCTATTTCCAGTGACTTTTCCATACAAATGATTTGTCTTGGCCCATGTTTCAGATTTTTCTAAATTCTTTCAAACAAGCAGCATCTGGCTTCAGTGAGCCCCATAGTTCTTGATAAGTTGCTCTAGGCCCAGCACTATCAGGTATAAGCCTTGGTTAACAGCTTGGCCTCGCTTGGGAACCTCTAAGCCCAGCATGAGTAGTAGTCATCTGAAGATTTCTTTGTAGCTTATGTTGTGTGATTCTGGACAGAACACAGGCAGTGGCTGACCTTGTATGCATCAAGAGCAACAAGGTTCAACTACAACAGGAGGGTGTACATAGCCCACATGGTGAGTACACCTTGAGTACCCAGCTTGGGTAACAGAGAAGGCTGTGATGCTGGACCCTACACAACACCTACTAAACTAGGCCACACTACAAAGCCTAGGAGACATAGCAGCAAACACAAGGAGGCTGCCAAAGGAGGAGAAAAAGAAACATGGCCCAAATGAAAGGACAGAAAAAATCTCTAGGAAAAGAACTAAACAAAATGGAAACAGATGCAGAATTTAAAATACTGATTATAAGGATGCTCAGTGAACTTAGTGAGAACCTCAACAGCATAAAAAATATCAGTCAGAAACAAAGGATACACTAATTGAAATAAAAGAAAAATTTATAGGGAATCAACAGTAGAATGGATGAAGCTGAGAATCAAATAAGCAATTTGGAGAAGGAAGCATTAACAACCAATCAGAACAGCAAAAAGAAAAAGAGACCAAAAGAATGGGGACAGTGTAAGGGGTCTCTGGGACAACTTCAAGTGTACCAACATTTGCATCATGGGGGTTCCAGAAGGAAAAGAGAGCAAGAAATTGATAACCTATTTGAAAAAAAAAGCATTGTGGTTTTGATTTGAATTTACCTTATAGCTTGTGTAGGTAAGCACCTTTTCATATATCTATTGGCCATTTGTATGGGAGAAATGTCTGTTTGGGTCCTGTGCCAATTTTAAAATTCAATTGTTTGTATGTGTGCATGTGTGTGTGTTTTATGAGTTCTTTATATATTTTGTATATTAGCTCCTTATCTGAGGTATTGTTTGCAAATATCTTTCCCATTCAGTTGGTTGCCTTTTTGTTGATGGTTTCTTCTGCTGTGCAAAAGTTTTTTAGTTTGATATAGTCCCATTCATTTATTTTTGCTTTTGCTTCCTTTGCGTTTGAGGTCAAATTCATAAAATCCTGTCTAATACCAAAGACCTATGTTTTCTTTTATGTTATTTATTGATTCAGGTCTTATATTTAGGTCTTTGATGCATTTTCAATTAATTTATTGTGTATGTTGACAAATAGCAGTCTAGTTTTATTCTTTTGCATGTGGCTTTCTGATTTTCCCAGCGCCATTTATGAAAGAGGCTTTCTTTTCACTCTGACCAGTGATGCTTAGTTGGTTGGGGGTTGTCCCACAAAGTGAAAGGTTACAGTTTGAGTCCCAGCCAGGGCACATGCCTAGGTTGTGGGTTGTATCAGGGCTCATTCAAGAGGCAACCAATCGATGTTTCTCTCCCTCTTTTCTCCCTCCATTCCCCTCTCTCTAAAAATTTTGGAAACAATAAATAAAATTTTAAGAAAATTAAAGTTATGCCAGGGGACAATATTAATAGCTGGAAACTTGAAGGATTAAGAAACTGATTTTTTGAATTAGTGTTTCAGGATTTTTATGGTATAATCCCAGGAGGGGGATCACTGGTCCAAAAGGCAGTTCATCTTTAGTGTTTTGAGGAAATTCCATACTGTTTTCCACAGTGGCTGCACCAGTCTGCATTCCCACCAACAATACACTAGGGTTCCCTTTTCTCCATAACCTTGCCTGCACTTGTTTTTTGATTTGTTTATGATGGGCATTCTCACCAGTGTGAAGTGGTACCTCATTGTGGTTTTACTTTACTTCTCTCTGATGTTTAGTGATGCTGAGCCTATTTTCATGTGTCTATGTGCCCTCTGTATGTCCTCCTTAGAGAAATGTCTGTTCAGGCCCTTTGCCCATTTTTAATTGGATTGTCTGTCTTCCTGGTGTGGAGTCGTGTGAGTTCTTTATATATTTTGGAGATCAAACCCTTGTCCAAGGTATCATGGGCAAATATGTTTTCCCATACAGTTGGTTCCCTTTTCATTTTGCTGACAGTTTCTTTAGCTGTGCAGAAGCTTTTTAGTTTGATGAAGACCCATTTGTTTATTCCTTCTTTTATATCCCTTGTCCTAGGGGACATATCAGTGAAATTTTGCCACGTGGAATATCTGAAATTTTCCTGCCTATGCTCTCCTCTAGGACTTTTATGGTGTCACTTCTTATATCTAAGTGTTTTATCCATTTTGAGTTTATTTTGGTATATACATGGTATGGTGATGAAAGACAAATACCATATAATCTTACCCATGATTGGAACCTAATGAACAAAACAAACAAATGAGTAAAATAGAACCAGAGACATGGAAATGAAGAACAAACTGACAGTGGTCAGAGGGGAGAGGGAATAATGGGGGAAAGAAGGGGAAGGGGCAAGTCAAGGAACATGAATAGAGGACTCATGGGCACAGACAATAGTGTGGGGATTGACTGTGGGAGTGGTGGGGGGCGGGCAGAGGAGAGCAACTGGGAAAAATGTGGGACAACTGTAACTGAACAATAATAATAATAAAATAAAATAAAAAATACAACATGAAATATAATGCCTTAAAAAAAGAAACTGATTTTTTAAGGTAATATAGAATTTGAGATGACAACGTACTAAGCTAGTTATTATATTTATTATATGGATATGAATAAAATGTTGGAAAATATATGCAACCACTAATTACTGGAAGTGAAAACAAGTTTCTTGGGATAAGATTTACATTTATTCTCTGTTTAGCTAGAATAAAGTTGAGTAGCTTATGTGTAATAACTGTGCCTATGAGATTCTACTTTAACTCTACCTGTTTACTGCTATATACCTTTCAAAACTCAAACTACTGCATTCTAGTGCTTGTTATCTGTAAAAATATATTAATTTTTATTTTATCTTTGAAATAGAATATTGAATTGAAATTTATTTTTTCATATTTAATCTGCTGATTACTCTGACCTTCTTATAATAAATTCAACAAATGATATTTATAATGATCCTCTCAAAATTTGTAAAAGCCATTGTATCAATTATGTCCATATATTGTGTCAATTATGTCCATATATATAAAAAGGGAAACGGGCACAAACACAGATAGAAATTCTAAGTTTTCTTTAGTAAAGCATATTATTTAAGGATATTAATAAATCTCAATCATGAAAGAATTTTAAGAGTCAAAAGTTGTTACCTGAAGGAAGTTGTACTATAGAAATGTAAAGAAAGGGAAAATTTATGATAGTTTTTTCTTCTAAGTCATTTTAACCAAGTGTGTGTACTATCTAACAGCACTAAAATGAGTAATATTAAATTACTTTAATAAATAATTCACTCTGGTGGTTCTGTGGATGCACATATAGGAAAATAAAACAGCTTTTGCAGTGTCAAGATAAAGAGAAGTGGACATGTAATGGGAATTAGGGGGTAAGATCAATAGGAGTTGGTCATGGGTAAACACATGAGACTAAGTTAGGATTCTGAGTACTGGTCTGACACTCAGGGCCAGGCTGTAGGTCTATCCAGTTTAGGGAATTAGGCAGAGTGTTGAGGGTGGGAAGCAAAAACTGTAGGTCACGGACCAGATGGGAACCAGTGGTCACAACTGAGGCAGTTAAGTCTTGAAGTTGACAGTAGAAGTTAAGAGAATTTGATGACAGTAGAGGTTAAGAGAACTTGATTTAAAACTTGGATTGAATTATACCACTTGAATATATTAGACAAGTATCTTGAACTAAGACTTGGGATACTCTGTAAAATTAGGATAATGGGAACTCTTACCTCACCAAATTATTGTGAGGATTACATGAGTGTGTAAATAAAGTGTTAAGCAAGTGCTTGGCAAAGAGTAAATTCTGAATGAAAGTTGGTTAGTATTATTAGTAGAATTTTGATCGAGTGGCACATAGGCAGGGTGAGACAGAACTTTCTAAAATAAGGGTTAGCAAGAGAATTAGCTGAGTCTTCAGGTTGAAGACAGCTGTTTCTACCATCATCCATCTACTCAAATAAGCCACTAGTCATCAGTAGTCATCCCTGTGAGGCATGTGGATGAACTCTGACCTGGAAGTCATTCAGACCTCTTTTTACTCATAGTTCCGTATATACAACATTAAATATATATATATATATACATATATATATATGCACACTTTTTGCTAGAAAAATATATACATGTTTTAAATAACTGTGTTATTTAAATTTCAACTTTACATGGCATTCCACTCCAAGGATCCCTGAGGCACCTAAAGGAGTGTCTTACAGATATCACGACAAAACACATGAAATACACACATATTGAGGGAATAAAGCTAAGGTTACTATTGTATAGTTGAAGTTTATTATTATTTAACCTGAAATAGCAAAGCACACTTAGAAACAATATTTATCTATGAAATAACTTACCATTTATATCCCCAATGACTACCAACTGGAAGTGTACCAAAATCTAGATATTAAAAATTGACAAGTTCAAAATTAACGGACCCCTTAAAGATTAGTTGTGTTCATGTGAAGTGAACTGCTCGACACTCACTTGAGAATGTGATAATGATCCCTGGTGCTTTGGAATTCACATTTGAGTCTCTACGATCTTCAGAGATTCATCCCCAAAGGCAAACAATAATAAAAACATGGCTAGTATATAACAACAATGATTTTGAACTTATTGCTGGAAGATGAATGAATTCCTATATCAAGAGGTAAAAATTTGGCTTTTGTGAATAATCTGATGTGATGATTTCCATTTACCTTTTGAAAACACTTTATACTCTGAAGTTGAACTCACAAGCCATGGTGCAGAAGCAGGGCAGATAGATGCGGTGCAGCAGTCAGCGAGCAAGTAACCGTAGCTGACTTAATCTAAGTTCTCAGTCTCTATCGTGTGTATGAACAGGCAGGATTCAAGGGAGCGGGATTCCTCATTAATCCAACCATGGGACCAGAAAACCACAGGGCCTTTCACACTATCTAAACTTGGCACTCAGCCTTAATGCTAAAAATGTACTAGTTTTGAGATGCTTTAAAGACTTATTGTTTGTCAATATGCTGTGGGAAATCTTCCCTTATCATTGTTTTGAATGTTTTAGCTTATAGGCAGCCAGATACTTTGTTCAAGTCAAGAATATACAGCCAGAAAATTTGGAGATGAGGTTCAACCTGGCCATGAGCTGGGTGAACCTGGGTAAACTTCTAAACATTTTATGTGTAATTTTATTCAGCTGTATGTTATGTTGAAACTAAAATTATTTCATTCTATAATACTCCAATTATAAAGCATTGTTATATTGGAAAATGATTCAATTTGTTTGAGTAAATATTTTTTAATTATGTCCTAAATATTAAACAAATGTTTTGTATAGTAATTTAGATTGATATTTCAAACTACTTGATAAAATAATATTTTAATTGTAAATGTTAAATATACATAATAAATATATAGTACTTGACTTTATTCATAAACTTAGTTTGAAATTCCTTTCTATTTCTTCTTGGTCCTATAAAGATTTTCTAATTTTCATTTAAAAATGGTCTTGTTTTACTAAGAGAAATTGTAAACTTTGCGATTTTGCTAAGTTTACAATATCTTTATTAACTTTATTAAGTTTACAATAAACTTTGCTAAACTAGGCGCCCCTTTTGTACATCAGCTGTCAAACAGTAGAAAAGATAATTTGTTGTTCACCTATTTCCAAGAGACTTGACTTCAGCATTAGTATTATAAATTTCATTTATAGCATATTACTAAAGAAATATACTAGATTCGAACTGATATTCACAACTAGAGTCCACCACTTGATATGTAAACTTAGGTAAATACTTAACATTGTTAAAATAAGTTTCTTCATCTCTAAATAAAATAGAAGTTTTTAATGTTACTTCATGTAAGTTAATATAGAACTGTACATGTAAAATTCTGAACCGTGTGCCTACCATTAGTCAGCTTTCCGTAAATGTTAGTTCTAAAGTCTCCATTATATAATCTTATATTTATGCATGTTTATCTTTTTGGTTTTACTGAACATTCCTTTCTGCTATTCTCGTAAGTCTTATGTTTAGATTAAAAGCCACTTGACAAAATGAGATAATTACTTTTAATAAAAAGGAAGGAAAAAACCTTTTATGATAGATCACAAGGTTATTAAATTCTTTAGCGTATGATATCTAAAACACTAGCTTACTGTATAAATTACTATATAATATATCTCTTGTCTAAAGGCTAGGTGTATTTCTGGAAAGCTATTTAGTAATATATATTTAAAAACTTCAAAGGGTTATATCCTTTGAGCTTATAATCCTATTTCTAAGATTCAAGCATAGTAAGGATTTGGAGTTGGGGGAGCTAAATAGATTTATTGAACCATTAAGAAAAATGTATTTCTCAAATCAGCTGTGACTCCCTCAGGATTCATAATTATTGTGGATATTGTAAAGAATTGAAATTTCCAATGATGAACTAATTAAATAAACTAGATTTTTTTTTTGTTAAGAAAAAAAGCCACTTTAAGTATACTTTATAAATAGATACTATAAAGACAAAAGGTCTACATTATTTGAAGTAGTTTCTCTAGTGTTTGGGCTAAAAACAATTGTTAAAATATAGACTCAGTATACACTATGGGCTCTAGAGCAAAAAGAAGTTCCAAACTTAGCTTGAATAATTTGTTTACAATAACCTCTATGTGTATTAAAGAAAATGAAACCATCAAATTTATAATTTCTTTAATGTAATGTTTCATCACAGGTTCATTTGGGTAACAGCAACATTATCTCATGGATTCCCTGGGGCCCGGGAACCACACTGTGGTGACAGACTTCATTTTCCTGGGCTTAACTGATGACCCAGTCCTTCGAGTCATCCTCTTTGTGATCATCCTGTGTATCTACCTGGTGACCGTGTCTGGCAATCTCAGCACAATCGTTCTTATCAGAATCTCTTCTCAGCTCCATCATCCTATGTATTTTTTCCTGAGCCACTTGGCTTTTGCTGACATATGCCTTTCAACTTCCGTCACACCCAATATGCTTGTAAACTTCCTGGCGGAGAGAAATCCAATCTCCTATCACGGATGTGGCACACAGCTTGGTTCAATTGCTGTTTTTGGGGCAATTGAGTGCTTCCTTCTGGCTACGATGGCATATGATCGCTTTGTGGCAATCTGCAACCCACTGCTTTATTCAACCAAAATGTCCACACAAGTCTGTGCTCAGTTCCTCATAGTGGCTTACCTAGGTGGTTTTCTCAATTCTTGCTCTTTTACTATTTCCTTCTATCTTTTACTCTTCTGTGGACCAAATGAAATCAATCATTTTTTCTGTGATTTTGCTCCTCTAGTGGAACTCTCCTGTTCTGATAGCAGTATCCCTGCCGTTATCCCCTCATTTGTTGCTGGCTCCATCATTGTGGTCACGGTGTTTGTCATACTTGTCTCCTACATCTACATCCTCATCACCATCCTGAAGATGAATTCCAAAGAGGGGTACCATAAGGCCTTCTCCACCTGCACTGCCCACCTCACAGCAGTCACTCTGTATTTTGGGACTGTCACATTTGTTTATGTGATGCCCAAGTCCACCTTCTCAAGTGACCAGAACAAGGTGGCATCTGTGTTCTACAATGTGGTCATCCCTATGCTGAACCCCATCATCTACAGTCTCAGGAACAGTGACATTAAGGGGGCTCTGAAGAGAGAGCTTGGCAGAATATTTTCTTAGTGAGGTTTGATATTTTTAATGATTTGATATAATAATATGCCATAAATAAAACAATAAAAGGAAATTGAGTTGTCTGTGGTCTAAATATATTGGTCCACATGTCATTACGCGTGTGGAGCTTTTCAGTGAAGGTAGGGGGTCGATTTTCTGATGTCAATGGTAACTTCAAGGCACACAGTGAATTGTTGTTAATAACATTAATTTATAATCAGAAACACAAAACATGAAAAAATACTTAATCTGCTGAAAATCCTTTTAAAATATTATTCATTTTTTTCAAAAGCTGTTCTCTACCATAAGTTAAGGTTATTATACCTCCAAGCCTTTAAGAAGGTGTCTACTTGTAATAGCAGCTTATCCTGAAATGAGAGAGTTGCTTACAGTTATGACTGAGAATATTCTGAGTGGAAATGACCAAGTGGAACCAGACAGTAAAACTACTGATGACATTCTTCTTATAGGAAAGTTATCTGCTGGGATGGACTTTGTGGACCTGTAAATTGTGACCTGGGTTCCTGACCTCTGGCTCCAGGCTAGTTCTAAGGAAGCCCATAAAAGAATAGGATGAGATGTCCCTGATTAACCTGTGAGTTCTGTCAGGTGAAAACAATGACTTCTCTGTTGCAATAAGCATGGTTCCTGAATTCCTCAGGGAGTGAGAGAACAAACTCTTGAAATGACTTATTCATGGTTAGACTCATTTCTGTTAAGGAAGCTTGGAGAGAACTGGATTGTGTTTCCTGTGAAGCCTAACTGACCTCTATCACTGACACCACGTTTATTTCTTTCCCTGTCCTCTTCTTAGTGTTGTAGACAAATCTTTTTTTGTCTATTGCTTTTCCAGCACAAACTGTACATGACTGTATATAAAGTGATTATCTCCTTTCACCCAAATTGCTCCCTTCCAATGTTCTGTATTTTAGCAAGAGACACCACCATTCAATCAATTGATTAATTCTGAACTCTTGAGTAATTTCTTTTTCCTCCACACACATTGTACATTGTCTTGCACATTCTGAGTCCAATATTTATCACCTACTTCTCTTACTTTTTATTGTCAGCACCTCTATTTCAAACTACCACTCAATGCATTGATTTTACAATAGTACTCCTGTGATAGCTAATTTCATGTGTCAAGTTGACTAGGCTATGGTGACCAGCCGTTTGGTCAAACACCCAACTAGATTTTACTGTGAAGGTTACTGTTTAGCTGTGATTACAACTTAAATCAGTTGACTTTGAGTCAAGCAGGTCACCCTTGACAATATAGGTAGCTCTCATCCAATTAATTGAAAGCCTTAAGAGAAAACTGTGGTCCCCTAAAAAAGAGGGATATTGTCTCCAGGCTCCTTTATAACTAAACAGTGTGACATCAGCTCTTACTGAAATTATCCATCTGGACTGCCCTTGGATTCTGGAACTGCCCACTCCCATGCTGTGTAAGCCAGTTCCTTAATAATTAATCAATCACTCGCTCGCTATCTCTGTATGTATGTACATATGTGTCTATGTATATGCATACATGTATATATCTCCTATTGGTTCTATTTCTCTAGAGAATCCTGACTAACTCAACCCAAACTAGCTTTCCTCCTGTCTCACTCACTCTCTGCCTATCATTTTCCATATACCAACCATGGCCATAACTCTAAGTAGATAAGTTCCTTCATTAATAGCCCTAAAAATGTTATAAGGTTACAATTCTGAACATGGCTTACAAAGTCTTGAACATGGCCTATGTTTCTTTTTTGACCCTCACATCTCTTCCCTTGATCTGTAAACACACAAAATCTAGGACCAATCATTTGGTCTCCTTTAATGGAGAAAGATGGCTATTTTTTCCCTGTTTTATAATTAATTAATTGTTTTATTGTGCAAGTATAGTTGTCTCCATTTCCCCCACCCACTCCACCTCACCCCACCCATCTCCACCTCCCACCCTCAATCCTACCCCCTTTGGCTTTGTCCATGTGTCCTTTATACATGTTCCTTAATGACCCTTCTCCTATTTTCCCCCATTATCCAACTCTCTCCTCCCCTCTGGTTACTGTCAGTTTGTCCTTTATTTCAATGTCTTTGGTATTATTTTACTCATTTGTTTGTTTTGTTGATTAGGTTCCACTTATAGGTGAGATTATATGGTATTTGTCTTTTACTACCTGGCTTATATCACTTAGCATAATGCTCTCCAATTCCATCCATGTTGTCACGAAGGGTGGGAGCTCCTTCTTTCTTTGTGCTGTGTAGTATTCCACTGTGTACATGTACCACAGTTTATTGATCCATTCATTTACTGATGGACACTTAGGTTGCTTCCAACACTTGGCTACTGCAAATTGTACTGCTATGAACATTGGGGTGCATAGGTTCTTCTGAAGTGGTGTTTCAGGGTTCCTAGGGTATAATCCCAGAAGTGGAATTGCTGGGTCAAAAGGCAGTTCCACTTTTAGTTTTCTGAGGAAATTCCATACTGTTTTCCACCATGGCTACACCAGTCTGCATTCTCAACAGTGCACTAGTGTTCCCTTTTCTCCACAATCTCACCAGCACTTGTTATTTGTTGATTTATGATGGCCATTCTGACTGGTGTGAAGTGGTATCTCATTGTGGTTTTAATCTACATCTCTCTGATGGCTGAGCACCCTTTCATATGTTTCTGGGCCCTCTGTATGTCCTCCTTGGAGAAGTGTCTGTTCAGGTCCTTTGCCCATTTTTTAAATTGGGTTTTTTTGTCTTCCTGGAGTGGAGTCGTGTGAGTTCTTTATGTATTTTGGAGATCAAACCCTGTTCAAGGTATCATCGGCAAGTATATTTTCCCATATGGTTGGTTCCCTTTTCATTTTGCTGATGTTTGCTTTAGCCACGCAGAAGCTTTTTATTTTAAATCCTTAAACATGTCCATGTTCCTTACCACATCAGGGCCATCTCATATGCAGTAGCTCTACCTGAAATGTATTTTTCACCTCACCTGGGTAATGCCGAATGATACTATAGATACTAACCTAAATGCTATTTTCTATCCTCTGGAAAGTCTTCTTGAGGCTCCTACCAAATTAAGTACACCTGCTATCCCTCTGTAGAACCCTGTATGTTTTCTTCAGAATACTCAGTGCACATTACAGTTGAACATTCAGTATTTGTTTTCTCCACAATATTGGAGGCTTCATATAGACAGCCACAATGTCTTTCCTCTCTCCCCGTGCATCTGTGTTCACACAGGTCCTACAACATAGTAAGCATAAGTGCTTAGTTGAAATGAAACAATTAATAAATGAATGGCTAGCTGAATGAAGCTTTTGCTGTGTCAGAAACCACTGGTTCTGCTGGCTTTGAGTCCTGGACACTGATCTGTGGGATGTTTCGTCCTGTTTCAAGTGACTGAATGAATGTCTGTGTCAGATCTTGCTACAACTGTGACAGGCCATTACACAAAATGATGCTCTCCACAATTATGTCCTTGCTTCCATACTGATTAATTCAGATTGGCAACTACAGTTCCAGGATTGCTGTGGCTATTCAGAGTGTTTATGATTCCCTAGACATTTTTGGAACACTTTTCTAATTCTCTGAAATACACCATTGGTGTACCTTGGTAGGAACTGCAGTTGAGATATCCCTCCAGAACCTCAGCCACCACTGTGGGAGTGGGGTCAGCCCTTTTCATGTCTCTGCCCTTCTTACCAGTCTTGATGTGGCTTCTGTAAATTCTTGGTTATAAGACTTCTGTTCAGCAAGTCAGCAGTTGGTTATAGAGGTGGATGGTTCTATTGCATTGACCAAAAAGTTTATTTTTTTCTGTATGATTGTTCTAGTAGTGCTCAGTTGTCTTTAACTTCATTTTAAATAATTCCACTAGATTTTATTCTGACAGCTCTCATATCAGCATGCATTTAAAAAACCTTAAAGTTGAACTTTTGCGTAGCCATTTTGATATTGAAGATGGAAGGAGATACACAACATTTTTACTGTATTATGCTTTAATATTTCAAGAAAGGTAAAAATGCAACTAAAATGCAAAAAAAAAAAAAAAAAACCCAAAAAAGATTTGTGCGGCATATGGAGAAGGTGCTGTGACTGACCAGACATGTCAAAAGTGGTTTCAAAACCACTTGTGTGTCAAAAGCGAAGTTTCTTGGCACTACTGACATTTTGGCCAAATAATTCTTTGCTGTAGGGTTGCCTTATGTATTGGAAGATGTTTGGCAGCACCCCTGGCCTCTACCCAGTAGAAGCCAATATCAGGAGGTAACTGACATACTTATATGCAAATCATTAATTATTGGTGAAAATGAAAGATATGTCTTTTATTTTACAGAAAAAAACTAAACAGACTTTTTGGCCAACCCAATATACTTTATGTTGTTGAGTATCCTTATAATCATTACTCTAAACTCTATATCAGATAAATTGCTTGCCTCCATTTCATTTAGTTCTTCTTCTAGGGAATTCTCTAGTTCTTTCATTTGGGGCCTATTTCTTTGTGTTCCCATTTTGGCTACTTCTTTGTATTTAATGCATTATATAGATCTGCAAAGACTTTGGTGCAACCCTATGTTGGGTACTGCCTGTGACTGGCCCTGAGCAACCTGTCTGGAGCTATCAGTGATCCACAGCTAGTGCTTAAGCTCCACAGGGTGGGGCAGGAAGGATTCCTGTGGGTGGGGCCATTGCTTCCCCTCAGGCTTATGCTGCTTGGTGGGGAGTGTTCTAACCAAGATGGCTTCAGCAGTATGGGGAGAGTCAGCACAGGGATCCTGGTGGCCAATCCTTCAGCTCTCTCCACAGAGCCACCAACCCCAGACTCTCCTTGAGAATTTCTACTCTACTCTGCCCTCCCTCCACTGGAGCCCAGGGTAAAGTGGCTGCTAATGATATTTTTGCATTGCCCCTTTAAGAGGCTCTCTCCATCTCTAGCCATCTCTATGTGGCAGACAGAAACCCACTGTTTTTCATAGCTAGGTGTTATTTGGGCTCCTTTCTCAGTTCTGGTGCTCCAAGCTGGGGAGCCCTGCTTGGAATTTAATTCTTTCACTTCTCAGGGAGAACACCCTGGCCACTGAAATATCCCTCCAGAACTTCTGCTGCTGCTCTTGGGAGCCCAGCCAGCCCTCTCATATCTCTGCACAACATGCCAGTCTCAATGTGGTGATGTGGTTTCTTCCATAAGTCCTTGGTTATTAGGCTTCTCTACAGCTAGTGTTCAGTTGGCTATTCAGGATAATTTTTCTTTGATTTAGTTATAATTCCAGATTAGTCATGGGAGGAGGTTAGTATAACTTCCACTTAGTCCTCTGCCATCTTGGGTCTGCTCCATTTTCTTCTCAATTGTTCTTTGTTTTAGTTGTAAGTCCAGTTAGTCCTGGGAGGAGGTAAGTGTATCGTCCACCTTTCCACTGCCATCTTGGATTCTTCACTTTTGTCTCTTGGCATTGTTTTGTAATTTTAGCTATTCTAATGATTTTATAATGGTTTTTTTTTTAGTGGTTTAAGCATCTTCTCAGCTGCTTATTAGTAATTTGTATGTCTCCTTTTTAAAGTACATATTCAAAGTTTTCTCCCATTTAAAAAAGTAGGCTGCCTTCCTTTTATTTAGTTCTAAGAATTCTTTATGTATTCTATATATAGCCTTTTCTAATAAATATGTATTTTCTGATATAACATGTTCCCCTTTTTAGTTTCCTAGATGATTTGTTTGAAGAGCAAATGTTTTTAACTTTGAAACCTGTCATTTTTGTCTTTGTAAGTCTCTGTCCCATCTAAAAGCCTTTGCCTAATCTAAAGTTATAAATACTTCCTCATATATTTAGATGTAAAAATGTTATAGTTTTGTCTTTTGTATGCATATCTGTGATAGATTTGGAGTTGATCTTTCTGTATGGCATGATATAAGAGTTATTGTTCATTATTTTCATATAGTACAAAGTTTTTCAAGTAACATATGCTGAATACTTGTCCCCTGTTGAATTGTATTTTACATCAATCCAACATAAACTGATATATAAATACCTCCAATATATATGTGGATCTATTTCTGCACCTTCTTTCTTGTTCTGTATTCTACCACTTTACCAAAACCATGCTGTCATAGTTACTTCGGTTTTATGGTAAGTCTTGAAGTCATGTAGTGCTAATCTCCAAATTTTTTGTTTTTAAAAATTACTTTCACTTTCTGGCTTATTTTCATATCCCCATATAATCAGCCTCTCTATTCATATAAAAGTCCTTTTATACTTTTATCCATTGGATTGAATCTGTAGATCAATGTTTGGAGAGTTAGGGAGAGTTAGCCCCTTAATGATATCATGCCATGGAGCTGCTCAAGGTCTCTAAGGACAAGAGGGCCCTGAAGTTCATCAAGAAAAGGGTGGGGACACACATCTGTGCCAAGAACAAAGAGAGAGGGGCTGAGCAGTGTCCTTGCAGCCATGAGGAAGGCAGCAGCCAAGAAGGCCTGAACCCCATGCCCTCCATAAAATAAAACCTGTTCAGAAAAAAAAAAACTTTCTTAAGATGACATACAAAATCTGACCCACAATACAGATATCACTGAACATAAAACATACACAAACACAGCAACCAACTGCAGAAAATGCATTGTTTTTCAATACAGCATGTTTTTAAAAAGTTGGGCAGATATTGGGGAATAAACCTAGCTCAACCTATTTTAATAGTTTTCAATTATATAAAATGTCTTCTCTCTATATAATGAAGCAAGCCTGGAAGCCAATAACAAAAAGTTAACCAGAAAATAACCCACATATTTGGAAATGAATCAAGTAATCCATTAAATAACCCATAGGTCAATGAAAAAAAAAACAATCAGAAATTAAATATAACAATGATACATATAAAAACTTGTGATAAAGATGCATCAGTTCTTGGAAGGAAAATTATACTAGAAATACTAGAAAATAAATCCCCCTAAAGTTAATAATATTTACATTAATTTTAATAGGTAGAAAAGAATAGCGACATAAAATTCAGGGTTGAAAAAGAAAAATAATTATAAAGTTAATAGCAGAAATTAATCCAATAAAAACCTAACACACAATGAAGGGGATTAATAATGCCAAATATTTTTTGGGGTGAATTTAACTGGATTTATCATGCAAAATGTTTTAAAAAGAAAGCCCAAATAATCAGTATAAAAAAGATAAAGGTGGACATGACACAGATTTGTGGATATTGATACAACTATAAGAGTAATTGTAAATCCTAAAGCAACTAGGGAAGAAAAAGAAATAAAAGGCATCCAAATTGGAAAGGAAGAAGTAGAACTATCTTTATTTGTAGATGATATGATATTATGTAACCAAAACCCTAATGACTCCACCAAAAACTATTAGTACTAATAAACAAATTCAGGAAAGCTGCAGGATATAAAATCAATGCACAAAAATCAGCTGCAGTTGTATACTGTAATAGTTAACTAGCAGAAACAGAAATTTAAAAAACAATCCATTTACAATTGTATCAAAAAGAATAAAATCCCTGAGAATAAATTTAACCAAGGAGATGACAGATCTCTATCCTGAAAACTATGACACTGATGAAAAAACTGAAGAAGGCATAAATAAATGGAAAGATATTCCGATGCACAGGGATTGGAAGAATATTGTTAAAATGTCCATACATGCAAAGCAATCTACAAATTTAATGAAATCCCTATCAAATTTTCAATGGCATTTTTCACAGAAATAGAATTATCCTAAAACTGTATGGAACCACAAAAGACCCCCAATAGCCAAAGCAATCTGAAGAAGAGCAAAGTTGGAGGTATCACATTTCCTGATTTTAAACTATATTACAAAGGTGTAATAAACAGTATGGTATTGACATAAAAACAGACACATAGATAAATGGAACAGAATAGAGAGCCAAAAATAAACCCATGCATATATTGCCAATTAATTTATGACGAAGGTGGAAAGAATATACAATATGAAAAGGACAGTCTCTTTAATAAATGGTGTTGGGAAAACTGGACAGCTACATATGAAAGAACAAAAACAGACCACTATTTTACATCATATACAAAATTAACTCAAAATGAATTGAAGACTTCAAATGTGAAAACTGAAACCCTGTAAGAAAACATTGGCAGTAAGCTACTTGACATTGGTCCTGGCAATGATTTTTGAGAGATCTCATTCCAAAAGCAAAGGTAACAAAAGAAAAATAAACAAGTGGGACCATATCAAACTAAAAAGCTTCTGCACAGCAAAGGAGATTATCAGTAAAATGGAAAGACAAATTATGGAATGGGAAAAACTATTTGCAAATATATATTCAATAAAAATATAACTCATATGAATCAATAACAAAAACCAAACAATCCAATTTAAAAATGGGCAGGGTATCTAAATAGACATTCCCACAAAGAAGATACACAGATGACCAATATGCACATGAAAGGAGGCCCAGCATCACTAACCACCATGGAAACGTAAATCAAAGCAACAATGAGATGTCACCTCACACCTGTTAGAATGGCCAATATTAAAACATCAGGAAACAACAAGTGTTGGCAAGGACGTGGAGAAAAGGGAACCCTCATGCACCATCGGTGGGATTGTAAATTGGTGCAGCCACTATGGAAAACAGTACGGAGATTTCTCAAAAAAATAAAAATAGAACTACCATGTAATTCAGCAATTCCACTTCTGGGTTCTTATCTGAAGAAAACAAAACATTATTTTGAAATGATATATGAATCCCTCTGTTCACTGCAGCATTTTTACAATAGCCAAGATATGGAAGCAATCTACGTGTTCATCAACAGACTTATTATGGATAAGGAGGATGTGGTACATTTATACAATGGAACATTAGTCAGTCATAAAAAATGAAATTTTGCCATGATGCAACAACATGGATGAACTGCGAGGGTATTAAGTCAAATAAGTAAGAGAATGACAAATACCATATGGTTTCACATATAGGTGGAACCTGAAAAGCAAAACAAATGAACAAACACAAAACCCTCAAACTCACAGATACATAGAACAGATTGGTGATCTCTAGAGGTGAGGAGGGTTGGGTCAACAAAATGGGTGAAGGGGTACCAGAGGTACAGACTTCCATTTAAAAATAAATAAGGCATGAGGATATAATATCTTACAAAGTTCTTGCAAAATTATACCAGCTTGCACTGCAAGGGGCAGTGCAAATGAAGAGGTATTGGACTCTCAGCTTAGAATGGGCAGAAAATCGGACAAGAAACAATTCAGCTATAACATGGGCTAGTTTTTTTCTTGGAAGAGGAAGGATTATTTAGAGGACTGAACTTATCATAAGCTCAGAAGGCTTAGAGCCAAAAGCCACAGAAACTTTTTAGCAGGAAGCAGGACTAGATCCTAATAAAAAAAAATGGCAACATGTGTCTAGTTGGATTTTGCAATTTCCATTGGGCCAGTGTTGCCAGATGATGAAAAGGAGTATTTACTGCAGTTTTTCTACCCTGGTATCAACAATGCCTGATGGCTGTGTAGGGGTCACATTCATATGCCTTGTCTCTTTAGTTCCTAGTTCTTGAAATCAAGAGGGACTGTAACTGAGGGGTCCCACCTATGGAATCTCACCCATGCCTGATATAGATCTCAAGATGACAGACTCAATACTGTTGTTGAGATGGCATAATGTTTTGGGGAAAGGTAGGAGGGTATAAATATATTTTGGTATGTGGGAAATGTGTAAGTAATTGTGGTTAGAGGGATTATGGTGGATTGAAGATGATTTCAAAGTCTTTGCCATTCTCTCACTGAAAGATGTGATGTAATTTCCCTCCCTTTAAATCTGAACTGGTTTTAGTGATTGTGTGTGTGTCTCTGTGTGTATGTGTGTGTGTGAGTGTGTGACAGTGGGTCTCCTGAGGCTCACATTTATCATTAAGTTCACCACCTTATATAGGCACAGTTCATGGTGCCTCAAAACAATTACAATTGTAATGTCAAAGGTCACAAAGCACTGATCGTCACATCATATATAATAATAATAAAAGAGTTTGAAATGTGAGAGTTACCAAAATGTCACACAGAGACACGAAAGGAGCAAATGCTATGGGGAAAAATAGTACCAACAGACTTGCCCAACACAGTGTTGGCACAGATACTCAATTTGTAAAAAATGCACTCTGCAAAATGCAATGAAATAATGTAAGCCTGTACATAAATATCTGTGGTCAAAGGGATTATGGTGCATTGGAGATGGTTGCAAAGTCTTTGCTACTTCTCTCTCTCACTGAAAGGTGTGATCTAATTTCCCTCCCCTTGACCTGAATATCACTGGGCTTTAGTGATTTGTTTTACCAATAGAAGAGTGTGGAAATGATGTTCTGGGCCTCCTGAGGCTAGCTCACAGGGAACACTGCAGCTTCCTTTTTAGTCTCTCAGCATACCTGCTATTGGAGTGTGAGCCACCTTATGAGAAATTCAACTACTCTGCTGATAAGACTGTGGAAAGACTAAGACTTCATGGGGAAGGAGAGGCTTTCAAACCACCCCTGCCAAGGTGCCAGGCTTCTGAGTGAAGCCATCTTGGATTCTCTACATTTGCCCAGATGCCTCCTGAGTATCACTAAGTGACTCATTAATGCTATGTAGAACAGAAGAAATGCTGAGCCAAGCCCAACCTGAATCTCTGACTACAAAATAATGGAATACAAAAGAATCATTTGTTTTAAGCCATTACGTTTTGAGTGACTTACTGGTAGCAATAGATAACCTGAAAAGCACCTTTCCTTAGCTAATTAATGACATCCCATTCACATCCATCAAATAATCAAAGCCAAAAATTTCTGAGGTTTCATCAGATGCTTTTTAAATGTTTAACTTCCCATAAGAATCCATCAGCAAGTCCTTTCTGGTCTTTTACCAAAACTATATCTTGAATAGGTTAATTTCTGTCTACACTGCAACTGACTAGCCCAATGTACCATCATCTCAGATCTTGACTATTAACCTCACTGGTCTCCAGTTCCCACTCTTCCTTTTTATAATTAAATTTTCAACAACAACCAGAGCGATCTTTAAAAAAACTTTTCATAGTAGATTAGACATATTTGAATTACCACTTAATGGCTTCCCATTCTTTTTAAAATAAAACTCAAACACTTTTCCACGGTCTGTGAAGCTCCCCATGACCTCAATGACCTCACTGTTTTTGAGAGCTTCTGTCCACCTGGTTTACCAAGGCCTCCTTATTTCTTGAGATAATCAGGATCTTTGCACTTGCTGATTTCCCGTCACTCTCCACATCAATGTAGTTTCTCACCTTTCAACTTTCTACTCAACTATCACCTCCTTCAGTGGCCATCCCTGTAACTCTAGGGTAATGCCACCTATATCTCAGAGTTATCCCTTGTAAAGTCATATCAACCCAATTGTCTCTTCCATACCCTTTATCATGTTCTGTATTTCTTATGTTTATTCATTCTCTAGTGTCTCCCCCATTAAAATCTAAACTGCATGACAACTCTATCCATCAGCATATTTTCAGTATTTACTCAGTTGCTAGAATATAATCAAGGCTCAATAAATATTTTTGAAATGAATGACTATCACATATCTACCTGTAAAATGACTTCAAGGTCTGGATCAAATATTCCTTACAGACTTTGAGATCACAATGAAAGGCAATTATCAATGTTTAAGTCCCCCTTTCCTACCTTCTCCCTGAAATATCTAAACACACCAAGAAAATGTGTGTGTGTGCATATACAGGGTCTGGCAGAAGTAAGGCTTGTTTTAGTGTGGTGGGTAGGGTATGAGAATGTCTCGCATGAGATGGACAGCAATTGGAACATTTCACCTAAGATGTTGTATAGTGTGATTGAGTGTGACATTGTTATGTTACAGACCTACATGCTTATGATTTTGTAATAAAAAAGAGGCGTTATTTGTGCTGGGCCCTGTATATATGTGTGTGTGAGTGTGTGTGTATAAATCCATATTTGTTACTGGTCTTTGACTTGAATTATTTTCTAATTAGCAAAGCTGAAATGATACCTGGGGTAAAATACAGAACACCCTGATGGCTCTAAGACATAAATCCAAAGTGTCCAGAGGGATGCTAGTTCAGGGTGCACACAGCTGAAGCTCTGAGATGTTATGGGAGTTGGGGTGCACCTGGACTTCTCACAGAATTGAAAATGTTGCTTATCAAAAGTCCAATACTAAAGTAGCACCTAAAAACAGGCTTAGAGCAGAAGATGATATTGTCTCTTAGCTCAGTTATACCAATTAATGAAAGGGCGAAGCCATATATCGCTGATACCACTCCTGCTTTTCGTATCAAATGGAAGTCTGTGAACATGGATAGTCTCACCTGGGAGGCACTTTCATATACGATGATGGACTGAATAATTATTGACTGAATGAGAATCTAGTGATGTGCCAGTCCCTTTGCACTTTTATTATCATTTGCTGGGAGGTGTCCTGGGTAGACTGCTATATAATAGAAATATTCTGGGGGGCATAAGGGGACTAAATGGTAATGGAAAATATATAATTAAGATTAAACAAAAAAAGAAATATACCTTGGGCCTCTGCTTCCAGCTCCTCATACAAATCTCCTAAACCCTTATAATTTCCTGAGTAATAGGGGTGCCAGGAGCATCAAATTGATATCTGGATATTTAGAAAACACTGGTTTTCCAATCGGTTGGAACAGGGGGAAAACACCACATATTTGGTGTGAGTAGACAAAGTTTTCCTTTACTCAGTATTTAATCATTTCATGTTTAATTTATCTGTGTTACCTTTTTAATCTTTGGTATGCATTTTCCACCCCAAATTTGCAGCATTATAGATACTCTACCTTTTTACTTAACAGTTTATTTTAAACATTTTCCACTTTATTACATCTTTCCCTTAAACCTCCCAGTCCTCACTTCTCACATCCCGTTACACTGAGACATGGACTTTCTCATGGTCTAAGTCTTGCTTTCAGATGCTCTCAACAGTCACCCACCGCTCTGAGCTGGGAATTCCCGAGTCCAGGCCCTTTCTAGTCATATGGTGATGATGTCAATGAGGGTAGATCACTACCCAAGAAATACATTTAGTGCAATCTATGACAACATTTCCAGTTTTTAATGGGTTATAATTTCCTTGTAAATCCAGACTGTGGAACTATGATTGTTGTTACCAATCTAATTTCAAGGCTTAGAGTTTAAAAATACCCCTTTTAATTCTTACCATTAAAGAAAACTATATTGTGTCACATGGGACTCTTTGTGTTTAACATGTGTTTAAATATGGGTAAACTTCCAGTCAAATCTTATGATTGTGGTGCCCAGACCTGATTTTCTAAAAGATGGGAATCGACCCAGTTTTCCCATCCTCAACTTTGTTATAGAACCTTCACAACCTGGACCATCTTGAGGCAAGAGTTTGTTCAAGAGCCTGATGCTAAGGCTTGGTCACGCAACGCAAATCCTCTGGACAGTAACAGCTGGAATCATGGCTGACGAGTGGCATCACAGTACATATTAAGTGCGTGGAATCAGAGGACTTGCATCCACCTCTCTCCAGACAAACTACTGGATCTCCCTGAGACTCAGTAATCTAATCTGTACATTGAGGAAAATCTACAATACCAGGATCATGGGATTGCTGTGAAAATTAAATGGAGAAGTACAGCAGTTTTGAACCCAAAGTTTCTGGATTCAAACACTGGGTGCACAGCCTCCTAGCTGCATGGTTTTGGGCAATCTACTTAATGTCTCTGTGCCCCAAATGATTTATTTCTAAAATAGAAATACTAGTTCAATTTAATGCAATTTTTGTGAGAAATAAACCAGTTAATATATATAATGTGCTTACAATAAGGCTTGACATATAGTAAGTGTGAATTATTGTTTGCTAAATAAATAAGAAAAAGTGCTTGGCACCTAAGGTGTTAATAATTGTAATAATTACAGTAATAATAAAGGGTTTACAAGGGTATAAAAATGAGAGTTAGAAGAAGTATGAATTTAATTTAGGTAATCAGTTATGCAGCATTTGGTAGGTCCTCGGTAGGAATGATACAGATAAACTCAAACTCTACAGGTCGTGTGACATGGTAAGAATGGACCCTAAGAATGTAATCTGACAATTGCCTTTCTCAGCGCCTCCTTCACATCTCTGTTCCTCAGACTGTAGATGAGAGGGTTCAACATGGGGATCACCACCGTGTAGAACACAGACACCACTTTGTTCTGGTCAGTTGAGTAGCTGGATTTGGGCAAGACATAAATGAAGGTAATAGTTCCATAGTAGAGAGTAACTGCAGTGAGGTGGGAGGTGCAGGTGGAGAAGGCTTTATGTCGTCCTTCGGCAGAACGCATCTTCAGGATGGTGGCGAGGATGCAGATGTAAGACACAGAGATCACAAACACTGTGACCACAATAATGGACCCAGAAGAGACGGAAGGGATCATTTCAATAATAGAGATATCTGAGCAAGCAATTTTTAACAAAGGGGAGAAATCACAGAAAAAGTGATCTACCTGATTCGGTCCACAGAAAGACAAACTCAATAAACAGCCAGTAAATGTCCAAGCATTCACACACCCACCCAAGTAGGACGTCCCCACTAAGAGAATGCAGATTCTGGGGGACATGTGCGTGGAGTACAGCAGTGGGGAGCAGATGGCCACATAGCGATCATAGGCCATGGCAGCCAGCAGGAAGCACTCAGCTGTCCCAAATGTGACCACAGAACAGAGCTGGGCTATACAACCAGCAATATGGAGAGAGGTTCCTTTCTTGAGGAAGCCCGTGAGCATAACAGGTGTGACTGATGAGGAGTAACCAATGTCTACAAAGGCCAAGTGGCAGAGGAAAAGGTACATTGGTGTGTGGAGCTGAGGGCTGCCTCTGATTAACATGATTATGCTGACGTTGCCCATTAAGGTGACAACATAGATTCCTAGAAACACAATAAATAAAATGACACAAGTTGTAGCATTCTCTGTTAACCCCAAAATGACGAACTCAGTCACGCCGGTGTGGTTTCCAACCTCCATGTCCTCTGTGAATTATTCCTGCTGAGGGAAATGTGAATATTTTCTATGCTTCCCCATGTTTTGCCATTGTGTTGTGACAAAGGCAAAGTTCCTCTGTTTTGAGGCAGTCTGCAAAAGCAGAATTCATGGTGAATAAGAAAAGATAGAGAAATTCCAGTACAATGCAATAAATTCAGGACACAGTGAAGATTCAGTGAAAATTCGAAAAGAAAGTTATGCTTATCAGAATGAGAAAATAGAAGTGTGAAAATGATTTTTAAATATTTCTGTAAAATATTATAAAATAGTTTAATTGGTACTTAATTTACCTGAAAGTTTCACATATGCACCACATCTTTTTTCCCATTAACTTCAGCTAAATAAAAATCCCTGCAGATACATCCTACAGATTTATAAATCCTTTTTGTATGCATTTTCTTTTATTATTTTAACATATATTAACAACTAAAGAAAGGCTCACCGACAAATCTTTAATAATGCCTTACAATCCATTTTGATTTATTGTACTTTGGTGGCATAAGTAGTATTTATATATTTGTAATCATGTAATATACTCTACATTTGCAATTTACAATTTCAATCAATATCATCAATAAAATATATCTGTTTCCTAAGAATTTTCATATCTGAAATGCTGAATGGAAAATACATCAAACTCCTTAGCATAGTATTCACAAAGTTTCATAATTTATCTCCAATTACTTTTCTAAAAGTATCTTTGTATATATGTGCTTCCTTGCAATTTTTGTGCTTTTAAGAGTCATGTTAACATTAAACTGAGGGTTTCTACTCAGTGTTATTGGTTCTAATTTTCAAGGAACCACAATGTTCTGCTAGCAACATTATTTCAGTTCTTAAAGTTGCAACTACTTACCCTAAGTGGTAAATATCGGAGCAAAATATCATTAAAAGGTCCTGTTTTTGAATTAGGAAGCATTTAATATTTCCAATAGTGGGACTTAGTTTTTTGGCTGAGTGGATGGTAAGATATAAGGAACCAATAGTTGGGAATCCACAGTTCATTAAAAAGTGCATTCTGTCTCTTATTTGACTTCATTAAGTGAGTTTAAATCACTCTAGTGACAGGCAGCTTGCTGCCATTGCTGTAAGCTCTGTCATTAAAAATGTGGTTTTCATCTTATCAATGATCCTCAGGAGCAAACCTTGTCCTTTCTGTAGAAAAACTGTGACATATTTGAATATATCTAGCTCACCTCTACTGCCTTTCCTTTCCTAAAATTACACCTCTATAGTTCTCTGGCCATTTCACCAGTGGCACACTTTTCAGATCCCTGAAACTGGTCCTTGTCCCCCTCTGAATACACGCGGGGGCCGGGCACTGAGCAGCACTCGTGCGGCCGCCTCCGCATCACTGTGCACTGTGTGAGCCTCAGTCTGTGCTGACAGCAGTGATGAAGATGAAGAGAGAAAAACAGATCCTAGACCTCCCACTGGCCAGCTGTTTTAACTTCCACATAAAACCTCTGTGCCTGTCAGTGTTTTCATTTGTAAAAGGGGTATAATTGTTTCTGTAATGCAGCTTTGATGTGAGATTAAAAGAAGTTATATTTATCAAGTACCCAAAGGTATCTGGTCATACATCAGCTCTAAGTAACTATTATTTATTAGGTAAAAATGAAGTGTTGGTAGGTTTTCTGTTTAATTTTTTGATGAGAAGTATATATAGCTTCTCTTTCAACACATGGCAGGAGATTTTCACTACAAATCCAAAGTAAGACTTGAAGTGTAATATCTGATGCCATCACACTTTTGGGCTATGCCTTTCAGATGCATAATGAGGTACCTGATTCTTGCTGCTCCCTTCCTCCCTCCACTGCCCACCTAGGGTTCCTTCTCGAGCTCTTCACTCTGCTACCCATTCATGCTTGCCCACCTGCAGCGGGGACTCTGACTTTCAACTATGCCTTCACTCAATGCATGGTGACCAGAAGGCACAGGACTGTGTGAGCCTCATCTGACCTGCATATCTGGTGGTTTCTTTGCAATGTCATTCCATAGTTTCACAAGCACAGCAGTGGCTCTGGCTGGGCAGCCTGGTTTAAGTGGCCAGAAGAACCATTCTGCAGAGCATCCCTTGCTGAGGCCACAGTTTCCACAGTGGTCCAGAGCTAAGTTGATTAGATAGCTTCTTTTATTTTCATTTCATGTAACAGATACAAATTTAAAGTACTTAAACAAACATCCATAAATATTACACTGACCTTCAGAGCCTGAACTGTTGAGGATGAATTCCAAAGAGACTCATAAAGCCCAAGTTTTCCACTTAGTTTTATAAGTAGTTGTGGACTCAACACTTGACAGTGTAAACCACTGAATGCTCCCCTTCATCAAGGACCACAGTTACATATATGCTGTGAGGATGAGGGTGGTTATCTGTGTGGGTGGTGGGAGGAAAAGGAAGCCTGTAATAGATCACAACAAATCCCCTGGGGCTGTTTTTGTTTGCCCCATTGAGAAAAACGTTCTCTTATAGCAAACCTTGTAAAGCCTGGTGAGTCATTAGGCCAGGCTGTCCTTCCCAAAGGGACAGCTATATGCCATGTGTCCTTTGGAATTCCTTCTCCCTTATTTGATGAAAGTGAAGGAGAAAGTTCTTGGTCTCCAAGAGCATGGGAAACACTCAGAACAATAGCTAATTACTTTATTACGGTAAGATGGATGATCCCACTGTACTTTCCAATAAGGTAACCTTTGAATCAATATGAAAAGGAGCATTAGAATTGAAGGAGGGAAAGAAGAAAACTACTGCTTTGACTTAGTGACAATTTAGCTATAGAAAAAAAATTAAGACAATTCTCTTTGAAATTCAGAATACACAGGATGGTCCCCTATTTCAGTGTCTTGGAACTTGTTTCTTCTCACTGCTCAACAGAATAATTGAAGGAATTCTTCTGAGGCATCTAAGTACCCACATTCCACTGAGCCAGCAGGCAATAGCCAGTACATTAGATATCCCACCTTCCTTTATTTGCTTCTAAAGGTTATCATTAAGATTCATTATTTCTACAGCTCTTTTCCCACATTCTGATAAGATGAGGCATCTCCAATTGATTGATTTTGCTATTCACAACCATAATTTTCCATTCTCAAGTGCTGCTCAAAGCTGGATTCCCTTACTTCTTGTACCATTCATTTGTCCACTTCCATTCCAGAATTCTCTGACCCCATGTGAAAAAATATCCTTCAACCTAAAACCATCAAAATATTTTACTGTAATATATAAGCCTCCTTACTTTATCAGCCCTATTAAAAGTACTCACATTGTTTTCTTTTTTTTCCTCTAAAGTTCATTTATATTTCTCTACGCTTTTAATCTTTTTTTAAAATATATTTATTGATTATGCTATTACAGTTGTCCCATTCCCCCCCTCTCACTCCACTCCATCCTGCCCACCCCCTCCCTCCCACATCCCCCCCCTATAGTTCATGTCCATGGGTCATACTTATAAGTTCTTTGGCTTCTACATTTCCTACACTATTCTTACCCTCCCCCTGTCTATTTTCCACCTATCATCTATGCTACTTATTCTCTGTACCTTTCCCCCCTCTCCCCCTCCCACTCCCCTATTGACAACCCTCCATGTGATCTCCATCTCTATGGTTCTGTTCCTGTTCTAGTTGTTTGCCTAGTTTGCTCTTGTTTTTGTTTTATGTGTGGTCGTTAATAACTGTGAGTTTGCTGTCATTTTTACTGTTCCTATTTTTGATCTTCTTTTTCTTAGGTAACTCCCTTTACCATTTCATATAATAAGGGCTTGGTGATGATGAACTTCTTTAACTTGACCTTATCTGAAAAGCACTTTATCTACCCTTCCATTCTAAGTGATAGCTTTGCTGGATACAGTAATCTTGGATGTAGGCCCTTGCCTTTCATGACTTGAAATACTTCTTGCCAGCCCCTTCTTGCCTGTAAGGTCTCTTTGGAGAAATCAGATGACAGTCTTATGGGAACTCCTTTGTAGGTAACTGTGTCCTTTTGTCTTGCTGCTTCTAAGATTCTCTCCTTCTGCTTAATCTTGGGTAATGTAATGATGATGTGCCTTGGTGTGTTCCTCCTTGGGTCCAGCTTCTTTGGGACTCTCTGAGCTTCCTGGACTTCCTGGAAGTCCATTTCCTTTGCCAGATGAGGGAAGTTCTCCTTCATTATTTGTTCAAATAAGTTTTCAATTTTTTGTTCTTCCTCTTCTCCTTCTGGCACCCCTATAATTTGGATGTTGGAACGTTTCAAGATGTCCTGGAGGTTCCTAAGCCTCTCCTCATTTTTCCGAATTCTTGTTTCTTCATTCTTTTCTGGTTGGATGTTTCTTTCTTCCTTCTGGTCCACACCGTTGATTTGAGTCCCAGTTTCCTTCGCATCCCTATTGGTTCCCTGTACATTTTCCTTTGTTTCTCTTAGCATAGGCTTCATTTTTTCATCTGGTTTTCGAACAGATTCAACCAAATTCTGTGAGCATCTTAATAACCAGTGTTTTGAACTGTGCATACAATAGGTTGGCTGTCTCTTCCTCGCTTAGTTGTATTTTTTCTAGAGCTTTGGAGTGTTCTGTCATTTGGGCCATTTTTTTTTTCTTGGTATGTCTGTTACTTAAAGGGGCGGAGCCTTAGGTGTTCACCGGTGGTGGAGTAACGCTGGTCGCTGTGCTGTGTCGCTGTATGTGGGGCAGGGGCTGAGAGGGAGCAATGGTGCCCGCTTCCCTCTCCACCGGATTTCAGTCTTTCACTCCGCTACCCACAATCAAACTGGGCCCCTCTTGTGCTGGTTCCCGAGTGGGTGGGCTTATGCACGCCCTAGGCCCCTGTGGATCTCTCCAACGACCTCTCCTGTGAGGCTGGGAGTCTCTCCTGCTGCTGCCCCAACCCCCATGGGCGTTTTCAATCAGAGGTCTGAGGCTTTATTTCCCCCGCGCGCTGGAGCCCTGGGTTATGCGGTCTGCTTCGCTCCCCGCCGTTCATCCCGGTTTATCTGTGTGCGAGTGTGGGGCCGTGGGGTACTACCCTCCGCTCTGCCTGCCCCGTTCTCCTCCACTCTGAGTCCGGCCCTCTCGGTTTATCTGTGTGTGAATGTGGGGCCGCAGGGTCTGCTAGTGGTCAGACTGTCTGCCCGGTTCATCCCACACTCCGCCAGTCTTGGTCCTGCTATGGCCACGCGAGTCCTCTCCACCCCGGTGCCCATCTCTGCCCCTCCTACTGGTCTGAATGTATGTTTCTTTTTTATCTCCTTGGTGGGGGACTTCCTTGCCGTTCGATTTTCTGTCAGTTCTGGTTGTGTGAGGAGGCGCAGTGTGTCTACCTACGCCGCCATCTTGGTTCTCCTCACATTGTTTTGAAGAAGCAGAGTGGATTGCAAATCCAGAACAAGAAGGAGCAAGTCCAAATCTTCACAATGGCGATTGCCAGTAAATCTGCATCTTGCTCAATCCTTCTTCTGCATTAAATTGTATTATTCATCTTTTTGGACAGTGGCAGTGGTCAGTGCTCCATACGCCCTGAGAAGTTAAGAGCAAACCCATCACTCATCCAATCACTAATTTAATCAACACAGCATCCAAACTAAATTGAGGCCCTGCTATCCAAAGCACAAAACAATCAACCAAATTTCAACCCAGATGGAATTTATCTACAATGGAAGGCATGAAGAAGCAGCTTCAGGAATATAGGAGAAAGAATGATTTACTTTGCACCTAAGGGGCTGGTCAGGGAAGGTGGCCTAAATGGATCAGGTGCTGACAAAGGTGTATTTTCATGGATCCTGATGGAAGCTTTGCCCAGGGACTTGGACAAAGAACTGTCAGAATAGAAATTTGGCTGGAGAGATAGAGACAAAAGTCAGGGCTCTGATTCCAACTCTGCAGACAAAACAGCCCTTTTGGCTGAGGACTTCAAGTAGTGGGGAGAGAGCCATGGAGCAAGGTGAGTAAGTAACAAAAACAAAGCACAGTCCATTGTTCCTCTAAATGTAGTCCAGGGACTGGTGGCCATGAGCAAATTGTTAATTATCACTGCATGACAAAATGTGGGCCAGAAGTGGAGGGCAACCATTTATATACTTTCATTGCAATTTGAGAGCAATAGAGTAAGTTTAAGTGAGTTAACTCTAATAATAAAAATGCACTTATATTTTTGTTCTTATTTAATTTTTAGTAGTTCTATAATAGTTTTATTATTTTCTAAAAATTCTTTATCTATAGATGCTCAAAAAAAAAGTTTGAAAAACCTAGGTTTTCAAAGGTGTGACCTTTTTAACCAGGAGACCTGGGTTCTATTGGAGATGTATGAGCCCAGGAAAACTGTTTAACCTCTTTGAGACTCAATTTCATGGTTTCTAAAATGGGGTCAATAATTCCTATCCAGTAGGCTGGCCATAGATTTAAATAACATAAATTATAGTTATGTAGAAAAGTGAACTGAAGCTATTGGTGTATTTCAAATATGTGATAAATACAAGAAAGTGCCTAAACATTTTGATTTGGATAAGTCAACTCATCAGAATTGGGTGGATCCCTATTACCTTTCTCTAATTAACTGTGTTTCTTCCTCAATCCCACACACTGCCTCCTATGAGATCCATGACGTTGCAACGACAACACCTTCTGTTTGCTGTGTTGATCTCCCTGCCATTCCCCACTCCTTGAGGACTTTAGCACCTGCACTAAAAGTTTCCTCTCCACCTCTACCTTTGTCATCAGCAAGGACAACTTCTAAATACTTGCATATCTGAACCGATAACCTAACTTAAAATTCCTCTGCATTCTTGACTCTAATAGCTTTTATTCATCTACACTCTTCTTATGAAACCCTCTATCAAATTCATACCCTAAATATCACTCATTTTCGGTTCTGTGCCTTTTAAGAATATGTAAAACTAAAATCATGGTGTTAAAGCCCAACCAGCCAAAGGCCACCAGAAACAGACTTACAATGCAACAAAATAAAGTGTATTGACTTAGTGCAGTGGTGAAATGCTTGCTCTCCAGAAGACCACCACATGCCCCTCAGTAATGGAGAGAACGCATGTGCTTTTTGAAAAATTTGGCTTCTTATTGAAGGATTCTGAGGAGACGAAAGGGGATGCAGAGATCAGTTCTGTCTAGTTGCTGCTTCTGAGGTGAGATTAAAAGAAGGGAGTAACCTGGGATTCCATATTGCCATGAAATGAGGGCCATTTAGCACCTGTGTATCTCCAGCAATACGTGGGAGCAGCACATCAAAACTAGATGTATTACTGGAACATATATAAAAAACCCGTGGACAAAGACAAGGGGGTGGGGGGACAATTGAATGTGGGGGGTGGGGTGGGTAGGGTGGGGGAGAGAAATGGGGGGAAAAGGGGACAACTGCAATTGAGCAACAATAAAAAACTAGATGTATTATTGGGAAGAAAGCAGTAGTCATTTAAAAATTAGATCATTATGGCTTTTTACTGCTGCTGCATAGACTTGGAATAAACTAATCTTTTAACACCTTTTAAAAATTGGATTGCTTATTCTCTTATTGAGTTACAAAGGCTCTTTATATGCTTTTGATACAAAGCCTTTAATAGATATACATGGTAAATAATTTATTACAATGTGTATATTAGCCTTTTACTTTTAATAATGTCTTTTGAAGTTATTAATGCTTTAAATTTTATGAAGTCTGGGTTATTATTTTTCAAGTTCATGTGTTTGGTGTTATATAAGATATCTTTGCCTCAGGTCAATAAAATTCCCTCTATACTTTTTTCCTTGAAATTTTATAGTGTTTGTTTACATTTATTCCTAAACTCTCTTTTATCTTAATTTTTGTTTTATGTGTAAAGTAAGCATTGAGGTGTGTTTTGTTTTGTTTTAATGGAGAATCACTTGATCCAGTCTCCCCAGTGGGAGACTCTTGACCTGTCTTTTTGAGCCCCACTCTGCTGAGCTCAGTTCCACAGGGGAATTGGTGTACTACTCAGACCTGGAAACTTTGGAGAGTGTCTCCCTGGGAAGCTCTTGTCAGGACTCAAATGAGCACAGGGTTGTTGCTCAGGGCCTGTCCTTCCCCACCTGAGAGCTCAGCCAGCACTATTCCCCCAACAGGAGACCTTTTTGACCTGTCCTTCCATCTCCCGGTGGCTCTGCCTTGCTGAGCTTGCTCCTGCAGAGGGGCTGGCTGTCTGCACCAACCTGAACCCTCAAAGCACTCCTCCTGGGGGAGCTAGGGTTGGAGTATCTGGCAGAGACTGAGTGGTATGGCTCTGGAGTAGGGGCCATATCCTCCTTCCCCCCTCACTGAGTGTCTGATCATGCTGACTCCAAACAGGAGATCTACTGTTCCCATCCTCCTGACCCTGGTCATGCTGCCCTACCAAGCTCATACCTTGTGTAAGGGTGTGTCAGTTGTGGCCAGCCAGGGCCCACTCTACAGTCTTTCCTCAGAAGGCCCTGGAGGAAAAGCAGGCAACCTCAGGGGATGGCAGAGTAGCTGACAGGTGTAGGCAGATCTCAGGGCACCTTGGACCTTTTACTGATCTGCCCCTGGCTCAGAAATGGTGGAATCTAGCCCTTGTACATAGCTTGTCCCCTCCCATGCTCACCCAGGCCTAGTAGAGACAGCCACAAACAGTGAACAGCATGGAGCTCCAGACAAGCAGCCCAAGGCCAGTTACATGCAGCCTCTGACATTGACCTGCACCAGAACCACCCACCCAAGTGGACTCAGAAGCAACGTAACCATGGTGGGCCTCAGACCACACCAGAGCTAGACACAACTAGCCACACACACAGCATACCTAAAGGGGGATTCTGGCAGGCACCAGACCTTGCTGGAAACTCTGCCTCTGCGGACAGCCCCTGCACAGTGACTCATATACTGTGATCAAGGTCTACCCTTATTGTCAGCCAGCCTGAAGTTTAACCCCATGCACAAATGGGCCAACAGCATTCAAGACTCAACTATAACTGGAGGGCGCATATAATCCACAAAAGGGGTGTTCCTGGAGCACCTAGCTCAGGTGAGCTGGAAGGACAGATTGAGAGCTTCCCAGACAAGAAAAAGATAAAGGAGTACATCATCACCAAACCAGTATTATATGAAAAATTAAGGGGTCTCCTTTAAGAAGAAGATGAAGATAAAAAATATGAACAATAAAATGGCACTATATACACCTATCAACGACTGAATCCAAAAAGACAAAATAAATGAACAAGAAAAACACAAAGAGAATCATAGATACAGAGATTGATGGTTGCTAGATGGGAGCGGTGTTGGTGCGATGGATAAAAAAGGTGAAGGGATTAAGAAGTAGAAATTGGTTGTTACAGAACAGTCATGGCGATGTAAAGTACAGCACAGGGAATATAGCAGCCAAAGAATATATATATGCATGACCCACGGACATGGACAATGGCATAGGGACTACCTGAGGCTGATGGAGTCTGAATGAAGGGGGCAATGGGAGAAAAATTGGGGCAACTGAAATAGCATAAACAATAAAATATAACTTAAATTAAAAAATAAAATAAATTTCCCCAATTATCTCTAAAAAGAGAGACATAAGGTAGCTGAATGTATATAAAAAAAATCCATATATATGCTGTTTAAAAGAGACCCACATCAGAACAAATGATACACAAAGTCTGTAAGTGAAGAGATGGAAAAAGATATTCCATTCAAGTGAAACAAACAAAAAGCTGGCATAGCAATACTTATATGAGACAAAATAGACTTCAAAACAAAGGCCATAACAAGAGACAAAGAAGGACACTAAATACTAAAGGGATCAATCCAGCGAGAGGATATAATCCTTCTAAATACATATACATCCAACATAGGAGCACCTCAATATATAAAAAAATCTTGGTGGACATAAAGGGAGAGATTGACAGTAGCACAGTCATAGCAGGGATTTTAGCACCTCATTTACATCAGTGGATAGATCTTCCAGACAAAAAATCAACAAGGCAACAGTGGCCTTAAAAACACATTAGACCACATGGATTTGATTGATATGTATGACAGAGCAGCTGAATACACATTCTTTTCAAGTGCACTTGGGGCATTCTCTAGAATAGGCCAGGTGTTAGAATATAAGACAAGTCTTAATATCAAAAAGATTGAAATCATAACCAGCATCTTCTGAACCACAGTGGTATGAAACTAGGAATCAAGTACAATAAAACCCCCCTGAAAAACCCACAGATGGAGGCTAAATAACACTTTAGTAACATCAACAAAATGGAAAGGGAACCAACCGTATGGGAAAGCCTATTTGCCAATGATACCTTGGCCAAGGGTTTAATCTCCAAAATATAAAAGGAACTCACATGACTCCACACCAGGAAGATGAGCAATCCAATGGAAAATAGGAAAAGGACCTGAACAGACACTTCTCCAAGGAGAGCCCATAGATCCATGAAAAAGTGCTGATTATCACTAGCCGTCAGAGATGTAAACTGAAACCACAGTGAGATATGACTTCACACCAGTCCACCATAAACAAATCAATAAACAACAAGCGCTGGTGATGTTGTGGAGAAAAGGGAAGCTAGTAGACGGTTGGTGGAAATGCAAACTGCTGCATCCACTGTGAAAAACAGTATGGAATTTCCTTAAAAAACTAAAGATGGAACTGAACTGCCTTTTGATCCAGTGAGGATTATACCCTAGAATCCTGAATCACCAATCCAAAAGAACCTATGCACCCCAATGTTCATAGCAGCATATTTATAATAGCCAAGTGTTGGAAACAGCCTAAGTGCCCATCAGTAAATGAGGTGATCAAAAAACTGTGGTACATTTACACAATGGAATACCATGCAGCAGAAAGAAAGAAGGAACTCCTACCTTTTGCAACAGCATGGATGGAAATGTAAAGTATTATGCTAAGTGAAATAAGTCAGGCTGTGAAAGACAAATACCTTATGATCTCACTTATAAGTGGACTTAATAAACAAAACAAACAAATAAGCAAAACAGAACCAGAGATACGGAAATATAGAACAAACTGACAGTTATTGGGGGGGTAGGGGACGGTGGATAACAGGGGAAAGAAGGGGAAGGGGCAAGCCAAGGAACAGGAATAGAGGATACACTGGCATGGACAATGGGGTGGGGATTGACTGTGGGAGTGGGGCAGGGGGAGCAATGGAGGAAAAGGTGTGACAACTGTAACTGAACAACAAAAAAGTGAAGAAACAAACAAAATAACATGTTAGTAAACAATGAATGGATCAACAATGAGATCAAGAAAGAAATCAAAATTTACCTTGAGATAAATGTAAGTGAGCACACAACAGCCCCAAATCTATGGGACACAGCAAAAGCAGTCCCAAGAGGGAAATTCATAGCATTAGAGGGCTACCTCAAGAAGCAAGAAAAATCTCAAATAAACAATCTAACCTAATACCTAAACTAGGAAAAAACTAAAAAAGAAAGCCCAAAGTGAGTAGAAGGAAGGAAATAATAAAGATCAGAACAGAAGTAAATTAAATAGAATCAATATCAACAATACAAAAGATCAATGAAACCAACAGCTAATTCTTTGAAAAGATAAACAAGACTGATGAACATTTAATCAGATTCATCAAGAAAAAAAAGAGAGGTCCTTCCAAAATAAAATCATAAAAGAGAAGTAACAACTGACATTACAGAAATACAAAGGATGGTAGTAAGAATATATTACAAACAATTATTTGCCAAAATATTGGACAATCTGGATGAAATGGATAAATTCCTACAAACATACAATCCTCCAAAGCTGAATCAGGAAGAATCAGAAAATCTGACTATACCAATTACAACTAATGAAATCAAAGCAGTAATAAAAAAAAATCCCAGCAAGTACAAGTCCTGGACCAGATAGCTTCACAGGAAAATTTTCCCAAACATTTAAAGAACTCACACCTATCCTCCTAAAACTATTCCAAAAAATTCAGGAGGAGGCTAGACTCTCAAGCTCATTGTATTATGCCAGCATTATCCTAATTCTAAAATCAGGTAACATCACAAAAAGAAAGAAAATAATAGGCCAATGTCCTTGATGAACATAAACATGAAAATCTTCAACAAAATATTAGCAAATGGGATCCAGCAATACATTAAAAAGACCATACACTATGATCAATTGGGATTTAGTCTGGGGACCCATGGTTGGTACAATATTTGTAAATTAATAAACATGATATACCACATAAACAAAATTAAGGACAAAAAGCACATTGTCACATCACTAGATGCAGAAAAAGCATTAATAAAATCCGGATCCCATTTATGGTAACAAAACAAACAAACAAAAACAAAACAAAACCTCTCAGCAAAGTGAGGATAGATGGAACATACCTCAACATAATAAAGGCCATAAATGACAAACCCACAGCTAACATGATACTCAATGGGCAAAAACCAGAAGCATTTCCCTTAAGATGGGGAACAAGGCAGGGATGTCTGCTTTCACCTCTCTTATTCAACACAGTACTAGTAGTCCTAGCCACAGCAATCAGACAAGAAGAAGAAATAAAAGACATCCTAATTGTAAAAAAAGAAATAAAGCTGTCATTATTTGCAGAGGGCATGATACTGTATATAGAAAACCCTAAACATTCTACCAAAAAACTAATAGAACTGTAAAAGGAATTCAGTAAAGGAGAAGGATACAAAGTAAATATCCAAAAATTGATTGCATTTTTTATACACCAATGATGAATTGTCAGAAAGGGAAACTAAGAAAATAATCCCACTAACAACTGCATCAAGAAGTAAAATACCTAGGAATAAGTATAATCGAGGGTGTAAAAGACCTGCACTCAGAAAATTATAAGACACTGAAGAAAGGAACTGAATAAGATATAAATAAGTGGAAGCATATATGGTGTTCATGGGTAGGAAGAAATCATCATTAAAATGTCCATATTATCCAAACCAATTTATAGATTGAATATAATTCCTATCAAGATACCAAAGGTGTATTTCACAGAACTAGAACAAACATTGCAAATATTTATGTGGAACCACAACAATCCCCAAATAGCCACAGCAACTATCTTGAGAAATAAGAACAAAGTTGGAAGACTCAGGCTACCTGATATCAAACTATATCACAAGGCCATAGTAACCAAAACAGGATGGTTCTGGAAGAAAAACAGGCAAATGAGGTTGTCTAGAAGGTATCCAGCCATGTAGTATCAAAAATGAGATACATTTATTGAACAAGATACAAGATACAAGAAACATTATATACAGGACAATGATACCTCAGCCCTCAGACAACGACACTTCAAAGTAGATACCTTGGGACCTCACACAGTTCTTCAATTCACCATCAGCTGCCTCATCATATTTTGGGACCCACTGTTGGTGGAAATGCAGTTTAGTACAACTACTGTGGAAAGCAGTATGGAGTTATCTCAAAAAATTAAAAAAGGGATGGCCTAATGAACTGACAATTTTACTTTGGGGAATATATCCAAAGAAACCCAAAACACTAATTTTAAAGAATGTATGCACCCCAATGTCAATTACAGCATTACTTGCAATACCCAAGATTTGGAAGCAGCCCAACTGTCCATCAGTAGATGGGTAGATAGACAACTGAATACTACTCGACTGTGAAAAAAGAAAGAAATCTGCCGTTTTGGACAGCATGCATGCACCTGGAGACCATCATGCTCTATGAAATAAGCCAGTCACAAAAAGACAAATACCATATGATTTCACTCATATGAGGAAACTAATGAACAAAATAAACCAACAAAACAGAAGCAGACGCAGAGAGAACAGACTGACAGCTATCAGAGGGGAGAGGGTTGTGGGGCTGGGTGAAGGGATTAAGCAAACAATCAAGCAAACAGCTCATAGACACAGACAACAACAGCAGGGTGATTAGCAGAGGGGAAGGGGGGTGAGGGAGGTTGAAGAGGGTATAAATGAGGTATAAATGGTTGAAGGAGGCATAACTAGAAGTAGTGAACACACAATACAATGTCCAGAGACTATATTATAGAATTATACACCTGAGACCTATATAATTTGATGAACTAATGTCACCCCAATGAATTCAATTTTAAAAAAGGAGTCAAGAGTGGTTACCTGTGGGGATTTGAAAAGGAAGGGAAAATGAGCAATTCTTATCTCTTCTGAGCCATTTTAACCAAGTACATACAATTGACAGCACTAAAATGAGGGATATTAAATTATTTTAATAAATAACTCAGGCTGTTCCGTGGAAGACCAAATGTACATATAGGAGAATCAATTGTAGCACTTTGCACTGTTAAGATAAAGTGCACAAGTGACAGGGATTAGGAGGTAAGACCAACAGGAGTTGGTCATGGGTGAACACATGAGAACCAGTTCGGATCCTGAGTACAGACCTGGTGCTCAGGGTCAGACCTTAGGTCTAGCCAGGTTTGGGGAATTAGGCAGACTGTTTTGGGTGGGAAGCAAAAACCGCAGGTCATGGGCCAGTTGGGAACCAGTGGCCACAAGGGAGGCGCTCAAGTCAACTAGAGGACAGTAGCAGTTAAAGTGCACGTTCTGGCAGCAGTCCGACTTAGGTTTTAAACCTGGATGGAATTTTACCACTTGAATATATTAGACAAGTATCTTGAACTAAGACTTGGGATACTCTGTAAAATTAGGATAATGGGAACTCTTAGCTCACCAAATTATTGAGAGGATTACATGAGTGTGTAAATAAAGTGTTAAGCAAGTGCTTGGCAAAGAGTAAATTCTGAATGAAAGTTGGTTAGTATTATTAGTAGAATTTCGATAGAGTGGCACATAGGCAGGGTGAGACAGAACTTTCTAAAATAAAGGTTAGCAAGAGAATTAGCTGAGTCTTCAGGTTGAAGACAGCTGTTTCTACCATCATCCATCTACGCAAATAAGTCACTAGTCATCAGTAGTCATCCCTGTGAGGCATGTGGATGAACTCTGACCTGGAAGTCATTCAGACCTCTTTTTACTTCATAGTTTTGTATATACAACTGTAAAGATTATATATATATTTACTTTTTGCTAGAGAAAATATAATTTTAAATAATCATGTTATTTAAATTTCAACTTTATGTGGTGTTCCACTCTAAGGATCCCCAAAGCACCTAAAGGAGTGTCTTACACATATCATGATAAAACACATGAAATACACATACGCTGAGGGAATAAAGCTAAGGTTACCACTGTGTAGGGAAGTTTATTATTATTTAACCTGAAATAGCAAAGTACACTTAGAAACAATATTTAGCTATGAAATAACTTACCATTTATACCCCCATGACTATCAATTGGAAGTGCACCAAAATCTAGATATTAAACATTGACAAGTTCAAGACTAATAGACCCCTTAAAGATTAGTTGTGTTCATGTGAAGTGAACTTCTCAACACTCACTTGAGAATGTGATAATGATCCCTGGTGCTTTGGAATTCACATTTCAGTCTCTACGATCTTCAGAGATTTATCCCCAAAGGCAAATAATAATAAAAGGCACCATTGCTACTATATAATAACAATGACTTATCTGTAAGGTGAATGATTTCATATCAAGAGGTACGATTTTGTCTTTTATGGGTAATCTATGATTTCCCTTTATACTCTAAAGTTGCACTCCTAAGACACAGTGGGAAAAAAACACACATGTAATCTGGCAGAGAGCTAGCAAGTAACATTAAGTGAATTAACCTAAATTTCACCAGTCCAGTTGGTGGGTATAAACAAATATAATTCAGGGTACCAGGATCCCTCATTTACCCACCCATAAGACCAGAAGGTCACATGATCTTTCACACTATCTGACCTTGGCACTCAACTCTAATGCTAATAAATTCAATAGCTTGAGATGCTTTGGGGGTTTACTGTTTGTAAATACCCAAAGACTTCCTTTGTTTATTGTTTTGAATGCTTTAGCTTACAGGCAACGAGATACTTTGGACAAAGTGGAGAATATACAGCCAGAAAACTTGGAGGTGAGGTTCAAGTGGGCCACGGGCTAGAAAAACTTGGGTAAAGTGAACTTTTTAGGCTCTAGCTTCATTCAGCTGCATTATTATGCTGAAACTAAATTTATTTCATTCTATAATACTCTAATTATAAAACATTGTTATATTAGGAAATGATTTGATTTGTTTAAATAAATTTATACAGCATTTAGGTTGATATTTCGAACTACGTGATATAACAGTATTTTAATTGTAATGTTAAATGTACATAATACATTTACAACAGGTGTCTTTATTTATAATGACAATTTAAAAATCCTTCCTATTGTAAACTGCATTGCTATGAACATTGGGGTGCATAGGTTCTTTTAAATTGGCGTTTCAGGGTTCTTAGGGTATAATCCCGGCAGTGGAACTTTGAGGGCAAAATACAGTTCCATTTTTAGTTTTCTGAGGAAATTCCATACTGTTTTCCACAGTGGCTGCACCAGTCTGCATTCCCATCAATGGTATACTAGGGTCCCCTTTTCTCCACAGGCTCACCAGAACTTGTTTGTTGATTTGTTTATGATGGCGATTTTGACCAGTGTGAAGTGGTATCTTATACTGGTTTTAATTTGCATCCCTCTGAAGGCTAGTGATGCTAAGCATCCTTTCATATGTCTCTGGGCCCTCTGTATGTCCTCCTTGGAGAAGTGTCTGTTTAGGTCCTTTGCCCATTTTTTAATTGGATAGTTTGTCTTTCTTGTGTGGGGTCCTGTGAGTTCTTTAAAGATTTTGGAGATCAAACCCTTGTCCAAGGTATCATTGGCAAATACATTTTCCCATACGGTTGGTTCCCTTTTCGTTTATTTTCTTTAGCCATGCAGAAGCTTTTTAATTTCAAGAAGCCCCATTTGTTTATTCTTTCTTCTATGTCCCTTGCTCTAGGGGCCTATTGGTGAAAATACTGCTGCATGGAATAGCTGAGATTTTCCTGCCTATGTTCTCCTCTAGGACTTTTATGGTATTGTGACTTATATTTAAGTCTTTCATCCATCTTGAGTTTATTTTTGTGTATGATGTAAGTTGGAGGTCAAGTTTCATATTTTTGCATGTAGCATCCAGATCTCCCAACACCACTTGTTGAAGAGGCTATTTTTACTCCATTTTATGCTCCTGCCCCCTTTGTCCAATATGACTGGACCATCAAGACATGGGTTTATTTCTGGGCTCTCTGTTCTGTTCCATTGGTCTATGTGTCTGTTCTTATGCCAGTACCAGATTGATTACAGTAGCCTTGTAATATAGCCTAAGTGTCCATCAGTAAATGAGTAGATCAAAAAACTGTGGTACATTTACATAATGGAAAACTACACAGCAGAAAGGAAGAAGGAGCTCCTACCCTTCTCAACAGCATGGATGGAACTAGAGAGCATTATGCTAAGTCAGGACGTGAAAGACAAATACCATATGATCTCACCTATACGTGGAACCTAATCAACAAAACAAACAAGCAAGCAAAATATAACCAGAGATGTGGAAAATAAAGAACAAACTGACAGTAATGAGAGGGAAGGGAGGATAATGGGGGGGAAAGGTGATGGACCATCAGGGAACATGTATGAAGGACCCATGGACAAAGACAATGGGAGTGGGGCAGAGGATTGAATGTGTAGGTGGAAGTGAGTAGGGCAGGAGAGATTAATGGGGGGGGAAATGGGGACAACTGTAATTGCACAGCAATGAAATATAATAATAAAATAATTAAAATCCTTTCTATTGCTTCTTTGTCCTATTAAAAATTGTATTTCTCCTTTCAAGAAAACTTTACCCTTTGAGACAGCATGGCTAGACCTGGAGAACATTTTGCTAAGTGAAATAAGCCAGTCAGAGAAAGGCAAATACTATACGATTTCACTCCTATGTGGAATCTAATGAACAAACTGAACTAACAAGCAAAATAGAGACAGACTCATACACAGAGAGCAGGCTGACAGCTCTGGGAGCAGGTGGTTGGGGTGGAGGGATTGGGCAAAAAAGAAAAAGAACTCATGGTCAGGGACAACAGGGTGGTGATTATGGGGGTGTGGGGGGTGGAGGTGGAAGAGGGTATAAGTGGGATAAATGGTAATGGGAAAAATGCTATAAAAAGGATAACTGAATGAAAAAATTTGTGTTTCTCCTTTTAGAAAATGAACTTGTTTTACTGATAAAAATGTAAACTTTCTCAATAACTATGCACTCCTTCATACATTACCTGTAAAATGAGGAATTTGTTACCATGCATTTCTGACTCAACTACATCATGAGTATTATTTAATTTCATTTACAGTGTAGTTAGAAAAGGAATGGACTGGATTCAAACTGCTTTGAGATTCACGACTTGATGCTGCCCTTTGCTAGGTAAACTTGGTAAGTTACTGACCAATGGCAAATCAGTTATCATCTATAAATACAAGTCCTCAGTATTATTTCTTGGAAATTAATATCTAAATGTTTTACACCGTGCTTAGCGTTTAGTAACCTTTCAATAAGTGTTAGGTATTACATCTCCATTACGTAATCCAGTATTTATGCTTTCGTCTTCCGTGTTATACTGACAATTCCTATCTGCTATTCTGACAAGCCTTATGTTTTCAATGCTTAGATTTCAAGCCACTGTAAGTACATTTTATAAATTCACAATATAAAGAGAAAAAGATACACATTATTTAAAGCAGGTTCTGTAGTGTTGCTGAAAAAAGTTTATTTTTCTTATATTTATTATATATTTTCCATTACCATTTAGTCCCTTTAAACCCCATTCCCCCAGCAATCACCACACTTCTCCATGTCCATGAGTCCTTTTTCCTTTCTGCTCAATCCCTCCACCCCTTAACTACCCCCTCACTAGCTGCCAAAATATACAAGATTCATTGCACATAGCTCTGGACTCTAAAAAATGCCCAGACTTGGCTTAAGTAATTGTTTTGTTTAGAATAATTTTTATGCGCTTTAATGAAGATAAACCACTGAACTCACAACTTTTTTTACTGTTGACACTATTACAGATGTCTCCCACTTCCCCCCACCCCTTGCCTCTCTCCACCCAGCCTATGTCCCCCCCAACTCCCAGCTCTCATCACATTGTTGTCTGTGTCTGTGGGCTCTGCATACATGCATGTGTGTTCTTTGGCTGATCTCTTCCAGTCTTCCCTACCCACCTCCCCTCTGAATCTGTCAGTCTGTTCCATGTATCCATGCCTCTGGCTTCATTTTGTTCATCGGTTTATTTTGTTCATTAGATTCCACATTTGAGTGATGGCATTAATGTAATGTTTCATCACAGGTTCATTTGGGTAGCAGCAACATTATCTCATGGATTCCCTGGGGCCCGGGAACCACACTGTGGTGACAGACTTCATTTTCCTGGGCTTAACTGATGACCCAGTCCTTCGAGTCATCCTCTTTGTGATCATCCTGTGTATCTACCTGGTGACCGTGTCTGGCAATCTCAGCACAATCGTTCTTATCAGAATTTCTTCTCAGCTCCATCATCCTATGTATTTTTTTCTGAGCCACTTGGCTTTTGCTGACATATGCTTTTCAACTTCCGTCACACCCAATATGCTTGTAAACTTCCTGGTGGAGAGAAATCCGATCTCCTATCACGGATGTGGCACGCAGCTTGGTTCAACTGCTGTCTTTGGGACAGTGGAGTGCTTCCTTCTGGCTACGATGGCATATGATCGCTTTGTGGCAATCTGCAACCCACTGCTTTATTCAACCAAAATGTCCACACGAGTCTGTGTTCAGTTCCTCATAGTGGCTTACGTGGGTGGTTTTCTCAATGCTTCCTCCTTTATTATGTGCTTCTATTTTTTATTCTTCTGTGGACAAAATGAAATCAATCATTTTTTCTGTGATTTTGCCCCTCTAGTGGAACTCTCCTGTTCTGATAGTGGTATCCTTATAGTTGTCCCCTCATTTACATCTGGCTCCATCATTATGGTCACGGTGTTTGTCATACTTGTCTCCTACATCTACATCCTCATCACCATCCTGAAGATGAACTCCAACGAGGGGCGGCACAAGGCCTTCTCCACCTGCTCATCCCACCTCACAGTGGTCACCCTGTTCTATGGGACCATCACATTCATATATGTGATGCCCAAGTCCACTTTCTCAACTGACCAGAACAAGGTGGTGTCTGTATTCTACACAGTGGTGATTCCCATGCTGAACCCCATCATCTACAGCCTCCGGAACAATGAAATCAAGGGGGCTCTGAAAAGAGTGCTTCAGAAAAAAACATTTTCTTAGTGAAACCTTTTATTTTGTGGGATTTGTTATGATAATATACCATAAATATAAGAATCAAAAGAAATTCAGTGTCTGTATTCAAAATATATTTATGTATATGGAATTAGCCAGTGTGAGATTTTTGTGAAGATAGGAGGTGAATTTTCTGTTATCAAATAGTGTGGGTGGCCCTCCTCTAATCAGTTGAAATGATTAAAAACAAAACAAAACAAATTGAGGTCCCTGATAAAACACTGGTTCTGTCTCCTGGGTGTCTCAGAACTCAACACTGTGACATCAATTCTTACTGGACTTCTTATTCTGCTGGACTGCATCTGGACTTTGGAACTGCTACCTCCACAATTCAAACATCTATCTCTCTATTCCTCTATGTTTCTATCTATCTCTTATTGGTTTTGTGTCTCTAGAGAATACAAATACAACTGTAACTAGTTTTCTTCTTCCTGCTCTTACTCTCTTCCCATCATTCTCCACACATCAGTCATAGCCATAAATCTAAATAGCTTAGTTCCTTTGTTAATATCCCCCAAGGATCTTAGAGTAAAGACAACAATTCTGAACATGGCTTACAAAGTCTTGAACATGGCCCATCCTTTTTGCCTCTCACCACTTTTCCCTTGATCTCTAAACACATGAACTCTGGGAATCGGTTGTGGTTTTCTTTAAATCCTTAAGTATATCCATGTTCTTTACCACGTCAGGGCCTCTCATATGCAGTAGCTCTACCTGAAATGCATTCTTCTCCTCACCTCAGTAATGCCTAATGATCCTATGGGTACTAACCTAAAAGCTGTTTTCTATCCCTGGAAAGTCTTTTTGAGGTTCCAACCAAATTAAGTACACCTGCTATCCCTCTGTAGAACCCTGTATGTTTTCTTCAGAATACTCAGTGCACATTACAGTTGGGCATTCAGTATTTGTTTTCTCCACAATGTTGGAGGCTTCTTATAGACAGCCACAATGTCTTTCCTCTCTCCCCGTGCATCTATGTTCACACAGGTCCTGCACCATAGTAAGCATAAGTGCTTAGTTGAAATGAGACAACTAATAAATGAATGGCTCGCTGAATGAAGCTTTTGCTGTGTCATGAATGACTGGCTCTGGTAGTTGTGACTCCTGACCACTGATCTGTGGGATGTTTCATCCTGATTCAAGTGGCTGAATGTCTGTGTCAGATTTTGCTATAACTCTGACAGGCCATTACACAAACCTATGCTCTCCACAGTTATGCCTCTGCCTCCACACTGATGAACTCAGATTGTCAACTAGAATCCCAGCACAGTGATTAAAAGTGTTGTGAACACCATCTTTTGAATAAAGTCCCCCTTGTGTCTTTGCTTGGTTGGAGAGTTAAAAGATCAAGAAGTCAAATATTAATAAGGGTAGTATTATGAAAAATCAAACAAGAGGACATAACACTAATAAGTATTTATGCACCAAACATTGGAGCACCTAAATATGTAAAGCAAATATTGACAGAAATAAAAGTAGAGATCAATAGGAATATAGTCAGAGAAGGATACTTTAACACCATTGGTATCAATGGGTATATCACCCAGACAGAAAAATCAATAAGGAAACAGCAATCTTAAATGACACATTAGAATACATGAATTTAATTGGCATTGTTAGGACATTTCACATCATAGCAGCAGAATATACATTCTTTTCCAGTGCACATGGTGTATTTTCTTTTTTAAAAAAATGTTTTATTTGTTTTTAGATTGAGGGAAAGGGAGGGAGAAACAGAGGGAGAGAAACATCGATGTGTGAAAGAAACACTGATCAGCTGCCTCTTGCATGCACCTAAAGTGGGACTGGGGAAGTAACTCAAGCCTGTGCCCTGCCCAGGATTCAAACCAGTGAACTTATGCTTTGCAGGATGATGCCCAACCAACTGATCCATACTGTTCAGGGTGCACATGGTGTATTTTCTAGGAGAGACCACATATTAAGCTATAAAACAAGTTTCAGTAAATTGAAGATTGAAATCATATCATGCACCTTCTCTGATCACAATGGTACGAAAACTAGAATTCACAAGAAGAAACCTGAGCAACATACACACATGCGGAGGCTAAGTAACACGCTATGACACCATGAATGGATTAGCCATGAGATCAAGGAAGAAATTAAAAAATACTTTGAGACAAATGAAAATGAAACCACAACAACCCCAAAAACTATGGGACACAGACAAAGCAGTTCTAATAGCTTCGTCCACAGTAATAAAGGTCTACCTCAAGAAAGAAGAAAAACCTCAAATAAACAATCTAAGCTGACATCTAAAAGATCTATGAAAAGAACAACAAAGTCCAATACGAGTAGAAGGAAGGAAATAATCAAGTTTAGAGTGAAATAAGAAAATCGAGTCTAAAATAACAATAGGAAAAAAATCAGTGAAACCAAGAGCTACTTTTTCAGGTAAACAAAATTGATAAAACTTTATTCAGACTCATGAAGAAAAAAAATATAAGGGTCAAACCACTGTGCACGTGCAGAAAGGCTGAATCCCCATCCAAGGGCTCAGTCCACAGCCGCCATGAAAACCCAGACAAGCAGGAGCAAGATACGCAGTGTCTCTGCTATCTCTGTTGAGCGCTACCTACACGAGTCTACTTGTTTAAGTCCAGGAAGTTGTGCCATAGTTTATTACACAAGAGTAGATCATCAGAACAATGTAGGTAATGGATATATTGTTGCTAACAGTCTGATTTTTTCAGCATGGCTTCATGTTTTCAATATTTCATAAAATGCCAGAAAACATTTTTGAGTGGCATTGCAGTAAATGGAGACTTCAGTCAACATGAATTTTCCTGGTCAGCAAGACCTTCTAAAGAAGAGTTACTTAGTGAGAAAGCAGCCACATCAATCTGTCTACGTGTTCCTATTCTTTTCCACCTTTCTTCTGACAGATTCCTGGGCAACACTCAGTATGACAGGCCCTCTCCCCCTTGCACCGTATACAGGACAGAGGCCTATGGGGTTTGGCAAACGTTCAGAACTATAAAATATAGTATTGAGTAGGAAGTGAAATAAACCTGAAGGAATCATCCACACTTTAAACTGTACTTGAACAAGTAGAGTTTTCAATTACTTGGTTTGTTTTTCAGATAAATAAGAACAAACCTGACCGAATAGTTATGATACTACATCAGAATGAAAACATTATTTTGTGAACATCACAATGAGTTCTAAGTCCACAGAGGACAATCTTCCTGGTGTCCCATGGAGAGGAAGGAACTCCAAGTGGTGTCAAGGGTAATGGTCTCAGGTGACCACAAAATTCTCATTGGATGTTACAGGAAACCCAGCTTCAGACATAAAGAACAGAGTTTTACCCTATTGTCATAAGAAACCCGGTACGTTCAGACGCAGAGTGAATGCATCACAGGGCTTCTAAGGGCAAAATGGCTTAAACACTTAAGCCTAAGTATTACAGAAAGAACTGTAGAACACTGTGCATAAGCTATGAGTTCCTCACGTAGCTTAATGTTTTTCTCTTTAAAAAAAATTGGAAGTGACTTCTCTTGTCATAATGTGGGAAGTTTATGCACAATTAGCAGACAGACAACAGCACTGAGGAGGTCAGAAATCTGAAAACTGAAGATTGGACCGCAAACGCCAGAGCAGAGTGTGCCAAGAGGGATTGACTTCACACAGGCAACCCAGCAGAAGAGCTGGTACAGTGTTACAGGCAACTGTGAGCAGGTGAGTACTGCTGAGCATCTGTGGGAAAGCTGTCTATAAGCCATGTGATATTTCAGCAAATGGAAATAGAATTAGCAGGTACTGGACACTTACAATCTGATAGGTCTGCATGCACAGCATTGTAACCCTGAGAGGAGGTATATGTAAGGCCACGTTACACAGGAGAAGACTGGTTATCACGGAAATTAAATTACTGTATGTAATTTGTACGTAATAGAAGCAGAGCTTGGATTGGAACCCAGACTCCTCTAATTCTGCTCAATTCCCATTACTAAATAATTCCTGCTCTAATCTCAAGGCTAATTAGGTGATTTCATTGTATCACAACAATTAAGCAGGAAAGAGTAAAGAAAGCCATGTGTTAAAATCCTTGTGCAATTTCCATAGTTCACTCATTATTTAATTGTAAATTTCACTGTACACCATTGGCAATTTAATTCTTTGCGTCTCTGCACATGCACCTCTGATTTTCCTTTGATAACTCACTATGTCTGCAAACTTATGCACTCGTGATTTATAAAACAACAAGCATTCTCACTGAGAAAACTAAGAAAAAATATGTACATATACACATACATATACGCATATACATACATATATATGAACTTAGAAGGCCATGTATAACCAGAACATATATGAGCCTTATGAACCTACAATTTACATAAATTTTGTTAAACTTTCTATCAGAATGCATACCTCAAATTCAGGAAAACATACTCTTTTATTTTCCTGCCCTGAGGTCAACTGTGACATGAAAACATTAAAAGGAAAATTCCAGAAATAAAAAAATTTATCATAAATTGTGGGCCATTCTGAGTAGCATGATGAAGTCTCACACCATCCTACTCTGCCAGCCCTGGGAATGAATCATCCCGTTGTCCAGCAAATCCACGCTGCATATGCGCTATCCCCCACCCTAGTTAGTCACGTAGCAGCTGTCTTGGTTATCAAATCAGCTGTCACAGCACCACAGTCCTTGTGTTCAGTTAGTCCACATATTACTTAATAATGGCCCAAAGCACAAAACAGTGATGTTAGCAATTCAAATATGCCAAAGAGAAGCCATAAAGTGCCGCCTTTATATGAAAAAGGTATGTGTTTATGTATAGGAAAAAAACAATATATTTAGAGTTCAGTAGTGTCTGCAGTTTCAGGCATTACTGGGGGTCTTGGAATATACCCCCACGCATAAGGGAATACTGTATCTCTTCTGAAAATTGTAGAAAAGCTGATTCAAAGTTGACCTTTATTCTGATTGGATTAAAAAAAAGTTGAATGTACTTTTCCAAACACTTGGTAATAAACATTCCCATTTCTGCACCTTTTCACATTGGCCCATGAGCTGAAAAGAAGTGTAGCCACCAGGAAAATCCTCCAGCTCAGTCTGGAGGGGAATAATGACTGACGTGATGGTCCCAGGGGTTCCCAAGCTGGTCATGGTTCTGATGTACCTCTTGGAAGGTGGACTGGTTTACAGTGCCCACTGTTCAGGGTTTTGATGTGGTAATTGGATAGGAGTCTGCAAAGTGGCTTAATATCAAGAAGTAGCCTCAAGTTCCTGTAGCTCTCACTGATATTTGAAGAAACCAGACGTGATAAGTCCACTAGATCTCTCTGCAAAGACGAGGCACAAATAAACTGGAAATGGGTGTTTCAGGGAAAAAATCAATGATGTGCCTTGCAGTTATGGAAGTGTGTATCCCAAGGAGGGCTGGGCCAGAAACATCTCCCTCACACTCTGTCCCTCTCAGAGGGACTAGAAGTAGTGGGAATGATGTCATATTGACATATTCTCAATCACCACTTCCCTTGAGTATTTTGAGGAAAGTAGGGTTTACTATCAAACAAATGGAGAAAGGGAGTAACAGAGTCACAGTGAGAGATTCAAAACTGAAACACAACAATTTCTCCTGAAGTTTTTCATTTCTCTTCTTAGAACAATCTGTCAGAAACTTGTAATGGATGTGAGCGAAAGTATATAATCTCCGAGAAGATTCCCACGGTGACCACAATGTGCTCCCTAGGGGCAGTATGGCAATCATGTGTTATTTGATGTACAGAGGATAAAGTATATTGTTTGGACTAGAAAACAAGTCTTTATGGCTTTGTTCCAATGGAAACCACTCTGAGAATAGTTTACAGGGTTTCTCTCTTTTTTTGGAGGCGGTGGGGGATACACTTCATTCATTAAACGAGTATGTATTAAATATCGACACACAGTTATCACATTGCTAGGTGATATGGCTCTATCTTAATGGGTATTGAAATGTATCGAAGGAGGCAGCCAACAAAGCACATATCCAAATTAAGGAAATGCTAAAGAGAGAAAAGAATATAGATGAAAAGAATTGGTCAGTGCACCTAAGAAACAACCACGTGAGGCTTCCTGGGGGAGATGGAACTCATTTATTTGTTGAACTCTCGTCACACACATGCGTGTATTTATCAGGTTATGCTTCAAGTATGTGGACAAAACGGTAAAAGAGCTCTCACCGTTGTTTCCTTCTTTCGATGGCATTTTTCTCTATCTGAGTGGGAGAGGTAATACGTCTTATTCCATGTTACATTCCCCACACGTGGGAGTGACTAACACATCATAGACATTAAATAAATATTTGTGGAGCTAATCCATGAGTCTTACATAGTCAATCAGGTAAACTGTACCTTAGTTTCCTTTTTTGTAATATCAGGACTGAAATTCTTAATGTGCAGAGATGTTGGGGAAAATTTAGTGAGAAAATTCTATCAAACACACAGCATATTGACCAGCACATTTCAGAGGCTGAGTAAATACTGGTTACCTGACATACTTCTTGTATATTGTTTGTCCAGTAATTCAGTACATTAAAAAAAATAACACAAACTTTTCAGCTTTATTTCAAACTTTTCAGGTATATTTTCTTCAAGCTTTGTAGATCTCCAAGTGCTTCCCAGTGTGTCTCTACCATCTTTCCTCAACCGTCAACTCCACACACATGTTTTCTCAGTGTTCCTTTCCTCCCCTGACAGCAGTGCCTGAAACCAAACCACATTCTGTACAGAAGGTCTCACACTCAGCACAGTGGATGTTTTAAGGACTCATGAAAATGGCCAGAGAACTTAAGCTCTAATAAGAGCTGTGCTGCAAAGCAGCCCTTTCCACCAGTGTATCAGTGAGAACACATCCTGAAAACTTCCCTGAAAGGTCAAGAATTAATCTGACATCACGAACACAAACGAGCCATCTAGGATGGGGGTGGTCTCTCCATAACCATTTTGCCTTCGAGATCTGCATGAATGGGAGATAGTTATTGAACACCTCCAGCCTCCACTTACTGTCATGGATAGAAAACCAGTACGAATTCCAGAACAGTGAATTCATTTATTAGGTCTATTCAATGACATAATTGTTAGCCAAGCGGCCACCGCTTTCTGGCAGGGGAGAAAATAAGCATTTTTCATACTGCCCTCTTTCTTGCAGACACTGACTGCAGAGGAGGGCGATAAAGAAGTGATAAATAAGGTTGATCCCAGGATAGACTTGGCATACTTTATGACATTTACACAGATTCTCCTACTAGGATCTTTCTCAGTCCCCTGAATCCTGATCTTGAATTCATCCTGGCCCGTTTCAATCCCAATGCTCAGGATCACTCATGGACAGTTGTCTTGCCATTGTCCAGGAACTCTTGATTAAAGTCCACATGACATCAATGCTTTTAATAATCTTGCCATAGTCTTGACCTCAAGGATATCTGCCTGCATCTGTGGGAGAGTGACTGAGCCCACTGCATGATGGGCAACTGTACCACAGTGAGCACATTCCTTCTGTGGGGATTTTCCAGTTTCCCAGACCTGCAGGGTCTCCTGTTTGTGATGATTTTCTTGTCCCATGTGACCATATTAGCTGCAAATGTGTCCATAATGGTGGCCATCAAGCTCAGCCACAACCTTCACACCCCGATGTACTTTTTCCTCTCTGGCTTGTCCTTTTCAGAAACCTGTACCACTATGGTAGTCATCCCCCGAATGCTAGTGGACTTGCTATCAGACAGCAAGACCATTTCCCTTCCTGAGTGCGCCACACAGATGTTCCTCTTCTTGAGCTTGGCAGGCAATAACTGCTTCATCGTGGCTGCCATGTCCTACGACCGTTACACTGCCATTCACAACCCGCTGCACTACCCCATCCTCATGACCCACAAGACCTGCCTTCAGCTCATGATGGCCTCTTGTGTCACTGGGATCGTGGTGTCTCTGTGCATTGTCCTCATAGTATTCAACTTGTCTTTTTGTGACTCCAGCATCATCCAGCACTTTTTCTGTGACATCACACCTGTAGCCTCCATTGCCTGTGATTACACTTTGTTTCAGAAAATGATCCTTCTTGCACTCACTTCCTTTGTGTTAGTGGGCACCTTCATTTTAATTATGATTTCCTATGTCTTCATTGTGGTCACAGTTGTGAAGATGCCCTCTGCAAGGGGGAGATATAAGGCCTTTTCGACTTGCTCCTCTCACCTCACTGTAGTGTGCATACACTATGGGTTTGCTGGCTTTGTCCATTTGAGACCCAAGGAAACTGATTCATTTCATGAAGATATGCTGATGTCTGTGACATATACAGTGCTGACTCCTCTGCTTAATCCCATAGTTTACAGCCTAAGGAACAAAGACATGCAAATAGCTCTAAGGAGAGTACTAGGAAATGTCAGTAGGTTTTTCTCTCATATGGCAAGTAAAAGAGCCTTGAACACTTCTTAGGACATTTACAGAGCCTGCCCTGACTGGTGTGGCTCAGTTGGTTGGGCATTGTCTCACAAAGTGAAAGGTCGCTGGTTCGATTCCCAGTCAGGGTACATGCCTGGGTTGTGGGCCCAGCAGGCAAGTACCCATTTGGGGCACATGAGAGGGGCAACTCTCAATGTTTCTCTCTCACATCAATGTTTCACTCCCTGTCTTTCTCCTTCCCTTCTCCTCTCTCTAAAAATAAATAAATAAAGTCTTTACAAAATCTATAGAGCATTGATAAATAAAGGTGAAGAAAGTGGAGTACTCCTAATAAAAATTAGCACTTTATGTGCAAAGCAGTTAACGTGTGTTCTATTTGTCTGATGTGTCCTGGCCTCATTCTTTTCCTACTATAAACTAGATGTAGTTTTTAAAATATTTTGCACAATTCATGAGAGAAATGTGAATTAAAGTACAACAGATATCACCTTGTACCTGTCAGAATAACTACCATCTATAAATCAGTAAACAGCAAATGTTGGTGAAGATGTGGGAAAAAGGAACCCCAGTACACTGTTGGTGGGAAAGCACATTGGTGCAGCCAGTGGAAAGCAATATCTGGAAAAAGTAAAAATGGAACTGCCCTATGACCCAGTGATTTTTCTTCTGGGAATTTATCTAAAGAGACCTGGAACACTAATGCTAAAGAATATAAGCACCCCTATGTTACTGCAGTTTTATTTACAATCGCCAAGATATGGAAGCAACCCAAATGTCTATCAGTAGATGAGTGCATAAAACAACTATGGGACATTTACACAATGGAATACTACTTGGCTGTAAAAAAGGAGGAAATCTTACCCTTATTGACACCCAAGATTATTATGTTAAGTGAAATAAGCCAGTCAGAGAAATATAAATATCATATGATTTCACTTATATGTGGAATCTAATGAAGAAACTGAACTAGCAAGCTAAATAGAGACAGACTCATTCATAGAGAGTAGAATGACAGCTCTGGGGGTGGGTGGTGCTGGATGAGGGTATGAAGGGAGTGAGTAAGAAAGAATAAAAAGAAAAAAGCCTCATGGACATGGGCAACAGTGTGCTGACTGCGGGCAGGAGAGGGGGTGGGGCGAGGTGGAGGAGGGTGTAGAGGGATAAATAGTGATACACAGAGACTTGACCTGGGGTGGTGAACACACAATACAGTGCACAGATGATGTGCTGTAGAACTTGCACCTGGAACCTGTACAATTTTGTAACTAGTGTCACCCCAATGAATCAATAAAGAGGGAAAAAATAAAATATATTAAATGTTTCGAGGGAGGTGGGTTTGGCTGGGGTGGGGTGGGGGGAATGGTGGGGATAAAATGCAGACAAGTGTAATTGAAAAACAATAAAATAATTAAAAATTATATATATGCATATACACATGCACATATGTATACCGGAAACACATCAAAAATGCTTTGCAACATTGTATTTTCACAATTCTGGTTGGCTTTGGAGGAGGAAAAAATTTGTTGTAAAAGAAAAAGAAAAAGAAAAATGAATGAAAGAAAGAGAGTGAGACACACAGAGAAAAAGAAGGAAAGAAAAGAGATCATTAATCGATTGGAAAAAGGAGAAAGCAGAAACACAACTTTAGAGTTGCAATGAGGTAAGGACCACAATACAAGAAATTTCAAAGAACTTTAAGGAATTACATTTTCAACTCTATTTATTTGACACTACATAGGAATGAATAAGTATCTGGAAAAATAATTAATGAGTTTCTGAAAAAGAAATATGCATTTTTAACATATCAAATTCCAGGTATAATGTAGAAAAATCTGTCAAAAAGCTATTCTTCCTATCCCCCAACAAAGGAGTAGGCGAGATGGTTCCATAATTAACTTCTTTTTTAAAATTATTTATATACTTTTCTGTATTTTTAAAATTTTTTATTGTTATTCAATTACAGTTGTATGCCTTTTCTCCCCACCCCTCCACCCCAGCCCAGCCAAACCCACCTCCCTCCCCTACCTCAACCCTCCCCCTTGATTTTGCCCATGTGTCCTTTATAGTAGTTCCTATAATCCCCTCTCCTCACTGTCCCCTCCCCACTCCCCCCCTGGCTATTGTTAGATTGTTCTTAACCTCAATGTCTCTGGTTATATTTTGTTTGCTTTTTTCTTCTATTGATTATGTTCCAGTTAAAGGTGAGATCATATGGTATTTGTCCCTTACCACCTGGCTTATTTCCTTTAGCATAATGCTCTCCAGTTCCATCCATGCTGTTGCAAAGGGTATAAGCTCCTTCTTTCTCTCTGCTGCATAGAATTTCATTGTGTAAATATACCACAGTTTTTTGATCCACTCATTTGCTGATGGACACTTAGGTTGCTTCTAGTACTTGGCTATTGTAAATTGTGCTGCTATGAACATTGGGGTGCATAGGTTCTTTTGGATTGGTGATTCAGGGTTCTTAGGGTATAATCCCAGCAGTGGAATTGCTGGGTCAAAAGGCAGTTCCAGTTTTAGTTTTCACCAAAAGAAAAAAGCAAACAAAATATAACCAGAAACATCGAAGTTAAGAGCAATCTAACAATAACCAGAGGGGAGTGGGGAAGGGGCAGTGGGGAGAGGGTTTTTCAGGAACTACTGTAAAGGACACATGGACAAAACCCAGGGGGAGAGTGGAGGTAGGGGAGGGAGGTGGGCTTGTCGGGGGTGGAGTGTGGGGAGGGGAGAAAATGCAGACAACTGTAATTGAACAGCAATAAAAAAAAAACGAAAAAAAAGAATAAATAAATAAAACCAAAAATACAACCAGAACTGACAGAAAGTCAAACTGTATGGAAGTATGACAACCAAGGCGTTAAAGAAACATTCATCCAGACCAGTAGGAGGGGCAGAGATGGAGAGCAGGGGTGGAGAGGACTGGGGCACCTGGCAGACTGGGCACTCCCACATTTGCATGTGGGTAAACAGGGAGGAACAACTGAGAAGCAAGATAGACCCTGTAACCCAGGGTTGCAGCATGGGGAAATAAAGCCTCAAAACCTCTGAATGAAAAAACCTGTGGGGGTTAGGTGGCAGGAGAAACTCCCAGCCTCACAAGAGAGTTCATTGGAGAGACTTACAGAGTCCTATAATGTACACAAACCCACCCACTCAGGAATCAGCACCAGAAGGGCCCAAATTGCTTGTGGGTAGTGCAGGAAGTGACTGAAAGCCGTCAGAGAGCTGAAGGAGTGGCATTGTTCCCTATCAGAACCCCACATACAGTGCCACAACACAGCGACCTGGGTTGCCCTTCCATAGCAAATACCTAAGGCCCTCCCCCTTATGACACAACAGGCAGGAGGAGACAAAAAGAAATGGCCCAAATGAAAAAACTTATCAAAGCTCCAGGAAAAATACAACTAAGTGATGAAGAGATAGACAACCTATCAGACCCACAGTTCAAAACATTGGTAATTAGGATGCTCAAGAATTGGTTGAGTATGGTCACAAAATAGAGGAAAAAGTGAAGGCTATGAAAGGTGAAATGAAGGAAAATGTACAGGAACCAACAGTAATGGGAAGGAAACTGGGACACAAATCAGCTGTTTGGAGCAGAAGGAAGAAATAAACATTCCACCAGAACAGAATGAAGAAACAAGAATTCAAAAAAATGAGGACAGGCTAAGGAACCTCCAGGACATTTTAAATGTTCTAACATCTGAATCATAGGGGTACCAGAAGGATAAGAGGAACAGCATGAAGTTGAAAACTTATTTGAAAAAATAATGAAGGTCTTCCCCAATCTGGAAAGGAAATAAACTTCCAGGAAGTCCAGGAAGCTCAGAGGATCCCAAAGAAGTTGAACCTAAGGAAGCACACACCAAGGCACATCATAATTGCATTACCTATTAAAGATAAGGAGAGACTCTTAAAAGCAGCAAGAGAAATGGACACAATTACCCACAAAGGAGTTCTCATAAGTCTGTCAGCTGACTTCTCCAAAGAAACCTTACAGGAAAAAAAGGGCTGGAAAGTAGTATTCAAAGTCATGAAAGGCAAGGACCTACATCCAAGATTGCTCTATCCACCAAAGCTATCATTTAAATGGAAGGGCAGATAAAGTGCTTCCCAGATATGGTCAAGTTAAAGGAGTTCATCATCAGCAAGCCCTTATTATATGAAATGTTAAAGGGACTTATCTAAAAAAAAAAGGAAGAGATCAAAAATAGGGACAGTAAATGACAAGAAACACAACCATAAAAAACTGAACCTAAAGAACCAAACAAACATAAAAACAAGAACAAACTAAGCATACAACTAGAACAGGAACAGAATCACAGAAATGGAGACCACATGAAGAGTCATCAGGTGGCAAGGGGGAAAAAATGGGAATAGGTACAAGTAATAAGTAGCATAAATGGTAGGGAGAAAATAGACAGGGTATGCTAAGTATAGTATAGGAAATGGAGAAGCCAAAGAACTTATATGTACGACCCATGCACAGGGCAAAGAGGGGAATACTGGTGGGAGGGGGTGTGCAGGGCAGAGAGGAATAAAGGAGGGGGGGAGGCAATGGGACAACTGTAATAGCATAATCAATAAAATGTATTTTAAAAAAAGAAAAAAGAAAGAAATATTGCCATTTTGGACAGCATGCATGCACCCGGGGAGCGTTATGCTCAATGAAATAAGCCAGTCACAAAAAGACAAATACCATATGATTTCACTCATATGAGGAAACTAATGAACAAAATAAACCAACAAAACAGAAGCAGACTCAGAGAGAACAGACTGACAGCTATCAGAGGGGAGAGGGTTGGGGGGCTGGGTGAAGGGATTAAGCAAACAATCAAGCAAACAGCTCATAGACACAGACAACAATAGCAGGGTGATTAGCAGAGGGGAAGGGGGGTGAGGGAGGTTGAAGAGGGTATAAATGAGGTATAAACGGTTGAAGGAGGCATAACTAGGAGTAGTGAACACACAATACAATGTCCAGAGACTATATTATAGAATTGTACACCTGAGACCTATATAATTTGATGAACTAATGTCACCCCAATGAATTCAATTTTAAAAAAGGAGTCAAGAGTGGTTACCTGTGGGGATTTGAAAAGGAAGGGAAAATGAGCAATTCTTATCTCTTCTGAGCCATTTTAACCAAGTACATACAATTGACAGCACTAAAATGAGGGATATTAAATTATTTTAATAAATAACTCAGGCTGTTCTGTGGAAGACCAAATGTACATATAGGAGAATCAATTGTAGCACTTTGCACTGTTAAGATAGTGCACATGTGACAGGGATTAGGAGGTAAGACCAACAGGAGTTGGTCATGGGTGAACACATGAGAACCAGTTTGGATCCTGAGTACAGACCTGGTGCTCAGGGTCAGACCTTAGGTCTAGCCAGGTTTGGGGAATTAGGCAGACTGTTTTGGGTGGGAAGCAAAAACCGCAGGTCATGGGCCAGTTGGGAACCAGTGGCCACAAGGGAGGCGCTCAAGTCAACTAGAGGACAGTAGCAGTTAAAGTGCACGTTCTGGCAGCAGTCCGACTTAGGTTTTAAACCTGGATGGAATTTTACCACTTGAATATATTAGACAAGTATCTTGTCCTAAGACTCAGGATACTCTGTAAAATTAGGATAATGGGAACTCTTAGCTCACCAAATTATTGTGAGGATTACATGAGTGTGTAAATAAAGTGTTAAGCAAGTGCTTGGCAAAGAGTAAATTCTGAATGAAAGTTGGTTAGTATTATTAGTAGAATTTCGATAGAGTGGCACATAGGCAGGGTGAGACAGAACTTTCTAAAATAAAGGTTAGCAAGAGAATTAGCTGAGTCTTCAGGTTGAAGACAGCTGTTTCTACCATCGTCCATCTACTCAAATAAGCCACTAGTCATCAGTAGTCATCCCTGTGAGGCATGTGGATGAACTCTGACCTGGAAGTCATTCAGGCCTCTTTTTACTTCATAGTTCTGTATATACAACTTTAAAGATATATAATATATACATACTTTTTGCTAGAAAAAATATACATTTTAAATAATCATGTTATTTAAATTTCAACTTTATGTGGTGTTCCACTCTAAGGATCCCCAAGGCACCTAAAGGAGCGTCTTACACATATCATGATAAAACACATGAAATACACATACGCTGAGGGAATAAAGCTAAGGTTACCACTGTGTAGGGAAGTTTATTATTATTTAACCTGAAATAGCAAAGTACACTTAGAAACAATATTTAGCTATGAAATAACTTACCATTTATACCCCCCATGACTATCAATTAGAAGTGCACCAAAATCTAGATATTAAAAATTGACAAGTTCAAAATTAATAGACCCCTTAAAGATTAGTTGTGTTCATGTGAAGTGAACTTCTCAACACTCACTTGAGAATGTGATAATGATCCCTGGTGCTTTGGAATTCACATTTGAGTCTCTACCATCTTCAGAGATTTATCCCCAAAGGCAAACAATAAAAAAAGGCACCGTTGCTACTATATAATAACAATGCCTTATCTGTAAGGTGAATGATTTCATATCAAGAGGTAAGATTTTGTCTTTTATGGATAATCTATGATTTCCCTTTATACTCTAAAGTTGCACTCCTAAGACACAGTGGGAAAAAAACACACATGTAATCTGGCAGAGAGCTAGCAAGTAACATTAAGTGAATTAACCTAAATTTCACCAGTCCAGTTGGTGGGTATAAACAAATATAATTCAGGGTACCAGGATCCCTCATTTACCCACCCATAAGACCAGAAGGTCACATGATCTTTCACACTATCTGACCTTGGCACTCAACTCTAATGCTAATAAATTCAATAGCTTGAGATGCTTTGGGGGTTTACTGTTTGTAAATACCCAAAGACTTCCTTTGTTTATTGTTTTGAATGCTTTAGCTTACAGGCAACGAGATACTTTGGACAAAGTGGAGAATATACAGCCAGAAAACTTGGAGGTGAGGTTCAAGTGGGCCACAGGCTAGAAAAACTTGGGTAAAGTGAACTTTTTAGGCTCTAGCTTCATTCAGCTGCATTATTATGCTGAAACTAAATTTATTTCATTCTATAATACTCTAATTATAAAACATTGTTATATTAGGAAATGATTTGATTTGTTTAAATAAATTTATACAGCATTTAGGTTGATATTTCGAACTACGTGATATAACAGTATTTTAATTGTAATGTTAAATGTACATAATACATTTACAACAGGTGTCTTTATTTATAATGACAATTTAAAAATCCTTCCTATTGTAAACTGCATTGCTATGAACATTGGGGTGCATAGGTTCTTTTAAATTGGCGTTTCAGGGTTCTTAGGGTATAATCCCGGCAGTGGAACTTTGAGGGCAAAATACAGTTCCATTTTTAGTTTTCTGAGGAAATTCCATACTGTTTTCCACAGTGGCTGCACCAGTCTGCATTCCCATCAATGGTATACTAGGGTCCCCTTTTCTCCACAGGCTCACCAGAACTTGTTTGTTGATTTGTTTATGATGGCGATTTTGACCAGTGTGAAGTGGTATCTTATACTGGTTTTAATTTGCATCCCTCTGAAGGCTAGTGATGCTAAGCATCCTTTCATATGTCTCTGGGCCCTCTGTATGTCCTCCTTGGAGAAGTGTCTGTTTAGGTCCTTTGCCCATTTTTTAATTGGATAGTTTGTCTTTCTTGTGTGGGGTCCTGTGAGTTCTTTAAAGATTTTGGAGATCAAACCCTTGTCCAAGGTATCATTGGCAAATACATTTTCCCATACGGTTGGTTCCCTTTTCGTTTATTTTCTTTAGCCATGCAGAAGCTTTTTAATTTGAAGAAGCCCCATTTGTTTATTCTTTCTTCTATGTCCCTTGCTCTAGGGGCCTATTGGTGAAAATACTGCTGCATGGAATAGCTGAGATTTTCCTGCCTATGTTCTCCTCTAGGACTTTTATGGTATCGTGACTTATATTTAAGTCTTTCATCCATCTTGAGTTTATTTTTGTGTATGATGTAAGTTGGAGGTCAAGTTTCATATTTTTGCATGTAGCATCCAGATCTCCCAACACCACTTGTTGAAGAGGCTATTTTTACTCCACTTTATGCTCCTGCCCCCTTTGTCCAATATGACTGGACCATCGAGACATGGGTTTATTTCTGGGCTCTCTGTTCTGTTCCATTGGTCTATGTGTCTGTTCTTATGCCAGTACCAGATTGATTACAGTAGCCTTGTAATATAGCCTAAGTGTCCATCAGTAAATGAGTAGATCAAAAAACTGTGGTACATTTACATAATGGAAAACTACACAGCAGAAAGGAAGAAGGAGCTCCTACCCTTCTCAACAGCATGGATGGAACTAGAGAGCATTATGCTAAGTCAGGACGTGAAAGACAAATACCATATGATCTCACCTATAAGTGGAACCTAATCAACAAAACAAACAAGCAAGCAAAATATAACCAGAGATGTGGAAAATAAAGAACAAACTGACAGTAACGAGAGGGAAGGGAGGATAATGGGGGGGAAAGGCGATGGACCATCAGGGAACATGTATGAAGGACCCATGGACAAAGACAATGGGAGTGGGGCAGAGGATTGAATGTGTAGGTGGAAGTGAGTAGGGCAGGAGAGATTAATGGGGGGGAAATGGGGACAACTGTAATTGCACAACAATGAAATATAATAATAAAATAATTAAAATCCTTTCTATTGCTTCTTTGTCCTATTAAAAATTGTATTTCTCCTTTCAAGAAAACTTTACCCTTTGTGACAGCATGGATGGATCTGGAGAACATTTTGCTAAGTGAAATAAGCCAGTCAGAGAAAGACAAATACCATATGATTTCACTCCTATGTGGAATCTAATGAACAAACTGAACTAACAAGCAAAATAGAGACAGACTCATACACAGAGAGCAGGCTGACAGCTCTGGGAGCAGGTGGTTGGGGTGGAGGGATTGGGCAAAAAAGAAAAAGAACTCATGGTCAGGGACAACAGGGTGCTGATTATGGGGGTGTGGGGGGTGGGGGTGGAAGAGGGTATAAGTGGGATAAATGGTAATGGGAAAAAAGCTACAAAAAAAGAATAACTGAATGAAAAAATTTGTGTTTCTCCTTTTAAAAAATGAACTTGTTTTACTGATAAAAATGTAAACTTTCTCTATAACTATGCACCTCCTTCATACATTACCTGTAAAAAGAGGAATTTGTTACCATGCATTTCTGACTCAACTACATCATGAGTATTATTTAATTTCATTTACAGTGTAGTTACAAAAGGAATGGACTGGATTCAAAGTGCTTTGAGATTCACGACTTGATGCTGCCCTTTGCTAGGTAAACTTGGTAAGTTACTAACCAATGGCAAATCAGTTACTTCATCTATAAATACAAGTCCTCAGTATTATTTCTTGGAAATTAATATCTAAATGTTTTACACTGTGCTTAGCGTTTAGTAACCTTTCAATAAGTGTTAGGTATTACATCTCCATTACGTAATCCAATATTTATGCTTTCATCTTCCGTGTTATACTGACAATTCCTATCTGCTATTCTGACAAGCCTTATGTTTTCAATGCTTAGATTTCAAGCCACTGTAAGTACATTTTATAAATTCACAATATAAAGAGAAAAAGATACACATTATTTGAAGCAGGTTCTGTAGTGTTGCTGAAAAAGTTTATTTTTCTTATATTTATTATATATTTTCCATTACCATTTAGTCCCTTTAAACCCCCTTCCCCCAGCAATCACCACACTTCTCCATGTCCATGAGTCCTTTTCCTTTCTGCTCAATCCCTCCACCCCTTAACTACCCCCTCACTAGCTGTCGAAATATACAAGATTCATTGCACATAGCTCTGGACTCTAAAAAATGCCCAGACTTGGCTTAAATAATTGTTTTGTTTAGAATAATTTTTATGTGCTTTAATGAAGATAAACCACTGAACTCACAACTTTTTTTACCGTTGACACTATTACAGATGTCTCCCACTTCCCCCCACCCCTTGCCTCTCTCCACCCAGCCCATGTCCCCCCAACTCCCAGCTCTCATCACATTGTTGTCTGTGTCTGTGGGCTCTGTATACATGCATGTGTGTTCTTTGGCTGATCTCTTCCAGTCCTCCCCACCGCCTCCCCTCTGAATCTGTCAGTCTGTTCCATGTATCCATGCCTCTGGCTTCATTTTGTTCATCGGTTTATTTTGTTCATTAGATTCCACATTTGAGTGATGGCATTAATGTAATGTTTCATCACAGGTTCATTTGGGTAGCAGCAACATTATCTCATGGATTCCCTGGGGCCCGGGAACCACACTGTGGTGACAGACTTCATTTTCCTGGGCTTAACTGATGACCCAGTCCTTCGAGTCATCCTCTTTGTGATCATCCTGTGTATCTACCTGGTGACCGTGTCTGGCAATCTCAGCACAATCGTTCTTATCAGAATCTCTTCTCAGCTCCATCATCCTATGTATTTTTTTCTGAGCCACTTGGCTGTTGCTGACACATACCTTTCAACTTCCGTCACACCCAAGATGCTTATAAACTTCCTGGTGGAGAGAAATCCGATCTCCTATCATGGATGTGGCACGCAGCTTGGTTCAACTGCTGTCTTTGGGATAGTCGAGTACTTCCTTCTGGCTACGATGGCATATGATCGCTTTGTGGCAATCTGCAACCCACTGCTTTATTCAACCAAAATGTCCACACAAGTCTGTGTTCAGTTCCTCATAGTGGCTTACGTGGGTGGTTTTCTCAATGCTTCCTCCTTTACTATTTGCTTCTATTTTTTATTCTTCTGTGGACCAAATGAAATCAATCATTTTTTCTGTGATTTTGCCCCTCTAGTGGAACTCTCCTGTTCTGATAGCAGTATCCCTGCAGTTGTTCCCTCATTTACATCTGGCTCCATCTTCGTGGTCACAGTGTTTGTCATACTTGTCTCCTACACCTACATCCTCATCACCATCCTGAAGATGAACTCCAACGAGGGGCGGCACAAGGCCTTCTCCACCTGCTCATCCCACCTCACAGTGGTCACCCTGTTCTATGGGACCATCACATTCATATATGTGATGCCCAAGTCCACTTTCTCAACTGACCAGAACAAGGTGGTGTCTGTATTCTACACAGTGGTGATTCCCATGCTGAACCCCATCATCTACAGCCTCCGGAACAATGAAATCAAGGGGGCTCTGAAAAGAGTGCTTCAAAAAAAAACATTTTCTTAGTGAAACCTGTTATTTTGTGGGGTTTGATATGGTGACATACCTTAAATATAAGAATAAAGGAAATCGAGTGTCTGTAGTCAAAATATATTTATCTACATGTCATTAGCCAATGTGGAGCTTTTTGTGAGGATAGGAGGTGAATTTTCTGGTATCAAATAATGTAGGTGGTTCTCATCCAATCAGTTGAAGTGATTAAAAACAAAATAAAACAATTGGAGGTCCCTGATAAAACACTGGTTCTGTCTCCTGGGTGTGTCAGAACTAAACACTGTGACATCAATTTTTACTGGAATTTTTTTGATATATTTATTGATTATGCTATTACAGTTGTCCCATTTCCACCCCTTCACTCAACTCCGTCCTGCCCACCCCCTCCCTCCCACATCCCCCCCCTATAGTTCATGTTCATGGGTCATACTTATAAGTTCTTTGGCTTCTACATTTCCTACACTATTCTTACCCTCCCCCTGTCTATTTTCCACCTATCTTTTATGCTATTTATTCTCTGTACCTTTCCTCCCTCTCTCCCCCTCCCAATCCCCTACTGATAACCCTCCATGTGATCTCCATTTCTGTGGTTCCTGTTCTAGTTGTTTGCTTAGTTTTCTTTTGTTTTGGTTTTAGGTGTGTTTGTTAATAACTGTGAGTTTGCTGTCATTTTTACTGTTCCTATTTTTTATCTTCTTTTTCTTAGATAAGTCCCTTTACCATTTCATATAATAATGGCTTGGTGATGATGAACTCCTTTAACTTGACCTTATCTGAGAAGCACTTTATCTGCCCTTCCATTCTAAATGATAGCTTTGCTGGATACAGTAATCTTGGATGTAGGCCCTTGCCTTTCATGACTTGGAATACTTCTTGCCAGTCCCTTCTTGCCTGTAAGGTCTCTTTGGAGAAATCAGCTGACAGTCTTATAGGAACCCCTTTGTAGGTAACTGTGTCCTTTTGTCTTGCTGCTTCTAAGATTCTCTCCTTCTGCTTAATCTTGGGTAATGTAATGATGATGTTCCTTGGTGTGTTCCTCCTTGGGTCCAGCTTCTTTGGGACTCTCTGAGCTTCCTGGACTTCCTGGAAGTCTATTTCCTTTGCCAGATGAGGGAAGTTCTTCATTATTTGTTCAAATAAGTTTTCAATTTTTTGTTCTTCCTCTTCTCCTTCTGGCACCCCTATAATTTTGATGTTGGAACATTTCAAGGTGTCCTGGAGGTTCCTAATCCTCTCCTCATTTTTCCGAATTCTTGTTTCTTCATTCTTTTCTGGTTGGATGTTTCTTTCTTCTTTCTGGTCCACACCGTTGATTTGAGTCCCAGTTTCCTTCGCATCACTATTGGTTCCCTGTACATTTTCCTGTGTTTCTCTTAGCATAGGCTTCATTTTTTCATCTAGTTTTCGAACAAATTCAACCAATCTGTTAGCGTCTTAATAAGCAGTGTTTTGAACTGTGCATCCGATAGGTTGGCTATCTCTTCCTCGCTTAGTTGTATTTTTTCTGGAGCTTTGGAGTGTTCTGTCATTTGGGCCTTTTTTTTTTTTGTGTTGGCGTGTCTGTTACGTTAAGGGGCGGAGCGTTAGGTGTTCCCTGGGGCGGGGTAATGCTGGTCACTGCGCTGTGTTGCTATACGTCGGGGAGGGGCCAAGAGGGAGCAATGGGGCCAGCTTCCCTCTCCACCGGATTTCAGTCTTTTACTCCGCTACCCACAATCAAACGGGGCCCCTCTTGTGCTGGTTCCCGAGTGGGTGGGCTTGTGCACGCCCGAGGCCCCTGTGGGTCTCTCCAACGACCTCTCCTGTGAGGCTGGGAGTCTCTCCTGCTGCCGCCCCAACCCCCACGGGTTTTTTCAATCAAAGGTCTGAGGCTTTATTTCCCCGCACTGGAGCCCTGGGTTGCGTGATCTGCTTCGCCCGACTCCGTTCGTCCGGGTTTATCTGTGAGCAAGTGTGGGGCCAAGGGGTGCTACCTGCCGCTCTGCCTGCCCTGTTCTCTGCCACTCTGAGTTTGGCGCTCTCGGTTTATCTGTACGCGAATGTGGGGTCGCAGGGTCTGCTAGTGCTCGGACTGCCTGCCCCGTTCGTCCCACATTACGTCAGTCTCGGTCCCGCCAAGGCCACTCGAGTTCTCTCCACCCTGGCTGCCCTTCTCTGCCCCTCCTACTGGTCTGGATGTATGTTTCTTTTTTATCTACTTGGTGTCAGACTTCCTTGCTGTTCCATTTTCTGTCAGTTCTGGTTGTGCGAGGAGGCGCAGTGTGTCTACCTATGCCTCAATCTTGGTTTTCCCTTACTGGAATTTTTATTCTGCTGGACTGCATTTGGACTTTGGAACTGCTACCTCTACAATTGTCGGAGCCAATTCCTTAAAGCACCTATCTCTCCATCGCTCTATCTTTCTATCTGTCTCCTATTGGTTTTGTTTCTCTAGAGAATATGAATACAACTGTAACTAATTTTCTTCTTCCTGCTCTTACTCTCTTCCCATCATTCTCCACACATCAGTCATAGCCATAAATCTAAATAGCTTAGTTCCTTTGTTAATATCCCCCAAGGATCTTAGAGTAAAGACAACAATTCTGAACATGGCTTATAAAGTCTTGAACATGGCCCATCCTTCTTTTTGCCTCTCACCACTTTTCCCTTGATCTCTAAACACATGAACTCTGGGAATCAGTTGTGGTTTTCTTTAAATCCTTAAGTATTCCATGTTCTTTACCACATCAGGGCCACTCATATGCAGTAGCTCTACCTGAAATGCATTCTTCTCCTCACCTCAGTAATGCCTAATGATTCTATGGGTACTAACCTAAAAGCTGTTTTCTATCTTCTAGAAAGTCTTTCTGAGGTTCCAACCAAATTACGTACACCTGTTATCCCACTGTAGAACCCTGTACATTTTCTTCAGAATACTCAGTGCACATTACAGTTGAACATTCAGTATTTGTTTTCTCCACAATGTTGGAGGCTTCTTATAGACAGCCACAATGTCTTTCCTCTCTCCCCGTGCATCTATGTTCACACAGGTCCTGCAGCATAAGTGCTTAGTTGAAATGAGACAACTAATAAATGAATGGCTCGCTGAGTGAAGCTTTTGCTGTGTCATGAATGACTGGCTCTGGTAGTTGTGACTCCTGACCACTGATCTGTGGGATGTTTCATCCTGATTCAAGTGGCTGAATGTCTGTGTCAGATTTTGCTATAACTCTGACAGGCCATTACACAAACCCATGCTCTCCACAGTTATGCCTCTGCCTCCACACTGATGAACTCAGATTGTCAACTAGAATCCCAGCACAGTGATTAAAAGTGTTGTGAACACCATCTTTTGAATAAAGTCCCCCTTGTGTCTTTGCCTGGTTGGAGAGTTAAAAGATCTAGAAGTCAAATATTAATAAGGGTAGTATTATGAAAAATCAAACAAGAGGATATAACCCTAATAAGTATTTATGCACCAAACATTGGAGCACCTAAATATGTAAAGCAAATATTGACAGAAATAAAAGTAGAGATCAATAGGAATATAGTCAGAGAAGGATACTTTAACACCATTGGTATCAATGGGTGTAGCACCCAGACAGAAAAATCAATAAGGAAACAGCAATCTTAAATGACACATTAGAATACATGAATTTAATTGGCATTTTTAGGACATTTCACATCATAGCAGCAGAATATACATTCTTTTCCAGTGCACATGGTGTATTTTCTTTTTTAAAAAAATGTTTTATTTGTTTTTAGATTGAGGGAAAGGGAGGGAGAAACAGAGGGAGAGAAAGAAACATTGTGTGAAAGAAACATTGATCAGCTGCCTCTTGCATGCACCTCAAGTGAGACTGGGCAAGTAACTCAAGCCTGTGCCCTGCCCAGGATTCAAGCCAGTGACCTTATGCTTTGTAGGATGATGCCCAACCAACTGATCCACACTGATCAGGGTGCACATGGTGTATTTTCCAGGAGAGACCACATATTAAGCTATAAAACAAGTTTCAGTGAATTGAAGATTGAAATCATATCATGCACCTTCTCTGATCACAATGGTACGAAAACTAGAATTCACAAGAAGAAACCTGAGCAACATACACACATGCGGAGGCTAAGTAACACGCTGTGACACGATGAATGGATTAGCCATGAGATCAAGGAAGAAGTTAAAAAATACTTTGAGACAAATGAAAATGAAACCACAACAACCCCAAAAACTATGGGACAGAGACAAAGCAGTTCCAATAACTTCGTCCACAGTAATAAAGGTCTACCTCAAGAAAGAAGAAAAACCTCAAATAAACAATCTAAGCTGACATCTAAAAGATCTATGAAAAGAACAAAGTCCAAAATGAGTAGAAGGAAGGAAATAATCAAGTTTAGAGTGAAATAAGAAAATCGAGTCTAAAATAACAATAGGAAAAAAATCAGTGAAACCAAGAGCTACTTTTTCAGGTAAACAAAATTGATAAAACTTTATTCAGACTCATGAAGAAAAAAAATATAAGGGTCAAACCACTGTGCACGTGCAGAAAGGCTGAATCCCCATCCAAGGGCTCAGTCCACAGCCGCCATGAAAACCCAGACAAGCAGGAGCACGATACGCAGTGTTCTGCTATCTCTGTTGAGCCCTACCTACACGAGTCTACTTGTTTAAGTCCAGGAAGTTGTGCCATAGTTTATTACACAAGAGTAGATCATCAGAACAATCTAGGTAATGGATATATTGTTGCTAACAGTCTGATTTTTTCAGCATGGCTTTATGTTTTCAATATTTCATAAAATGCCAGAAAACATTTTTGAGTGGCATTGCAGTAAATGGAGATTTCAGTCAACATGAATTTTCCTGGTCAGCAAGACCTTCTAAAGAAGAGTTACTTAGTGAGAAAGCAGCCACATCAATCTGTCTACGTGTTCCTATTCTTTTCCACCTTTCTTCTGACAGATTCCTGGGCAACACTCAGTATGACAGGCCCTCTCCCCCTTGCACCGTATACAGGACAGAGGCCTATGGGGTTTGGCAAACGTTCAGAACTATAAAATATAGTATTGAGTAGGAAGTGAAATAAACCTGAAGGAATCATCCACACTTTAAATTGTACTTGAACAAGTAGAGTTTTCAATTACTTGGTTTGTTTTTCAGATAAATAAGAACAAACCTGACCGAATAGTTATGATACTACATCAGAATGAAAACATTATTTTGTGAACATCACAATGAGTTCTAAGTCCACAGAGGACAATCTTCCTGGTGTCCCATGGAGAGGAAGGAACTCCAAGTGGTGTCAAGGGTAATGGTCTCAGGTGACCACAAAATTCTCATTGGATGTTACAGGAAACCCAGCTTCAGACATAAAGAACAGAGTTTTACCCTATTGTCATAAGAAACCCGGTACGTTCAGACGCAGAGTGAATGCATCACAGGGCTTCTAAGGGCAAAATGGCTTAAACACTTAAGCCTAAGTATTACAGAAAGAACTGTAGAACACTGTGCATAAGCTATGAGTTCCTCACGTAGCTTAATGTTTTTCTCTTTAAAAAAAATTGGAAGTGACTTCTCTTGTCATAATGTGGGAAGTTTATGCACAATTAGCACACGAACAACAGCACTGAGGAGGTCAGAAATCTGAAAACTGAAGATTGGACCGCAAACGCCAGAGCAGAGTGTGCCAAGAGGGATTGACTTCACACAGGCAACCCAGCAGAAGAGCTGGTACAGTGTTACAGGCAACTGTGAGCAGGTGAGTACTGCTGAGCATCTGTGGGAAAGCTGTCTATAAGCCATGTGATATTTCAGCAAATGGAAATAGAATTAGCAGGTACTGGACACTTACAATCTGATAGGTCTGCATGCACAGCATTGTAACCCTGAGAGGAGGTATATGTAAGGCCACGTTACACAGGAGAAGACTGGTTATCACGGAAATTAAATTACTGTATGTAATTTGTACGTAATAGAAGCAGAGCTTGGATTGGAACCCAGACTCCTCTAATTCTGCTCAATTCCCATTACTAAATAATTCCTGCTCTAATCTCAAGGCTAATTAGGTGATTTCATTGTATCACAACAATTAAGCAGGAAAGAGTAAAGAAAGCCATGTGTTAAAATCCTTGTGCAATTTCCATAGTTCACTCATTATTTAATTGTAAATTTCACTGTACACCATTGGCAATTTAATTCTTTGCGTCTCTGCACATGATTTTCCTTTGATAACTCACTATGTCTTCAAACTTATGCACTCATGATTTATAAAAGAACAAGCATTCTCACTGAGAAAACTAAGAAAAAATATGTACATATACACATACATACATGCATATACATACATATATATGAACTTAGAAGGCCATGTATAACCAGAACATACATGAGCCTTATGAACCTACAATTTACATAAATTTTGTTAAACTTTCTATCAGAATGCATACCTCAAATTCAGGAAAACATACTCTTTTATTTTCCTGCCCTGAGGTCAACTGTGACATGAAGACATTAAAAGGAAAATTCCAGAAATAAAAAAATTTATCATAAATTGTGGGCCATTCTGAGTAGCATGATGAAGTCTCACACCATCCTACTCTGCCAGCCCTGGGAATGAATCATCCCGTTGTCCAGCAAATCCACGCTGCATATGCGCTATCCCCCACCCTAGTTAGTCACGTAGCAGCTGTCTTGGTTATCAAATCAGCTGTCACAGCACCACAGTCCTTGTGTTCAGTTAGTCCACATATTACTTAATAATGGCCCAAAGCACAAAACAGTGATGTTAGCAATTCAAATATGCCAAAGAGAAGCCATAAAGTGCCGCCTTTATATGAAAAAGGTATGTGTTTATGTATAGGAAAAAAACAATATATTTAGAGTTCAGTAGTGTCTGCAGTTTCAGGCATTACTGGGGGTCTTGGAATATACCCCCACGCATAAGGGAATACTGTATCTCTTCTGAAAATTGTAGAAAAGCTGATTCAAAGTTGACCTTTATTCTGATTGGATTAAAAAAAAGTTGAATGTACTTTTCCAAATACTTGGTAATAAACATTCCCATTTCTGCACCTTTTCACATTGGCCCATGAGCTGAAAAGAAGTGTAGCCACCAGGAAAATCCTCCAGCTCAGTCTGGAGGGGAATAATGACTGACGTGATGGTCCCAGGGGTTCCCAAGCTGGTCATGGTTCTGATGTACCTCTTGGAAGGTGGACTGGTTTACAGTGCCCACTGTTCAGGGTTTTGATGTGGTAATTGGATAGGAGTCTGCAAAGTGGCTTAATATCAAGAAGTAGCCTCAAGCTCCTGTAGCTCTCACTGATATTTGAAGAAACCAGACGTGATAAGTCCACTAGATCTCTCTGCAAAGACGAGGCACAAATAACCTGGAAATGGGTGTTTCAGGGGAAAAATCAATGATGTGCCTTGCAGTTATGGAAGTGTGTATCCCAAGGAGGGCTGGGCCAGAAACATCTCCCTCACACTCTGTCCCTCTCAGAGGGACTAGAAGTAGTGGGAATGATGTCATATTGACATATTCTCAATCACCACTTCCCTTGAGTATTTTGAGGAAAGTAGGGTTTACAATCAAACAAATGGAGAAAGGGAGTAACAGAATCACAGTGAGAGATTCAAAACTGAAACACAACAATTTCTCCTGAAGTTTTTCATTTCTCTTCTTAGAACAATCTGTCAGAAACTTGTAATGGATGTGAGCAAAAGTATATAATCCCCGAGAAGATTCCCATGGTGACCCCAATGTGCTCCCTAGGGGCAGTATGGCAATCATGTGTTATTTGATGTACAGAGGATAAAGTATATTGTTTGGACTAGAAAACAAGTCTTTATTGCTTTGTTCCAATGGAAACCACTCTGAGAATAGTTTACAGGGTTTCTCTCTTTTTTTGGAGGCGGTGGGGGATACACTTCATTCATTAAACGAGTATGTATTAAATATCGACACACAGTTATCACATTGCTAGGTGATATGGCTCTATCTTAGTGGGTATTGAAATGTATCGAAGGAGGCAGCCAACAAAGCACATATCCAAATTAAGGAAATGCTAAAGAGAGAAAAGAATATAGATGAAAAGAATTGGTCAGTGCACCTAAGAAACAACCACGTGAGGCTTCCTGGGGGAGATGGAACTCATTTATTTGTTGAACTCTCGTCACACACATGCGTGTATTTACCAGGTTATGCTGCAAGTATGTGGACAAAACGGTAAAAGAGCTCTCACCATTGTTTCCTTCTTTTGATGGCATTTTTCTCTATCTGAGTGGGAGAGGTAATACGTCTTATTCCATGTTACATTCCCACACATGGGAGTGACTGACACATCATAGACATTAAATAAATATTTGTGGAGCTAATCGATGAGTCTTACATAGTCAATCAGGTAAACTGTACCTTAGTTTCCGTTTTTGTAATATCAGGATTGAAATACTTAATGTGCAGAGATGTTGGGGAAATTTAGTGAGAATATTCTATCAAACACACAGCATATTGACCAGCACATTTCAGAGGCTGAGTAAATACTGGTTACCTGACATACTTCTTGTATATTGTTTGTCCAGTAATTCAGTACATTAAAAAAAAAACACAAACTTTTCAGCTAAAGGTATATTTTCTTCAAACTTTGTAGATCTTCAAGTGCTTTCCAGTGTGTCTCTATCATCTTTCCTCAACCGTCAACTCTACACGCATGTCTTCTCACTGTTATCTTTTCCTCCCCTGACAGCAGTGCCTGAAACCAAACCACACTCTGTACAGAAGGTCTCACACTCAGCACAGTGGATGTTTTAAGGACTCATGAAAATGGCCAGAGAACTTAAGCTCTAATAAGAGCTGTGCTGCGAAGCAGCCCTTTCCACCAGTGTATCAGTGAGAACACATCCTGAAAACTTCCCTGAAAGGTCAAGAATTAATCTGACATCACGAACACAAACGAGCCATCTAGGATGGGGGTGGACTCTCCACAACCATTTTGCCTTCGAGATCTGCATGAATGGGAGATAGTTATTGAACACCTCCAGCCTCCACTTACTGTCATGGATAGAAAACCAGTACGAATTCCAGAACAGTGAATTCATTTATTAGGTCTATTCAATGACATAATTGTTAGCCAAGTGGCCACCACTTTCTGGTAATCACCTCTGGAAACAGTATTACCAAGAATGTTTGGAAACCATTCAAAAAGAATTTCTTACTTCTTAAATTCACATTGCTTCAGTCAACCTCGTCGGGCACTTCTCTATGCCTGCCAGTCTATAACTAGATCACACATACACATTGCACACCTGCTGCCCTCATACTCTGGTAGGGGAGAAAATAAGCATTTTTCATATTGCCCTCTTTCTTGCAGACACTGACTGCAGAGGAGGGCGATAAAGAAGTGATAAATAAGGTTGATCCCAGGATAGACTTGGCATACTTTATGACATTTACACAGATTCTCCAGTAGGATCTTTCTCAGTCCCCTGAATCCTGACCTTGAATTCATCCTGGCCCGTTTCAATCCCAATGCTCAGGATCACTCATGGACAGTTGTCTTGCCATTGTCCAGGAACTCTTGATTAAAGTCCACATGACATCAATGCTTTTAATAATCTTGCCATAGTCTTGACCTCAAGGATATCTGCCTGCATCTGTGGGAGAGTGACTGAGCCCACTGCATGATGGGCAACTGTACCACAGTGAGCACATTCCTTCTGTGGGGATTTTCCAGTTTCCCAGACCTGCAGGGTCTCCTGTTTGTGATGATTTTCTTGTCCCATGTGACCATATTAGCTGCAAATGTGTCCATAATGGTGGCCATCAAGCTCAGCCACACCCTTCACACCCCGATGTACTTTTTCCTCTCTGGCTTGTCCTTTTCAGAAACCTGTACCACTATGGTAGTCATCCCCCGAATGCTAGTGGACTTGCTATCAGACAGCAAGACCATTTCCCTTCCTGAGTGCGCCACACAGATGTTCCTCTTCTTGAGCTTGGCAGGCAATAACTGCTTCATCATGGCTGCCATGTCCTATGACCGTTACACTGCCATTCACAACCCGCTGCACTACCCCATCCTCATGACCCACAAGACCTGCCTTCAGCTCATGATGGCCTCTTATGTTACTGGGATCATGGTGTCTCTGTGCATTGTCCTCATAGTATTCAACTTGTCTTTTTGTGACTTCAGCATCATCCAGCACTTTTTCTGTGACATCACACCTGTAGCCTCCATTGCCTGTGATTACACTTTGTTTCAGAAAATGATCCTTCTTGCACTCACTTCCTTTGTGTTAGTGGGCACCTTCATTTTAATTATGATTTCCTATGTCTTCATTGTGGTCACAGTTGTGAAGATGCCCTCTGCAAGGGGGAGATATAAGGCCTTTTCGACTTGCTCCTCTCACCTCACTGTAGTGTGCATACACTATGGTTTTTCTGGCTTTGTCCATTTGAGACCCAAGGACAGTGATTCATTTTGTGAAGATATGCTGATGTCTGTGACATATACAGTGCTGACTCCTCTGCTTAATCCCATAGTTTACAGCCTAAGGAACAAAGACATGCAAATAGCTCTAAGGAGAGTACTAGGAAATGTCAGTAGGTTTTTCTCTCATATGGCAAGTAAAAGAGCCTTGAACACTTCTTAGGACATGTACAGAGCCTGCCCTGACTGGTGTGGCTCAGTTGGTTGGGCATTGTCTCACAAAGTGAAAGGTCGCTGGTTCGATTCCCAGTCAGGGTACATGCCTGGGTTGTGGGCCCAGCAGGCAAGTACCCATTTGGGGCACATGAGAGGGGCAACTCTCAATGTTTCTCTCTCACATCAATGTTTCACTCCCTGTCTTTCTCCTTCCCTTCTCCTCTCTCTAAAAATAAATAAATAAAATTTTAAAAAATCTATAGAGCATTGATAAATAAAGGTGAAGAAAGTGGAGTACTCCTAATAAAAATTAGCACTTTATGTGCAAAGCAGTTAACGTGTGTTCTATTTGTCTGATGTGTCCTGGCCTCATTCTTTTCCTACTATAAACTAGATGTAGTTTTTAAAATATTTTGCACAATTCATGAGAGAAATGTGAATTAAAGTACAACAGATATCACCTTGTACCTGTCAGAATAACTACCATCTATAAATCAGTAAACAGCAAATGTTGGTGAAGATGTGGGAAAAAGGAACCCCAGTACACTGTTGGTGGGAAAGCACATTGGTGCAGCCAGTGGAAAGCAATATCTGGAAAAAGTAAAAATGGAACTGCCCTATGACCCAGTGATTTTTCTTCTGGGAATTTATCTAAAGAGACCTGGAACACTAATGCTAAAGAATATAAGCACCCCTATGTTACTGCAGTTTTATTTACAATCGCCAAGATATGGAAGCAACCCAAATGTCTATCAGTAGATGAGTGCATAAAACAACTATGGGACATTTACACAATGGAATACTACTTGGCTGTAAAAAAGGAGGAAATCTTACCCTTATTGACACCCAAGATTATTATGTTAAGTGAAATAAGCCAGTCAGAGAAATATAAATATCATATGATTTCACTTATATGTGGAATCTAATGAAGAAACTGAACTAGCAAGCTGAATAGAGACAGACTCATTCATAGAGAGTAGAATGACAGCTCTGGGGGTGGGTGGTGTTGGATGAGGGTATGAAGGGAGTGAGTAACAAAGAATAAAAAGAAAAAAGCCTCATGGACATGGGCAACAGTGTGCTGACTGCGGGCAGGAGAGGGGGTGGGGCGAGGTGGAGGAGGGTGTAGAGGGATAAATAGTGATACACAGAGACTTGACCTGGGGTGGTGAACACACAATACAGTGCACAGATGATGTGCTGTAGAACTTGCACCTGGAACCTGTACAATTTTGTAACTAGTGTCACCCCAATGAATCAATAAAGAGGGGAAAAATAAAATATATTAAATGTTGCGAGGGAGGTGGGTTTGGCTGGGGTGGGGTGGGGGGAATGGTGGGGATAAAATGCAGACAAGTGTAATTGAAAAACAATAAAATAATTAAAAATTATATATATGCATATACACATGCACATATGTATACCGGAAACACATCAAAAATGCTTTGCAACATTGTATTTTCACAATTCTGGTTGGCTTAGGAGGAGGAAAAAATTTGTTGTAAGAGAAAAAGAAAAAGAAAAATGAATGAAAGAAAGAGAGTGAGACACACAGAGAAAAAGAAGGAAAGAAAAGAGATCATTAATCGATTGGAAAAAGGAGAAAGCAGAAACACAACTTTAGAGTTGCAATGAGGTAAGGACCACAATACAAGAAATTTCAAAGAACTTTAAGGAATTACATTTTCAACTCTATTTATTTGACACTACATAGGAATGAATAAGTATCTGGAAAAATAATTAATGAGTTTCTGAAAAAGAAATATGCATTTTTAACATATCAAATTCCAGGTATAATGTAGAAAAATCTGTCAAAAAGCTATTCTTCCTATCCCCCAACAAAGGAGTAGGCGAGATGGTTCCATAATTAACTTCTTTTTTAAAATTATTTATATACTTTTCTGTATTTTTAAAATTTTTTATTGTTATTCAATTACAGTTGTATGCCTTTTCTCCCCACCCCTCCACGCCAGCCCAGCCAAACCCACCTCCCTCCCCTACCTCCACCCTCCCCCTTGATTTTGTCCATGTGTCCTTTATAGTAGTTCCTATAATCCCCTCTCCTCACTGTCCCCTCCCCACTCCCCCCCTGGCTATTGTTAGATTGTTCTTAACCTCAATGTCTCTGGTTATATTTTGTTTGCTTTTTTCTTCTATTGATTATGTTCCAGTTAAAGGTGAGATCATATGGTATTTGTCCCTTACCACCTGGCTTATTTCATTTAGCATAATGCTCTCCAGTTCCATCCATGCTGTTGCAAAGGGTATAAGCTCCTACTTTCTCTCTGCTGCATAGAATTTCATTGTGTAAATATACCACAGTTTTTTGATCCACTCATTTGCTGATGGACACTTAGGTTGCTTCTAGTACTTGGCTATTGTAAATTGTGCTGCTATGAACATTGGGGTGCATAGGTTCTTTTGGATTGGTGATTCAGGGTTCTTAGGGTATAATCCCAGCAGTGGAATTGCTGGGTCAAAAGGCAGTTCCAGTTTTAGTTTTCACCAAAAGAAAAAAGCAAACAAAATATAACCAGAAACATCGAAGTTAAGAGCAATCTAACAATAACCAGAGGGGAGTGGGGAAGGGGCAGTGGGGAGAGGGTTTTTCAGGAACTACTGTAAAGGACACATGGACAAAACCCAGGGGGAGAGTGGAGGTAGGGGAGGGAGGTGGGCTTGTCGGGGGTGGAGTGTGGGGAGGGGAGAAAATGCAGACAACTGTAATTGAACAGCAATTAAAAAAAAAAACGAACAAAAAGAATAAATAAATAAAACCAAAAAAACAACCAGAACTGACAGAAAGTCAAACTGTATGGAAGTATGACAACCAAGGCGTTAAAGAAACATTCATCCAGACCAGTAGGAGGGGCAGAGATGGAGAGCAGGGGTGGAGAGGACTGGGGCACCTGGCAGACTGGGCACTCCCACATTTGCATGTGGGTAAACAGGGAGGAACAACTGAGAAGCAAGATAGACCCTGTAACCCAGGGTTGCAGCATGGGGAAATAAAGCCTCAAAACCTCTGAATGAAAAAACCTGTGGGGGTTAGGTGGCAGGAGAAACTCCCAGCCTCACAAGAGAGTTCGTTGGAGAGACTTACAGAGTCCTATAATGTACACAAACCCACCCACTCAGGAATCAGCACCAGAAGGGCCCAAATTGCTTGTGGGTAGTGCAGGAAGTGACTGAAAGCCGTCAGAGAGCTGAAGGAGTGGCATTGTCCCCTATCAGAACCCCACATACAGTGCCACAACACAGCGACCTGGGTTGCCCTTCCATAGCAAATACCTAAGGCCCTCCCCCTTATGACACAACAGGCAGGAGGAGACAAAAAGAAATGGCCCAAATGAAAGAACTTATCAAAGCTCCAGGAAAAATACAACTAAGTGATGAAGAGATAGACAACCTATCAGACCCACAGTTCAAAACATTGGTAATTAGGATGCTCAAGAATTGGTTGAGTATGGTCACAAAATAGAGGAAAAAGTGAAGGCTATGAAAGGTGAAATGAAGGAAAATGTACAGGAACCAACAGTAATGGGAAGGAAACTGGGACACAAATCAGCTGTTTGGAGCAGAAGGAAGAAATAAACATTCCACCAGAACAGAATGAAGAAACAAGAATTCAAAAAAATGAGGACAGGCTAAGGAACCTCCAGGACATTTTAAATGTTCTAACATCTGAATCATAGGGGTACCAGAAGGATAAGAGGAACAGCATGAAGTTGAAAACTTATTTGAAAAAATAATGAAGGTCTTCCCCAATCTGGAAAGGAAATAAACTTCCAGGAAGTCCAGGAAGCTCAGAGGATCCCAAAGAAGTTCAACCTAAGGAAGCACACACCAAGGCACATCATAATTGCATTACCTATTAAAGATAAGGAGAGAATCTTAAAAGCAGCAAGAGAAAAGGACACAATTACCCACAAAGGAGTTCTCATAAGTCTGTCAGCTGACTTCTCCAAAGAAACCTTACAGGAAAAAAAGGGCTGGAAAGTAGTATTCAAAGTCATGAAAGGCAAGGACCTACATCCAAGATTGCTCTATCCACCAAAGCTATCATTTAAATGGAAGGGCAGATAAAGTGCTTCCCAGATATGGTCAAGTTAAAGGAGTTCATCATCAGCAAGCCCTTATTATATGAAATGTTAAAGGGACTTCTCTAAAAAAAAAGGAAGAGATCAAAAATAGGGACAGTAAATGACAAGAAACACAACCATAAAAAACTGAACCTAAAAACCAAACAAACATAAAAACAAGAACAAACTAAGCATACAACTAGAACAGGAACAGAATCACAGAAATGGAGACCACATGAAGAGTCATCAGGTGGCAAGGGGGAAAAAAATGGGAATAGGTACAAGTAATAAGTAGCATAAATGGTAGGGAGAAAATAGACAGGGTATGCTAAGTATAGTATAGGAAATGGAGAAGCCAAAGAACTTATATGTACGACCCATGCACAGGGCAAAGAGGGGAATACTGGTGGGAGGGGGTGTGCAGGGCAGAGAGGAATAAAGGAGGGGGGGAGGCAATGGGACAACTGTAATAGCATAATCAATAAAATGTATTTTTAAAAAAGAAAAAAGAAAGAAATATTGCCATTTTGGACAGCATGCATGCACCCGGGGAGCGTTATGCTCAATGAAATAAGCCAGTCACAAAAAGACAAATACCATATGATTTCACTCATATGAGAAAACTAATGAACAAAATAAACCAACAAAACAGAAGCAGACTCAGAGAGAACAGACTGACAGCTATCAGAGGGGAGAGGGTTGTGGGGCTGGGTGAAGGGATTAAGCAAACAATCAAGCAAACAGCTCACAGACACAGACAACAATAGCAGGGTGATTAGCAGAGGGGAAGGGGGGTGAGGGAGGTTGAAGAGGGTATAAATGAGGTATAAATGGTTGAAGGAGGCATAACTAGGAGTAGTGAACACACAATACAATGTCCAGAGACTATATTATAGAATTGTACACCTGAGACCTATATAATTTGATGAACTAATGTCACCCCAATGAATTCAATTTTAAAAAAGGAGTCAAGAGTGGTTACCTGTGGGGATTTGAAAAGGAAGGGAAAATGAGCAATTCTTATCTCTTCTGAGCCATTTTAACCAAGTACATACAATTGACAGCACTAAAATGAGGGATATTAAATTATTTTAATAAATAAGTCAGGCTGTTCTGTGGAAGACCAAATGTACATATAGGAGAATCAATTGTAGCACTTTGCACTGTTAAGATAAAGTGCACATGTGACAGGGATTAGGAGGTAAGACCAACAGGAGTTGGTCATGGGTGAACACATGAGAACCAGTTCGGATCCTGAGTACAGACCTGGTGCTCAGGGTCAGACCTTAGGTCTAGCCAGGTTTGGGGAATTAGGCAGACTGTTTTGGGTGGGAAGCAAAAACCGCAGGTCATGGGCCAGTTGGGAACCAGTGGCCACAAGGGAGGCGCTCAAGTCAACTAGAGGACAGTAGCAGTTAAAGTGCACGTTCTGGCAGCAGTCCGACTTAGGTTTTAAACCTGGATGGAATTTTACCACTTGAATATATTAGACAAGTATCTTGAACTAAGACTCAGGATATTCTGTAAAATTAGGATAATGGGAACTCTTAGCTCACCAAATTATTGTGAGGATTACATGAGTGTGTAAATAAAGTGTTAAGCAAGTGCTTGGCAAAGAGTAAATTCTGAATGAAAGTTGGTTAGTATTATTAGTAGAATTTTGATCGAGTGGCACATAGGCAGGGTGAGACAGAACTTTCTAAAATAAAGGTTAGCAAGAGAATTAGCTGAGTCTTCAGGTTGAAGACAGCTGTTTCTACCATCGTCCATCTACTCAAATAAGCCACTAGTCATCAGTAGTCATCCCTGTGAGGCATGTGGATGAACTCTGACCTGGAAGTCATTCAGACCTCTTTTTACTTCATAGTTCTGTATATACAACTTTAAAGATATATATATACATACTTTTTGCTAGAGAAAATATACGTTTTAAATAATCATGTTATTTAAATTTCAACTTTATGTGGTGTTCCACTCTAAGGATTTCCAAGGCACCTAAAGGAGTGTCTTACACATATCATGATAAAACACATGAAATACACATACGCTGAGGGAATAAAGCTAAGGTTACCACTGTGTAGGGAAGTTTATTATTATTTAACCTGAAATAGCAAAGTACACTTAGAAACAATATTTAGCTATGAAATAACTTACCATTTATACCCCCCATGACTATCAATTAGAAGTGCACCAAAATCTAGATATTAAAATTTGACAAGTTCAAAATTAATAGACCCCTTAAAGATTAGTTGTGTTCATGTGAAGTGAACTTCTCAACACTCACTTGAGAATGTGATAATGATCCCTGGTGCTTTGGAATTCACATTTGAGTCTCTACGATCTTCAGAGATTTATCCCCAAAGGGAAATAATAATAAAAGGCACCATTGCTACTATATAATAACAATGACTTATCTGTAAGGTGAATGATTTCATATCAAGAGGTAAGATTTTGTCTTTTATGGGTAATCTATGATTTCCCTTTATACTCTAAAGTTGCACTCCTAAGACACAGTGGGAAAAAAACACACATGTAATCTGGCAGAGAGCTAGCAAGTAACCTTAAGTGAATTAACCTAAATTTCACCAGTCCAGTTGGTGGGTATAAACAAATATAATTCAGGGTACCAGGATCCCTCATTTACCCACCCATAAGACCAGAAGGTCACATGATCTTTCACACTATCTGACCTTGGCACTCAACTCTAATGCTAATAAATTCAATAGCTTGAGATGCTTTGGGGGTTTACTGTTTGTAAATACCCAAAGACTTCCTTTGTTTATTGTTTTGAATGCTTTAGCTTACAGGCAACGAGATACTTTGGACAAAGTGGAGAATATACAGCCAGAAAACTTGGAGGTGAGGTTCAAGTGGGCCACGGGCTAGAAAAACTTGGGTAAAGTGAACTTTTTAGGCTCTAGCTTCATTCAGCTGCATTATTATGCTGAAACTAAATTTATTTCATTCTATAATACTCTAATTATAAAACATTGTTATATTAGGAAATGATTTGATTTGTTTAAATAAATTTATACAGCATTTAGGTTGATATTTCAAACTACGTGATATAACAGTATTTTAATTGTAATGTTAAATGTACATAATACATTTACAACAGGTGTCTTTATTTATAATGACAATTTAAAAATCCTTCCTATTGTAAACTGCATTGCTATGAACATAGGGGTGCATAGGTTCTTTTAAATTGGCGTTTCAGGGTTCTTAGGGTATAATCCCGGCAGTGGAACTTTGAGGGCAAAATACAGTTCCATTTTTAGTTTTCTGAGGAAATTCCATACTGTTTTCCACAGTGGCTGCACCAGTCTGCATTCCCATCAATGGTATACTAGGGTCCCCTTTTCTCCACAGGCTCACCAGAACTTGTTTGTTGATTTGTTTATGATGGCGATTTTGACCAGTGTGAAGTGGTATCTTATACTGGTTTTAATTTGCATCCCTCTGAAGGCTAGTGATGCTAAGCATCCTTTCATATGTCTCTGGGCCCTCTGTATGTCCTCCTTGGAGAAGTGTCTGTTTAGGTCCTTTGCCCATTTTTTAATTGGATAGTTTGTCTTTCTTGTGTGGGGTCCTGTGAGTTCTTTAAAGATTTTGGAGATCAAACCCTTGTCCAAGGTATCATTGGCAAATACATTTTCCCATACGGTTGGTTCCCTTTTCATTTATTTTCTTTAGCCATGCAGAAGCTTTTTAATTTCAAGAAGCCCCATTTGTTTATTCTTTCCTCTATGTCCCTTGCTCTAGGAGCCTATTGGTGAAAATACTGCTGCATGGAATAGCTGAGATTTTCCTACCTATGTTCTCCTCTAGGACTTTTATGGTATCGTGACTTATATTTAAATCTTTCATCCATCTTGAGTTTATTTTTGTGTATGATGTAAGTTGGAGGTCAAGTTTCATATTTTTGCATGTAGCATCCAGATCTCCCAACACCACTTGTTGAAGAGGCTATTTTTACTCCATTTTATGCTCCTGCCCCCTTTGTCCAATATGACTTGACCATCAAGACATGGGTTTATTTCTGGGCTCTCTGTTCTGTTCCATTGGTCTATGTGTCTGTTCTTATGCCAGTACCAGATTGATTACAGTAGCCTTGTAATATAGCCTAAGTGTCCATCAGTAAATGAGTAGATCAAAAAACTGTGGTACATTTACATAATGGAAAACTACACAGCAGAAAGAAAGAAGGAGCTCCTACCCTTCTCAACAGCATGGATGGAACTAGAGAGCATTATGCTAAGTCAGGACGTGAAAGACAAATACCATATGATCTCACCTATAAGTGGAACCTAATCAACAAAACAAACAAGCAAGCAAAATATAACCAGAGATGTGGAAAATAAAGAACAAACTGACAGTAACGAGAGGGAAGGGAGGATAATGGGGGGGAAAGGCGATGGACCATCAGGGAACATGTATGAAGGACCCATGGACAAAGACAATGGGAGTGGGGCAGAGGATTGAATGTGTAGGTGGAAGTGAGTAGGGCAGGAGAGATTAATGGGGGGGGAAATGGGGACAACTGTAATTGCACAACAATGAAATATAATAATAAAATAATTAAAATCCTTTCTATTGCTTCTTTGTCCTATTAAAAATTGTATTTCTCCTTTCAAGAAAATTTTACCCTTTGAGACAGCATGGCTAGACCTGGAGAACATTTTGCTAAGTGAAATAAGCCAGTCAGAGAAAGACAAATACCATATGATTTCACTCCTATGTGGAATCTAATGAACAAACTGAACTAACAAGCAAAATAGAGACAGACTCATACACAGAGAGCAGGCTGACAGCTCTGGGAGCAGGTGGTTGGGGTGGAGGGATTGGGCAAAAAAGAAAAAGAACTCATGGTCAGGGACAACAGGGTGCTGATTATGGGGATGTGGGGGGTGGGGGTGGAAGAGGGTACAAGTGGGATAAATGGTAACGGGAAAAAAGCTACAAAAAAAGAATAACTGAATGAAAAAATTTGTGTTTCTCCTTTTAAAAAATGAACTTGTTTTACTGATAAAAATGTAAACTTTCTCTATAACTATGCACCTCCTTCATACATTACCTGTAAAAAGAGGAATTTGTTACCATGCATTTCCGACTCAACTACATCATGAGTATTACTTAATTTCATTTACAGTGTAGTTAGAAAAGGAATGGACTGGATTCAAAGTGTTTTGAGATTCACGACTTGATGCTGCCCTTTGCTAGGTAAACTTGGTAAGTTACTGACCAGTGGCAAATCAGTTACTTCATCTATAAATACAAGTCCTCAGTATTATTTCTTGGAAATTAATATCTAAATGTTTTACACTGTGCTTAGCATTTAGTAACCTTTCAATAAGTGTTAGGTATTACATCTCCATTACGTAATCCAATATTTATGCTTTCATCTTCCGTGTTATACTGACAATTCCTATCTGCTATTCTGACAAGCCTTATGTTTTCAATGCTTAGATTTTAAGCCACTGTAAGTACATTTTATAAATTCACAATATAAAGAGAAAAAGATACACATTATTTGAAGCAGGTTCTGTAGTGTTGCTGAAAAAAGTTTATTTTTCTTATATTTATTATATATTTTCCATTACCATTTAGTCCCTTTAAACCCCCTTCCCCCAGCAATCACCACACTTCTCCATGTCCATGAGTCCTTTTCCTTTCTGCTCAATCCCTCCACCCCTTAACTACCCCCTCACTAGCTGTCAAAATATACAAGATTTATTGCACATAGCTCTGGACTCTAAAAAATGCCCAGACTTGGCTTAAATAATTGTTTTGTTTAGAATAATTTTTATGTGCATTAATGAAGATAAACCACTGAACTCACAACTTTTTTTACTGTTGACACTATTACAGATGTCTCCCACTTCCCCCACCCCTTGCCTCTCTCCACCCAGCCCATGTCCCCCCAACTCCCAGCTCTCATCACATTGTTGTCTGTGTCTGTGGGCTCTGTATACATGCATGTGTGTTCTTTGGCTGATCTCTTCCAGTCCTCCCCACCCGCCTCCCCTCTGAATCTGTCAGTCTGTTCCATGTATCCATGCCTCTGGCTTCATTTTGTTCATCGGTTTATTTTGTTCATTAGATTCCACATTTGAGTGATGACATTAATGTAATGTTTCATCACAGGTTCATTTGGGTAGCAGCAACATTATCTCATGGATTCCCTGGGGCCCGGGAACCACACTGTGGTGACAGACTTCATTTTCCTGGGCTTAACTGATGACCCAGTCCTTCGAGTCATCCTCTTTGTGATCATCCTGTGTATCTACCTGGTGACCGTGTCTGGCAATCTCAGCACAATCGTTCTTATCAGAATCTCTTCTCAGCTCCATCATCCTATGTATTTTTTTCTGAGCCACTTGGCTGTTGCTGACACATACCTTTCAACTTCCGTCACACCCAATATGCTTATAAACTTCCTGGTGGAGAGAAATCCGATCTCCTATCACGGATGTGGCACGCAGCTTGGTTCAACTGCTGTCTTTGGGATAGTCGAGTGCTTCCTTCTGGCTACGATGGCATATGATCGCTTTGTGGCAATCTGCAACCCACTGCTTTATTCAACCAAAATGTCCACACGAGTCTGTGTTCAGTTCCTCATAGTGGCTTACGTGGGTGGTTTTCTCAATGCTTCCTCCTTTACTATTTGCTTCTATTTTTTATTCTTCTGTGGACCAAATGAAATCAATCATTTTTTCTGTGATTTTGCCCCTCTAGTGGAACTCTCCTGTTCTGATAGCAGTATCCCTGCAGTTGTTCCCTCATTTACATCTGGCTCCATCTTCGTGGTCACAGTGTTTGTCATACTTGTCTCCTACATCTACATCCTCATCACCATCCTGAAGATGAACTCCAACGAGGGGCGGCACAAGGCCTTCTCCACCTGCTCATCCCACCTCACAGTGGTCACCCTGTTCTATGGGACCATCACATTCATATATGTGATGCCCAAGTCCACTTTCTCAACTGACCAGAACAAGGTGGTGTCTGTATTCTACACAGTGGTGATTCCCATGCTGAACCCCATCATCTACAGCCTCCGGAACAATGAAATCAAGGGGGCTCTGAAAAGAGTGCTTCATAAAAAAACATTTTCTTAGTGAAACCTGTTATTTTGTGGGGTTTGATATGATGACATACCTTAAATGTAAGAATAAAGGAAATCGAGTGTCTGTAGTCAAAATATATTTATCTACATGTCATTAGCCAATGTGGAGCTTTTTGTGAGGATAGGAGGTGAATTTTCTGGTATCAAATAATGTAGGTGGTTCTCATCCAATCAGTTGAAGTGATTAAAAACAAAATAAAACAATTGGAGGTCCCTGATAAAACACTGGTTCTGTCTCCTGGGTGTGTCAGAACTAAACACTGTGACATCAATTTTTACTGGAATTTTTTTGATATATTTATTGATTATGCTATTACAGTTGTCCCATTTCCACCCCTTCACTCAACTCCGTCCTGCCCACCCCCTCCCTCCCACATCCCCCCCCTATAGTTCATGTTCATGGGTCATACTTATAAGTTCTTTGGCTTCTACATTTCCTACACTATTCTTACCCTCCCCCTGTCTATTTTCCACCTATCTTTTATGCTATTTATTCTCTGTACCTTTCCTCCCTCTCTCCCCCTCCCAATCCCCTATTGATAACCCTCCATGTGATCTCCATTTCTGTGGTTCCTGTTCTAGTTGTTTGCTTAGTTTTCTTTTGTTTTGGTTTTAGGTGTGTTTGTTAATAACTGTGAGTTTGCTGTCATTTTTACTGTTCATATTTTTTATCTTCTTTTTCTTAGATAAGTCCCTTTACCATTTCATATAATAATGGCTTGGTGATGATGAACTCCTTTAACTTGACCTTATCTGAGAAGCACTTTATCTGCCCTTCCATTCTAAATGATAGCTTTGCTGGATACAGTAATCTTGGATGTAGGCCCTTGCCTTTCATGACTTGGAATACTTCTTGCCAGTCCCTTCTTGCCTGTAAGGTCTCTTTGGAGAAATCAGCTGACAGTCTTATAGGAACCCCTTTGTAGGTAACTGTGTCCTTTTGTCTTGATGCTTCTAAGATTCTCTCCTTCTGCTTAATCTTGGGTAATGTAATGATGATGTGCCTTGGTGTGTTCCTCCTTGGGTCCAGCTTCTTTGGGACTCTCTGAGCTTCCTGGACTTCCTGGAAGTCTATTTCCTTTGCCAGATGAGGGAAGTTCTTCATTATTTGTTCAAATAAGTTTTCAATTTTTTGTTCTTCCTCTTCTCCTTCTGGCACCCCTATAATTTGGATGTTGGAACATTTCAAGATGTCCTGGAGGTTCCTAAGCCTCTCCTCATTTTTCTGAATTCTTGTTTCTTCATTCTTTTCTGGTTGGATGTTTTCTTTCTTCTTTCTGGTCCACACCGTTGATTTGAGTCCCAGTTTCCTTCGCATCACTATTGGTTCCCTGTACATTTTCCTGTGTTTCTCTTAGCATAGGCTTCATTTTTTCATCTAGTTTTCGAACAAATTCAACCAATCTGTTAGCGTCTTAATAAGCAGTGTTTTGAACTGTGCATCCGATAGGTTGGCTATCTCTTCCTCGCTTAGTTGTATTTTTTCTGGAGCTTTGGAGTGTTCTGTCATTTGGGCCTTTTTTTTTTTTGTGTTGGCGTGTCTGTTACGTTAAGGGACGGAGCGTTAGGTGTTCCCTGGGGCGGGGTAATGCTGGTCACTGCGCTGTGTTGCTATACGTCGGGGAGGGGCCAAGAGGGAGCAATGGGGCCAGCTTCCCTCTCCACCGGATTTCAGTCTTTTACTCCGCTACCCACAATCAAACGGGGCCCCTCTTGTGCTGGTTCCCGAGTGGGTGGGCTTGTGCACGCCCGAGGCCCCTGTGGGTCTCTCCAACGACCTCTCCTGTGAGGCTGGGAGTCTCTCCTGCTGCCGCCCCAACCCCCACGGGTTTTTTCAATCAAAGGTCTGAGGCTTTATTTCCCCGCACTGGAGCCCTGGGTTGCGTGATCTGCTTCGCCCGACTCCGTTCGTCCGGGTTTATCTGTGAGCAAGTGTGGGGCCAAGGGGTGCTACCTGCCGCTCTGACTGCCCTGTTCTCTGCCACTCTGAGTTTGGCGCTCTCGGTTTATCTGTACGCGAATGTGGGGTCGCAGGGTCTGCTAGTGCTCGGACTGCCTGCCCCGTTCGTCCCACATTACGTCAGTCTCGGTCCCGCCAAGGCCACTCGAGTTCTCTCCACCCTGGCTGCCCTTCTCTGCCCCTCCTACTGGTCTGGATGTATGTTTCTTTTTTATCTACTTGGTGTCAGACTTCCTTGCTGTTCCATTTTCTGTCAGTTCTGGTTGTGCGAGGAGGCGCAGTGTGTCTACCTATGCCTCAATCTTGGTTTTCCCTTACTGGAATTTTTATTCTGCTGGACTGCATTTGGACTTTGGAACTGCTACCTCTACAATTGTCGGAGCCAATTCCTTAAAGCACCTATCTCTCCATCGCTCTATCTTTCTATCTGTCTCCTATTGGTTTTGTTTCTCTAGAGAATATGAATACAACTGTAACTAATTTTCTTCTTCCTGCTCTTACTCTCTTCCCATCATTCTCCACACATCAGTCATAGCCATAAATCTAAATAGCTTAGTTCCTTTGTTAATATCCCCCAAGGATCTTAGAGTAAAGACAACAATTCTGAACATGGCTTATAAAGTCTTGAACATGGCCCATCCTTCTTTTTGCCTCTCACCACTTTTCCCTTGATCTCTAAACACATGAACTCTGGGAATCAGTTGTGGTTTTCTTTAAATCCTTAAGTATTCCATGTTCTTTACCACATCAGGGCCACTCATATGCAGTAGCTCTACCTGAAATGCATTCTTCTCCTCACCTCAGTAATGCCTAATGATTCTATGGGTACTAACCCAAAAGCTGTTTTCTATCTTCTAGAAAGTCTTTCTGAGGTTCCAACCAAATTACGTACACCTGTTATCCCACTGTAGAACCCTGTACATTTTCTTCAGAATACTCAGGGCACATTACAGTTGAACATTCAGTATTTGTTTTCTCCACAATGTTGGAGGCTTCTTATAGACAGCCACAATGTCTTTCCTCTCTCCCCGTGCATCTATGTTCACACAGGTCCTGCACCATAGTAAGCATAAGTGCTTAGTTGAAATGAGACAACTAATAAATGAATGGCTAGCTGAATGAAGCTTTTGCTGTGTCACGAATGACTGGCTCTGGTAGTTGTGACTCCTGACCACTGATCTGTGGGATGTTTCATCCTGATTCAAGTGGCTGAATGTCTGTGTCAGATTTTGCTATAACTCTGACAGGCCATTACACAAACCTATGCTCTCCACAGTTATGCCTCTGCCTCCACACTGATGAACTCAGATTGTCAACTAGAATCCCAGCACAGTGATTAAAAGTGTTGTGAACACCATCTTTTGAATAAAGTCCCCCTTGTGTCTTTGCCTGGTTGGAGAGTTAAAAGATCTAGAAGTCAAATATTAATAAGGGTAGTATTATGAAAAATCAAACAAGAGGATATAACCCTAATAAGTATTTATGCACCGAACATTGGAGCACCTAAATATGTAAAGCAAATATTGACAGAAATAAAAGTAGAGATCAATAGGAATATAGTCAGAGAAGGATACTTTAACACCATTGGTATCAATGGGTGTAGCACCCAGACAGAAAAATCAATAAGGAAACAGCAATCTTAAATGACACATTAGAATACATGAATTTAATTGGCATTTTTAGGACATTTCACATCATAGCAGCAGAATATACATTCTTTTCCAGTGCACATGGTGTATTTTCTTTATTAAAAAAATGTTTTATTTGTTTTTAGATTGAGGGAAAGGGAGGGAGAAACAGAGGGAGAGAAACATCGATGTGTGAAAGAAACAATGATCAGCTGCCTCTTGCATGCACCTCAAGTGAGACTGGGGAAGTAACTCAAGCCTGTGCCCTGACCAGGATTCAAGCCAGTGACCTTATGCTTTGTAGGATGATGCCCAACCAACTGATCCACACTGATCAGGGTGCACATGGTGTATTTTCCAGGAGAGACCACATATTAAGCTATAAAACAAGTTTCAGTGAATTGAAGATTGAAATCATATCATGCACCTTCTCTGATCACAATGGTACGAAAACTAGAATTCACAAGAAGAAACCTGAGCAACATACACACATGCGGAGGCTAAGTAACACGCTGTGACACGATGAATGGATTAGCCATGAGATCAAGGAAGAAGTTAAAAAATACTTTGAGACAAATGAAAATGAAACCACAACAACCCCAAAAACTATGGGACAGAGACAAAGCAGTTCCAATAACTTCGTCCACAGTAATAAAGGTCTACCTCAAGAAAGAAGAAAAACCTCAAATAAACAATCTACGCTGACATCTAAAAGATCTATGAAAAGAACAAAGTCCAAAATGAGTAGAAGGAAGGAAAGAATCAAGTTTAGAGTGAAATAAGAAAATCGAGTATAAAATAACAATAGGAAAAAAATCAGTGAAACCAAGAGCTACGTTTTCAGGTAAACAAAATTGATAAAACTTTATTCAGACTCATGAAGAAAAAAAATATAAGGGTCAAACCACTGTGCACGTGCAGAAAGGCTGAATCCCCATCCAAGGGCTCAGTCCACAGCCGCCATGAAAACCCAGACAAGCAGGAGCAAGATACGCAGTGTCTCTGCTATCTCTGTTGAGCGCTACCTACACGAGTCTACTTGTTTAAGTCCAGGAAGTTGTGCCATAGTTTATTACACAAGAGTAGATCATCAGAACAATCTAGGTAATGGATATATTGTTGCTAACAGTCTGATTTTTTCAGCATGGCTTTATGTTTTCAATATTTCATAAAATGCCAGAAAACATTTTTGAGTGGCATTGCAGTAAATGGAGATTTCAGTCAACATGAATTTTCCTGGTCAGCAAGACCTTCTAAAGAAGAGTTACTTAGTGAGAAAGCAGCCACATCAATCTGTCTACGTGTTCCTATTCTTTTCCACCTTTCTTCTGACAGATTCCTGGGCAACACTCAGTATGACAGGCCCTCTCCCCCTTGCACCGTATACAGGACAGAGGCCTATGGGGTTTGGCAAACGTTCAGAACTATAAAATATAGTATTGAGTAGGAAGTGAAATAAACCTGAAGGAATCATCCACACTTTAAACTGTACTTGAACAAGTAGAGTTTCAATTACTTGGTTTGTTTTTCAGATAAATAAGAACAAACCTGACCGAATAGTTATGATACTACATCAGAATGAAAACATTATTTTGTGAACATCACAATGAGTTCTAAGTCCACAGAGGACAATCTTCCTGGTGTCCCATGGAGAGGAAGGAACTCCAAGTGGTGTCAAGGGTAATGGTCTCAGGTGACCACAAAATTCTCATTGGATGTTACAGGAAACCCAGCTTCAGACATAAAGAACAGAGTTTTACCCTATTGTCATAAGAAACCCGGTACGTTCAGACGCAGAGTGAATGCATCACAGGGCTTCTAAGGGCAAAATGGCTTAAACACTTAAGCCTAAGTATTACAGAAAGAACTGTAGAACACTGTGCATAAGCTATGAGTTCCTCACGTAGCTTAATGTTTTTCTCTTTAAAAAAAATTGGAAGTGACTTCTCTTGTCATAATGTGGGAAGTTTATGCACAATTAGCAGACAGACAACAGCACTGAGGAGGTCAGAAATCTGAAAACTGAAGATTGGACCGCAAACGCCAGAGCAGAGTGTGCCAAGAGGGATTGACTTCACACAGGCAACCCAGCAGAAGAGCTGGTACAGTGTTACAGGCAACTGTGAGCAGGTGAGTACTGCTGAGCATCTGTGGGAAAGCTGTCTATAAGCCATGTGATATTTCAGCAAATGGAAATAGAATTAGCAGGTACTGGACACTTACAATCTGATAGGTCTGCATGCACAGCATTGTAACCCTGAGAGGAGGTATATGTAAGGCCACGTTACACAGGAGAAGACTGGTTATCACGGAAATTAAATTACTGTATGTAATTTGTACGTAATAGAAGCAGAGCTTGGATTGGAACCCAGACTCCTCTAATTCTGCTCAATTCCCATTACTAAATAATTCCTGCTCTAATCTCAAGGCTAATTAGGTGATTTCGTTGTATCACAACAATTAAGCAGGAAAGAGTAAAGAAAGCCATGTGTTAAAATCCTTGTGCAATTTCCATAGTTCACTCATTATTTAATTGTAAATTTCACTGTACACCATTGGCAATTTAATTCTTTGCGTCTCTGCACATGCACCTCTGATTTTCCTTTGATAACTCACTATGTCTGCAAACTTATGCACTCGTGATTTATAAAACAACAAGCATTCTCACTGAGAAAACTAATAAAAAATATGTACATATACACATACATACACGCATATACATACATATATATGAACTTAGAAGGCCATGAATAACCAGAACATATATGAGCCTTATGAACCTACAATTTACATAAATTTTGTTAAACTTCCTATCAGAATGCATACCTCAAATTCAGGAAAACATACTCCTTTATTTTCCTAACCTGAGGTCAACTGTGACATGAAGACATTAAAAGGAAAATTCCAGAAATAAAAAAATTTATCATAAATTGTGGGCCATTCTGAGTAGCATGATGAAGTCTCACACCATCCTACTCTGCCAGCCCTGGGAATGAATCATCCCGTTGTCCAGCAAATCCACGCTGCATATGCGCTATCCCCCACCCTAGTTAGTCACGTAGCAGCTGTCTTGGTTATCAAATCAGCTGTCACAGCACCACAGTCCTTGTGTTCAGTTGGTCCACATATTACTTAATAATGGCCCAAAGCACAAAACAGTGATGTTAGCAATTCAAATATGCCAAAGAGAAGCCAAAAAGTGCTTCCTTTATATGAAAAAGTTTTTACCATAGTTTGACATGTGTAATGCACTCCTGTGTACAATGCGCACCCACGTTTTTGTGAGAGTTATGCACGGGATTACTATATGCATGGTATACAATCATTATACCCATGTATAATGTGCATCCTTATTTTCCCCTCAAAAACTGGGAAAAGAACTATGCATTATAATGGCAAAATACCGCATTTATGGATAGGAAAAAACATTATATAGCATTCAGTAGTATCTGCAGGTTCAGGCATCACTGGGGGTCTTGGCATGTAGGATGTGGATAAGGGAGGACTACCGTATCTCTCTTCTGAAAATTGTAGAAAGGCTGATTCAAAGCTAACTTTTATTCTGATTGGATTAAAAGAAAGTTGAATGCACTTTTCCAAACACTTGGTAATAAACATTCCCATTTCTGCATCTTTTCACATTGGCCCATGAGCTGAAAAGAAGTGTAGCCACCAGGAAAATCCTCCAGCTCAGTCTGGAGGGGAATGATGACTGACGTGATGGTCCCAGGGGTTCCCAAGCTGGTCATGGTTCTAATGTACCTCTTGGAAGGTGGACTGGTTTACAGTGCCCACTGTTCAGGGTTTTGATGTGGTAATTGGACAGGAGTCTGCAAAGTGGCTTAATATCAAGAAGTAGCCTCAAGTTCCTGTACCTCTCACTGATATTTGAAGAAACCAGACGTGATAAGTCCACTAGATCTCTCTGCAAAGACGAGGCACAAATAAACTGGAAATGGGTGTTTCAGGGAAAAAATCAATGATGTGCCTTGCAGTTATGGAAGTGTGTATCCCAAGGAGGGCTGGGCCAGAAACATCTCCCTCACACTCTGTCCCTCTCAGAGGGACTAGAAGTAGTGGGAATGATGTCATATTGACATATTCTCAATCACCACTTCCCTTGAGTATTTTGAGGAAAGTAGGGTTTACTACCAAACAAATGGAGAAAGGGAGTAACAGAATCACAGTGAGAGATTCAAAACTGAAACACAACAATTTCTCCTGAAGTTTTTCTGTTCTCTTCTTAGAACGATCTGTCAGAAACTTGTAATGGATGTGAGCAAAAGTATATAATCCCTGAGAAGATTCCCATGGTGACCCCAATGTGCTCCCTAGGGGCAGTATGGCAATCATGTGTTATTTGATGTACAGAGGATAAAGTATATTGTTTGGACTAGAAAACAAGTCTTTATGGCTTTGTTCCAATGGAAACCACTCTGAGAATAGTTTACAGGGTTTCTCTCTTTTTTTGGAGGCAGTGGGGGATACACTTCATTCATTAAACGAGTATGTATTAAATATCGACACACAGTTATCACATTGCTAGGTGATATGGCTCTATCTTAGTGGGTATTGAAATGTATCGAAGGAGGCAGCCAACAAAGCACATATCCAAATTAAGTAAATGCTAAAGAGAGAAAAGAATATAGATGAAAAGAATTGGTCAGTGCACCTAAGAAACAACCACGTGAGGCTTCCTGGGGGAGATGGAACTCATTTATTTGTTGAACTCTCATCACACACATGCGTGTATTTACCAGGTTATGCTGCAAGTATGTGGACAAAATGGTAAAAGAGCTCTCACCATTGTTTCCTTCTTTTGATGGCATTTTTCTCTATCTGAGTGGGAGAGGTAATACGTCTTATTCCATGTTACATTCCCACACATGGGAGTGACTAACACATCAGAGACATTAAATAAATATTTGTGGAGCTAATCGATGAGTCTTACATAGTCGATCAGATAAACTGTACCTTAGTTTCCATTTTTGTAATATCAGGATTGAAATACTTAATGTGCAGAGATGTTGGGGAAATTTAGTGAGAATATTCTATCAAACACACAGCATATTGACCAGCACATTTCAGAGGCTGAGTAAATACTGGTTACCTGACATACTTCTTGTATATTGTTTGTCCAGTAATTCAGTACATTAAAAAAAACAACACAAACTTTTCAGCTAAAGGTATATTTTCTTCAAGCTTTGTAGATCTTCAAGTGCTTTCCAGTGTGTCTCTATCATCTTTCCTCAACCGTCAACTCTACACGCATGTCTTCTCACTGTTATCTTTTCCTCCCCTTACAGCAGTGCCTGAAACCAAACCACATTCTGTACAGAAGGTCTCACACTCAGCACAGTGGATGTTTTAAGGACTCATGAAAATGGCCAGAGAACTTAAGCTCTAATAAGAGCTGTGCTGCGAAGCAGCCCTTTCCACCAGTGTATCAGTGAGAACACATCCTGAAAACTTCCCTGAAAGGTCAAGAATTAATCTGACATCACGAACACAAACGAGCCATCTAGGATGGGGGTGGACTCTCCACAACCATTTTGCCTTCGAGATCTGCATGAATGGGAGATAGTTATTGAACACCTCCAACCTCCACTTACTGTCATGGATAGAAAACCAGTACGAATTCCAGAACAGTGAATTCATTTATTAGGTCTATTCAATGACATAATTGTTAGCCAAGTGGCCACCACTTTCTGGTAATCACCTCTGGAAACAGTATTACCAAGAATGTTTGGAAACCATTCAAAAAGAATTTCTTACTTCTTAAATTCACATTGCTTCAGTCAACCTCGTCGGGCACTTCTCTATGCCTGCCAGTCTATAACTAGATCACACATACACATTGCACACCTGCTGCCCTCATACTCTGGTAGGGGAGAAAATAAGCATTTTTCATATTGCCCTCTTTCTTGCAGACACTGACTGCAGAGGAGGGCGATAAAGAAGTGATAAATAAGGTTGATCCCAGGATAGACTTGGCATACTTTATGACATTTACACAGATTCTCCTACTAGGATCTTTCTCAGTCCCCTGAATCCTGACCTTGAATTCATCCTGGCCCATTTCAATCCCAATGCTCAGGATCACTCATGGACAGTTGTCTTGCCATTGTCCAGGAACTCTTGATTAAAGTCCACATGACATCAATGCTTTTAATAATCTTGCCATAGTCTTGACCTCAAGGATATCTGCCTGCATCTGTGGGAGAGTGACTGAGCCCACTGCATGATGGGCAACTGTACCACAGTGAGCACATTCCTTCTGTGGGGATTTTCCAGTTTCCCAGACCTGCAGGGTCTCCTGTTTGTGATGATTTTCTTGTCCCATGTGACCATATTAGCTGCAAATGTGTCCATAATGGTGGCCATCAAGCTCAGCCACAACCTTCACACCCCGATGTACTTTTTCCTCTCTGGCTTGTCCTTTTCAGAAACCTGTACCACTATGGTAGTCATCCCCCGAATGCTAGTGGACTTGCTATCAGACAGCAAGACCATTTCCCTTCCTGAGTGCGCCACACAGATGTTCCTCTTCTTGAGCTTGGCAGGCAATAACTGCTTCATCGTGGCTGCCATGTCCTACGACCGTTACACTGCCATTCACAACCCGCTGCACTACCCCATCCTCATGACCCACAAGACCTGCCTTCAGCTCATGATGGCCTCTTGTGTCACTGGGATCGTGGTGTCTCTGTGCATTGTCCTCATAGTATTCAACTTGTCTTTTTGTGACTCCAGCATCATCCAGCACTTTTTCTGTGACATCACACCTGTAGCCTCCATTGCCTGTGATTACACTTTGTTTCAGAAAATGATCCTTCTTGCACTCACTTCCTTTGTGTTAGTGGGCACCTTCATTTTAATTATGATTTCCTATGTCTTCATTGTGGTCACAGTTGTGAAGATGCCCTCTGCAAGGGGGAGGTATAAGGCCTTTTCGACTTGCTCCTCTCACCTCACTGTAGTGTGCATACACTATGGTTTTTCTGGCTTTGTCCATTTGAGACCCAAGGAAACTGATTCATTTCATGAAGATATGCTGATGTCTGTGACATATACAGTGCTGACTCCTCTGCTTAATCCCATAGTTTACAGCCTAAGGAACAAAGACATGCAAATAGCTCTAAGGAGAGTACTAGGAAATGTCAGTAGGTTTTTCTCTCATATGGCAAGTAAAAGAGCCTTGAACACTTCTTAGGACATGTACAGAGCCTGCCCTGACTGGTGTGGCTCAGTTGGTTGGGCATTGTCTCACAAAGTGAAAGGTCGCTGGTTCGATTCCCAGTCAGGGTACATGCCTGGGTTGTGGGCCCAGCAGGCAAGTACCCATTTGGGGCACATGAGAGGGGCAACTCTCAATGTTTCTCTCTCACATCAATGTTTCACTCCCTGTCTTTCTCCTTCCCTTCTCCTCTCTCTAAAAATAAATAAATAAAATTTTAAAAAATCTATAGAGCATTGATAAATAAAGGTGAAGAAAGTGGAGTACTCCTAATAAAAATTAGCACTTTATGTGCAAAGCAGTTAACGTGTGTTCTATTTGTCTGATGTGTCCTGGCCTCATTCTTTTCCTACTATAAACTAGATGTAGTTTTTAAAATATTTTGCACAATTCATGAGAGAAATGTGAATTAAAGTACAACAGATATCACCTTGTACCTGTCAGAATAACTACCATCTATAAATCAGTAAACAGCAAATGTTGGTGAAGATGTGGGAAAAAGGAACCCCAGTACACTGTTGGTGGGAAAGCACATTGGTGCAGCCAGTGGAAAGCAATATCTGGAAAAAGTAAAAATGGAACTGCCCTATGACCCAGTGATTTTTCTTCTGGGAATTTATCTAAAGAGACCTGGAACACTAATGCTAAAGAATATAAGCACCCCTATGTTACTGCAGTTTTATTTACAATCGCCAAGATATGGAAGCAACCCAAATGTCTATCAGTAGATGAGTGCATAAAACAACTATGGGACATTTACACAATGGAATACTACTTGGCTGTAAAAAAGGAGGAAATCTTACCCTTATTGACACCCAAGATTATTATGTTAAGTGAAATAAGCCAGTCAGAGAAATATAAATATCATATGATTTCACTTATATGTGGAATCTAATGAAGAAACTGAACTAGCAAGCTAAATAGAGACAGACTCATTCATAGAGAGTAGAATGACAGCTCTGGGGGTGGGTGGTGTTGGATGAGGGTATGAAGGGAGTGAGTAACAAAGAATAAAAAGAAAAAAGCCTCATGGACATGGGCAACAGTGTGCTGACTGCGGGCAGGAGAGGGGGTGGGGCGAGGTGGAGGAGGGTGTAGAGGGATAAATAGTGATACACAGAGACTTGACCTGGGGTGGTGAACACACAATACAGTGCACAGATGATGTGCTGTAGAACTTGCACCTGGAACCTGTACAATTTTGTAACTAGTGTCACCCCAATGAATCAATAAAGAGGGGAAAAATAAAATATATTAAATGTTGCGAGGGAGGTGGGTTTGGCTGGGGTGGGGTGGGGGGAATGGTGGGGATAAAATGCAGACAAGTGTAATTGAAAAACAATAAAATAATTAAAAATTATATATATGCATATACACATGCACATATGTATACCGGAAACACATCAAAAATGCTTTGCAACATTGTATTTTCACAATTCTGGTTGGCTTAGGAGGAGGAAAAAATTTGTTGTAAGAGAAAAAGAAAAAGAAAAATGAATGAAAGAAAGAGAGTGAGACACACAGAGAAAAAGAAGGAAAGAAAAGAGATCATTAATCGATTGGAAAAAGGAGAAAGCAGAAACACAACTTTAGAGTTGCAATGAGGTAAGGACCACAATACAAGAAATTTCAAAGAACTTTAAGGAATTACATTTTCAACTCTATTTATTTGACACTACATAGGAATGAATGAGTATCTGGAAAAATAATTAATGAGTTTCTGAAAAAGAAATATGCATTTTTAACATATCAAATTCCAGGTATAATGTAGAAAAATCTGTCAAAAAGCTATTCTTCCTATCCCCCAACAAAGGAGTAGGCGAGATGGTTCCATAATTAACTTCTTTTTTAAAATTATTTATATACTTTTCTGTATTTTTAAAATTTTTTATTGTTATTCAATTACAGTTGTATGCCTTTTCTCCCCACCCCTCCACCCCAGCCCAGCCAAACCCACCTCCCTCCCCTACCTCCACCCTCCCCCTTGATTTTGTCCATGTGTCCTTTATAGTAGTTCCTATAATCCCCTCTCCTCACTGTCCCCTCCCCACTCCCCCCCTGGCTATTGTTAGATTGTTCTTAACCTCAATGTCTCTGGTTATATTTTGTTTGCTTTTTTCTTCTATTGATTATGTTCCAGTTAAAGGTGAGATCATATGGTATTTGTCCCTTACCACCTGGCTTATTTCATTTAGCATAATGCTCTCCAGTTCCATCCATGTTGTTGCAAAGGGTATAAGCTCCTTCTTTCTCTCTGCTGCATAGAATTTCATTGTGTAAATATACCACAGTTTTTTGATCCACTCATTTGCTGATGGACACTTAGGTTGCTTCTAGTACTTGGCTATTGTAAATTGTGCTGCTATGAACATTGGGGTGCATAGGTTCTTTTGGATTGGTGATTCAGGGTTCTTAGGGTATAATCCCAGCAGTGGAATTGCTGGGTCAAAAGGCAGTTCCATTTTTAGTTTTCACCAAAAGAAAAAAGCAAACAAAATATAACCAGAGACATCGAAGTTAAGAGCAATCTAACAATAACCAGAGGGGAGTGGGGAAGGGGCAGTGGGGAGAGGGTTTTTCAGGAACTACTGTAAAGGACACATGGACAAAACCCAGGGGGAGAGTGGAGGTAGGGGAGGGAGGTGGGCTTGTCGGGGGTGGGGTGTGGGGAGGGGAGAAAATGCAGACCTGTAATTGAACAGCAATAAAAAAAAACGAAAAAAAAGAATAAATAAATAAAAACAAAAAAACAACCAGAACTGACAGAAAGTCAAACTGTATGGAAGTATGACAACCAAGGCGTTAAAGAAACATTCATCCAGACCAGTAGGAGGGGCAGAGATGGAGAGCAGGGGTGGAGAGGACTGGGGCACCTGGCAGACTGGGCACTCCCACATTTGCATGTGGGTAAACAGGGAGGAACAACTGAGAAGCAAGATAGACCCTGTAACCCAGGGTTACAGCATGGGGAAATAAAGCCTCAAAACCTCTGAATGAAAAAACCTGTGGGGGTTAGGTGGCAGGAGAAACTCCCAGCCTCACAAGAGAGTTCGTTGGAGAGACTTACAGAGTCCTATAATGTACACAAACCCACCCACTCAGGAATCAGCACCAGAAGGGCCCAAATTGCTTGTGGGTAGTGCAGGAAGTGACTGAAAGCCGTCAGAGAGCTGAAGGAGTGGCATTGTCCCCTATCAGAACCCCACATACAGTGCCACAACACAGCGACCTGGGTTGCCCTTCCATAGCAAATACCTAAGGCCCTCCCCCTTATGACACAACAGGCAGGAGGAGACAAAAAGAAATGGCCCAAATGAAAGAACTTATCAAAGCTCCAGGAAAAATACAACTAAGTGATGAAGAGATAGACAACCTATCAGACCCACAGTTCAAAACATTGGTAATTAGGATGCTCAAGAATTGGTTGAGTATGGTCACAAAATAGAGGAAAAAGTGAAGGCTATGAAAGGTGAAATGAAGGAAAATGTACAGGAACCAACAGTAATGGGAAGGAAACTGGGACACAAATCAGCTGTTTGGAGCAGAAGGAAGAAATAAACATTCCACCAGAACAGAATGAAGAAACAAGAATTCAAAAAAATGAGGACAGGCTAAGGAACCTCCAGGACATTTTAAATGTTCTAACATCTGAATCATAGGGGTACCAGAAGGATAAGAGGAACAGCATGAAGTTGAAAACTTATTTGAAAAAATAATGAAGGTCTTCCCCAATCTGGAAAGGAAATAAACTTCCAGGAAGTCCAGGAAGCTCAGAGGATCCCAAAGAAGTTCAACCTAAGGAAGCACACACCAAGGCACATCATAATTGCATTACCTATTAAAGATAAGGAGAGAATCTTAAAAGCAGCAAGAGAAAAGGACACAATTACCCACAAAGGAGTTCTCATAAGTCTGTCAGCTGACTTCTCCAAAGAAACCTTACAGGAAAAAAAGGGCTGGAAAGTAGTATTCAAAGTCATGAAAGGCAAGGACCTACATCCAAGATTGCTCTATCCACCAAAGCTATCATTTAAATGGAAGGGCAGATAAAGTGCTTCCCAGATATGGTCAAGTTAAAGGAGTTCATCATCAGCAAGCCCTTATTATATGAAATGTTAAAGGGACTTCTCTAAAAAAAAAGGAAGAGATCAAAAATAGGGACAGTAAATGACAAGAAACACAACCATAAAAAACTGAACCTAAAAACCAAACAAACATAAAAACAAGAACAAACTAAGCATACAACTAGAACAGGAACAGAATCACAGAAATGGAGACCACATGAAGAGTCATCAGGTGGCAAGGGGGAAAAAAATGGGAATAGGTACAAGTAATAAGTAGCATAAATGGTAGGGAGAAAATAGACAGGGTATGCTAAGTATAGTATAGGAAATGGAGAAGCCAAAGAACTTATATGTACGACCCATGCACAGGGCAAAGAGGGGAATACTGGTGGGAGGGGGTGTGCAGGGCAGAGAGGAATAAAGGAGGGGGGGAGGCAATGGGACAACTGTAATAGCATAATCAATAAAATGTATTTTTAAAAAAGAAAAAAGAAAGAAATATTGCCATTTTGGACAGCATGCATGCACCCGGGGAGCGTTATGCTCAATGAAATAAGCCAGTCACAAAAAGACAAATACCATATGATTTCACTCATATGAGAAAACTAATGAACAAAATAAACCAACAAAACAGAAGCAGACTCAGAGAGAACAGACTGACAGCTATCAGAGGGGAGAGGGTTGTGGGGCTGGGTGAAGGGATTAAGCAAACAATCAAGCAAACAGCTCATAGACACAGACAACAACAGCAGGGTGATTAGCAGAGGGGAAGGGGGGTGAGGGAGGTTGAAGAGGGTATAAATGAGGTATAAATGGTTGAAGGAGGCATAACTAGGAGTAGTGAACACACAATACAATGTCCAGAGACTATATTATAGAATTGTACACCTGAGACCTATATAATTTGATGAACTAATGTCACCCCAATGAATTCAATTTTAAAAAAGGAGTCAAGAGTGGTTACCTGTGGGGATTTGAAAAGGAAGGGAAAATGAGCAATTCTTATCTCTTCTGAGCCATTTTAACCAAGTACATACAATTGACAGCACTAAAATGAGGGATATTAAATTATTTTAATAAATAACTCAGGCTGTTCCATGGAAGACCAAATGTACATATAGGAGAATCAATTGTAGCACTTTGCACTGTTAAGATAAAGTGCACAAGTGGCAGGGATTAGGAGGTAAGACCAACAGGAGTTGGTCATGGGTGAACACATGAGAACCAGTTCGGATCCTGAGTACAGACCTGGTGCTCAGGGTCAGACCTTAGGTCTAGCCAGGTTTGGGGAATTAGGCAGACTGTTTTGGGTGGGAAGCAAAAACCGCAGGTCATGGGCCAGTTGGGAACCAGTGGCCACAAGGGAGGCGCTCAAGTCAACTAGAGGACAGTAGCAGTTAAAGTGCACGTTCTGGCAGCAGTCCGACTTAGGTTTTAAACCTGGATGGAATTTTACCACTTGAATATATTAGACAAGTATCTTGAACTAAGACTCGGGATATTCTGTAAAATTAGGATAATGGGAACTCTTAGCTCACCAAATTATTGTGAGGATTACATGAGTGTGTAAATAAAGTGTTAAGCAAGTGCTTGGCAAAGAGTAAATTCTGAATGAAAGTTGGTTAGTATTATTAGTAGAATTTCGATAGAGTGGCACATAGGCAGGGTGAGACAGAACTTTCTAAAATAAGGGTTAGCAAGAGAATTAGCTGAGTCTTCAGGTTGAAGACAGCTGTTTCTACCAACGTCCATCTACTCAAATAAGCCACTAGTCATCAGTAGTCATCCCTGTGAGGCATGTATATATATATATACATACTTTTTGCTAGAAAAAATATACGTTTTAAATAATCATGTTATTTAAATTTCAACTTTATGTGGTGTTCCACTCTAAGGATCCCCAAGGCACCTAAAGGAGTGTCTTACACATATCATGATAAAACACATGAAATACACATATGATGAGGGAATAAAGCTAAGGTTACCACTGTATAGTGAAGTTTATTATTATTTAACCTGAAATAGCAAAGTACACTTAGAAACAATATTTAGCTATGAAATAACTTACCATTTATACCCCCCATGACTATCAATTAGAAGTGCACCAAAATCTAGATATTAAAAATTGACAAGTTCAAAACTAATAGACCCCTTAAAGATTAGTTGTGTTCATGTGAAGTGAACTTCTCAACACTCACTTGAGAATGTGATAATGATCCCTGGTGCTTTGGAATTCACATTTGAGTCTCTACCATCTTCAGAGATTTATCCCCAAAGGCAAATAATAATAAAAGGCACCGTTGCTACTATATAATAACAATGACTTATCTGTAAGGTGAATGATTTCATATCAAGAGGTAAGATTTTGGCTTTTATGGGTAATCTATGATTTCCCTTTATACTCTAAAGTTGCACTCCTAAGACACAGTGGGAAAAAAACACACATGTAATCTGGCAGAGAGCTAGCAAGTAACATTAAGTGAATTAACCTAAATTTCACCAGTCCAGTTGGTGGGTATAAACAAATATAATTCAGGGTACCAGGATCCCTCATTTACCCACCCATAAGACCAGAAGGTCACATGATCTTTCACACTATCTGACCTTGGCACTCAACTCTAATGCTAATAAATTCAATAGCTTGAGATGCTTTGGGGGTTTACTGTTTGTAAATACCCAAAGACTTCCTTTGTTTATTGTTTTGGATGCTTTAGCTTACAGGCAACGAGATACTTTGGACAAAGTGGAGAATATACAGCCAGAACACTAGGAGGTGTGGTTCAACTTGGCCACGGGCTAGAAAAACTTGGGTAAAGTGAACTTTTTAGGCTCTAGCTTCATTCAGCTGCATTATTATGCTGAAACTAAATTTATTTCATTCTATAATACTCTAATTATAAAACATTGTCATATTAGGAAATGATTTGATTTGTTTAAATAAATTTATACAGCATTTAGGTTGATATTTTGAACTACTTGATATAACAGTATTTTAATTGTAATGTTAAATGTACATAATACATTTACAACAGGTGTCTTTATTTATAATGACAATTTAAAAATCCTTCCTATTGTAAACTGCATTGCTATGAACATTGGGGTGCATAGGTTCTTTTAAATTGGCGTTTCAGGGTTCTTAGGGTATAATCCTGGCAGTGGAACTTTGAGGGCAAAATACAGTTCCATTTTTAGTTTTCTGAGGAAATTCCATACTGTTTTCCACAGTGGCTGCACCAGTCTGCATTCCCATCAATGGTATACTAGGGTCCCCTTTTCTCCACAGGCTCACCAGAACTTGTTTGTTGATTTGTTTATGATGGCGATTTTGACCAGTGTGAAGTGGTATCTTATACTGGTTTTAATTTGCATCCCTCTGAAGGCTAGTGATGCTAAGCATCCTTTCATATGTCTCTGGGCCCTCTGTATGTCCTCCTTGGAGAAGTGTCTGTTTAGGTCCTTTGCCCATTTTTTAATTGGATAGTTTGTCTTTCTTGTGTGGGGTCCTGTGAGTTCTTTAAAGATTTTGGAGATCAAACCCTTGTCCAAGGTATCATTGGCAAATACATTTTCCCATACGGTTGGTTCCCTTTTCGTTTATTTTCTTTAGCCATGCAGAAGCTTTTTAATTTCAAGAAGCCCCATTTGTTTATTCTTTCTTCTATGTCCCTTGCTCTAGGAGCCTACTGGTGAAAATACTGCTGCATGGAATAGCTGAGATTTTCCTGCCTATGTTCTCCTCTGGGACTTTTATGGTATTGTGACTTATATTTAAGTCTTTCATCCATCTTGAGTTTATTTTTGTGTATGATGTAAGTTGGAGGTCAAGTTTCATATTTTTGCATGTAGCATCCAGATCTCCCAACACCACTTGTTGAAGAGCTATTTTTACTCCATTTTATGCTCCTGCCCCCTTTGTCCAATATGACTTGGCCATCGAGACATGGGTTTATTTCTGGGCTGTCTGTTCTGTTCCATTGGTCTATGTGTCTGTTCTTATGCCAGTACCAGATTGATTACAGTAGCCTTGTAATGTAGCCTAAGTGTCCATCAGTAAATGAGTAGATCAAAAAACTGTGGTACATTTACATAATGGAAAACTACACAGCAGAAAGAAAGAAGGAGCTCCTACCCTTCTCAACAGCATGGATGGAACTAGAGAGCATTATGCTAAGTCAAGACGTGAAAGACAAATACCATATGATCTCACCTATACATGGAACCTAATCAACAAAACAAACAAGCAAGCAAAATATAACCAGAGATGTGGAAAATAAAGAACAAACTGACAGTAATGAGAGGGAAGGGAGGATAATGGGGGGGAAAGGCGATGGACCATCAGGGAACATGTATGAAGGACCCATGGACAAAGACAATGGGAGTGGGGCAGAGGATTGAATGTATAGGTGGAAGTGAGTAGGGCAGGAGAGATTAATGGGGGGGGGAAATGGGGACAACTGTAATTGCACAACAATGAAATATAATAATAAAATAATTAAAATCCTTTCTATTGCTTCTTTGTTCTATTAAAAATTGTATTTCTCCTTTCAAGAAAACTTTACCCTTTGAGACAGCATGGCTAGACCTGGAGAACATTTTGCTAAGTGAAATAAGCCAGTCAGAGAAAGACAAATACCATATGATTTCACTCCTATGTGGAATCTAATGAACAAACTGAACTAACAAGCAAAATAGAGACAGACTCATACACAGAGAGCAGGCTGACAGCTCTGGGAGCAGGTGGTTGGGGTGGAGGGATTGAGCAAAAAAGAAAACGAACTCATGGTCAGGGACAACAGGGTGGTGATTATGGGGGTGTGGAGGGTGGAGGTGGAAGAGGGTATAAGTGGGATAAATGGTAATGGGAAAAAAGCTACAAAAAAAGGATAACTGATTGAAAAAATTTGTGTTTCTCCTTTTAAAAAATGAACTTGTTTTACTGATAAAAATGTAAACTTTCTCAATAACTATGCACCTCTTTCATACATTACCTGTAAAATGAGGAATTTGTTACCATGCATTTCCGACTCAACTACATCATGAGTATTATTTAATTTCATTTACAGTGTAGTTAGAAAAGGAATGGACTGGATTCTAACTGCTTTGAGATTCACGACTTGATGCTGCCCTTTGCTAGGTAAACTTGGTAAGTTACTGACCAGTGGCAAATCAGTTACTTCATCTATAAATACAAGTCCTCAGTATTATTTCTTGGAAATTAATATCTAAATGTTTTACACTGTGCTTAGCGTTTAGTAACCTTTCAATAAGTGTTAGGTATTACATCTCCATTACGTAATCCAATATTTACGCATTCATCTTCCGTGTTATACTGACAATTCCTATCTGCTATTCTGACAAGCCTTATGTTTTCAATGCTTAGATTTCAAGCCACTTTAAGTATATTTATAAATTGATAATATAAAGAGAAAAAGATACACATTATTTGAAGCAGGTTCTGTAGTGTTGCTGAAAAAAGTTTATTTTTCTTATATTTATTATATATTTTCCATTACCATTTAGTCCCTTTAAACCCCCTTCCCCCAGCAATCACCACACTTCTCCATGTCCATGAGTCCTTTTTCCTTTCTGCTCAATCCCTCCACCCCTTAACTACCCCCTCACTAGCTGCCAAAACATACAAGATTCATTGCACATAGCTCTGGACTCTAAAAAATGCCCAGACTTGGCTTAAGTAATTATTTTGTTTAGAATAATTTTTATGTGCATTAATGAAGATAAACCACTGAACTCACAACTTTTTTTACTGTTGACACTATTACAGATGTCTCCCACTTCCCCCACCCCTTGCCTCTCTCCACCCAGCCCATGTCCCCCCAACTCCCAGCTCTCATCACATTGTTGTCTGTGTCTGTGGGCTCTGCATACATGCATGTGTGTTCTTTGGCTGATCTCTTCCAGTCCTCCCCACCCGCCTCCCCTCTGAATCTGTCAGTCTGTTCCATGTATCCATGCCTCTGGCTTCATTTTGTTCATCAGTTTATTTTATTCATTAGATTCCACATTTGAGTGATGGCATTAATGTAATGTTTCATCACAGGTTCATTTGGGTAGCAGCAACATTATCTCATGGATTCCCTGGGGCCCGGGAACCACACTGTGGTGACAGACTTCATTTTCCTGGGCTTAACTGATGACCCAGTCCTTCGAGTCATCCTCTTTGTGATCATCCTGTGTATCTACCTGGTGACCGTGTCTGGCAATCTCAGCACAATCGTTCTTATCAGAATCTCTTCTCAGCTCCATCATCCTATGTATTTTTTTCTGAGCCACTTGGCTTTTGCTGACACATACCTTTCAACTTCCGTCACACCCAATATGCTTGTAAACTTCCTGGCGGAGAGAAATCCAATCTCCTATCACGGATGTGGCACGCAGCTTGGTTCAACTGCTGTCTTTGGGATAGTCGAGTGCTTCCTTCTGGCTACGATGGCATATGATCGCTTTGTGGCAATCTGCAACCCACTGCTTTATTCAACCAAAATGTCCACACGAGTCTGTGTTCAGTTCCTCATAGTGGCTTACGTGGGTGGTTTTCTCAATGCTTCCTCCTTTACTATTTGCTTCTATTTTTTATTCTTCTGTGGACCAAATGAAATCAATCATTTTTTCTGTGATTTTGCCCCTCTAGTGGAACTCTCCTGTTCTGATAGCAGTATCCCTGCAGTTGTTCCCTCATTTACATCTGGCTCCATCTTTGTGGTCACAGTGTTTGTCATACTTGTCTCCTACATCTACATCCTCATCACCATCCTGAAGATGAACTCCAACGAGGGGCGGCACAAGGCCTTCTCCACCTGCTCATCCCACCTCACAGTGGTCACCCTGTTCTATGGGACCATCACATTCATATATGTGATGCCCAAGTCCACTTTCTCAACTGACCAGAACAAGGTGGTGTCTGTATTCTACACAGTGGTGATTCCCATGCTGAACCCCATCATCTAAAGCCTCCGGAACAATGAAATCAAGGGGGCTCTGAAAAGAGTGCTTCAGAAAAAAACATTTTCTTAGTGAAACCTGTTATTTTGTGGGGTTTGATATGATGACATACCTTAAATATAAGAATAAAAGGAAATCGAGTGTCTGTAGTCAAAATATATTTATCTACATGTCATTAGCCAATGTGGAGCTTTTTGTGAGGATAGGAGGTGAATTTTCTGGTATCAGATAATGTAGGTGGTTCTCATCCAATCAGTTGAAGTGATTAAAAACAAAATAAAACAATTGGAGGTCCCTGATAAAGCACTGGTTCTGTCTCCTGGTGTGTCAGAACTAAACACTGTGACATCAATTCTTACTGGAATTTTTTTTTGATATATTTATTGATTATGCTATTACAGTTGTCCCATTTCCACCCCTTCACTCAACTCCGTCCTGCCCACCCCCTCCCTCCCACATTCCCCCCCTATAGTTCATGTTCATGGGTCATACTTATAAGTTCTTTGGCTTCTACATTTCCTACACTATTCTTACCCTCCCCCTGTCTATTTTCCACCTATCTTTTATGCTACTTATTCTCTGTACCTTTCCTCCCTCTCTCCCCCTCCCAATCCCCTATTGATAACCCTCCATGTGATCTCCATTTCTGTGGTTCCTGTTCTAGTTGTTTGCTTAGTTTTCTTTTGTTTTGGTTTTAGGTGTGTTTGTTAATAACTGTGAGTTTGCTGTCATTTTTACTGTTCATATTTTTTATCTTCTTTTTCTTAGATAAGTCCCTTTACCATTTCATATAATAAGGGCTTGGTGATGATGAACTCCTTTAACTTGACCTTATCTGAGAAGCACTTTATCTGCCCTTCCATTCTAAATGATAGCTTTGCTGGATACAGTAATCTTGGATGTAGGCCCTTGCTTTCATGACTTGGAATACTTCTTGCCAGTCCCTTCTTGCCTGTAAGGTCTCTTTGGAGAAATCAGATGACAGTCTTATGGGAACTCCTTTGTAGGTAACTGTGTCCTTTTGTCTTGCTGCTTCTAAGATTCTCTCCTTCTGCTTAATCTTGGGTAATGTAATGATGATGTGCCTTGGTGTGTTCCTCCTTGGGTCCAGCTTCTTTGGGACTCTGAGCTTCCTGGACTTCCTGGAAGTCTATTTCCTTTGCCAGATGAGGGAAGTTCTTCATTATTTGTTCAAATAAGTTTTCAATTTTTTGTTCTTCCTCTTCTCCTTCTGGCACCCCTATAATTTGGATGTTGGAACGTTTCAAGATGTCCTGGAGGTTCCTAAGCCTCTCCTCATTTTTCCGAATTCTTGTTTCTTCATTCTTTTCTGGTTGGATGTTTCTTTCTTCCTTCTGGTCCACACCGTTGATTTGAGTCCCAGTTTCCTTTGCATCACTATTGGTTCCCTGTACATTTTCCTGTGTTTCTCTTAGCATAGGCTTCATTTTTTCATCTAGTTTTCGAACAAATTCAACCAATTCTGTTAGCGTCTTAATAAGCAGTGTTTTGAACTGTGCATCCGATAGGTTGGCTATCTCTTCCTCGCTTAGTTGTATTTTTTCTGGACCTTTGGAGTGTTCTGTCATTTGGGCCTTTTTTTTTGTCTTGGCGTGTCTGTTACGTTAAGGGGCGGAGCGTTAGGTGTTCACTGGGGCGGGGTAATGCTGGTCACCTCGCTGTGTTGCTGTACGTGGGGGAGGGGCCAAGAGGGAGCAATGGTGCCCGCTTCCTTCTCCACCGGACTTCAGTCTTTCACTCTGCTACCCACAATCAAACTGGGCCCCTCTTGTGCTGGTTCCCGAGTGGGTGGGCTTGTGCACGCCCGAGGCCCCTGTGGGTCTCTCCAACGACCTCTCCTGTGAGGCTGGGAGTCTCTCCTGCGGCCGCCCCAACCCCCACGGGCGTTTTCAATCAAAGGTCTGAGGCTTTATTTCCCCGCGCTGGAGCCCTGGGTTGCGTGATCTGCTTCGTCCGACTCCGTTCGTCCGACTCCGTTCGTCCGGGTTTATCTGTGGGCGAATGTGAGGCCGCGGGGTGCTACCCGCCCCTCTGCCTGCCCCATTCTCCGCCACTCTGAGTCCAGCCTTCTTGGGTTATCTGTGCGCGAATGTGGGGCCGCAGGGTCTGCTAGTGGTCAAACTGCCTGCCCCGTTTGTCCCACACTCCGCCAGTCTCGGTCCCGCCATGGCTACGCGAGTCCTCTCCACCCTGGCTGCCCTTCTCTGCCCTTCCTACTTGTCTGGATGTAGGTTTCTTTTTATCTACTTGGTGTCAGACTTCCTTGCTGTTCCATTTTCTGTCAGTTCTGGTTGTGCGGGGAGGCGCAGTGTGTCTACCAACGCCTCAATCTTGGTTTTCCCTTACTGGAATTTTTATTCTGCTGGACTGCATTTGGACTTTGGAACTGCTACCTCTACAATTGTCTGAGCCAATTCCTTAAAGCACCTATCTCTCCATCGCTCTATCTTTCTATCTGTCTCCTATTGGTTTTGTTTCTCTAGAGAATATGAATACAACTGTAACTGTTTTCTTCTTCCTGCTCTTACTCTCTTTCCATCATTCTCCACACATCAGTCATAGCCATAAATCTAAATAGCTTAGTTCCTTTGTTAATATCCCCCAAGGATCTTAGAGTAAAGACAACAATTCTGAACATGGCTTACAAAGTCTTGAACATGGCCCATCCTTCTTTTTGCCTCTCACCACTTTTCCCTTGATCTCTAAACACATGAACTCTGGGAATCGGTTGTGGTTTTCTTTAAATCCTTAAGTATTCCATGTTCTTTACCACATCAGGGCCACTCATATGCAGTAGCTCTACCTGAAATGCATTCTTCTCCTCACCTCAGTAATGCCTAATGATTCTATGGGTACTAACCTAAAAGCTGTTTTCTATCTTCTAGAAAGTCTTTCTGAGGTTCCAACCAAATTATGTACACCTGTTATCCCTCTGTAGAACCCTGTATGTTTTCTTCAGAATACTCAGTGCACATTACAGTTGAACATTCAGTATTTGTTTTCTCCACAATGTTGGAGGCTTCTTATAGACAGCCACAATGTCTTTCCTCTCTCCCCGTGCATCTGTGTTCACACAGGTCCTGCAGCATAAGTGCTTAGTTGAAATGAGACAACTAAAAAATGAATGGCTCGCTGAATGAAGCTTTTGCTGTGTCATGAATGACTGGCTCTGGTAGTTGTGACTCCTGACCACTGATCTGTGGGATGTTTCATCCTGATTCAAGTGGCTGAATGTCTGTGTCAGATTTTGCTATAACTCTGACAGGCCATTACACAAACCCATGCTCTCCACAGTTATGCCTCTGCCTCCACACTGATGAACTCAGATTGTCAACTAGAATCCCAGCACAGTTATTAAAAGTGTTGTGAACACTGTCTTTTGAATAAAGTCCCCCTTGTGTCTTTGCCTGGTTGGAGAGTTAAAAGACCTAGAAGTCAAATATTAATAAGGGTAGTATTATGAAAAATCAAACAAGAGGATATAACCCTAATAAGTATTTATGCACCAAACATTGGAGCACCTAAATATGTAAAGCAAATATTGACAGAAATAAAAGTAGAGATCAATAGGAATATAGTCAGAGAAGGATACTTTAACACCATTGGTATCAATGGGTGTAGCACCCAGACAGAAAAATCAATAAGGAAACAGCAATCTTAAATGACACATTAGAATACATGAATTTAATTGGCATTTTTAGGACATTTCACATCATAGCAGCAGAATATACATTCTTTTCCAGTGCACATGGTGTATTTTCTTTTTTAAAATAATGTTTTATTTGTTTTTAGATTGAGGGAAAGGGAGGGAGAAACAGAGGGAGAGAAAGAAACATTGTGTGAAAGAAACATTGATCAGCTGCCTCTTGCATGCACCTAAAGTGGGACTGGGGAAGTAACTCAAGCCTGTGCCCTGCCCAGGATTCAAGCCAGTGACCTTATGCTTTGTAGGATGATGCCCAACCAACTGATCCACACCTATCAGGGTGCACATGGTGTATTTTCCAGGAGAGACCACATATTAAGCTATAAAACAAGTTTCAGTAAATTGAAGATTGAAATCATATCATGCACCTTCTCTGATCACAATGGTACGAAAACTAGAATTCACAAGAAGAAACCTGAGCAACATACACACATACGGAGGCTAAGTAACACACTATGACACCATGAATGGATTAGCCATGAGATCAAGGAAGAAGTTAAAAAATACTTTGAGACAAATGAAAATGAAACCACAACAACCCCAAAAACTATGGGACAGAGACATGCAGTTCCAATAACTTCGTCCACAGTAATAAAGGTCTACCTCAAGAAAGAAGAAAAACCTCAAATAAACAATCTAAGCTGACATCTAAAAGATCTATGAAAAGAACAAAGTCCAAAATGAGTAGAAGGAAGGAAAGAATCAAGTTTAGAGTGAAATAAGAAAATCGAGTCTAAAATAACAATAGGAAAAAAATCAGTGAAACCAAGAGCTACTTTTTCAGGTAAACAAAATTGATAAAACTTTATTCAGACTCATGAAGAAAAAAAATATAAGGGTCAAACCACTGTGCACATGCAGAAAGGCTGAATCCCCATCCAAGGGCTCAGTCCACAGCCGCCATGAAAACCCAGACAAGCAGGAGCAAGATACGCAGTGTCTCTGCTATCTCTGTTGAGCCCTACCTACACGAGTCTACTTGTTTAAGTCCAGGAAGTTGTGCCATAGTTTATTACACAAGAGTAGATCATCAGAACAATGTAGGTAATGGATATATTGTTGCTAACAGTCTGATTTTTTCAGCATGGCTTTATGTTTTCAATATTTCATAAAATGCCAGAAAACATTTTTGAGTGGCATTGCAGTAAATGGAGACTTCAGTTAACATGAATTTTCCTGGTCAGCAAGACCTTCTAAAGAAGAGTTACTTAGTGAGAAAGCAGCCACATCAATCTTTCTACGTGTTCCTATTCTTTTCCACCTTTCTTCTGACAGATTCCTGGGCAACACTCAGTATGACAGGCCCTCTCCCCCTTGCACCGTATACAGGACAGAGGCCTATGGGGTTTGGCAAACGTTCAGAACTATAAAATATAGTATTGAGTAGGAAGTGAAATAAACCTGAAGGAATCATCCACACTTTAAATTGTACTTGAACAAGTAGAGTTTTCAATTACTTGGTTTGTTTTTCAGATAAATAAGAACAAACCTGACCGAATAGTTATGATACTACATCAGAATGAAAACATTATTTTGTGAACATCACAATGAGTTCTAAGTCCACAGAGGACAATCTTCCTGGTGTCCCATGGAGAGGAAGGAACTCCAAGTGGTGTCAAGGGTAATGGTCTCAGGTGACCACAAAATTCTCATTGGATGTTACAGGAAACCCAGCTTCAGACATAAAGAACAGAGTTTTACCCTATTGTCATAAGAAACCCGGTACGTTCAGACGCAGAGTGAATGCATCACAGGGCTTCTAAGGGCAAAATGGCTTAAACACTTAAGCCTAAGTATTACAGAAAGAACTGTAGAACACTGTGCATAAGCTATGAGTTCCTCACGTAGCTTAATGTTTTTCTCTTTAAAAAAAATTGGAAGTGACTTCTCTTGTCATAATGTGGGAAGTTTATGCACAATTAGCACACGAACAACAGCACTGAGGAGGTCAGAAATCTGAAAACTGAAGATTGGACCGCAAACGCCAGAGCAGAGTGTGCCAAGAGGGATTGACTTCACACAGGCAACCCAGCAGAAGAGCTGGTACAGTGTTACAGGCAACTGTGAGCAGGTGAGTACTGCTGAGCATCTGTGGGAAAGCTGTCTATAAGCCATGTGATATTTCAGCAAATGGAAATAGAATTAGCAGGTACTGGACACTTACAATCTGATAGGTCTGCATGCACAGCATTGTAACCCTGAGAGGAGGTATATGTAAGGCCACGTTACACAGGAGAAGACTGGTTATCACGGAAATTAAATTACTGTATGTAATTTGTACGTAATAGAAGCAGAGCTTGGATTGGAACCCAGACTCCTCTAATTCTGCTCAATTCCCATTACTAAATAATTCCTGCTCTAATCTCAAGGCTAATTAGGTGATTTCATTGTATCACAACAATTAAGCAGGAAAGAGTAAAGAAAGCCATGTGTTAAAATCCTTGTGCAATTTCCATAGTTCACTCATTATTTAATTGTAAATTTCACTGTACACCATTGGCAATTTAATTCTTTGCGTCTCTGCACATGATTTTCCTTTGATAACTCACTATGTCTTCAAACTTATGCACTCGTGATTTATAAAACAACAAGCATTCTCACTGAGAAAACTAAGAAAAAATATGTACATATACACATACATACACACATATACATACATATATATGAACTTAGAAGGCCATGAATAACCAGAACATATATGAGCCTTATGAACCTACAATTTACATAAATTTTGTTAAACTTCCTATCAGAATGCATACCTCAAATTCAGGAAAACATACTCCTTTATTTTCCTAACCTGAGGTCAACTGTGACATGAAGACATTAAAAGGAAAATTCCAGAAATAAAAAAATTTATCATAAATTGTGGGCCATTCTGAGTAGCATGATGAAGTCTCACACCATCCTACTCTGCCAGCCCTGGGAATGAATCATCCCGTTGTCCAGCAAATCCACGCTGCATATGCGCTATCCCCCACCCTAGTTAGTCACGTAGCAGCTGTCTTGGTTATCAAATCAGCTGTCACAGCACCACAGTCCTTGTGTTCAGTTAGTCCACATATTACTTAATAATGGCCCAAAGCACAAAACAGTGATGTTAGCAATTCAAATATGCCAAAGAGAAGCCATAAAGTGCCGCCTTTATATGAAAAAGGTATGTGTTTATGTATAGGAAAAAAACAATATATTTAGAGTGCAGTAGTGTCTGCAGTTTCAGGCATTACTGGGGGTCTTGGAATATACCCCCACGCATAAGGGAATACTGTATCTCTTCTGAAAATTGTAGAAAAGCTGATTCAAAGCTAACTTTTATTCTGATTGGATTAAAAAAAAGTTGAATGTACTTTTCCAAATACTTGGTAATGAACATTCCCATTTCTGCACCTTTTCACATTGGCCCATGAGCTGAAAAGAAGTGTAGCCACCAGGAAAATCCTCCAGCTCAGTCTGGAGGGGAATAATGACTGACGTGATGGTCCCAGGGGTTCCCAAGCTGGTCATGGTTCTGATGTACCTCTTGGAAGGTGGACTGGTTTACAGTGCCCACTGTTCAGGGTTTTGATGTGGTAATTGGATAGGAGTCTGCAAAGTGGCTTAATATCAAGAAGTAGCCTCAAGTTCCTGTAGCTCTCACTGATATTTGAAGAAACCAGACGTGATAAGTCCACTAGATCTCTCTGCAAAGACGAGGCACAAATAAACTGGAAATGGGTGTTTCAGGGGAAAAATCAATGATGTGCCTTGCAGTTATGGAAGTGTGTATCCCAAGGAGGGCTGGGCCAGAAACATCTCCCTCACACTCTGTCCCTCTCAGAGGGACTAGAAGTAGTGGGAATGATGTCATATTGACATATTCTCAATCACCACTTCCCTTGAGTATTTTGAGGAAAGTAGGGTTTACTATCAAACAAATGGAGAAAGGGAGTAACAGAATCACAGTGAGAGATTCAAAACTGAAACACAACAATTTCTCCTGAAGTTTTTCATTTCTCTTCTTAGAACAATCTGTCAGAAACTTGTAATGGATGTGAGCGAAAGTATATAATCCCCGAGAAGATTCCCACGGTGACCCCAATGTGCTCCCTAGGGGCAGTATGGCAATCATGTGTTATTTGATGTACAGAGGATAAAGTATATTGTTTGGACTAGAAAACAAGTCTTTATGGCTTTGTTCCAATGGAAACCACTCTGAGAATAGTTTACAGGGTTTCTCTCTTTTTTTGGAGGCGGTGGGGGATACACTTCATTCATTAAACGAGTATGTATTAAATATCGACACACAGTTATCACATTGCTAGGTGATATGGCTCTATCTTAATGGGTATTGAAATGTATCGAAGGAGGCAGCCAACAAAGCACATATCCAAATTAAGGAAATGCTAAAGAGAGAAAAGAATATAGATGAAAAGAATTGGTCAGTGCACCTAAGAAACAACCACGTGAGGCTTCCTGGGGGAGATGGAACTCATTTATTTGTTGAACTCTCGTCACACACATGCGTGTATTTATCAGGTTATGCTGCAAGTATGTGGACAAAACGGTAAAAGAGCTCTCACCGTTGTTTCCTTCTTTCGATGGCATTTTTCTGTATCTGAGTGGGAGAGGTAATACGTCTTATTCCATGTTACATTCCCCACACATGGGAGTGACTAACACATCATAGACATTAAATAAATATTTGTGGAGCTAATGGATGAGTCTTACATAGTCAATCAGGTAAACTGTACCTTAGTTTCCATTTTTGTAATATCAGGACTGAAATTCTTAATGTGCAGAGATGTTGGGGAAAATTTAGTGAGAAAAATCTATCAAACACACAGCATATTGACCAGCACATTTCAGAGGCTGAGTAAATACTGGTTACCTGACATACTTCTTGTATATTGTTTGTCCAGTAATTCAGTACATTAAAAAAAATAACACAAACTTTTCAGCTTTATTTCAAACTTTTCAGGTATATTTTCTTCAAGCTTTGTAGATCTCCAAGTGCTTCCCAGTGTGTCTCTACCATCTTTCCTCAACCGTCAACTCCACACACACGTTTTCTCAGTGTTCCTTTCCTCCCCTGACAGCAGTGCCTGAAACCAAACCACATTCTGTACAGAAGGTCTCACACTCAGCACAGTGGATGTTTTAAGGACTCATGAAAATGGCCAGAGAACTTAAGCTCTAATAAGAGCTGTGCTGCAAAGCAGCCCTTTCCACCAGTGTATCAGTGAGAACACATCCTGAAAACTTCCCTGAAAGGTCAAGAATTAATCTGACATCACGAACACAAACGAGCCATCTAGGATGGGGGTGGTCTCTCCATAACCATTTTGCCTTCGAGATCTGCATGAATGGGAGATAGTTATTGAACACCTCCAGCCTCCACTTACTGTCATGGATAGAAAACCAGTACGAATTCCAGAACAGTGAATTCATTTATTAGGTCTATTCAATGACATAATTGTTAGCCAAGCGGCCACCGCTTTCTGGGAATCACCTCTGGAGACAGTATTACTTCCCAAGAATGTTTGGAAACCATTCAAAAAGAATTTCTTACTTCTTAAATTCACATTGCTTCAGTCAACCTCGTCGGGCACTTCTCTATGCCTGCCAGTCTATAACTAGATCACACATACACATTGCACACCTGCTGCCCTCATACTCTGGTAGGGGAGAAAATAAGCATTTTTCATATTGCCCTCTTTCTTGCAGACACTGACTGCAGAGGAGGGCGATAAAGAAGTGATAAATAAGGTTGATCCCAGGATAGACTTGGCATACTTTATGACATTTACACAGATTCTCCTACTAGGATCTTTCTCAGTCCCCTGAATCCTGACCTTGAATGCATCCTGGCCCGTTTCAATCCCAATGCTCAGGATCACTCATGGACAGTTGTCTTGCCATTGTCCAGGAACTCTTGATTAAAGTCCAGATGACATCAGTGCTTTTAATAATCTTGCCATAGTGTTGACCTCAAGGATATCTGCCTGCATCTGTGGGAGAGTGACTGAGCCCACTGCATGATGGGCAACTGTACCACAGTGAGCACATTCCTTCTGTGGGGATTTTCCAGTTTCCCAGACCTGCAGGGTCTCCTGTTTGTGATGATTTTCTTGTCCCATGTGACCATATTAGCTGCAAATGTGTCCATAATGGTGGCCATCAAGCTCAGCCACAACCTTCACACCCCGATGTACTTTTTCCTCTCTGGCTTGTCCTTTTCAGAAACCTGTACCACTATGGTAGTCATCCCCCGAATGCTAGTGGACTTGCTATCAGACAGCAAGACCATTTCCCTTCCTGAGTGCGCCACACAGATGTTCCTCTTCTTTGGCTTTGCAGGCAATAACTGCTTCATCATGGCTGCCATGTCCTACGACCGTTACACTGCCATTCAAAACCCCCTGCACTACCCCATCTTCATGACCCACAAGACCTGCCTTCAGCTCATGATGGCCTCTTGTGTCACTGGGATCGTGGTGTCTCTGTGCATTGTCCTCATAGTATTCAACTTGTCTTTTTGTGACTCCAGCATCATCCAGCACTTTTTCTGTGACATCACACCTGTAGCCTCCATTGCCTGTGATTACACTTTGTTTCAGAAAATGATCCTTCTTGCACTCACTTCCTTTGTGTTAGTGGGCACCTTCATTTTAATTATGATTTCCTATGTCTTCATTGTGGTCACAGTTGTGAAGATGCCCTCTGCAAGGGGGAGGTATAAGGCCTTTTCGACTTGCTCCTCTCACCTCACTGTAGTGTGCATACACTATGGGTTTGCTGGCTTTGTCTATTTGAGACCCAAGGACAGTGATTCATTTTGTGAAGATATGCTGATGTCTGTGACATATACAGTGCTGACTCCTCTGCTTAATCCTATAGTTTACAGCCTAAGGAACAAAGACATGCAAATAGCTCTAGGGAAAGTACTAGAAAGTGTCAGTTGGTTTTTCTCTCAGATGGTAAGTAAAAGAGCCTTGAACACTTCTTAGGACATGTACAGAGCCTGCCCTGACTGGTGTGGCTCAGTTGGTTGGGCATTATCTCTCAAAGTGGAAAGTCACCTGTTCAATTCCCAGTCAGGGTACCTGCCTGGGTTGTGGGCCCAGCAGGCCCAGTCCCCACCTGGGGCTTGTGAGATGGGCAGCCGATCAATGTTTCTTTCTTGCATTGATGTTTCTCTACCTCTCTTTCTTCTTCCACTTCCCTCTCTCTAAAAATAAATAAATAAAGTCTTTACAAAATCTATAGAGCATTGATAAATAAAGGTGAAGTAAGTGTAGTACTCCTAATAAAAATTAGTACTTTTTGTACAAAGTAATTAATGGGTGTTCTATCTGTCTGATATGCCCTGGCCTCACTCCTTTCCTACTACAAACTAGATGTGGTTTTAAAATATTTTTCACTATTTATGAGAGAAATGTGAATTAAACTACAACAGATATCACCTTAAACCTGTCAGAACAGCTACCAACAATAAATGCCAAGTGTTGGTGAGGATGTTGAGAAAGGGGAAAACTTGTGCACTCTTGGTGGGAATGCACGTTGATTCAGACAGTGTGGATAGCAGTATCTGGAAAAATAAAAAATAGAACTGCCATATGACCCAGTGATTCCTCTTCTGGGAATTTATCCAAAGAGACCTGGAACACTAATGCTAAAGAACATAAGCACCTGTATGTTCCCTCCAGTGTTATTTACAATCACCAAGACGTGGAAGCAGCTCAAGTGTCCATCAGTAGAGGAATGCATAAAACAACTATGGGACATTTACACAATGGAATACTACTTGGCTATAAAAAAGAATGAAGTCTTACCCTTATTGACAGCATAAATGGACCTGGAGATTATTACATTAAGTGAAATAAACCAGTCAGAGAAAGACAAGTATCATATGATATCACTCATATGTGGAATCTAATCAACAAACTGAACTAGCAAGAAAAATAGAGACGGACTCATAGATAGAGAGAAGGCTGACATCTCTGGGGTGGGGTGGCACTGGGTGAGGTTGTGAAAGGATTGAGTAAAAAAGAATAAAAATGGAAAAAACTCAAGGGCATGGGCAACAGTGTGCTGACTGCAGGCATGAGAGGGGTTGGGGTGAGGTGGAAGAGGGTGCAGGGGGATAAATGGTGATACACAGAGACTTGACCTGGGGTGGTGAACACACAATACAGGGCACAGATGATGTGCTGTAGAACTTGCACCTGGAACCTGTACAATTTTGTTAACCAGTGTCTCCCCAATGAATCAATAAAGAGGGAAAAAATTAAGTATTTTACAATGTTATTACACATATATGTATATATATGCATATACACATGCACTTATATGTATGGCAAACATATAAAAAATGCCTTGCAACACTGTATTTTCATAATTTTGGTTGGCTTTTAAGGAGGAGAAAAATTATTTGAAACAGAAAAACAGAAAGAATGAAAGAGAGTGAGACAGAGAGAAAGAAGGAAAGGAAAGAGATCACTAATCTACTTGAAAAAGGAGAAAGCAGAAACTCAAATTTAGAGTTGCAAAAACCACGGCTAAAGAAAACAGCATTAAAATCAACAGAGAGCCAACCATATGGGAAAATATATTTGCAAATGAGACCTCAGACAAGGGTTTGATCTCCAAAATATATAAAGAACTCACACGACTCCACTCTAGGAGGACAAACAACCTAATTAAAAAATAGGGAAAGGATCTCAACAGACACTTCTCTGAGGAGGACATACAGAGGGTCCAAAGACATGAAAAGCTGCTCAGCATCACTAGCCATCAGACAGATGCAAATTAAAATCACGATGAGTTACCACTTCACACAGGTCAGAATGGCCATCATGAACAAATCAACAAACAAGTGTTGGAGAGGATGCGGAGAAAAGGGAACCCTAGTGTATTGTTGGTGGGAATGCAGACTGGTGCAGCCACTGTGGAAAACAGTATGGAATTTCCTCAGAAAATGAAAAATGGAACTGCCTTTTGACCCACTAATTCCACTGCTGGGATTATATCCTAAGAACCCCGAAACACCAATCCAAAAGACCCTATGCACCCCAATGTTCATAGCAGCACAATTTACAATAGCCAAGTGCTGGAAGCAACCTAAGTGTCCTTAAGTAAGATGAAAAAACTGTGGTACATTTACACAATGGAAGATTATGCAGCAGAAAGAAAGAAGGAGCTCCTACCCTTCACAACAGCATGGATGGAACTGAAGAGCATTATGCTGAGTGAAATAAGCCAGGTAGTCAGGAACAAATACCACATGATCTCCCCTGTAAGTGGAATCTAATCAACAAAACAAACAAGCAAGCAAAATACAACCAGAGATATTGAAATAAAGTACAAACTGACAGCAACCAGAGAGGTGGGGGAGACAGATAAAGGGGGAGAATAGAGGAAGGGCCATCAAGGAACATGTATAAAGGACACATGGACAAAGCCAAGGTGGGTAGGTTTGAGGGTGGGAGACGGGGATTGGTGGGGCAGGAAAGTGTGGTGTGGTGTGGTGAAAATGGAGACAACTGTATTTGAACAACAATAAAAAAAGACAACAATACAGAGAAATCTCAAAGAATTTTAAGAAATTACATTTTTCAATTCTATTTATTTATTTATTTATTTTTATTTTTATTCAGTTACAATTGTCTGCATTTTCTCCCCATCCCTCTTAAAAACTAGATGGGAATGAATGAGTATCTGGAAAAATAAATTGATGAAAGTTACTGCAAAAGAAATAGGCATTTTTAATATATCGAATTCCAGGAAAAATAGAGAAAAGACTGCCAAAGTGCTATTCTTCCTATCACCCAACAAAGGAATAGGCTAGATGGATTAACTTCTTCGAGTCCTCAAAAAGCAATAATTCTAATGCAATTTGAGTTAGAGCGTAAAGATAAATAGCTTCTAATTTATAAAAACCACAGAGGTGGAAGGTGACTTATATAACTGAATTAATTAATTAATTGATTAATTATTCTTGTTCAATTACAGTTGTCCCTCTCTATTAGTCTCCCCCACCCTACCCACTCCCCCTTCCTACCTTCAAGCCTCCCCTCCCACCACTGTCTTTGTCCATGGGCTCTTTATACATGTTCCTTCATGACCCTTTAATTGAGGCAACTGTAGTAAGTTCTCACATGAATTGTGGAAGATATTAGATGCTCTAAGGAGGTCTGGGCATTTTTAGGCCACACTGTCTAATGGTGCACTCACATGGTGTGAAGTTACAAATGCTGGGGCAGGACTGAGGGACTAAGATGGTTAAAGGATCAAGAGGACAGTGGCAAAGCCTTTCATAAATGAGAAGCCACTGGGTGGTCAGCAAGGGATCTGAGTACAACAGCACTTTGTTCCACAGCTGGATAATATTGGCGTCAGCGAGTAAATTGTTTCATCTTGAAGACTGCAAATAAATGATTTAGAAATGTGGTGAGGAGCTAGGACAATGTCAACAATGTTTAAGGGGGCCTTAGAATAGGGGAGGAGGCAACGTCTCTTCAACAGAGCTGAGAAGCAGATGGGCCCCTCTCAGGCAATCAGTTTTAGTTAGGGTGAAGAGCTACCGAATGTACTCTGTAGAAAGTGCGTGAGTGGAAGAGAGAAGATTCCAGAATGAAAGTAAAATATGTGAGAAGAAATCCCAGCAAAGAAAGAAGATTCCAAAGAGAGAAGCACAGCATTGTGCTGGAGTGAATGCCTGTGAGGAGCTGCCACAGGGCTTGCAACTGGGATTCTTTTACCTTCAATTGATTACAGGTGGGCAGAGCCTATTGCTGTCTCCAGGTCCCATTCTTTGTTCAACATTGAATTATAATCTGACTAGAGGTTCTCTGACCAGCCTTTACACAATCTTCTCCATTCCATTTTAATAAATGCACCTGGCTTGGAGTGAAATTCACTACCTCCTCATATAATTATCATAAGATTTTAAATTTCATTAATTAAGTCTCAATCATGTTCAAATGGAATTTATTCCTGCATGCATGGTTAGTTTATATATGCAAATCAATCTATGGGTTACATGGCATTAACAGAATGAAAGATAAAATCCACATGGTCACGTCAATGGATGTGGTATGTATATGCAGTGGAATACTATTCAGCCATAAAAAGATAGAAATCTTGTCATTTGTGACAACATAGATGTTCCTGGAGACATTATATTAAGTGAAATAAGCCAGACAGAGAAAGAAAGATACTGCATGATCTCGTTTATATGTGGAATCTAAGAGAGTCAAATTCACAGAAACAGGGAGTGGAACAGTAGTTGCCAGGGTTGGGGAGGTATGAGAAATGGGGAGATGGTCAAAGAGTACAAAGCTGCTGCTATGTAGGATGATTAAGTTCTAGAGATCTAATGTACAGCATAATAACTGTAGTTAATACCATTGTATTTTATACTGGAAACTTGCTAAGAAAATAAATTTCAGGTGCTCTCACCATGCCCTGCCAAAAAAGAAAAGGTAACTATGAGAAGAGATGGATATGTTAATTAGCTTGACTCTATCAGTTATTTCACTGTGTACATGTATGTCAAAACATCATGTTGTATGCCTTAAATATATAGAATTTTTGTTAAATAAAACATTACATTTTTTGAAAGATAAAAAACATGGCAACTAGCATTTTATCTATACCACTTGAATGGGAACCATTTTTGAAGAAATATTCCTTTGATTATTTTAACTTCTTGAAAGAAAAGCACATGACATATTCAACTTTGTTTCTTCCATTAATAAGCTAGTGCTAGGAATAAAGGAGACACTAAATAAATATTCATTGAATTAGAGTTACTGTTTAACCAAAATATATTTGTTAAGTGCTTGTTCTGTACCAGACACTGTACTTTGAACTAAGGATCATTAGTTCAACCTCCCACATCACTACTTTCACTCATCCACCAAAGTTTTTGCAGCTGCATTCCCAACTCTGTAACTACTTTACTTCTATTTTCTTTTAGGTCTCCATTGAAATGTCATTTCCCCACTAAAACTTCCTTATGCCTCTAAAGTAAATGCATTTGCCAAATGATATCATAAGAAATAGAGACTGAGAAAAAAAGCGACAGTGTGGGGCTTTTGGCAGTGTGGTAGGTGAGTACCTAGAAATTTGAGGTCATGGATGCCCAGGCAGCTAAGATTTGTGAGGCCAAGATCCTGGAAAAGAAAAAACTGTAGAGAAGTGAGCCTGCAATTTCTCATTAAGGAGTTTGACTACTCCCACGTTGCGTATGGGCTGGTGTGATATCAAAACAGCAAGTGGAAATCAGCCTGTGTGAGGCTGAAGATCTTAGCAGAGATATCGGTGTTTTGCAGTGCTGGTTTGATAGAGTTTGTTAGTTAGGCAATTTAAGGTAAAGGGGTCCCATAATACCTTATGCTTTTACTTGAGAGCCCTGATGGACTATATCTTAGGAGTAATCACTACATCTTAGAAATAAGGTCAAACCAGACACAAAGAAATGGGAAGACATTCCATGTTCATGGAATGGAAGGACTAACATTGTTAAAATGGTCGTATTATCTGAAGTGATATACATATTTAATGCAATCCTCATTAAAATCCCAATGGCACTTTCACAAACTTAGAACAAAAAATCCTGAAGTTTGTATGGAAGCACAAAGACCACCAATAATCAAAGAAAAAGTGAGGGGAAACAGAAAAGCTGGAGGTATCACATTCCCTGACTTCAAATTAGTTTACAAAGCTACAATAATCAAAATAGTATGATAATGGCAGAAAAATAGGCACACAGACCAATGCAACAGAATTGAGAGCCCAGAAATAAACCCACACATATATAGGCAACCAATTTTCATCAAAGGAGCCAAAAACATACAATGAAGAAGGGAAGCCCTGTTTTATAAATGGTGCTGGAAAAATTGGTAATCCACACGCAAAAAAATGAAATAGGCTGCTATTTGTCACCATACACAAAAATTAACTCAAAATGGATACATGTGGTAGGATCCAAGATGGTGGAGCAGATGATGGAAGCTACACTAACTACCTACCTCCCAGGATCAATCTGGAATTGCAACTAATTGTGCAGAAATCACCCAAAATAAGCAACTGAACAACAGCGAAAGAGAAGCTTTATAAACAGAAGAATCAGTTTCAGCACATGACTGGTAGGGAGTGTGATGGAGACTTGAGAGGGCTGGCTGGACACTCACAGGCAGCAGCTGAAGTGCCAGAGGGATATTTAAGCAGCTGGTTGGATCCCCCTGAGAAGTATGGGGTCCATACCCTAAGCTGGGATCCCCAGCCTAGAGCACCAGAGCCAGAAAAGTACACAGATAACATCCAGCTGTGAAAAGCAGCAGAATTTCTCTCTGCCAGAGATGGATGGCTAGAGATGCACAGAGCTGTTTAAAGAGCCAATACATAAATTTTCATTTGCAGTCACTTACTCTGGGCTCTGGCAAAGGTGGTGGCAGAGTGAACTAGAGATGCTTGAAGAGACTGGGGATGGAAGCTTTGGGAAGAGAACTTAGAGAACAGCTGCCAGGATTCCAGTGCTGAATCATCCCCCATAAGACAGCAGCCATCCTGCTCAGGCAGACCACTCCCCTTGAGTGGCAATAGCATGAGGGGAAGCAACAGCCCCGCTCCTAGGAGGGATTCTTCCTCATCCTGTGGGGCTTAAGCCTAACTGCTGAGTGGAGAGTGACTAGATTAACAACTGTAAGAGTCAGCCACAGACAGTAGATCCCTGGTAGTCTCAAACATGCTGCCTAAGGTCAGAAGGGGTCAACATCTGACATCACCAGAGGTGGATCCACAAAGGAAAAACAGTCAAAAATACTAGATTCTATGGAGATGAAATCCACTGTGGTCTTCCCCAGGCTTTGAGATATTTTATTTTCTGCATAAATGTTTAACATTCGTTTCTTGTCCTTCAAGTTTGTGCATATTAAGTCACTAGATTTTATATTTTATTTCAATTCACATATTTTTTTCAGACCACAAGGGCTTGAAACTAGAAACCAACCTCAAGGAAAAAAACTCAAACACATTCAAATTCATGCAGACTGAATAGCATGCTATTAAACAATGAGTGGGTTAGTAACGATCAAGGAAGAAATCAAAAAGTTTCTGGAAACAAATGAAAATGAAAACACAACAGTCCAAACCCCATGGGACACAGTGAAGGCAGTCTTAAGAGGGAAGTAATAGCAATACAGGCCTACCTAAAAGAGATAGAAACATTTCAAATAAACACCCTAACCCTACATCTACAAGAACGGGAAGAACAAGAACAAACAACACCCAGAGTAAGTAGAAGGAAGGAAATAATCAAGATCAGAGCAGAATTAAGTGATATAGAGACTTAAAGAACAAGTCAAGAGACTGATAAATCCAAAGCTGATTCTTTGAAACAATAAACAAAATCAACAAGCCTTTAACCAGACTCATCAAGAAAAAAAGAGAGAGGACCCAAATAAATAAACTCAGGAACGAAAGATGAGAAATTACAACTGATACTGCAGAAACACAAAAGATCGTAAGAAATTACTATGAACAACTATATACCAAGAAATTTGAAAACCTGGGTAAAATGGACAAGTTTCTAGAAACATATAATCTTCCAAAACTGAATCAAGAAGCAGAAAGCCTGAACAGACTGATAACAGCTAATGAAATCGAAGCAGTAATCAGAAAACTCCTGACATATATAACCACTGGATGGTTAGTTTCATGGGAACATTTTACAAAAAAATTAAGGAAGAGCTAACCCCTATCCTTCTCAATCTATTCCAAAAAGTCCAAGAGGGAATATTCCCACACTCTTTTTATGAGGTCAGTATCATCCTAATCCCCAAACCAGATAAAGACACAACAAAGAAAGGAAACTACAGGCCAATATTGCTGATGAACATAAATGCTAAAACCTTCAACAAAATATTGGCAAACCACATGCAGCAAAACATTAAAAAGGTCATACACAATGATCAAGTGGGACTCATCCCAGGGATGCAAGGATGGTACAATGTTTGCAAATCAATAAATGTAATACATCACATAAACAAAAGGAAGGACAAAAAATCACACGATCACATCAATAGATGCGGAAAAAGCATTTGATAAAGTACAGCACCCATTTATGATAAAAATACTCAGCAAAGTCAGAATAGAGGGAGCATACCTCAACTTAACAAAGGCCATACACTAGAACCCTACAGCCAAAATCATACTCAATGGGCAAAATCTAATGGCTTTCCCACTAAGATCAGGAACAAGACAAGGGTGTCCACTTTTACCACTTCTATTCAACACAGTATTGGAAGTTATAGCCACAGTTATCAGACAAGAAAAAGAAATAAAAGTCATCTAAACTGGAAAGGAGGAAGTAAAATGTCATTGTTTGCAGAGTATATAATAGTGTAAATAGAAAACACTATGGACTCCACCAAAAAAAACTACATGACCTAATAAGTGAATTTGGCAAAACAGCGGGATAAAAAGTCAATATTCAGAAATCAAAGGTATGTTTGTATACCTACAAAGAAATATCAGAAACAGAAATTAGAAAAAATCCCATTTACTATAGCAACAAGAAAAATAAAGCACCTAGGAATAAACCTAGCCAAGGAGGTAAAGGGCCTATACTTAGAACACTATACAACATTGAAGAAAGAAATTAAGGAAGACAAATAAATGGAAGCATATACCGTGTTCATGGATTGGAAGAATTAACATTATTAAAATGTCCATACTACCTAAAGCAATTTATAGATTCAATGCAATCCCTATTAAAATACCAATGGCGTATTTCACGGATATAGAACAAATGTTTCAAATATTTATATGGAGCCCTAAATGACCCTGAATAGCCTCATCAATTTTGAGAAAGAAGAACAAAGTAGGAGGGATCACAATACCTGATATAAAACTATATTACAAGGCCACCGTAATCAAAATGGTCTGGTACTAGCATAAGAACAGACACATAGATCAATGGAATGAAATAGAAAGCCCAGGAATAAATCCATGTCTCTATGGTCAATTAATATTCAATAAAGGGGGCAGGATTATAAAATGAGTAAAAATAGCCTCCTCAACAAATGGTGTTGGCTGGTGAGAATGGCCATCATAAACAAGTCAACAAACAACAAGTGTTGGAGAGGATGTGGAGAAAAAGGGAACCCTAGTGCACTGTTGGTGGAAATGCAGACTGGTGCAGCCACTGTGGAAAACAGTATGGAATTTCCTCAGAAAACTAAAAATGGAACTGCCTTTTGACCCAGCAATTCAATTGCTGGGATTACATCCTAAGAACCCTGAAACACCAATTCAAAAGAACCTAAGCATCCCAATGTTCATAGCAGCACAGTTTACAATAGCCAAGTGCTAGAAGCAACCTAAGTGCCCATCAGTAAATGAATGGATCAAGAAACTGTGGCACTTTTACAGGATGGAATACTATGCAGAAGAAAAAAGGAGCTCCTACCCTTTGCAACAGCATGGATGGAACTGGAGAGCATTATTCTAAGTGAAATAGGCCAGGTGGTGAAAGACAAATACCATATGATCTCACCTTTAAGTGGAATCTAATCAACAAAACAATCAAGCCAGCAAAATATAACCAGAGACATTGAAATTAAGAACATACTGACAGTAACCAGAGGAGAGGTGGGTGGGGATAATGGGGGGGAAAGGGGGAAGGGTTTTCAGGAACAACTGTAAAGGACACATGGAGAAAACCAAGGAGGGGGATGGGATCAGGGGAGGGAGGTGGGGATGGCTGGTGGGGGGGAAGAGGAAGGGGGGAAATGGTGACAACTGTACTTGAATAACAATAAAAAAAGTTAAAAAAAATAAAATATACATTAAAAATCTTTAGTTCACTTTTTAATTGTTACTAGATTTTTACTACTGAGTTGTATGAATTCCTTGTATACTTTGGAAATTAACCCCTTATTAGATACATGAATTACTAATATTATCTCCCATTTTGTAGTTGCTTTTTCACTCTGTTAGTTGCATCCATTGCTGTGCAGAGGCTTTTGTTGAATGTATTCTCACTTGTGTATTTTTGGTTTTTGTTGCCTGTGCTTTTGGTGTCATACTAAAGAAATTATTGCTAAGATCAATGTTGAAGCTTTCCCCCTATGTTTTCTTCTTAGCATTTACTTCTTACAATTCTGGGTCTTACCTTTAAGTCTTTAATCCATTTTGAGTTGACTTTTTTTGAAAAGTGTACAATAAGGGTTCAATTTCATTCTTTTGCATGTGAATATTCAGTTTTTCCAGCATATTATTGAAGAGACTATCCTTAAACATTGTGTTCCTGGCACGCCTGTTGAAAGTTAGTTCACTGTATATGCACAGGTTTATTTGGTGGTCACTATTCTTTCTTTATGTCAACAGGAAATTTAATAAATGTTTTCAAATTACATGCTGATCAAACTTTATCTAATCAAAGTTCAGTAAATGTAAAATCAGTAAGAAAAGATTGCCAATATTCCATTTTCCCCAAACATATGCACATACTTTAGAGACTAATAAACACACTTCTAAATAATTCATGAATCAAAGAAGAAATTTTTTTATTGTTGTTCAAGTACAGTTGTCTCCATTTCCCCCCTCCACACCTCTCCCCCCCCACACCCCCCCCTTGGTTTTCTCCATGTGTCCTTTATAGTTGTTCCTGTCAGTTTGTTCTTTTTTTCTTTTTGAGGTGAAATATAGCTTTATTTTTTTCCCTTTTTTTTCTTTTATTTTTTTTATTCAGTTACAATTGTCTGCATTTTCTCCCCATCCCTCCACCCCACCCCAGCCAGTCCCACCTCCCTCCCCCACCTCCACCCTCCCCCTTGATTTTGTCCTTGTGTCCTTTATAGTAGCTCCTATAGACCCCTCTCCATTCCCCACTCCCCTCTGGCTATTGTTACAATGTTCTTAATTTCAATGTCTCTGGTTATATTTTGCTGGCTTGTTTGTTTTGTTGATTAGGTTCCACTTAAAGGTGAGATCTTATGGTATTTGTCTTTCACCACCTGGCCTATTTCACTTAGCATAATGCTCTCCAGTTCCATCCACGCTGTCACAAAGGATAGGAGGTACTTCTTTCTTTCTGCTGTATAGTATTCCATCACGTAAATGTACCACAGTTTTTTGATCCATTTATTTACGGATGGGTACTTATGTTGCTTCCAGCACTTGGCTTTTGTAAATTGTGCTATTCTATTCATTGTTCTGTATGTCTGCCTTTATCCTAGTACTATATTATTTTAATTATGGTGGTTTTGTAGTATATTTGGAATCAGAATGTGGATGCCCTACAGCTTTGTCCTTCTTTCTTAAGATTATTTTGGCCATGGAGTTCTTTGTGGTTCCACATAAATTTTAAAATTGTTCTATTTCTATAACACTTCCCATGGGATTTTGATAGGAATGCACTGAATCTGCTTTGGGTAGTACGGATATTATAACAATAATGTCTGCCAACCCCAAAACACAAGATGTTTTTACCTTTGTTTGAGTCTTGTTTAATCTCTTTTACCAATATTTTGAAGTTTTCAAAAGTCCTCCACCCCCTTAATTAAGTTTATTCTTAGATGTTTTATTATTTTTGTTGTTATTGTAAAAGGGATTGTTTCCTCATTTCTTTTTTGAGATAGTTTGTTGTTAGTGTATAACTGCAACTGATTTTTGTATGTTGTGCCCTGCAACTTTAGTGAATTTGTTTATTCAAATGTTTTCTTGATGGAGTCTTTATAGAGTTTTCTCTATGTAAGATCATGCTATCAGGGACAATTTTACCTCTTCCTTTCAGATTTGGATACCTTTTATTTATTTTTCTTGTGTAATTGCTCTAAGGCTTCAGTACTATGGTGACTAGAAGTGGCAAGATTGAGCATTGTACCTTGTTTCTAAATCTTAGAGGAAAAGCGTGTGCTAAGATTAGTATGGTCACCAAGTGGATACATAGGATAATCATGACGAAGAGGACTCCTGTGGTGTATTTGTATGGCATTGTTATAAGGGTGATACTGGGCTCATAAAATGAGTCTGGAGCTGTTACCTTTTCTTCTATTGTTTTTGGAAGAGTTTAAGAATTATTATTAATTCTTCTTTAAATATTTGGTAGAATTCAATCATGAAGCCAAATTTTTCTTGGGCTCTTCTGTGTTGGGAGGTATTTGATTATTGATTCCACTGGTTTATGTGATTGGTCTATTCAGGCTTCCTATTTCTATCTTTTCCCATCTTCAATGAGATATTATTAACATATAAGATGTGTAAATTTAAGGCATACAATGCAATAATTTGAGACATATGCATCAAATTTAATATACATGTATATCTAGTAAAATGGTAAAAGGCGAAAGATTTATATCTTTGTATTTATATCTGTGTATGTGTGTGTGTATATATAGAGAGAGAGAGTAAAATGATTACAATATAGTTAGTTAACACCTCTACCCCCTCAGATAATTATCATTTTTCATGTGTGATAAGAACATTTAAGATAGACTTTTTTAACAACTTTCAAAGCTAAGCCTTGAGAGTTCCTTCACTGTTACCTGGATTGAGTCTCCCGGTGGCAATACTGTGGGATCACTATCCAAAGATCATGATAACCCTGTATAAGAGGGGCCAAGTCCTCCAGAGAAAGTGATCTGGACTGTTGATACACCATCAGTTGCATTTCCATTTAGGACATGATGCTTTCTAAGAGGCTAACATATAAGACATTCTAAAAATATTTAACTTAACAAAAAAAGAAAACACCTTCTAATCATAGACTTCCTAAATAGTGAACAAAGGAGAGAAAAAGTGAAACTATATTCTCTAGGTATCCTAACCCTAAAATATACATCTAATTTGAACCCAGATTTTCATTAAAATGATGTATTTGGTGACTAGAAAATTATAAATAAAAGTTGTCATTAATTAACACACTGGAACTTTATTTTCGAGACAGTTCTTCACATAAAAGGGTAAGGCTAACGGACAACAGAAACATCCATCACATGTTCCAAACGCTATCATTTTGCAGTTTCTGGAATCACACTGAATTTCTTTCAACATGACCAGTGTGTTCTAGCCACCCATTTTCTCAGGGCCGCTTTCACCTCTTTGTTCCTCAGACTGTAGATGAGAGGGTTCAACATGGGGATCACCACCGTGTAGACCACAGACACGACTTTCATATGGTCAGGTGAGCAGCTTGACTTTCGTATGATATAAACAAAAGTGACAGTCCCATAAAACAAAGTGACTGCAGTAAGGTGGGAAGTGCATGGAGAGAAGGCCTTGTGCCTTTCTTTAGTAGAGCGCATCTTCAGGGTCGAGTAGAGGATGTATAGGTATGAAACGACTATGATAAACAGTGTGAGTACAATGATTGACCCAGCTAAGATGGCAGGAGATATCTCAGCAACATAAATATGGTACAAGAAAGCTTCACTAGAGGTGGAAAGTCACAGAAAAAATGGCTAATTTTATTAGGTCCACAGAAAGTCAGACTCAATAAGCAGCCCAAAAATGATGAAGCATTCACACATCCACCCAGATAGGAAACAACTAGTAGGATGATACAGACCCTGGGAGACATGTGTATAGGGTAGAGCAGTGGGGAGCAGATGGCCACATAGTGATCATAGGCCATGGCAGCCAGCAGGAAGCACTCAGCTGTCCCATATATAATATCAGAGCCAAGCTGGGCTATGCAGCCAGCGACAGGGATAGTAGTTCTCTCTTTTAGAAAGGTCACAATCATAATAGGTGTGACTGATGTGGAATACCCAATGTCCACAAAGGCCAAATGACTCAGGAAAAGGTACATTGGGGTGTGAAGCTGAGGGCTTCTTTGGATTAACATGATTATGCTGATATTGCCCAACATGGTAGCAACATAGATTCCTAGAAAAACCACAAAGAGGATGGGACAAAGTGTAGGATTCTTTGTTAACCCCAAAATAATGAATTCTGTCACCATTGTGTGGTTTCCACTCTCCATCTTATTTGGAACAGTGCCTATTGAAATAAAAACTGGTGGATATTACAATAAATTAAATAATCTTATAATCACTATATTTATCATCCAAGACATTAAAAATCAAAACATAGACCTCACTTTTCTCTAATGCTTAGATTTTACAAATGTTTCCAGCACATTTATATTACCCATAATTTGAGAATATCAATGTCCATTAACATAGGGCCAAAGGCACTCACAAGAGACCGACGGCACAGATGAGAACACAGCACTCACGTTTGCTTTCTTTGATCAAGTTACTGAACGAACACCTACAGTAGCGATGCTTTGAGAACCTGATGAGAACCAGAAAGGTCAAAGTGATGGATCATCTGATAGTGTTTAGCAATATGCAACTTGCTTCTGTTTCTTGATCACATTTAAGACCACACTTCCCAGCCCCTCATAGTTAGATGAGACTGTGAACTATGCATGGCAGCGAACTATGTGTCTCTTCTGGATCAAGTTAAATTTCCAGTAGACAACTCTTCTCTTCCACGGTGACATATTCTGCATGACACCATTATAAAACAGTAGTACCTCCACTAGTCTGGAATTTGAGGGAATGTGGAGAATACACTGGAAACACACTAGAGGTGAGAAATGAATCGATGTTGTATTGGACCACACTGAGTTTCCAGGGTTAATTTGGTAGAAGAGCATAACATACCCTAACCTGATCAATATAGTTACAGACAGGCTGTAAATGGAAGCTTCATGTAGAGTTTAATCCTGAGAGCAATAGGAGAAATCAATCCACTTTGGGTCATTAACTATACTTTAGGCACTATACGGACCAACCACAAGGATACATTGTATTATCATGTATGAATAACAAGTTATTAGAATATGTTGACAAAATGCCTGCATGCTTATATTAAATCAACCATGTGAGAAAAGAAAGTAATACATAACAAATGAAAGTTCACCTAACAAAAACTTGAGTGGGTTCATTAAAAAGAGTGCAAAAATTAAAATTAAAGCAGATTTCCGTTTTAAGCAATACTGTGAACATGAAATAGCCTAAAATGTTTTCAACAAACTATTTAGATAAATTTATACCTTAAATATTTTTTAAATGTTCAGAATGCAGAAATGAGCTTCCATGTAATAAAGGAAACCTCCACCAAACTAAAAATGATGTGAGAGCTGATGATCAGCAAAATAAGCTGAGGCAGAACTGAAACTGTCTAGAGATGGTTCCAATCTCCACAACTAAGGACCCTGTGCTTTAACAGCTGTGCAGGCGTGACTGCAGATAAGGGTTTGGAACCATGCAGGCCGCGTGGCTAATTTTATATTGGTCAGGAGAAATCTCTCTGTGTAGGGGGCTTTTAAAATAAAGCGTAAATGACACAAACCAACCATGCTAAGGTAGAAGGGAAGAGCGCCAGCCAGTGCAAGGGCCCTGAGAAATGATAGCTTGGTACATTGGAAGAAAAGCAAGCCAATGCGGATGAAAAGAGCAAAACAAGATTAACTCAAGAACTAGTCAGAAGCCACGATGGGAGTTAAAACATTACCCTAAGTGCAATAGGAAGACAATGCAAAGTTGTAAACAGTGTCACATTTTAATTCACGTAACAGAATAACTCTGGCTCCTTCCTCTAAGGGGACTAAACTGTAGATCAGTAAGGGAGTTAGCAGAAAGACCTGTGGAATGCTGTAGTAGTCTCGGTGCAATATGGTGCTGGCTGAGGGGGCAGTAGTCAAGATTGCTGAAGCATTCGATGTGCTAGACGTGAATTTGCAGCTGACTCAAGAGAAATGTGATGACAATGCCAACCTAAGGTTTTTAAAAAGAGCAGCTCAACTAAACTACCCATAGTTTTGAGGTCAACCCACCAACTCAGTAAGAGGCAAGCCAGGTCCCTGAAAAAGCAAGTACCAAACAATGAAAAGAATTAGTACATACTATCAAATCAAAAATATTATATCAAATATCAAATAATACTTTGGAAGTACTACTATCAAATATCATAAGCCTGCTACTTGAGAGAGAAAAAATGTCATTGTTTTTTAAAGCAATGGAGTTAACTGTGTACTCACGCCTGAACTGCTAAATGGAGTGTTTGCTACTTTTTAAAGAATGTCAACATCAAAAAAATATTTTTACAATATATACAGGTAAATAACTATCAGAACCCTATCATTCACCACTATTATGATGAAAAACTTGTAGTCATTAAACCACTGTATTTAATCACCTTTTATATGAATTCGTTTGACACATTAATGTGAGAATATGAAATTTCTATTTTCATAATTAGTCCTAGGATTGTGTCAGATGTTTAAAAGACACAAATATGGAAGAAATCTTGTATTTTTAGGAGAAAATATCTACATGAAAGACTCAAATTCAAAACATGAGTACCAGCGTAACATGGAAAGCATAGCACAGTGCTATAATCAAAGTAAAATAAAATTGCAGAGCCAAAAGCTCTAGGGGACTCCAGATCTGCCAATTAACAGCTAGGTGATCTGGAAAAGTTATATAACCCGTCTGAGAATCAGTGCCCTTATTTTTTTAAGAATGATATAACATTTACGTCTCATGGTCGCTGTTAAATGAGATGTCGTGATGTTAAAACACCTACAGTGGGTGGCAATATGTGGATGAGAATACACTTCAAATAAGCAGCCATTAGCTTCTACTACAAATGCACAAGACATTTAAAAATCAGTAACAAGTGTTACCTGCTGGTCAAATATTATAAGGGGGAGAGACTCCAGGAATCATCTCTGTATAAGAGGGCTTATTTATGCAGGAATTAGGACCGTTTGGAATACAAGACCTTAAGTACCTCACACCAGATACACACAGGTTTGCCAGCATTCCACTGAAAATCCAATGGGAGGAAACCCAGTGAGACGGGGATAATTAGGTGTGTTTACATATACCTCCACCACCACGCTGCCTGAGATATTCACTAAGGTCTCAGGGGCTTCATTTATTCTCTTCATTATTTGCATACGAGTATCACAGTGCATAGATCTAATTAGTTTTGAAACTTGATTTGGAGCAACAGAATCAATGTAGGCTATACTTTGATCATCTGTGATATGCCTGAGAAGCAGCTATGACCTTACAACAACTGTCCTGTGGTTCATATTTAGTGGCACCTTCGAGAGCTGCAGGAAAAGCCATGATGCCTTTGTCTGCGTGACAGTGACCCACAAGTTACCTCACTCAGCCTTGGAATTTCCCACTTGTCACACAGATTCCATCCCTGTGCTGGGTTCTTTAAATACAGAGATGCAGTTATTGCAATCGTTCCTTTCTCCGCCCTGTGTTTATCTTTCTCCCAATCTCTCTTTCCACATAAGCCAAGAATTTCTTCCTTGTTCCTCATTTCCATGTGGTTTTCCATAAGCAATGCTACTGTTTGTACTGCTCTGAAATTACCTTTTTTGGTTAAAATATTTTTTAGGTAATTCCATGTAAGTATGTATTAATTTCCTTCATTCTTTGTAATGATTGATAGTGCTTCAAATTACCTATTTAACTATATCCCTGCTAATGCTTCACTGTGCTCATACGCCAGTTAGTTTCCTTGGATGTACTCTACAAAGTGACATTACTGGTTCAAAAGGTTTGCATAATTTAAATTCTAATATATACTGCCAAATTACACTTAAAGAAAATGATCATAATTTTAAAATTTGTGCTTTATATTAGTAATCTATTAGATCAAATTTACTTTTTTATTTTTTATTTTACCTACCAATTTCTGAAAGCCT